>NC_073383.1:64739074-65349907 GCF_028641065.1 Leucoraja erinaceus | reverse complement strand
GTCACAAAGCCATTCCTGCATTGTCTTGGCTGTGTGCTTAGTGTCGTTGTCCTGTTGGAAGGTGGTCCACTGCCCCAGTCGGAGGTCCAGAACGCTCTGTGGAGCGTCAAGGATCGCTGTACTTTGCTCCGTTTATCTTTCCTTCGATCCTGACTAGTCTCCTAATTCCTTTCGCTGAAAAACATCCCCTCAGCATGATGCTGCCACCACCATGCTTCACCGTAGGTATGGTATTGGCCAGGTGATGAGCAGTGCCTGATTTCCTCCAGACGTGACGCTTGGCATTCAGGCCAGACTTCAATCTTGGTTTCATCAGACCAGAGAATATTGTTTTTCATGGTCTGAGAGTCCTTTAGGTCCCTTTTGGCAAACTCCAAGTGGACCGTCATGTACCTTTTACTGAGTGGCTTCCGTCTAGCCACTCCACCATAAAGGCCTGATTGGTGGAGTGCTGCAGATATAGTTGTCCCTCTGGAAGGTTCTCCCATCTCCACAGAGGAACTCTGGAGCTCTGTCACAGTGACCATCCTCTGACCAAGGCCCTTCAACCTCGATTGCTCAGTTTAGCTGGGCAGCCAGCTCTATGAAAAGTCCTGATGGGACCAAAGTTCTTCCATTTAAGAATGACGGAGGCCATTCATTGTGCTCTTCGGAACCTGCAATGCTGCAGAAATTGTTTTATACCCTTCCCCAGATCTGTGTATCGACACAATCCTGCCTTGGAGGTCCACGGACAATTCCTTCGTCTTCATGGCGTGGTTTTTGCTCTAACATACACTGTTAACTGTGGGACCTTATATAGACAGGTGTGTGCCTTTCCAAATCATGTCCAATCAATTTAATTTACCTCCATGACTCCAATCAAGTTGAAGAAACAGCTCAAGGATAATCAATGGAAACAGGATGAACATAAGCTCAATTTTGAGTGTCATAGCAAAGGGTCTGAATACCTACGTAAATGTAATATTTCAGTTATTTATTTTTAATTACTTTGCAAAAATTTCTAAACACCTGTTTTTGCTTCTTCATTCTGGGGTATTGTGTGTAGAAAAAAAAAGGAATTTAATCAATTTTAAAATAAGGCTGTAACGTAACAAAATGTGGAAAAGGTGAAGGGGTCTGAATACTTTCTGAATGCACTATAAATACAAGTGTGGAGACATATTGCTCAATTATAAAGGGTCTTGATGAGGCCACTTCTGTAATATTGTGTACAGGATTGGACAATACCATGGGAAGAGTGCCTTGCGATTGAGGAAGTGCAATGAAGACTTAAGTTTCATCACCAGGATTTAAAACATTGCACAAGGTACTGCCGTTCACTGTGAAGGTCCTGCACTGGTTTGACTTGCAACACACACTTATCGGAATTAAACCCCACTTGCCCGCTGATACGATTCCACTGTAATTCTTGATGACCATTTTTACTGTCTATGATACCACCTATTTAAGTGTTATCTGTAAACTTAGTAAGCATGCTTTGTCATTGACAAATCCTTGATATAGATGATAAACAGCAATGTGCCTTCCACTAATCCACCACTAGTCACAATCCAAAACCAACTTCCACACCACACACTACTTCTTACCATTAAGCTTATTCTGTATCCACTCTTCCCAAATCCTGTGAGCTAACCTTCCAGAACAGCCTACAATGTGAAACCATTTCAAAGGTCTTGTTGTGGCTATGCCTGGAACCCTGCCCTTACCAATTTTCTTGGTCATTTCTTAAGACTCAATCAAATTCACGAGAGACAATCTCCCACGCAAAAAAATTATGCTGACTATTGCTAATCAACATATTTTTAAGCCAATGTATATTTTATCCACAAAATCCTCCCCAGTAAATTGCCTACCACAGATGTTAGACTTACTGGTCTATAGTTCCTAGGTTTTTCTTTGCAGATTTGCTTAAATAGAAGCATGACATTACTCACCCACCAGTCTTCCAGCACCTTACCTGTTCTAACGATGGTTCATGTATCTCAGCGAGGACATCTGCAATTTCTCCTCTAGCTTCCCATTGGATTTATCCAATCAGGCCAAGGAGATTTATCGACTGTCATCCATTTAAGAGCATCCATCAGCTTATCAACTAAAATATTCTGTCCTCAAGACGTCACCATTCACTTACCGCAAGTTAATTAATCTTCATGACTTCCTCCACAGTAATAACAGAGGAGAAATATTTATTGAGGACTTCGCGCATCACCTACGGCTTCACACAGATTTCTGAGAGGCCCTATACTCTCTCTAGTGACACTTCTACACATCTGTAACAGGCAGTCACGTTTTCACATACAGAGTTGTGAGTCTGTGGAATTCTCTGCCTCAGAGGGTGGTGGAGGCCGGTTCTCCGGATACTTTCAAGAGAGAGCTAGATAGGCTCTTAAAGATAGCAGAGTCGGGGATATGGGGAGAAGGCAGGAACGGGGTACTGACTGGGGATGTTCAGCCATGATCACATTGAATGGCGGTGCTGGCTCGAAGGGCCGAATGGCCTACTCCTGCACCTATTGTCTATACTAGGTTGGCGGGGGGGAGAATTCAATGCAGGACCGAGGCAGGTGAAATGTTGGAAGTCGGTATGGAACTTAATGAAAGAAAGTTCAGTGGACAGGATAGGCAGGAGCACGTATGGAACAAGTAAGGAACGTTTCATGCGAGAAACCTAATGGGTAAGGCAGATGAACGGGGCATGAATAGGAATGTGCGACTGAGACGTCGCAACAGCTGAGACTTCGTAGCCTTTACGGAATCCTGGCTAAGCGAGGGACAGGACTGGCAGCTTGATGTTCTCCATTGTTCAGGTGTTACGGGCGAGATAGAGGTGTGGCTAAAAGATGAGAGGCTGGTGGTTTATGGTTAAGGAGAATGTCACAGTAGTAGTCAGCGATGACAATATAGATGGTTAGTCCAATGAGGCTCTGTGGGTAGAGCTTAGAAATAAAGCGGGGATGATCACCTTGTTGGGAAATTATCCCCAAATAGACAATGGGAAATAGAAAAACAAATAAGCCAGGAGATTACAGGCTGCTGCAAAACTAATAAGGTTGTCATAGTTGGGGATTTAATCGTTTCCAATATTCTCTGGAGCTGTCATAGTGCATGGGCTTAGACATGGTGAAATGTGTCAAATGTGTTTCTTTAGGCAATATGTGCCTGGAACCTGAGGGCCCAACAAGAAGGAAATCAAAGCTTGATCTACTCTTAGGACTGAGAAGGGCAAGCGACTGAAGTGTCTGTGGTTGAACCTTTTGGGACTAGCGACCACAGTCCACCAGTGGGCCTAACATCTGTAGTAGGCAAGTTACTGGATAGGATTCGGAGGGATACGATATGCGTTTGGATGGATGAGGATTATTAGGGATATTCAGCATGATTTTGTACATGTATGTTTGTGTCTAACAAAACTGATCTATTTTTTTTTGAAGTAACCAAAATGATTGACGAGGGCAAAGCCATAGACATTGGCTATATGGACCTCAGCGAGACATTTAAAAATATTCTGCATGGTTGGCTCTGCTGGAAGGTTAGATTGCATGGGATCCAGGGAAAACTAGCAACTGGATAGAGAATTGGCTTCATGGAAGGAAGCAGAGGGTGATGGGGGTAGGTTGTTTTTTCTAACTGGAGGCCTGTGACTGGGATCTGCGTTGGTCCCATTGCTGTTAGTGGTTTATATCAATGATTTGGATGAGAATGTATAAGGAATGATTAATAAGTTTGCAGATGACACTAAACTGGGTGGTGTCACAGAAAGCGAAGATGGTTATAAACATTTACAGCAGAATATTAATCAGCTGGGCAAGTGGACTGAGGAACACCTAATGGATGTCATGAATGGCAGGGTCTGGGGAGTATTGTAGAGCAGAGGGAACTAGAAGTGCAGGTACACAGCTTCATGAAAATGGCACCACAAGTGGATAGGCTGGTCAAGAAGGCTTTTGGAAGCTGCAGAAGGCTGTGTGCTCTTAAAGAGGTGTATAACGAGAGGAAAAGATAGGGTAAATGCACAGTGTTTTACAGAGTAGGAGAATCAAGAACCAGATGACACAGGTTTATAGTGAGAGGGGAAAAATTGAATAGGAACCTGACGGGCAACTTTTTCCACAGGAGGTGGAACGAGCTACCAGAGGTGGTAGTTAAAGCAGGTACAATAACAAAATTTAAAATACATTTGGACAGAAATATGGATAGGAAAGGTTGAGAGGGATATGGGTCAAATTCAGGCAGGTGGGACCAGAGTAGATGGGGCATCTTGGTCGGCATGGGCAAGTTGGACTGAAAGGGATGTTTCTGTGCTGTATTCAATGTTTCTGTATGGCTCTATCTGCAAATTTACTGACAATGTTAATTACATTGTTATCCACATCGTTAATGTGGACCCAGTACCAACCCCTGCAACACATCACTGTTCACAGCCTTCCAATCAGAAAAACAATCCTCCACAGCTACCCTTTAACTCCTTCCTCCAAGCTAATTTTGAATCGAATTAGTAAGGTCAGCTTAGATTCCTTGTGATCTAACATTACAGACCAGCTTTACCATGTGGGACCTTGTCAAAAGCCTTGCTCAACTCCACAGATAACATGCACTAATAGACAAATCTTGCTGAGCTAGTAATGGTCAGAGGGAGGAGTAGACGCAGATCTCATGAAGTATCATGTAACCCAGCTGCTGCCTCATTGCTTCAGGGTGCAAACATGATCTTGTCCATAAGGAGTTTGCACACACTCTCCATGGCTATCTGGATTTCCTCCTTGTGCTCTAGTTTACTTCCACATGCTAAAATACATGCTTGTTGGTCAACTAGTGACTGCAACCTATCTTGAGAGCAACTTATTAGCAAAAAGAATCAAAGGTATGTTGATGGCTCTGTGAACGGGTGACAGACAATCAAAGGTTGGCAAATACAGGCTAATACAGGTGAGAGGGTTTTGATTGTCAGTTGGGTGACCAAAGGACAGAGATGAAAAGAGAAAAGATAAGGAAGAGAAAGAGGAAAGGACAAGATAGTGGGAGAAATGGCAGCACATCCACAGGAAAGAGGGGGAAAATGGAGTGGGTGAGGTAGGGTGGTATGGGTTGTTACCTAAAACTGGAGAATTTGTTGTTCTTATTGTTGGGCTGTAAGGTACCTTTGTGGGAAATTATGTGCTGTTTTGTAAACCAGCTCCTGTAGTTCCTTGTGTCTGAATATTTTTCTATGCTCCTCAATTTCAAGGGACTACCCAAAGAAGAATTTGTTAAAAAAACCCCACCAGGTTCTGGAGTTACTCTGTGGGTAGGTCAGGCACCATCTTTGCAGGATGTGGATTGGTGATGTTTTAGGCCAAGATTCTTCTTCTGATTATCTGCAGTGGGGTGGGGAAGAGAGAAAGTTGGAAAAGAGACAGGAGCAGGCCACAGCCTGGCAAGTGACTAGTGGTTGTAAGCAAGATTGTTTTTTGATTGACAGATGGGTAGACAAAGAATAGGGATGAAAAAGGAGATTGAAGTGTGTTAGAAAGGGAGAGGATTGAAATGTGAAGCCAGAGGAAAGGAAGGGGACATTGAGGGGGGAGAGAGATAGAGAAAGAGGGACTGTATAGTAGGAGAAATTGTGCACACCCAGGTGGGGCACAGGAAAGAGGGGGGGAAAATAAAGGATAGGGTGTTACCTAAAGTTGGATAATTCAATGTTCCTTCTGTTGGGCTGCAAGCTAGCCAAGCAGAATACGAGCGCGCTGTTCCTCAAATTTACATGTGGCCTCATTCTGGCAATGAAAGTGGCCAGCACAGAAAAGTCAGTATGGGAATGGGAAGGGGAATTAAATTAAATTGTGGCAGATGCTGAAAGCCACATAGTCTGCTATTCTGCAGTCTGAATTTAAGCAAGGCCTCATTCTAAAATGCACTCAGCATCAAAGTCAAATTATGTGTTAACATCTCAATTATAGGGCTAACTTCTACAAATTCACTCTTCAGTGGCATTAAAACTGTAATTTTTGTTCATGATGTTATTATGACAACTGCTTAAAAATTTCAGATTTATACCAAATACTGAAAAACAATTTAACGTTAATTGATGCTCAATTATCAATCAATAAATGCTCAAATGACAATTTTCTTTCTATTTTAATTCAGCAAAACAATAAAAGAAAAAGGGATATTGAAGCAATTGGTGTACAATAAATCTAAATAAGCCAACTTTCTGAATATACTTTAAACAACAGAAATCTGGAGTGTCTGGCAACATTTCTAGAAAATGAGCTTCTCATCTCCGTTATTTTGAACTGAAGCTCCTGGCACTTCTCAGATACTGAGAGAATTGCATGAAAGCAGATATAAAGGATTGTGTTATAGTTCATGATTACAAAGTTTTGAATTGTAATACAAGCACATTTTTGCCTCACAGCATTTCTATACATCTGGGGTTTAATGAGTGGGAGAACCATGAATAAAAAGTATGCATGACCGTAATGCGGAGGAGTCATGGAACATTCAGAGATCTGGAAACAGATTTCTGGGTCAAATAAAAGGATTCAACTTCAGCGTGTTAATTGTGATCATTAGCCATAACATAAGAAAAATAGTGCGCTTATTCATAGCACCGATTACTTGATGCGCTTTTAAACAATTACATTTAGAAAAAATATTAATTTAAATTAGAGGTAGACAAAAATGCTGGAGAAACTCAGCGGGCGAGGCAGCATCTATGGAGCGAAGGAAATATTCCTTCAACCCTAGATGCTGTCTCACCCGCTGAGTTTCTCCAGCATTTTTGTCTACCTTCGATTTTCCAGCATCTGCAGTTCCTTCTTAAACAAGTAATTTCTTGCAGAGAAAAATATTAACATGTAAAATTCATTTCAGATTATTATAATAGGTTAAAAATGGCTTGCGCCAGTGAGGAACAAATAATGTCCGATCTGTCTTCCCATAAAAATATACAAATTACTTTCAAAATAATTAGTTATTCAGACATGAATATTATTTTGTCATTAAAGTTGGTATAATTTTAAAGTCAAAATTAAATATACCTTGAAGATTCCCGACCTGCTGAATGTTTTCCATGCCATTTTGCTTTTGCACTTTGTGAAACAGGAACTACAGGGAGAAATTAATGTTTTGTTTTACCAAAGGAAATTTCTGTTGTGTTGAATTATAACCTATCTGCACTGTCAAACTAAGTATCTTTTTTGTAGGATCACATGAAGGAATATCCAAACTGCAGCTGCAGTGTCAAGGTACCTAATTTCATTCCAATGCTTTACAGAACTGATCAACACCAAAAGTAAAATGGTGTGGTTGGAATGAATCAATGAAAGAGCAAAAAAGACATATTTTACAATGAGAATGCATGGTGCAAACCTATTGATTTATGAAGGAGGAGGGGCAAATTGCTCAAAAGGCATTTGCAATTGGATTGCGATTGCTCCCTCTGACAAAGGGATATCAAACATTTATCATGTTTCTTTGAAATTCAGGATTACTATATATGATTCAAGATTAAAATATGGAATAACTGCATTATCACTCCTGCTATTTGCTCTTGCGATAGAGCCCTTAGCAGAAAGTATAAGAATGCATCCGAATGTCCACGGTTATAATACTAAACACTCTAATAATAAAATATCACTATATGCAGATGACGTACTATTATACATTAAAAAAATCACAAATTAGCATACTAAACATATTAAATTTAATAGAGGAATTCAGTTCCTTCTCAGGATACAGAATAAACTGGAACAAAAGCGAAATCATGATGATAAAACCTCAAGAGCCGACACACCTTTTAAAATTCCCCTTTAGAATTGCTACAGAAAAATTTCAATATCTGGGGTATCCAAATTACCAGAAAATACAACTCTTTATTTAATGCAAACTATTTGCCCTTACTTACAAAATTACATGCCTTGACTCAATTTTGGAAAACACTTCTGATGTCTTTAATAGGCAGAATAAATGCCATTAAAATTATTTTTCTCCTACAAATTTTGTACATATTTCAATCAATACCAATATACCTACCTAAAAACGTTTTCAAAAAACTCGATTCCCACATCACAAATTTTATTTGGGACTATAAATCCCATAGAATCCACAGACGACACTTATGTAAACCCAAAGAATTTGGTGGACTGACACTCCCCAATTTCTTGTACTATTACTGGGCAGTGAATATCAAAAATGTAATTTATTGGTTGGACAATTCAGCCCAACAGGTAGACTGGATAGTAATGGAGAGAGAGGATTGTTCGCCTTTTAACATAGGAGCGATCCTTCTCTCCCCAATAAAATTGAAGAATACAATATACAAGAAAAATCTGATTATCCATAGCACAATACGAATTTGGAGACAAATAAAATTTACTCTTAAATTAAGAAACCTATCGCTTCTCTCTCCTATAGCTAATAATCTGTTGTTTAAACCATCTATTATCGACAAAACGTTTACTCGCTGGGAAAGAATAGGAATTAAAACGTTTGGCGATATGTATGAAATGGGAAACCTTTTATCATTCCAAAAATTACAACTCAAATACAATTTGAAAAGTAATCAATATTTTAGATACCTTCAAATTCGAGATTATTTGAAAAAACGTACACAATACCTGACGTCAGGTATATTAGATGAAGGCATGAACAGAAAGGCTGAATAACTTAATATCATACGTATAATATCATTCTAAATATAGAGATACCATCGTCGAATGCAATTAGAAGAAAGTGGGAACAAGAACTATAAAAATGTCTAAAGACAGATGGGATAAATATCTGCTATATGTACATAAATGCTTGATTAATGTAAAACATATCCTAATCCAATTTAAAATTTTACATAAACTATATTACTCGAAAACCAAACTGAATAAAATTTTCCCAAATGTTTCCCCCATCTGTGATAAATGTTTATCTCAAGAAGCAACTATAGCACACACCTTCGTCTCCTGCATAAAACTCCATACATTTTGGAAAGAAATCTTTGAAATCTTCGCAAAACTATTTAAAATAAAATTGAACCCCAACACAGAATTGACACTTTTCAGAAAAACGGAAGCCTGTGCTGAGTTAACTCCATTTCAAAATTGTTTCCTTAACTATGGCTTGATAATGGCAAAAAAACTTGTACTCAAATTTTGGAAAAATGCACCCACCCCAACGCTTAAAATGTGGATCACAAGCATAATAAATAATAATAATAATATAATAATAATAATAATAATTTTATTTATAGAGCACTTTAAAAACAAACATAGCTGCAACAAAGTGCTGTACATCACTAATCATTGACAAAAAAGTTAATACACACCAAAAATAACAATCAAAAGAAATAGTAGGAAAAGACATGTAAAATAAAGAAACATCAAAAACACCACAAACAGAAGCAAAGCCTCAGGCATGGTCAAAAGCCAGGGAGTACAAATGCGTTTTAACACTGGATTTGAAGATGGACAGTGAGGGGGCCTGTCTGATGTGCAGCGGCAGGGTGTTCCAGAGTGCCGGAGCAGCAACAGAGAAGGCTCTATCCCCTCTGAGCCTCCGACTAGACCTCGGTACCTCCAGGAGCAGCTGACCAGCTGACCTGAGGGACCGGGCAGGAGTGTATGGGTGGAGCAGCTCAGAGAGGTAAGGCGGGGCGAGCCCATTCAGAGATTTAAAAACAAATAACAGTAACTTAAAATGAACCCGAAAGTGCACCGGGAGCCAGTGTAGGGAGGCCAGAATTGGCGATATGTGCTCCCTCTTTCGAGTCCCTGTCAAAAGGCGAGCATGTCTGAAACGTTACATCTCCAAGGTATGAGGTTCGTCCTAGCAGGAAAATCAGAGCAATTCTTAAAGATATGGTCTCCTTTCATCGATTTATTACGTATAATATGGTGCAACATAAACTCTGGAAATTAACCGTTTCATAACTGGGTGAGGGGTGTGGAAAGATATGAAGTAGGTATATCCCTTTTCTTTTCTTTTCTGTTCTGTTTTTTGTTTTGTTTTTCCGTTCTTTCTTTTTTCCCTTTTTTTTTACATCTTTATGGGTTCTTTCTCTCTATCCTTTCACAAACTATCAATTGTTAACTCCTGGAGTGGTACTCTAGGGATTCACACATCACTACTTTCCTTACTCTTTTCTTTTCTCTCTTTTTCCTTCTTCTGTTATTTCTCTATTGTTAAATTTAAAACAAGTTGTAAACAAAATGTATTATGTTATATGCCACGGTTCATATTACTGTACATTGCTTCTAATGAAAATATTAATTAAAAAAAAAAATGGAATAACTGGATAAAACACCAACTAACTGCAGGACAGCAGATAATGATAAAAAAAGGCAAAATTGTTCATTAATGGAACAAGTCGGGATGTGCACATTTGATTTGCAGGAAGTGTATTTAGAGGTAGACACAGCATGGAAACGTGCCCTTTCAGACCACCATGTCCACGCCGACCATCGCTCACCCGTTTACAATAGTCCTGTGTAATCCCATTTTTGATCCAGAAACAATTAAATGGTGATCATCAGGAAAACATTTTACGTTTTAGTTTTCTTTTTGTTTGTTGAATATTAAAGATTAAGAATAAAAATTGCAGGTTAGAAATTAAAAATAAAACTGAAAATTCTGTCGAAGTTCAACCTGAAATGCTAACTTGTTCAATGATTCTTTTCTGAAGCAGAATTTGAAATCCCCTTTTTCTGCCAAAGGTAGTATCACCACTATAAGCTAAAACACCAAAATGTGGCGATAATTGTCAACAAGGTTCCACTACAAAAATATAATTTCTCTTTTGACTGTCAAAATTAACTTCCTTGTAGCAAGTCAATCAATATTTTGTTCAGCAATCAAAATTGCAACTTTATGGGGATTTTCATTAATTTGGTGATTTGCTCAGAGCTGCAGCACATTTATCGAACATTAAATAATTTGTCCATGTACATGTGTAGCACATTGAACAGCGCAGCACAGGAACAGGCCCCTCAGTCCATGATGTCTGTGCCAAACAGGATGCCAATCTAAACTATTTTCATCTGCATGCAAGTGATCCATAATCACTCCAGTCCCTACAAATATATGTGTCTATCTTAACGCCTCGATCATATCTACTTCCCCTACCACTTTTGGCAGCAGGATCCAAGCATCTACCATTCAAAATACTTGCCTCCCACACCTCCTTTAAACTTTGCCCCTCTCATCTTAATTTTTTTCCCTCTAGTCTTTGATATTTCCACCATAGGGAATACTTTCTGACTGTGTACCTTATCGATGCCACTCATCATTTTATAAACTACTAACAGGCCTCCCCTCAGCTTCCGATGCTCCAGAGAAAATAATCCAAATTGGTCTAATGTCTTCTTACAGCTATTATACAAAAATCCAGACAGCACGGTGGTAAATCTTTTCTGCACCCTGACACACTTCCTGACTCATACTCAATTCCATGACTAATGAAGGCATGCACACCATACACTTTCTTCAGTACTGTCAGGGAGCTATGGACTTAACTCCAGGATCCCAGAATCCTGCTATTAACTGTACACCTTCCCCTTACATCCGACCTCTCAAAGTGCAGCGCTTGCACCTTACACTTGCCCAGATTAAACCTCATCTGCCATCTTGTAACTGATCTATATTTTGCTGGAACATTGATACCATCCACTGCCCTACCCTCATCACCTATCACCTCTGCCACCTAAAGACCCAATAAAGTTTGTCTGATCCACACAAAACTATGCTGATTGTCAATTAGCCCATTCCCTTCCAAATGCACCCATTCCCTTCCAAATGCAAACATATCTAACCACAAAGACAATAAACTGGCCTTGAAAATGTAAAGACCAACAAAGACTGGAAGTGGTCAGATAGGATAACTGCACTATCTTGCCGTTGATCTACAGATTAAGAACTCAATCACAGTCAGAGTTATTCAGCACAGAAATAGATCTTTTAGCCCAACTCACCAACGCTAACCAAGGTGAAATCCCGAGTTCACCCAATTTCAATGCATTTTGCCGAAGTCTCTCTAAACCTTTCCATGAACCTGTCCAAATGTCTTTTTGTAACTGCCTTTACCACCACCTCTAGCAGCTCATTCATATAGCTCAGCTCTGCTTTTAATACAATCATTCCGCAGCAGCTGGTGGAGAAGTTGGAGCTATTGGGGGTTGATGCTGGCACATGCAACTGGGTCCTGAACTTTCTGTCGCAACGGCAGCAGACAGTCAGGGTGGGCAGTAGGACATCAAAAACCATAGTCGTGAGCACTGGCTCACCCCAAGGCTGTGTCCTAAGCCCCCTGCTGTTTAGTCTGCTGACACACGACTGTACTGCTAGACTCAACAACAACTTCATCAACAAGTTCGCTGATGACACAACAGTGATGGGTCTCATCAGTGACAATGATGAGTCGGCGTACAGGATGGAGGTGGAGCTGCTCACAGGTTGGTGTAAATCCCACAACCTCATTCTCAACGTGGGAAAAACTAAGGAGATGGTGGTTGACTTCAGGAGGGCGGGGAAACAACACCATACACCTCTGCACATCGATGGAGCTGATGTGGAAAGGGTCAGCAGCGTGAAGTTCCTAGGACTACACCTGTCAGATGACCTGACGTCCACGGCCAACACCACAGCACTGGTCAAGAGAGCCCAGCAGCGACTACACCCTCTCCGAAGACTACGTAAAGCAGGTCTCCCCACTACACACCTACGGACTTTTTATAGGGGGACAATCGAGAGCACATTGACCTACGGCATCACTTCCTGGTTCGGGAGCTGCAAGGCGTACGAACGGCACCAACTAGACAGGATTGTGAAGACCGCCAGCAGGATTATTGGTGCTCCACTCCCTTTCCTGCTGGACATATACAGGAAGAGATGTATCAGCAGAGCCATCTCCATCATCAAAGACCCCTACCACCCATCGCATCACATATTCTCCATCCTGCCATCTGGGAAGAGGTACAGGAGCATTAGCTGCAAAACCAGCAGGATGCTCCTCAGCTTCTTCCCACAGGCTGTAAGACTGCTAAACGGACTTTGCCCCCTGCCAAAGTATCGCGCACCAACCACCAACCTGGACACACTGCAGCAGAGCCACTGTCGTGCCGCTGCCGATCGGAACGCCTGTTGAATGTTTAGTAGAGTGTTAAATTTGTTCATGATATATGTATTTTTATTTCTATTTATTTTTAATGCACACTGAATGGACACTGGTTGAGGAACGTTTTTGTGTTTCCTCTGGGTATGTGAATACTCAGGAAATGACAATAAAGATATACAATACTCACCACTCTCATTGCAAAACAACCTACCCTCGGTCACCTTTAAATCTTTAACCTCGTCTTAATTTAATCCGTTTTTTAAAAATTGGGCAATGCACTGGTGCATGATATGCCGGAACAAAAAAGGTGTAAAGTGAATTAAATAATGTACATCTCATTTTATTTTGTGGAAAAAATGACTCCATTGAAATTTTGCATTTCAGAAGAAAGCTTTCAATGTAGTGAACATGACCGTTTGACCGTTCAGAAAAGTGCAGATACATAATTAAAAGGCACAGTAATAAGGCCCACCACACCAAACCACATTATCGACCAACAACTCCAGCCCACAAACCCACTGTGCTCCACATTCTGCCTTAGTCATGCATCTAACCACTTTCCCCATGATGTTGCCAATCTTGGCTCCAGATTCCCAAAAGCAATCCTATATTAGCCAGGCTTCCAATTCCTCATTCCACTTAGAAACCGGAACCATGTTTTCCAACTCTGACCACACATCTAAGTCAGGTTCCACAACTGCATTTTGAACACATCTATTTGCTTTCCTACTTGGCTACATTAGATTCCTGTTAAAGAAAGGCCTAAAATAGAGCTGAAAATGAATGGACTGCAAATTTACTACCAGTGGTTTGGGATTTTGTGAAATACCACTTAGTTTATAAATAAGTCTATCATTTTTCTCTTTTCTCAAAAAATACTAATTAAACATGGACCAGTGAAGATGCCGTTATTATGGGCGTTTATCCACAGAACTGAGTTTCATTATGCACATTTTGAAGTTCCAAAAATCAGTAAATCTATGCAATCCATGCAGATAACATGGCAGATTATTCTTGCAGAGTGTTTTTGTCTAGGACGTGCATTTAACGAGTGCTCATGGATTTGAACATGGATACATCTGGACAGATCACACTGTATTATTATAAAGTCATGCAGGACTTGGATTCAGATAGTGCAATTTGATCAAGTATGTTTGTCTTTAAAATTAAAGAATTATAAAGTACTACACAATATATAAAAACAGTCCAGATGAGATCAGCAGAAAGAAAAAGTGAATGGGGAACTTCTTGAGTTACTTGGAGTGGGGCTGGATAGACAAAAATAATATCACTCACAATCATTTTAAAAGAACAATTACAAAGCCAAACAAAAATAGCAATTTGCGGAAACAATGTTGAAATTGAAACAAGATAAAAATTCCTGACTTAGCAAATGTCGGCAAAGCCGATCCTCTGCTTCCAAAGATTGAACAATGCAGAAATTGTGGACTTCTCCAATTTCAAATGGGTTTGAGTGGTGCATGGAGGTACACAAGCTACTTGATATCCAGAGCATGAGCTAAATTTATGATGAGATAGTTCTGAAATAACAGGATAACTGCATTCTTAAGAGAGTTATATAAAACAATTGTAACAATTGGCTCAAGGGGAGTTGAGTTTCAGATTTGCTTTAATAGACAACAGGTGCAGGAGTAGGCCATTCGGCCCTTCAAGCCAGCACCGTTTTTCAATGTGATCATAGCTGATCATCCATAATCAGTACCCCGTTCCTGCCTTCTCCCCATATCCCCTGATTCCGCTATCTTTAAGAGCCCGATCTAGCTCTCTTGAAAGTATCCAGAGAGCCGGCCTCCACCGCCCTCTGAGGCAGAAAATTCCACAGACTCACAACTGTGTGAAAAAGTGTTTCCTCATCTCCGTTCTAAATGGCTTACCTCTTATTCTTAAATTGTGGCTCCTGGTTCTGGAATCCCCCCAACATCGGGACCCTGTTTCCTCGTGGAAAAAAAGCTGTTTTTATGTCTGGCTGTGGCAGCTTTGACAGTCGCTTTCCAGATGGAAGTGATTCAAAGAGTTTGTGGCCAGGGTGAGAGGGGTCAGAGATGATCTTACCCGCTCGCTTCCTGGCCCTTGCAGTGTGCAGTTCATCAATGGAGGGAAGGATGCAGCCAATAACCTTCTCAGCTGATCGGACAATTCACTGCAGCCTCCGGATGTCGTGCTTGGTGGCTGAGCCAAACCAGACCATGATGGAGAAGGCGAGGACAGACTCTAACATGGCCGTATAGAATTGGACCATCATTGACTGTGGCAGATTGTGCTTCCTCAGCTGCCGCAGGAAGTACATCCTCTGTTGTGCCTTTTTGACTGTGGAATCGATGGTAGCCCCTCATTTAAGGTCCTTGGGAGATGGTTCTCAGAACTTAAAAAACTCCACAGATGAGACTGGTGTTGATGGTGAGTGGGGTGATGGAAGGAGGAGCTCTCCTAAAGTCTACTATCAATTCCACTGTCGTAAGAGCATTGAGCTCCAGGTTGTTGCGATGGCACCAGGATGCCAGCTGTGACATTTCCTGTCTGTCAGCAGATTCTTCCCCATCCTGGATCAGTACAATCAGGGTTGTGTCGTCAGCAAACTTGAGAAGCTTGACAGAGGAGGCAGTGGAAGTGCAGTCATTGTTGTAGAAAGAGTAGAGGAGAGGGGAGAGTACAAGCCCAGCCGCTCCATTCTCTCAGCATGACAGTCCCGCCATCCCGGGAAGTAACCTTGTAAACCTTCGCTGCACACCCTCAATAGCACAAATGTCCTTCCTCAAATTAGGGGACCAAAACTGCACACAATACTCCAGGTGTGGTGTCACTAGGGCCCTATACAATTGCAGAAGGACCTCTTTGCTCCCATACTCAACTCTTCTTGTTATGAATCCATACTCAACTACTCTTATTATGAACAGATCTATTGTCCTCCACAGATCTATTGGCCCGATATGCAAACTGCAGCGGGTCCAGCAGGGGGTTTAATGATACTTTTCAGCTTGGCCAGCACAAGCCTTTCAAGGGTCTTCATGACTACAGAGGTCAGTGCGACAGGCCTGTAGTCAATAAGACCAATAATCCTTGCCTTTTTTGGTACAGGGACAATAGTAGAGGCTTTAATGCAGGCTGGGACAGTACAGGTTTGCAAGGACTGATTGAAAATGTCTGTGTAGACCGTTGCCATTTGTTCAGCACAGAGCTTGAGAGTAGAGGGGGAAGCATTGTCCGGCCCTGGAGATTTCCAGCTTTTCTGTCTTCTGAACAGCCTCTCCACCTCCTCTATTTTTATTGTTGATGATGAAGTGATATTGTGCAGCACGGAGGGGATGGGTAGTTGGGTGTGAAGTGGTGATTGGAGAGGAGTGGGTGTAGAGGGGCCCACTGGGGTCAGGCTGTGTTTGTTGGGGAGGAGGGGGGAGGGGGTACCAGGGTTACGTTTGTGCTGATATACAAGGAAGAATTTATATGCCCATGGGCCAAATGGGACAGGCCCTGTATGCCATCTTGGTCGGCATTGACATGCTGGATCAAAGTTTCCATGTTGTCCTGCTCTATGATTCCAATTTATTTTTGTTAAAAATACTAAAGGTGGTTTTTTACATGGTTTAATACAGTATCATTATTGCACCAGCCTCTATAAAAGTGATTACTGGTTAATTTTGATTACAACCTGTGGTTGAAGCAGCTGCATTCTTAAGAAACAATTGTGTCTGTGATTACTGTGAGGACGTTAAATGGAAACAGTTTTTTTCACCCCATCCTAGACAGCTTTTTTTTCTGCTCGTCAATTTCTCCAGTAACCTTTAAGTGGTTCTCTAGTTTATGATTTAAATTGCACTAAAAGTAATTTGGCCAGCGTTATACAGAATGTTCCCTAATTCATCAATTGCATTATATCCAATTAGAGTTATGGAAACACATGTTATATCAGAACTCTTGATAATAATTAGTCATAGCATATTTTTTTTGAATAATAATCAACATGTTAATTTCCAGCCACAGGCAATGTCCCAGAACACTGGAGAGTAGCTAACGTTGTTTCTTTATTTAAGAAGGGAAGTAGACAGAATCAAGCAAATTATAGGCTGGTGATTCTCGCATCAGTGGAACAGAAGCTATTGGAAAGGATTGTTCAGGATAGGATTTATTCCCATCTGGAAGAGAATGGGTTAATTAGGGACTGTCAGCACGACTTTGTACATGGCAGATCACGTCTTACTAACTTGAAATTTTCAGGTGGTAACAAAGGTTATTGATGACAGGGCAGTGGATGTTGTCCACATTAATTTTACTAAGGCATTTGATAAAATCCCCCGGTCAGAAGATTAAGATGCGTGGGATTTATAGTGCCTTGGCCCTATGGGTTGAGAACTACCTTACTGATAGAAATATGTTTTAGGAAGATTTGAAGTAGTGGGGTGTGGTGGAAGGACAACGGTTTGTGACCAGTGAAATTCCATGTGCTCGGCCAGGTCAACCCTGCAGCAGCACCAGGGCAACAGGCTTTTATTGCCAGGTGAAGAACTCTGCATTCATAACAGCTGGGACATGAAAATGGCACTAAAACTTGTTGACTCTTGTATGCCTGTCTTGGTGTACTATTCCTATACATTTGAGGTGAATGTACGATGTGCTTATGTCTGGTAATACTTAAACTGAACTGTAAGCAAAAAAGAACGTAATTGTATCTCAGTACATGTGACAATAAAAGTACCATTGACCATTGAAGATTGCTTGGTCCACAGATTGTGAGGAAGGCTGCCAAAGTATGCAGTGGGATATATATAAAGTACAGAAATGGGAGGAGAAACAGCGGATTTTAATCGGAGCAAGTGAGGTGTTGCACTTTTGGAGGTCAAATTTAAGGGGTCAATTTACAAATAATGGCATGACCCCTAACAGCACTGATTCAGAGCGGAATCTTGGGGTCCAAGTCCCAAACTCTGAAAGTGGCAACACCAATAGATAAGAGTTGCAAAGGCATTGTATGGTGTGCTTGCTTTCATAGGTCAGGGCATTGAGTATAACAGTCAGGAAGTCATGATGCAGCTTTATAGGATTTTGGTTGGGCTGCACTTGGAGTACCACTTAACAGTTCTGATTGACCCATTGCAGGAAGATGTTGAGGCTTTGAAAAAAAAAAAATGCAGAGGAAGTTCACCAAAATGATATCTGGATTAGGGGGTATTAGCTACAGGGCATCTTGGACAGACTTGGATTGTTTATTCTAGAACACTGGAGATTGTGGGGAGACCCGACAGAAGTGTTTAAAATTATGAGGGGCATAGATAGGGCAGTCAAAATCTTTTTCCCAGGATGAAAAAATCAAATTCTGGATGCCATAGCTTTAAGATGACTCTAGGTGCAGGAGTAGGCCATTCAGCCCTTTACTTGCAGGCAAGTCCCTCATTCACGGTCACTCGGTTATTTAGTATTTTTTTCCCATCTCTCTCTCTCCCCTCCAAGGTTAGTTCTTCTATTTCCCTTTATTTGCTTCAGTTTTATTTGTTTAAGTGTTATTTATCACGTTATAGCTTTTGAAAGATTCAAGCAGGTGTAAGACGCTTTCCAAGGGCTGAATCGGCCCGTTCGCGGGGCCTTTCATCACCCGGTGTGGCTTAAAATCGAACCGCAGCATTGAGGCGATCGATGCTCCCGATGTTGAAGCCCCCGCCGGCTGATTAAGCCGCGCTGGGCGATAAAAGGCCCGCGAGCAGGCAGATTCAAACCCCACGATTCAGGGTGGAAGAAGCTGCTGTTGCTGGAGTTCTGAGTCGATCACCAACCAGGTCAGCTAACCTTGTTACCGTTCACAGTGCCCACGGTCGAAGCCTCTGCGCATAACCCAAATTATGTCCCCCTCCCATGTTTTGATAGCGATTTCCACCCCAGAGCTATAATCACTGGAGTTAAGAAGAATGAGGCGGAAATCTCAATGAAACGTACCAAATTATGAAAGGCCTAGATAGAGCAAATATGGAGAGGATGTTTTCACAAGTGGGAGAGTGTAGGGCACAGCCTCAGAATAAAAAAAAATGTACCTTCAAAATGGAGATGAGGAGGAATTTCTTTAGCTGGAGCATGGTGAATCTGTGGAATTTGTTGCCATGGACAGTTGTGGAGGCCAAGTTATTGGGTATTTTTAAAGTGGAGATTGACTGGTTCTTGATTAGTACGGGCATTCAAGATTACAAGAAGGTGGTAGGAGAATGGCATTGACAGGGAAAAATAGATCACCAACGATCGAATGGTGGAGCAGATTTGATGGGCTGAATGGCCTAATTCTGCTCAAATGTCTTATGAACAATTAATTGATAACTACCTGTGTAGCCTATTTTGTTTCTAATAGGGCATAAAAAAGGAAAATTATGCACATGATGCTACAGCACCTGAACCTGTGGACGAAAATGCAATGGAACGAATTCACACATTTCAATGTAAAAATAAATGTTGCATATATATCTACATATTATGTTCAAATACCCACAAGCATCAATGGTAGAATTAGAAAAAGTTGGATCAACCTCATGAAATTGCATGCACTCCCACATCAAAATATGAATTGATTCCCACAGGAAATGTTAGATGCATGACAAAAATTTCAATGATTGTGTAAAATTTTAATGCATTTTGGAAAGATGTAGTCTACTCTAACGGCATACATTCAATAACTGAAGTGATTTGTTGGCATTAGATACATACCTCACTGACCAGCATTAAAAATCAAATTAATAACCGTGTGCCGTTAAGTGCAGGTATTTTGAAGGAATTAATGCAATTATAAAACTTCAAAAATAATACATAGGATTCCATTCATTCAACCATGTTCCAGTGGTGCAGCTGGTAGAGCTGCAACCTCAGTACCAGAGACCAGTACCAGTATCAATCGTGACCTCGGGTGCTTGTGGATTTGCATGTTCACCCTATGAACGCATGAGTTTCCTCCAGGTGTTCAGTTTTCCCTGCCACATCCCAGACTTGCAAGTTATTGGTTGATTGTCTTCCGTTAATTGCCCCCAGTGTTTTGGGAATGGATGCAAAAATGGGATAACATAGAACTAGTGTGAACTGTAACTGATGTTGGACATCGATCTGTAGTTTGAGGGGCCCGTTTCCATGCTATCTTTCAATCAATCAATGTTTTGCACTGACGTGTAGTTATCCAGTATTCTCGCGTACTCTAATCGAGTGGACAAAATATTTAGGGGATTCGTTACTCATTTGAATTTCGATAATAGCTCGGCTCTGCCTCATTTGCCCTGAAATGGGGGGGGGACTATGTATAAACACTGCTGTAATTTCTACATGGTGAAACCAAAATGTATAAAAATGGCCTTTTTTTTCTGACAAAGTGCACTTTAACCACGTGTGATTTTTTTTTATTTTACAAATCTCAAATTGTGGAGTACAGAGGCAAATAAATAAATGAAGGGTCTTTGGACATTATGTAGGGCACTGTATCTCACGACTATTGAAAAGGTTGCCTTTTGAAATGTCTTGTCTTGGAAGTACC
Organism: Leucoraja erinaceus; assembly: GCF_028641065.1. NCBI lineage: Eukaryota > Metazoa > Chordata > Chondrichthyes > Rajiformes > Rajidae > Leucoraja > Leucoraja erinaceus. Next base: position 65,329,313 of record NC_073383.1, on the reverse strand, counting down.
CTGATAAGATGCCTTTGAAATGTGTCTACTAATTGATAAGAGACAAGTTCAGAATTGTCCCGTGGTGATGTGCATTGGCTGCATCTTGTGACCATGACTAGCATCTTTGGAATGTGACCAAGTGACACACAGTATAAAACACCGTGCAAATCTTTTTTCATTGAAGTGGGGGCGCGGGGCTGTCATGTGTCTGTTGCTTACTTGACTGGTGTATCCCTGTCACTTCTGCCGGCTGTTGATCAGTAAAGCTTGAGTTTGTTTACTTAACGTTTTTGTGTGTTGTCTGTTTCTCTCTGGTCATCGGTCATTGTTCAATATACATCAACCTGAGACGAGCCTTGCATCTCCAAGATCCTGTTTAGAGATGCAGCATGGAAATAGGCTCTTCGGCCCAATGAGTCTGCGCATACCAATGATCACCCATACATTAGCTCTATCCTATACACTGAGGACACCTATCCTATACACTGTCTCCCTCTCTTGGAATACAAGCTACAACCTAGTCAAGTATTCCACTATGTATCTTTTATACATTTAAAAGCATTTAACCTTTTCACTATTTTGTGACTCGTGTTTAGCTATTCAATTTATTTTGGACAGAGATTTTAGAATTAAATCTTGCAGTGAAGTTTCTCATACCTTGAACCTATGTCCTCTCGTCCTCGACCTCTTTCCACCCTGGGGATAAAGGCGGTGACTGCCTACCCAATCTGTGCCTCTCAATCTTATATACATCCATACTTCAGATTGCACCTCACGTCTCGTGCATGCCAATGAAAAGAGTCCAATTCTGTCCAACCTCAGACCCAACCCTCTCCAAACCAAGCAACATCCTGGTGAACCTGTCGCGCACCTTCTCCAAAAATTTGATGACTTTCCAAAAGAATGGGCACTAGAACTGCACACAATACTCCAATTGTGGTCTAATCAAAGTTTTATGTAAATGTTATACTCACCAGGGCCAATAAAGGCAACAGTGTCTTATGCATTCTCAATCAACCTATCTGCTTGTGTTTAGAGATGCAGTGTGGAAACGAGCCCTTCTGCCTAATAAGTCTGTTCCGACTAATGATCACCCATGCACTAGTTCTATCCTATACACTATACATTGGCTCCAGTGTATAGGATAGAACTAATGTATGGGTGAACTAATGTATGCGCAGACTCATTGGGCCAAAGGGCCTATTTCCATGCTGCATCTCTAAACAGGATCTTGGAGATGCAAGGCCATAGCTCCCTCAAAGCAACACAAGCGGATAGGTTGATTGAGAAGGCATAAGGTCTGCTTTATTGGTGCTGGTGAGTATAACATTTCAAAGCGCTTGAAAGTTAGCTGTTTTGAGCTTATGTATCATTCTCATCAATACTCCAAGCCCAATATGCTGTTTCAAAAAGTGTGGTGCTCTGAACTAAAAGGTTGATTCATGCTTAGATCAGGGATTCCAACTTTTTTCATCCCATTTACCCATAGCAACTTTAATTGCACATATCACTTATTTATGAACAACTAATGATGAACAGACATACCAAACAGGTATGCCAAACACAGTCAGTCAATGAGAAAAAATGTAAAAATCCAGAATCAATAAATTTACCCCCTGGGTCGGTGATGTTTACCCCCGGGGGGTAAATCTACCCCAGGTTTGGAACCCTTGTCATAGAATAACTGAAACATAACTATTCTTTTGCACTTGTATATGAAAATCCTTATTCCATTAGTGTTTTTGGTTACTTTCTACACATGTCCATCCCATTCAGGGCTGGAAATTGGCAGTTGCCCGGTTGCCAATGGCAACCCACAGTCCCTGTGCCGGCCGCCTTACACATGCGCACACCCACGGCCAGCAACAAAGATCTTATAGCGAGGATCTTTGGCCAGCACATCATCGGCCATGGATGTGCACCTGTGCCGCCTTGCACATGCGCACTGCCACTGCAACTGGTCGGCATCGGCCACTTTCTCCCTCCCTTTGCATGGTGGTAGATCTGGCTGCCATTGCTGTCCACTCGACACGACCGCTGAAAACCAATGTAGAATCACTCGCTGGAGCTGGAATAACTCCCTGGAGTAACTCTTGCTTCTTGGTTTCCTGGTCCTCCAAAAATATTCGAAATGGAATTTAAACAGAATTTAAACACCACCACCAAACTCTGAAAAATAACAGCCTATTGCATTTTATCTGTTTATTTATTGTGTATATACATATGGTCTATAGACACAGTGAACTTTTATCTCCTGTTCTGTATTATGTTTACATATTCTGTTGCGCTGCAGCAAGCAAGAATTTCATTGTCCTACCTGGGACACATGACAATAAAACTCTCTTGACTCTTGACTTGGACTTAAACAAAAAAGGGTTCTTGGGGGAAAAAAAGAGCTACCTTAAATTTAATTGCTTCTGGTTAGGTACCTATAGTAGGGTGAAGACTATTCCATGCTTTAATTGTGCGGCGGAACTCCATGGAGCAGCCAGCATCTCTGGATAGAAGAAATTGGGTGACATTTCAGGTAGAGACCCTTCTTTAGATTTCCTATGGTTTTAGTGTTGAAGTTTAATTTAAACATACAGCGTGGAAACAGGCCCTTCTGCCCACCGAGTCCACGCCGACCACCAATCACCCGTACACTAGTTCTATCCCACACATTAGCAAGTCAAGAGTGTTTTATTCTCTCATGTCCCAATGAAATCCTTACTTGCAGCAGCACAACAGAATATGTAAACATAGTACTCTGTAAATAATGTTATAAACGAAGAAACAAAACAGTGTATATTTATATATGAATATATAACTATACACACACACACACACAATTTCCTTCCTGGGATTAATAAAGTTGTATCGTGTGTGTAGGAAAGAACTGCAGATGCTGGTTTAAACTGAAGATAGACACAAAAAGCTGGAGTAATTCAACAGGTCAGACAGAATCTCTGGACAAAAGGAACATACTACGTTTTGGGTTGGGTCTGTAAAAGGTTCGTGCACACCTTTGGAATGTGGAAGGAAACAAGAGCACCCGGAGAAAACCCATGCGATCAAAGGGAAAAAGAGCAAACTCCATACAGACAGCACCCATATTCAGGATCAATTCCGGGTCTCTGGCAAGGTTAGGCAGCAACTTTATGGCCAATGTACTGTCCCATAGTCTTGAACTGAATTAAAACATACAGTAGCTGTAAAGGGCATCACTTAGAGATTTAAGACTGAAAATGGATAGTTTTTTTTTAGTAACCAAAGTTATCAATATATAATTTTTTGTGTGTTGGAAAATAAAACATAGTGGCGCAGCTGGTGGACTTGCTGCCTCACACACCAGCGATCTGTGTTCGATCCTGTCCTCGGGCACTGTCTGTGTTGAAATTGCACATTCTCCCTGCAAGCATGTAGGTTTCTTCCCACATCCCAAAGATGCATTGGCTTTGTAGGTTAACTTGTCTGTAAAATTGTCCCTAATGTGTAGGGAGTGGATGAGGAAAGTGGGATAACAGAACTTGTGTGAATCGGGAGACAAAAATGCTGGAGAAATTCAGTGGGTGAGGCAGCATCTATGGAGCGAAGGAAATAGGCGACGTTTTGGGTCGAGACCCTTCATCAAACTGATGTGAGGGTGGAGGGGGTGGGAAGAAGAAAGGAAGTGGCGGCGCTGGTGAACGGCTGCGGCTCGCCTGCAGTCCGTTTGTCTTTACTTTTTTGTGTTGTTTTTTTTTTCGTTTTGTCTAGTTAAGTTTTTGGTTTTTAGGTTGTGTTTATGTGGGGGGGGGGGGGGGGGGGGGGGGGGTTTGAAACGGGGCTTGCTGTCTCTCCCTATGGGGGAATGTCGTATCCCCCTTCTCTGCCTCCGTCTGCGCTGAGGCCTAATGGCGGAGCTGGCACCTAGAGACTCCGGAGGCAGCCAGTCAGGACTCACCGTGAGCTCGCTCCCGTGCGGGTGGCCCAGCTCGGGGCTGGAACGGCGCTCCCATGAGGGGCTGTGACGCTCCCGTGAGGGCGGCCTGGCGAGGGGCTGAGACTCTCCCGTGAGGGGCTGTGGCGCTCCCGTCGGAGCGGCCCATCCCGAGGATGGAATGGCGCTCCCGTCGGAGCGGCCCAGCTTGAGGGAGGAACGGCACTCACTTGAGGGCGATCCGGCTAGGGGCTAGAACGGTGCTCCAGTGGCTGGGACGCCGTTCTGGCAGCTATGACCCGAGTCGGGGGTTCAGCCGCGGGCCAGCAGCTGCGTCCGCTGGACTGGAGGGCAGCAGCTTCGACCACCCCGGGCCGCGGTGTTTGAGCCGGCCCGTTTGCGGAGGTTCAGTGAGCCGCGGGACTGTTTGTGCCATCGCCCGGTGGGGAATCGCCTCAGCGCAGAGGGAGAAGAGGAGGGAAGAGACTGCAGCCCTAAGATTTTATCTCCACCACAGTGAGGAGGTGCTTGGAGGATACACTGTGGTGGATGTTAATTTGTGTTTAGTGTTGTTTATTATTGTATGATTGTATGTATGACTGCAGGCACGAAATTTTGTTCAGACCGTAAGGTCTGAATGACAATAAAGGAATTCAATTCAATTCAAGAGGTGGAGACAGTGGGCTGAGGGAGAGCTGGGAAGCGGAGGAGAAAGCAGGGATTACCTGAAATTGGAGGTCAATTTTCATACCGCTGGGGTGTAAACTGCCCAAGCAAATTTATGAGGTGCTGCTCCTCTAATTTACGGTGGGCCTCACTCTGGCCATGGCGGAGGCCCAGGACAGAAAGTCAAATTTGGAACGGGAGGGGGAGTTGAAGTGCTGAGCCACCGGGAGATCAGTTTGGTTATTGCGAACTGAGCGGAGGTATTGGGCAAAGCGATCGCGAAGCCTATGCTTGGTCTCACCGATGTAGAACAGCTGACACCTAAAGCAGCGATGCAATAGATGAGGTTGGAGGAGGTGCATGTGAACTTCTGCCACACCTGGAAAGACGGCTTGGGTCCTTGAATGGAGTCAAGGGGGGAGGTAAAGCGACAAGTGTAGCATTTCCAGCGGTTGCAAGGGAAAGTGCAGGGAGATGGGGTGGTTTGGGTGGGAAGGGACAAAATAACCAGGGAGTTACGGAAGGAGCGGTTTCTGCGGAAAGCAGACAGGGGAGGAGATAGGAAGATGTGGCCAGTGGTGGGATCCCGTTGGTAGACAAAGCTGGAGAAAATCAGCGGGTGAGGCAGCATCTATGGAGCAAAGGAATAGGCGACGTTTCGGGTTGAGACCCTTCTTTAGACTGATGTCGGGTTGGGAAAAAGAAAGCAAGAGGCGGAGACAGTAGGCTGTGGGAGAGCTGGGAATGGGAGGGGAAGGAGGGAGAAAGCAAGTACTACCTGAAATTAGAGAAGCCAATGTTCATACCCTTGGGGTGTAAACTACCCAAGCAAAATATGAGGTGTGTTCCACCAATTTGCAGTGGGCTTCACTCTGGCCATGGAGGAGGCCCAGGACAGAAAGGTCGGATTCGGAATGGGAGGGGGTGTTGAAGTGCTGAGCCACCGGGAGATCAGGTTGGTTATTGCGAACTGAGTGTCGGTGTTGTGCAAAGCGATCGCCAAGCCTGCACTTGATCTCACTGAGGTTGATCATACGCTGAATAATCCAACCAGAATTTTGATTGGAAGTGGAAAGAAATAATAGAAATTGCATTCATTGCAACGTGTAAAAGGAGATGAGATACTGTATTGTAATTTTGCTGCACATCATTGTGGTATGTATCATATCTTGATTGGTGAATATGTTTTGTTTGTGACTTTATTTGAAGCAGAAATAATACGTGAATGCTTCATTGACCATAATTCTGACTGGTAACTATGCACTTCTTCCGAGCACATTATCGCACGTGTCACGCAAGCAGTCTTAAATGACCACCTGAACTGTCATTTGGCAACCTAAAAAGCTGCCTAGGTTGCCCAGCTGGCAACAGGGGAAAAAATTTAAGCAAGAGCCCTGCCATTTAAAGAATCCATATTCATGAATTTTGGGACTTCCACTCCATGCTATGTACAAAGTACACTCATCCAGTTTAGGCTAATGGGACATCATTCACTTTGTATCTATTTTGAAATCATTTGTCACGTTTTTCCCCCACACTCACTCAAATTACTCCGCAAATTCATGTTTCCACTAATTTCATTGACTTCACAAGGTCAATAAAATGCCTTCAAGAGTCAAGAGTGTTTTATTGTCATATGTCCCTGACGGGACAATGAAATTCTTACTTGCTGCAGCACAACACATGTGATTATGTAAACATTGTATATAACGGAATAAAAAAGAAAAAGTTCAATAAATAACAAATATACCGCAAATAATAATAGTCTTTTACAGTTCAAAGCCCATAGCTTTTTTGATGGCTGTGGGGAAGCAGCTGTTCCTAAACCTGGACGTTAGAGTTTTCAGGCTCCTGTACCTTCTTCCTGAGGGCAGTGGTGAGATGAGTGTGTGGCCAGGGTGATGTGGGTCTTGAGGAAGTCAAGGATCCAATTGCAGAGGGATGCGCAGAGGCCCAGTTCTGTGAGCTTGATAACCAGCTTGGAAGGGATGTTGGTATTAAACACCGAGTTGTAGTCTAAGAACAACAGCCTGATATAGGTGTTTTATTGTCCAAGTGGTCCGGTGCGGAGTGGAGAGCCAGTGAAATTGCATCCTCCGTTGACCTGTTGTGGCTGTATGCGATCTGTAGCTGGTCGAGGTTTTTGTTGAGGTAGGAGTTGATGTGCACCATAACAAACCTCTCAAAGCACTTCATCACCACAGACGTTAGTGCCAAGTCATTGAGGCATGTCACCTTACTCCTCTTGGGCACCGGTATTATTGATGCCTTCTTAAAGCAGGTGGGAACCTCAGAAGTGAGAGGTTGAAAATGTCTGCAAAGACTCCCGCCAGTTGGTCTGCACAGGCCTTGAGAACTCGACCGGGTATACCATCAGGTCCAGGCATTTTCTGAGGGTTCACCCCCATTGAAGGATCTTCTGACGTCGGCCTCTGTGACTGTAACACCGTCAGGGCGAATAGGGGCTCGGGAAGGCCTATCTCCTTATCAAACCGTGCGTAGAATGCATTGAGCTCGTCAGGGAGGGATGCTTCGCTGTCGTTTGAATCGCCTCATGATTTTGCCTTGTAGGAGGTGATGGCATTCAAGCCCTGCTGAGCATCCGTCTCATCCCCCAGCTTAGAGCAGAAGTCCCTTGTGGCCTTTTTGATGGCCTTACCAAGGTCATACCCATCACTTGAACTTTAGGCAAGTCTCTTCAAAAATCAAACTTTCATCCCATTCTGAAGCAATTCTGAACTGTTGCTACAGTACACCATGAAAAGGAAATGCAACCAAGATTTTCAAAATTAAGCTCTGGTCAGAAATTATAAGGAACCATTTTTATACCACAATCCAGGCCATACATATTTTTATAGACCCACCATTTATCTCTCTGTTCATGCAAATAAAATCCTTTGCTATTCTAAACACTTTGACACATTGCTCCTCATTAAATCTTTCCTGTCATCATTAGTATTGAACCAAAATCAATACTAAAGTGGCAGAAAGAGTGGATGGTTGTTTCCTTTGGATTGGAGGCAGCCGAGAGAATTACTTAAGGGGGCTAAATTTACAAGTGTTGTAGATAAATAGTCTGAAGAAGGGTCACGACCCGAAACGTCACCCATTCCTTCTCTCCATAGATGTTGCCTCACCTGCTGAGTTTCTCCAGCACGTTGTGTCTACCTTAGATAAATAGGAGAACCCATTGCTTTCAGCAAGGAATCAAAAATCAGAGAGCAACGATTTAAAACAAAAGAAGGATGAGGAGGAGTTGGAGGCAAGTGGAAGAAACCATTTTAAAGCCAGGGTCATCGTCTGGAACAAATTGTATAAAAAGTATGGTGGATGCTGAAAAGCTCATCATGTCTAAAAAAAGATTGGATGTGCCCTTAAACAGTTATATATTTGGGAATAGGCCATGCAGCTCTTTTTCCAATTGGCACGCATGAGATGGTCCAAAGGACCTACTCTGGTGTCATATACAAGGTGATACTCCGAGTGATAATCCCTTTTCTATGTTCCTGCTTGTGGGCCCCTCTCTTTGATCTACAATATATCTATTGAGATGGAACTCTTTTTGAATGCATTTATCACCCCCAGTATCACTTCACTCCAGTGCAATTCTAGTTAACGTGCAACCTTTATTTTCTGGATACTCAATATTTTAAGTTCTGCTGCCCATAATTTATTGCTCAACAAATGGCAATCAGCCATCTATATCATGTTATCTGAAATTCCCTCCCTCGGCCTCTGTACTTCCTCTCTCTGCATTTCTTTCCCTCCAAAGCATGATTTTTAAAATTTCAATTTAGCTTTTTGTCACCATTCCGAAGATATGCTTGTGCAGTTCATCCTGGCCTGGTTATAAAATATAATTTCCCTTTAATATTCCTTCCCCTTACTCTCATCTCTCCATTGAAACTCAAAGTTCTAGAGAAATAATATAAAATTATATCCACATATCAATAGTTGTACATGCCACATGAAGGGACTGAATAAGTAAACATGGCAGAGCCATGGTTAAGTTACGACCTAGCTGATATCAAATGCCTTTTTACAAACCAGGCAGGGACAACACATTTGTCCAGGAGCCAGGATTGCCACTATTGTAAGTTATGTGTTCCTGCTAACCAAGGACAGGATCAGCAACAGGAGCCAAGGGAAATAGCAGCCAGTTGGGTGAGATCAAGTATCAGCCAGTTGGGTGAGATACCCAAGAATAACTGGAAAATGTCTCCTGCTGGGAGACAACGTACAGCTGGGGTGAAGAAAATTTGCTGTATCTGCAACTTTAAGAGAAACACAGCAGGCTTCAACTAAGTTGCTCAATTTGCAGGACAATTGAAGGGGTTAATGCAGGTAGATTCAAGCTGTTGATTGGTACTGTATGTAGCATGTAACATCAGCAAGAAAATTAGAATGAATGAAACACCTCAAAAGCTAATCATTCAAAACCCACTGCATATTCTACTTCAGAAAAATAAAAATTCAAAATTATTCTTTAGCACATTGCATCTTTAACATTAACAAGGCCATATTCTGCTCTTAATTGCATGCTATATTACACACTCAGGTTGTGTTGTCAAATTGAAATTCTTAATTGCCATTCAAGTCACAAATCTTGAAAATACAATGGTTTATCATAGATATTAGAATACTTTAATGATAATTTACGTTAATATACCAAATTTAATTTAGTAAACTGTCCCAGGGCACTTCACAGAAAAAAATTGATAACAAGCCACATATGGAGATGTTAGTTTAAGCAATCGGTTTCTGTATTCATGAGGAGATGGAGGGGGCTTGATCCACCATTGGCAGTCTCAGGGCTACGAAAATTCACCATGCGCAAACATAACACATGCCAGACAAAAAATGTATTCAGACTGATGCGAGTGTGTGGTTGGGGGGGGGGGGGGGGGGGGAGAGGAAAGGAAGAGGCGGAGGCATTGGGCTGAGGGCGAGGAGAAAGCAGGGACTACCTGAAATTGGAGAAGTCAATGTTCATACCGCTGGGGTGTAAACTGCCCAAACGTAATACGAGGTGCTGCTCCTCCAATTTACTCTATGGAGGAGGCCCAGGCCAGAAATCTCTGCCGCACCTGGAAAGAGTGCTTGAGTCCTTGAATGGAGTTAAGGGGGGAGAAGTAAAGCGACAAGTGTAGCATTTCCTGCGGTTGTAAGGGAAAGTGCCAGGAGAGGGGGTGGTTTGGGTGGGAAGGAACAAATTGACCAGGGTGGGTCGGAGGGAACTGGCCCCGGGGAAAGCTGAAAGAGGAGGAGATGGGAATATGTGGCCAGTGGTGGGATCCCGTTGGAGGTGGTGAAAATGTCAGAGGATATTTGTTGTACGAGACGGCTGGTAGGGTGGAAGGTAAGGGGGACTCTGCCCTTGTTACGAGTGCGGGGGTGGGGGGGGGTGGGGGGGGGGGGGGGGGGGGGTGGGGTGGGGGGGGGGGGGGGGGGGGGGGGGGGGGGGGGGGAGTGAGAGCAGAGTTACAGAGTATAGAAGAGACCCTGGTGAGAACCTCATCTATAGTAGAAGAGCGGAACCACCGTTCCCTGAAGAAGGAACACATCTCCGATGCCCTGGTTTTATTAACCCAAAATCCTTTTCATTTAAGATAACCAAACCACCACATTATTCAAAGGAGTCTTCACACAAACTCACATACCCCTCATGGCAAACAAATGCCAAAGCATCCACAGACAAAGCCTCAATAACAAGCCACATATGGAGATGTTAGTTTAAGCAATCGGTTTCTGTATTCATGAGGAGATGGAGGGGGCTTGATCCACCATTGGCAGTCTCGGGGCTACGAAAATTCACCATGCGCAAACATAACACATGCCAGGCATCCCGTTGGAGGTGGCGAAAATGTCAGAGGATTAATTGTAATTGTAATTGTAAATCTTTATTGTCATTTCCTGAGTATTCGCATACCCAGAGGAAACAAAAAAACGTTGCTCAACCAGTGTCCATTCAGTTTGCATTAAAAAATAAATAGGAATTAAAATTAAAAAATACATGTCATGAACAAATTTAACACTCTACTAAACATTCAACAGCCGTTCCGACCAGCAGCGGCACAACAGTGGCTCTGCTGCAGTGTGGGGGTTTGTGCGCGATACTTGGCAGGGGGCAAAGTCCATTTAACAGTCTTATAGCCTGTGGGAAGAAGCTGAGGAGCATCCTGCTGGTTTTGCAGCTAATGCTCCTGTACCTCTTCCCAGATGGGAGGATGGAGAAAATGTCATGCGATGGGTGGTAAGGGTCTTTGATGATGGAGATGGCTCTGTTGATACATCTCTTCCTGTATATGTCCAGCAGGAAGGGGAGTGGGGCACCAATAATCCTGCTTGCGGTCTTCACTATCCTGTCCAGTTGGTGCCGTTCGTACGCCTTGCAGCTCCCGAACCAGGAAGTGATGCCGTATGTCAGTGTGCTCTCGACAGTCCCCCTATAAAAAGTCCGTAGGTGTGTGGTGGGGAGGCCTGCTTTACATAGTCTTCGGAGAGGGTGAAGTCGCTGCTGGGCTCTCTTGACCAGAGCTGTGGTGTTGGCCGTGGACGTCAGGTCATCAGACAGATGTAGTCCTAAGAACTTTTGCATGCTGCTGACCCTTTCCACATCAGCTCCGTCGATGTGCAGAGGTGTATGGTGTTGTTTCCCCGCCCTCCTGAAGTCAACCACCATCTCCTTAGTTTTTCCCACGTTAAGAATGAGGTTGTGGGATTTGCACCAACCTGTGAGCAGCTCCACCTCCATCCTGTACGCCGATTCATCATTGTCACTGATAAGACCTACCACTATTGTGTCATCAGCGAACTTGTTGATGAAGTTGTTATTGAGTCTGGCAGTACAGTCGTGTGTCAGCAGACTAAACAGAAGGGGGCTTAGGACACAGCCTTGGGGTGAGCCAGTGCTCACGGCTATGGTTTTTGATGTCCTACTGCCCACCCTGACTGTCTGCTGCCGTTGCGACAGAAAGTTCAGGACCCAGCTACATGTGCCAGCATCAACCCCCAACAGCTCCAACTTCTCCACCAGCTGCTGCGGAATGATTGTATTGAAAGCAGAGCTGAAGTCTATGAAGAGGATCCTGGCATAGGTATTTTTCCGATCGAGATGTGACAATACGAGGTTCAGTGTTGTTGAGACTGCGTCCTCTGTGGATCGGTTGGCTCTGTAGGCGAACTGCAGTGGGTCTAGGTCGGCAGGTAGACTATTTTTGATGTGCTGCATAACTAGTCGCTCAAAACACTTCATTACAATGGGTGTTAGGGCCACTGGTCGAAAGTCATTATGGCAGGCTGGGTTTGGTTTCTTCGGGACAGGGACGATGGTGGCACTCTTAAGACAGTTGGGCACTACTGCCTGGCTGAGTGAGATGTTAAAAATGTCTGTGAAGACATCTTTCAGTTGCTCGGCACAGTCTCTTAGAACGCATCCAGGAATGTTGTCCGGCCCTGCAGCTTTGCGTGGATTGACGCTGGCAAAGGCCTTTTTAACTCTGGCTGCGGACAGCCTGAGCGACTGGTCACTGGGAGATGGCAGTAGTGCACGTGTCTGGGTGCTGTTTTTAACCTCAAACCGTGCGTAGAACTCGTTCAGTTCATCTGGTAGGGAGGGGTTGTTTTGGCATATCCGCAGCGGGGGGGGCTTGTAGTCAGTGATGGTCTGAAATCCCTGCCACAAGCGACGTGTGTCTTTGTCATTTGCGAAGTGGCTATTGAGTTTTTGTCCGTACAGCCTCTTCGCTTCCCTGATCCCCCGGGATAGGTTACCCCTTGCCAGTTTGTATGCTTCGTTGTCCCCAGATTTGAATGCCGCATTCCGGATTCTCAGTAGGGAACACACTTCCCCAGTTAGCCAAGGTTTCTGATTGGCACGCCTCCTGATGGTTTTTACCACCGTTACATCCTCAATACATTTATTGATGTATGCGATGACGGATTCTGTATATTCTTGGAGGTTGATGCCACTGTCATCTGTTGCTGCCTCTCTGAAAATGGCCCACTGTGTGGTTTCAAAACAGTCTTGTAGTGCTGCCGTAGCTCCCTGTGGCCATGTTCTGACTTCTTTGACCGTTGGCCTGTCCTGTTTCACCCTGGGTCTGTATGCAGGTGTGAGCATGACCGCTAAGTGGTCAGAGTTGCCGATATGGGGGAGGGGGGCTGCTTTATATGCATCTTTAATGTTGGTGTACACCAGGTCTAGTTTGTTCTTCCCCCTGGTTGCAATGTTCACATGCTGGTAGAATTTAGGCAGAACAGATTTAAGACTTGCCTGGTTGAAATCCCCAGCTGCCATGAAGAAAGCATCTGGATGTTCCCTCTGCTGCTCACTGATGTTGTTGTAGAGCACTGTCATAGCATCCTTCACGTCCGCGCTCGGTGGTACATAGACAGCGGTTATGAAGACAGCTGTTAGTTCTCTGGGTAAGTAGAAGGGTCGGCATTTCACAGTCATTAGCTCCACGTGGGGTGAGCAGTAGGTGGAAATCACCACAGCATCCCGGCACCATGATCTGTTCACATACACAGCCAGCCCCCCTCCCCTTGCCTTACCAGCTAGCGAAGCTACTCTATCAGCTCTGTATAGCATAAGTCCCTCCAACTGGATCGCAGCGTCTGTGATGTTCTGATTCAGCCAGGTCTCCGTTAGGATGTAAACACAGCAGTTCTTCACGCTTCGTTGGGAGGCTCTCCACGCTCTGAGGTAGTCCATCTTGTTGTCGAGGGAGCGGACATTTGCCAGCATGACTGTAGGCACTGCCGGTTTGTGTGGGTTCGCGTTTAGCCTAGCGTAGGCTCCTGCGCGTTTCCCCCGCTTCTGCCCTCTACTACACCGCTTGCGATGTTTCTCCACCAGCGTTGTTCCAGGTGCGGGTGCGGGTGCAGCGGCTCTCCATGGGCCTGCGCGCCTCCGCGGGCCTGTGCACCTCCGTGGGCCTGCGCACCTCCGTGGGCCTACGCGACGCAGAAGTCTCAGCTCCACCAGGACGCTCCGTAAGGTAAGGTCGCAGCAAGAAGCCTTGCTGCCGATTTTTAAAAGAACCTGCCGCTCGTACTTACGCACGTACACGCACTCCTCCGACACACACACTTCGTACACACCACTCGCTCCAAAAATCCATGAAAACACTGAACTTCCACTGGGAGAGGTCGCTGCGAGCTCCGGTCGCGCCGCCATCTTGTCCCGACTGTTTGTTGTACGAGACGGCTGGTAGGGTGGAAGGTAAGGGGGACTCTGCCCTTGTTACGAGTGCAGGGGGGGGGGGCACTTTCATTGCCACTTTCATTTCACTGCACATCTCGTATGTGTATGTGACAAATAAACTCGACTTGACTTGACTTGAATGATCTGAATAAATAGGATTTCATGCACGAAAGCTGATTTACATTAGTATTTAGAAACAAAGAAAAATATTTGCATCATACCTTCAAAATACTGTACTGATAATTAAGTTAAACAAAATACTACTAAAGCTAGGACTATGTTTATGCAATTTATTTCCGTGATATACTTCACTCAGCAAAAACCAGATTCTCTGAAGAAAAATGGCTATGCAAGTGAGTTAACTTGGCAAAGACAGCAATTTGATCAAACTAGTAAGACATTTAACTAATTTTCACCAAGGGTCATCAATAGTCATAGCAAAAACTCAGCGGGACAGACGGCATCTGTGGTGGGAAATGGACAGGTGACCCTTCTTTGGGCCAAAACCCTATTTATTCTGACCACTGTGTCAGTCTATTTCCATCCACAGATGCTGCCAGATCCGTTGAGTGCTCACGGTTGTAGCATCTGCACTCGTGTCTCTGTTTCACCCATAATCTAGAAACAAAAAAAGCCTCACCATGCTAATGGACAAAACTGATTTTGTCTAGACCTGGACATGGGCGATTTCAATTACCAAATTCACGTAAAAATACCGTAAGCACACAATTTTGATTAGGATGGCAGTTTTGCGTTCATGGTTAACTAGGCAAGTATCCAAACCAAAACATGCATGAACTGGAAAAAAAATTTGAATAGGGGAGATGAGTAAAACCAAAACTGTAGTTAATAATTTCTATTTCACTGTCGCTCAATATCTATTCAGAGGACTTTATTGATTACATCAAATTTTCATACGTGGTTATATTACAATGAGATAGCTTTTAGAAATAAAACCATTTAGGATGTTCGTTTCATCTGTTTGAACAAAATTTTTATAAAATGATATGTTTTCACATATTAGATACACAATTCCGTTCATACGAAAAAAAATTGACACACTGAGAAAATATTAATTTCTTTATCCAATTCTACTCGAGTGTATTACAGAAATTATCACTTATTAACAGTTTTTCTACTCCCTGCATGAACTGAAAATGATAAATATATCAACAAAATAAATTTCTAAATTTGCAAGTCAAAGAGTTTGTCTGAACCACAGGGAAAATCCACAATTTCTAGTGCATTAAAGTAAAAATGTAAACAGTATTATACAATATTATATTTTACAATTTGGTTAAAGCAGATATTAAAATGATTTTTTTGTTGAGTTGTAACTCCAACTATAGAAACAAAACACTTATAAATTATCTTGGACTCCATTTGACAAACTTGTCATCACTAAATATTATGAAGCTTTTGTTGGCAATACTAATTAGCAATAGAATAAGGAATTGCCACACTCATTTATTGCTTGTGACAATAAACAGTGCATAATCAAATTGGCTAGTGAGAACTGCTGGTCAAATTACTCCTATACATACACGTTTTAAAGACCAAGGACGAACGCGCCAAACATCATTACCATCACTTTTGCACTTAAAATTCATCATGTATATTTACAGCCACAATTTGATTCTAACAAAAAAGCTAGTTGCTTCTTTAAGCGTACAATAACTTGCTACTTCCCTATCGATACTTGAGACGCAGAATTTAATTAGTTCCCAAATTTAAGATAAAACTGCTCTGAAATAGGGTTAGGCAAATGAGGAAACAGCACCAATAAGTTATATGCTTTCCACCGAGACAAACACTTCTAAGTATAGGCAAATAATATGAATAAAATATATTTAAATGTCTAATTTAAGGTGAATGAATTACAACAACAAAAATTAAAATACTTGAAATATGACGACGCTTTACGGAAATAGCTATTGGACATGCATGGTGCTGTAACCGCATGCAACATTAAATTTAGTTTCAAAAGATGCTGCTTGAATTGAATTACAATATCATTCCACTTGCTTCCTCTTACGCCACCCCCCCCGACACGAAACTGTACATAATTTTTGCAGAAAGTGTGGTCTTTTACATCAAACAATATGCACATTTATGTCATTAAGTGCGCTTTCATACTGGGAAAGGGACAAGATGGAGGGGGTAATTGGATTGATTTTTTTTCTTAGACTGTTCCTTGGGATCCACTGTTTTGCAAACTGAGATGGCTGATGAGATTTTCAGATGGGATAGGATGCGGTTGTGGGTTGTTTGCAAGGTGGCTCACACATAGCTTCAATGTCCTCCTGATACAAAAACTTCAGATTCTCCATACATAACTCAAGTCATCAAGAGAGTTTATCATCATTTGTCCCAGATAGGACAATGAAATTATTGCTTGCTGCAGCACAACAGAATATAGTAGGCATGAATACAGAATACAGTGCGTCTATATAGCATAGACCATATGTATACACATAAACAAACAGATAAAGTGCAATAGGATGTTATAGTCCAGAGTTTGTTTGATGGCGAGTTTAATAGCCTGATGGCTGTGGGGAAGAAGCTGTTCATGAACCTGGATGTACCAGGATTCAGGCTCCTGTACCTTCTAACTGATGGCAGCGGAGAGATGAGCGTGTGGCCAGGATGGTGTGGGTCCTTGATGATGCTGGCAGCCTTTTTGAGGCAGCGACGGCGATAGATCCCTTCGATGGTGCGGAGGGATGGTGGGGAGGTCAGAGCCGATGATGGACTGGGCAGTGGCCACAACTTTCTACATTATTTTCCACTCCTGGACGCTCAAGTTGCCGAACGAAGCCACGATGCAACCAGTCAGCATGCTCTCTACTGTGCACCTGTAGAAGTTCGAGAGAGTCATCTTTGGCATATCGATTCTCTGTAATCTTTACAGGAAGTAGAGGCGCTGATGTGCTTTCTTTAAAATTGCATCAGTGTGCTGGGTAACTGAATGCTCCTTCCCCACTTAAGAGTGGTCATTGCCCAGGAATTTCCTGGAATCAGTGGAGACGTTGCATGTGCTTTGAGCACATTCTCAAATCTTTTCATCTGCCCATCTGATCAACTCTTCCCAACAAATGGGCCGGAAATAGTGTCTGTGCAAGGAAACTGGTGTCAGACATGGAGATAATGTGACCTATCCAATGTTGCCGACTGAATTTAAAGGACGTATCTTTAGAAAGGAGATGAGTAGGAATTTCTTTAGTCAGAGGGCGGCGAATCTGTGGAATTCATTGTCACAGACAGCAATGGAGGCCAAGGTATTTTTAAAGCAGAGATTGACAGAGATTCGTTCGCAAAGTTATCAAAGGTTATAGGGAGAAGGGGTGACAATTGGGTTGAGAGGGAAAGATAGATCAGCCATGATTGAATGGCAGAGTAAACAGGATAGGCCGAATGGACTAATTCTGCTCCTATGACATGTGAATTTAACTGGGGTCTTAATACTGGGTATGATGACCTGGGACAGGATAGCTTGTTTATCCTTCTAGTGAATTTGGAAACTTGAGAGTGCAAGAGACATCCTCCCCGTACCTGGAAGTGCCTGCTGTTTATGGACAGCAACAGATAAAAGCAGATGAATATTTCCCGCTTGGTTTAGTAATACCAGAATTTTCAAAGGAACTGTTCAACTCTTTGGCTGAATATTTGACCAAATAAATCTTCAAGCTCATTGCCAATCTGTAAAAACATCTTGACCAAGCAACCTCATGCAAGGCAGAAACAACCAAGGAAGAAAACACTATTAACGACAGACAGTTAGCTATTTTCAGCTAGATGGGCATGCAAAAGTATCCCCAAAATGGATGAATTTGGAACCCACGATTATCATCCTTATAATACCAGTCAACGACTTTATACATGAAGGGATAGTCACTTCAATCTGTTTGTAAATTTATTGAGCTTGCCATTAGTGCACATATTCCAGAGGTTGCCCACCTTGATCTTTTATTTATTTAAAGTGAACTGATCTCGAGTATGGTAGCTTATAAAGAAGGGGTCACAATATTATCCTCAATTTCCTCAGATACAAAATGAACCAGGGCATTTGCAAGTCTCCATTATTATTGAGTCATACAGCATAGAAGCAGGCCATTTAGAATAAACAATACATAAAGAATCCCATTGTGTTGTCCCCACATACTACGTTCGCACAGTAGAATTAGCTACCAGTCGGCACATATTTTAGTTGTGCAAGGAAACCCAAGCCCCTTGAACCAAATACCGACAGAGAGATCACACAAATTCTACACTACTAGCAAAGATAAAGGATCTCGATCCAAAACGTCAACCATTCCTTTGCTCCACAGATGCTGCCTGTCCCGCTGAGGTACTCCAACTTTTTGTGTCTATCTTCGGTTTGAACCAGCATCTGCAGTTCCTTCTTTACACATAAAGATAAAGAAGGAGCTCAGGTGCTTGGGCTATTAAGCACACCACTTCTTCCTGATGTCCAGATCTCAGTTGTGAAAATGATTAGGATTGGTAACATAATAAAATAATGTATTATCGTGTCATATGAAAAACTGTCAATTGTCCTAGAAATTAAATACAAAAAACAAGTTCAAGGGATATAGACTGAATTGCTAAATGGGAATAAAGAGCACACAAACTAATTTAGCCAGTTACCTTTGAGCAATGTCAAACTACAGATAGGTTATGTATCAGTCAAATAGTTCACCTTCTTTCCCTTATTTCTTACAAACACGTTATCAAACAGTTTGCAACTTCAATATTGTCTATTTCTTGTGCCTTTGTTTACTTCCAAAACTACTTCACTGTGCCTTTTTCACAATTAGTGCATGTACCCATTCTGCAAGAATGCATTTATCCAATATTTCACTTTGTTTTACCAATTGGAGCTTCTAACATTTCATTCACACCACGGTCCAATTCTATTTTTTAAATCTTGCAAAGGTTTTGCTGACACTTTTAATCCATGCGTCATTCCCCTTTATTCAATAATTGTCTAAAGCTACCCAACGGTTTACAGTGATGCCACATTAATTTAATGCATCTAACCTTAAAAATTTTAATTGGTCAACCCGTTTTAATCTTTTCTATGTACATCCAGTATGCAAAGAAATGCTCTTGAATAAGGTGCAATGACTGCTTTGACTACGGTTTTCTTTTACAGGTTGATTACAGTTCATGGCACGGAAAATGAAGTTTAAAATAGCAAGGATACAATTAGGGACAGAGCAAGTATCAATAGAGTTTGTATCAACTGGAATGAGAAATATACATTGCTGCGGGCTGCTGTTTGGTCCATCATATTCCGGCCAGGCAAAAGTACAGTTGTTTTGGTTACTCGCAGTCTCTAGCTCTCAATCCTTGGGATTAGATGACACCTACATATTAAATGGCACCTCATCACTACCAACTGCTCATTGATGTCCACCTTGGATATTGCCAGGACCACCTGGCCTTAGCCCTTGTCGCATCCTTGGTGCAAAGAGCTGTAGCTGCCCATGATAACGGCAGGAATTACCAAGAATGATATTGGATTTTCCTCCAATATTTCCATCTACCCACTGCCCCAGCGTCTGCACAACACACCCTGCTCCTCCCACTTACCATATAGTCAGTGATCTGTCCTGAAGAAAAGCTCCCATCTGAAATGTCACCTATCGATGTCCAGAGATGCTGCCTGACCTGCTGAGTTGAGTTACTGCAGCACTGTTTTTTTGTGTAAACCAGCATCTACAGTTCCTTGTTTCTACAATGATCTGGTCTAAGTGGACATGAGAATTATTATAATAAAGCATCAGTTGGCTTGAGGCCTATTTTAGCATGAATGGTCCATCTGTCAGTTTACTGGCACTAATAAAATGCAGAGACGTTAACCACAGTTTTGGTGAGATAAAACATTGGCAAGATTTGTAATAAATAATACAAAACAGTTTCAGACAAGTTAAAAATAAACAAATCTCTACTTAGATGAGATAGATTTACCACATCATTATCATTTTTTTTTAAAAATCAAAGAGTTGCTAATTCTGCTATTTTAGTGGAGAAACTAACATACATATCAGAGTTCGAAAACCTTTTCACTGCATTCAGAATGCCACTGCCCTACCAATCACTGGAATTGCCCCTGTAAGCCCTTTGCAATAGTACAAGAACAAAGCTGAAACGGTTCTGGCAGTTAGGGGCATTAGTGGTTATTCTTTAGAGGTGTTCCCTTTCTTTCCCCTCCATTTCTTCCAGCTATCTATTCTGTGGTAAGAATTGATCAATTATTAGGGAAAATAAATTATGTCTCTATCGTGCTGTAATGTAAAGCATAATTACCTTTCTAGACCAGTACCTCCCTGTGTTTGGGGGATTGAGGGGGGATCTTATAAAAACTACAAAATTCTTAAGGGGTTGGACAGGCTAGATGCAGGAAGATTGTTCCCAATGTTGGGGAAGTCCAGGACAAGGGGTCACAGTTTAAGGAAAAAGGGGAAATCCTTTAGGACCGACATGAGAAAAAAAAATTCACACAGAGAGTGGTGAATCTCTGGAACTCTCTGCCACAGAAGGTAGTTGAGGCCAGTTCATTGGCTATATTTAAGAGGGAGTTAGATGTGGCCCTTGTGGCTAAAGGGATCAGGGGGTATGGAGAGAAGGCAGGTACAGGATACTGAGTTGGATGATCAGCCATGATCATATTGAATGGCGGTGCAGGTTCGAAGGGCCGAATGACCTACTCTTGCACCTAGTTTCTATGTTTCTATCTCAGATGCCTGGTAAAACTGAAGTTAACGGGCATCAAGGAGAAAACACTCCAATGGTTGGAGTCATACCTTGCGCAAAGAAAGATGATTGTGGATATTGGAGGTCAATCCCCCTGGCTCAGGACATCACTGGATGCGTTTCCCAGGGTAGTGACCTGTGTATAGCCATCTTCACTGTTTCAATGAACTTCATTCCATCACAAGGTCAGGAGTGGGGATAGTTGCTGTTTGTCCAATTTTCAATTCGATTTGCTACTCCTCAGCAAATGAAGCAGTCCATGCCTGCATGCAGCAAGACCAAGAAAATAATCAGGCATGGGCTGATAAGTGTCAAGAACATTGAAGAAAATAAATGTCAGAAATTGAAAATCTCCAACGAGAGTGAATCTAACCTACCTTTGACATTCAATGGGAATACCATTGACAAGAAATCCTCAACCATCAACTTTTTGGAAACGCAACTTGACAAGACAAATAAATAGAGCTACAGGTAGACACAAATTGCTGGAGTAACTCAGCGGTACAGGCAGCATCTCTGGAGAGAAGGAATGGGCGACATTTCGGGTCGAGACCCTTCTTCAGGCTCACTCAACAACATTGTCATTAAACCCACTGACAAGGGAATAACTGTTACAGGGCTATCGCTTAACTTTTTTCTCCTATTGCCAGCCGGGCAACCTTGGCAGCTTTTTAGGTTGCCAAATGACAGTTTAGGTGGTCATTTAAGATGGCTTGCATGACGCGTGCGATAATGCGCTCGGACGAAGTGCGTAGCTACCAGACGGAATTATACTCAATGAAACATTCACATATTATTTCTGCTTCAAATAAAGTCACAAACTAAACATTCACCAATCAAGACATGATATATCCCACAATGACATGCAGCAAAATTATAAGGCAGTATCTCAACTCTTTTTAAACATTGCAATTAATGCAATTTCTATTAGTTCTTTCCACTTCCAAACAAAAATGTGGTTGGATTATTCAGCGTATGATCAACCTGTGTCAATAAATCCTGGACCATGGTAACATATATGCGTACGTATAGTTGTGAATGTTGCTCATTAAATAACTGATATTCCATATTAAGAGCATTGATTTGCCGTTAAAATGAATTCTGTAATAACGTGTCAACAGTAGCAGTGACAATCGAACACTGCGGTTTTAATGTTTCACGTTTTTTCACAATTTAATTAATCCATCTTTATGGATTAAAACAAATAATAACATTGGGAATTAAAACATATTTTATTGCATTCCGTTATCAAACATAGTTAATGAGAGGGGGAGAGAGAGCGAGAGAGAGAGGGGGCGACGTATAGAGGAAGGAGGGTCAGTGCTCCTCGGACAACATCGCCCCGCTGCCTTGGCCGTTGGGAACTCCTCGCCACCGCCTCCCTCCTCCGCCAGCCAACGGGGCCGAGCGGTGCAGCTCAAAGATCCTATAGCTATAGTATCTTTGGTACAGCCGCTTCAGAAGTGTTGGAGCGAATGACGGGCGCTGAACAGCAAGCAACAGCAGCTTCATCTCCTCCTCCCGCACCCCGCACCTAGTATCTTTCCCACGCAATACAGCCGTCACCGCCAACACAAAACATTGCGTTCCTTTTGTCCAGAGATGCTGCCTGACCCGCGGAGTTACTCCAGTTTTTT
Source organism: Leucoraja erinaceus (assembly GCF_028641065.1). Taxonomy (NCBI): domain Eukaryota; kingdom Metazoa; phylum Chordata; class Chondrichthyes; order Rajiformes; family Rajidae; genus Leucoraja; species Leucoraja erinaceus. The sequence continues at coordinate 65,307,160 of NC_073383.1, read as the reverse complement.
GTGTCCATCTTCGGTACAAACCAGTATCTAGTTGCCAAGCCGGGCAAAATTACTCGGTGTTTAGTTGCCCGGCGGCGCTTTGAGTGGTCAACGGCACCCGGGCAACCGTTAATTTCGAGCTCTGCGTTATCTCTGCCATGATGAGGCCGGGTGTCAGCTCTTGGATACCTCCTAACTACCACTTGACCATGACGCCACAGAGGGCCATCATCGCCCGACCGTTTCCCATCTCATCACCTCTGGCAATCACCCCTCCACAGCCTCCCACCTTATCGTTCCCCATCCCCATGCTGCCAGTTTCGATCTTACACACCTTTCAACATTTCAATAACTTTTAATTTCTAGGCACCACCATTCTCTCATCTCTACCATGAAAGTTCTGTCGCTTTGCACCTCCAGCTCCCACCAGGAAGGTCTGAAGGCCCTCTGGCTCTTTCTTGAACAGAGGCCTAATCAACTTCCCTCTACTAACACTCCTCTGACTGGCAGAACTTGTCCTCACACTTAGCAACTTTTCTTTTTACTCCTCTCACTTTCTTCAAAAGAGTAGCCATGGGCACACACATGGGCCCCAACTATGCCTGCCTTTTTGGTAGTTACGTCAAACAGTCCTTGTCCCAAGTGTACACTGCCACTATCTTCCAACACTTTCTTGGCTACATCAACTCCATTGCTGCTGCCTCCTACATCTGTGCAGAACTCGTTACTTTCATCAAATTTACCAACATCTACCCTGCTCGCAAATTAACTTGGACTGTCTCCGACTCCTCTCTCTCCTTTTCAGATCTCTCTGTCTCCATCACAGGGGACAGACTATCAACTGACATCTACAATAAACCAACCAAATCCGGACTACAGTAATCTGGACTACATTTCCTCCCACCCTGCCTCTTGCAAAGTCGGCATCCCCTATTCTGAATTTCTTTGTATCTGCCATATCTGCTCCCAAGACGAGGCTTTCCATTCTGGGTCATTCGAGATATCTTCTTACTTTATTAAACGTGGTTTCCTCCCTGCTGTCATAGATAGATCCATCACCCCCTCACCTGTGTACACCTATTACCTGGCAGGTTTTGTCCTGTCCCTCCTCTCTTCTAGTTTCCTTCCTCCCACCCACCCCATATTCAGTCTGAAAAAGGGTTCCGGCCCTTCCAAAATGTCACTATTCACGTTCTCCAGAGACACTGCACGACCCGCTGAGGTAGAACCATAGAATCATGCAGCACTGATCTCCATACCTTTTAAGGCTTTCAATTTAACCCAAACACATCGTTACTCTTGCAAATTGACACTCAGTAGGCAATCTTGGACGGTGCTGTGCTCCTTCAAGTCTTTTAAAGACTGCAGTTCCACGTGTAAACCCAATACAGTACAAAAAAAAAATCAGTTAAAAATTATCCCGTGGATATCTGAAGCACTTTGGCTCTTGTTCAACTAGTGCCATATTTGCAGAAGGTCACATCTGCAACTTAGTTTACAACTACACTTTCGGTATCCTTAAAAAGGTTTCAAACATTTATGCTTCATGGACCAGGCTCCATTATGTGGACTATGTCTTATCTTTGAACTGAGAAAACTTGATCTTAACCAAGCCTCAAGTTTCCTCCTGCACAAGGCTGATGCCCTTGCAAAACTAAACATTAAAAAAATAATATTCTACGTTACACTACGTTACAATTGGTAAACAACATCGCTAAATACCATTTGTTTTGCTGGCATGCAAATACAAAATAATCTAAAAGAAGAACTCAAATAACTCACAAATAGAACAGCAATGCATTTTGCAAATATATTAGCAAAAATATTGTCTAGTTGCAATTAATAAAATAATAGAAAATCAGAAAGTCTAACAGCACAAATGTCAAATAATTGGCCGGGTATCTAGAGGCCTGGATTACTGAGCACAATTACAAGTTTGAACACTACCATGAAAGCTGGAGAATTTAACATAATTTTCAGGGAACCAAGATGACAAGTACTGATGCTTAGGAAATTATGCCAATTACCTGTTTCTCAGATGCCTTTTGGGGTAAAGAATCTGGCAACCTAGCTCGTGGGAATTTGGAGATCCACCACCCATGTGCTCTAAACTAATGCAGCAGTAGTGGAGAAATTAGTTTGAAGATAATGCTAAACTTGTTATTAACATTTACAGCTGGTGAACTTATTACATTTTATGAATGTGAAATTTTGGTCTAGTGGGCAGGAGATTAAAGATTGTTTATTTATAGAAATGCAAAACTAGGAAAGAAATTCATCGTAGGTGGATCCCTAACCCGTGTCCCGTAGTCCTGATCTCACTACCCTTCCCCCCCAGATGGAAGAAGGATAGAGTTCCCAGGTCAACAACAGTGCTGGAGAAACTCAGCGGGTGCGGCAACATCTATGGAGCGAAGGAAATAGGCAACGTTTCGGGCTGAACCCCTTCTTCAGACTGATGTAGGGTGAGGGGAAGCGGTCTGGAAGAAGAAAGGAAGAGGAGGAGCCAGAGGGTTGAGGGAGAGCTGAGAAGGGGAGGATACAATAAGGGCTACCGGAAATTGGAGAAGTCAATGTTCATGCCGCTGGGGTATAAACTGCCCAAGCAAAATATAAGGAGCTACTCCTCCAATTTCCGGTGGTGCTCACTTTGGCAATGGAGGAGGCCCAGGACGGAAAGATCAGATTCGGAATGGGAGGGGGAGTTAAAGTGCTGAGCCACCGGGAGATCAGGTAGGTTATTGCGAACCGAGCGGAGGTGTTCGGCGAAACGATCGACAAGCCTACGCTTGGTCTCACCAATGTAGATCAGCTGACATCTAGAGCAGCGGATGCAATAGATAAGGTTGGAGGAGGTGCAACCTCTGTCGCACCTGGAACCACAGCTTGCGTCCTTGAATGTAGCCGAGAGGGGAGGTAAAGGGGACAAGTGTAGCATTTCTTGCGGCTGCAGGGGAAGGTGCCCGGGGAGGAGGTGGTGGTGCAGGTGGGAAGGGAAGAATTGACCAGGGAGTTACGGAGGGAGCGGTCTTCACAGAAACCAGACGGGGGGGAGATGGAAAGATGTGGCGAGAGGTGGGGTCACGTTGGAGGTGGCGAAAATGACGGAGGACTATTTGTTGTATGTGAAGATGAAAGGTGAGGACTAGGGAGACTCTGCCCTTGTTACAAGTGGGGGATGGGGAGAGAGAGCAGTGTTACGGAGTATTGAAGAAACCCTGGTGAGAGCCTCGTAATATTGTAGGGGAGGGGAACCCCCGTTCCCTGAAAAATGAGGACATATTCGATGCCCTGGTGTGGATCACCTCATCCTGGGAGCAGATGCGGAGTAGGCGGACCTTACAGGAAGGTCCTTAGCTTTCACTCCACCATCCTCCGCATCCAACACATTATTTTCCAATATTTTGTCAACTTCTAACATGATTTCACCAGTCACATCTTTCCACCCTTACCCATTTCAATGGAGACACACCCTCCACAACTCCTTAGTTCACTCATCCCTTCCAACCCAAACGACACCCTCCCCAGGTACTTTTCACTACATATTACACCTGTCCTTGCACCTCCACCCTCACATCCATCCAGCAACCCCAGCAGCCCTTCCGGTGAGACAGAGCTTCACATATCCTTCTAACCTTATATCCTTCAGTGAGTGTTCTTGATGTGGATTCCTTTACATCAGTCAGTGGGGGTGCTGCGAGACTGCTGCCCTGCCAGCAGCGTGTTAGTCAATTCTACCTTTTTTGTATTTTTTAGTATGTCCAAATGTTTGTTTTAATGTCTCTCAGTGTGTCTTGTGTAGGGGGAACTGCTTTTGTTCGCCTCCTCCACGGAGGGGCGACTTTTTCCATGTCGCCTCCCTTGCGGCCTAACACCAAGGATTGGTGCGGCCTTTCCTGGAGACGGGCCTGGAGCTTCAGCAGCGTGCGCAGTATGAACTTTTCACCGTGGAGCGGACGAGCCCTCGGCGAGAGTCGCCAGAAGCGAGTGCTCCGATCGCTGGCCCGCGGCATCCTGAAGCAGCGGTCTGCGGAGATTCCAGCTGTCGCGGCGTCCGGAGCCTGGGATCCCTCGTTGGGAACCCAGGAGAAGAGCTCCAACTGTCGGCCAGCGGCCTACAACAGGAAGTCGCAGTCTGCGGTGCCTCTAGCCGCGGGCACAGCAAGGACTTGCTTACCATCCGGAGCAGTATCCCTCGTCGGGAGTCCCTGGAGAAGAGCTCCGACCGTCAACCTGCAGCCTACGTCATCTTCAAGCTACAGTCTTGATTCGGGACTTGCCTTTCCTGTACTTCTGGCCACCCGCAGCACGACTGCGGAGGTTTATGGTCCCGACCATGGGGAAAAATGGAGGACTGACTGAACTTTGTGCCTTGCACCACAATGATGAATGCTTTTGTGTGAAATTTTTTATTGTGTATTGTGTGTTCTTTTTTATTGTACCACTGCTGGCAAGTTAATTTCACTGCACTTCATTGTGTATGTGACAAATAAATCTGACTATTGACTATTCTTTCTTTTAAAATCTTTTTATTCGTTTTTTTCAAAATCAAAAGCAAAAACAAGACAACAAAAAAAATGATAAACATAACAATGATATTGATACATAGGGATCAGGGTTACATTAATAACAGGTATAACCTAAATATGATTCCAGTGTCAAAATACATATTGAATATAGACCTCCCGGTCTCTATGGAAATAGAGTTAAGTGTTTAAAAGAGAACTTGTATGTATATAAACAAAAAGATAAAAAGAAAAAAAAGAAAAAAGAGAAATAACGAAAAAACAAAACCCCCCTAAACTAGAAAGAAAAAAAGCAAATCAGAATCTGGCCTGCAAAGAATTTCAACAATTGTCCCTGATCGTCAAGTCTGTTCCACCGTATAAAGGTAAAATAATTATTATAACAGTTGGAGAGAGGACAATTTATGTTGTATGAAAATGTTGAATAAATCTTCCCCAAGACCTATCACATTTAACCAAGGGTTCAATAATGTCACTCCTAATTTTTTCTAAATTTAAACATGATATCGTTTCAGAGTACCAATTGAGTGTGGTTGGAGGATTAGAGTCTTTCCATTTAAATAAAATAGATCTTCTGGCAATTAATGTGGCAAATGTAATATTTCCCAGTCATTCTTAATTTTATCAAATGTATCTTTTTAAAATTTCAAAATCAACTCATAAATAGTCTTTATTAAGCCCTTCTGATAAGGGATCTAATGTAAAAAAAATCCAAGATTTTGGTTTGATGTGGTAATGGGAAAAAAAGGGTAAGGTAGCCCTTAAACAATGTATAAATTGTAAATATCTAAAGAAATGCGAGTTAGATAGATTATATTTATTGGATAGTTGTTCAAAAGACATAAAACAACCATCCAAAAACAAATCACGAAAAGCTATTAATCCTTTCCTCTTCCATAACAGAAAGACTTGATCAGTACTAGAAGGTTGGAAGAAAAAAATTAGATGATAGGACCAGATAAGATAAAATCATTCAATCCAAAAAACTTACAAAAATGAAACAACATTTGGAGTGTATGTCTTATTATTAGGTTAGTCGTATATTTATTCAATTTTGTAATTGTAAAAGGTAACGAGGCCTCTAGAATAGAAGCCAACGACAGCCCTTGCATAGAATCACGTTCAAGATTTATCCATCCTGGGCATTGGGTATCTTCTTAAATCTTTTGTCCAAAACGATAAATAGCGAGCATTAACTGCCCAATAGTAGAATTTAAGGCTCAGCAGTGCCAAATCACCGTCTTTTTTTATTTCTGAAAGTATTTTTTACTTAGTCTGGAATTTTTATTCTGCCATATATATGAAGAAACTAGACCAAGTGGGTCCCAGCATCACATGGGAGGGCTGGTCTCCCAACGCAATATTCCACCTCTCCACCAATTCCAATATTGGTGGCCAGTGGGGGGGGAGGGCGAAAGCTTTCTGGAGCGCTAGTATGGGTTTTGTGCGCCAAAGGGACTTGTTTCCAGAGGGCTAGTATGGACTTTGTGGGCCAAATGGATCCGTGGGCTGGCAGCTCACTCACTCACAGCTGGTGGGCTGGCAGTTGACTCACGACTATTGCTTGAAACTCCATTCCTAGCTGGGTGCAAGGTCACCAAATTCAAGTGCAGTTTCATGCCACTTCAAGCAGGGTGCAAAGCCAACAAATTCAAGTGCAGTTTTATACCATTTCAAACAGGGTGCAAGGCCACTAATGACAGTGAGTCGTGACCTCTCTCTCCCCCATCTTGCAGAGACTGAGCCACGCCCACACGTCCGGGTTTTACAGACCCTTCCCCTCCCACCAGAAGGGGCAGGGTCTTCATGGCGTGATTGACAGGAGAGAGAATCTCAACATTGTTTAAACTCTAATAACTCAATGGGAAAAATCCTCGGCACCTGATGAGCGGAGGCGGACTCTGAGTAAGATAGCCAAAAATCACCACCGTGCGTGGTCGCACATTTTCTAAAATCAATATAAATTGCAAACAGGAAGTGGTCAAGATTAAACTTTTAATTATATATAGAAGGCAAGGCAACTTTAATTAGGCAAGGCAACTTTAATTAGGCAAGGCAACTTTAATTAGGCAAGGCAACTTTAATTAGGCAAGGCAACTTTAATTAGGCAAGGCAACTTTAATTAGGCAAGGCAACTTTAATTAGGCAAGGCAACTTTAATTAGGCAAGGCAACTTTAATTAGGCAAGGCAACTTTAATTAGGCAAGGCAACTTTAATTAGGCAAGGCAACTTTAATTAGGCAAGGCAACTTTAATTAGGCAAGGCAACTTTAATTAGGCAAGGCAACTTTAATTAGGCAAGGCAACTTTAATTAGGCAAGGCAACTTTAATTAGGCAAGGCAACTTTAATTAGGCAAGGCAACTTTAATTAGGCAAGGCAACTTTAATTAGGCAAGGCAACTTTAATTAGGCAAGGCAACTTTAATTAGGCAAGGCAACTTTAATTAGGCAAGGCAACTTTAATTAGGCAAGGCAACTTTAATTAGGCAAGGCAACTTTAATTAGGCAAGGCAACTTTAATTAGGCAAGGCAACTTTAGCACTTTCAAACCAAAGGCTACACAGTTTCAGCACTTTAAAACCAAAGGCTACACAGCTTCAGCACTTTCAAACCAAAGACAACCCAGCTTTAGTACTCTCCAACCAAAGGCAACCCAGCTTTAGCACTTTCAAACCAAAGGCAACACAGCTTTAGCACTTTCAAACCAAAGGCAACACAGCTTTAGCACTTTCAAACCAAAGGCAACACAGCTTCAGGACTTTCAAACCAAAGGCACACAGCTTTAGCACTTTCAGACCACATTTTCAAACCACATTAAGGGCACTGACAGGTCAGTAAAATCACTCACAGTTTAATAGATATGTGTTCAGTGTTATTCACAGCTCAGTCTGAGAATTGCAACCTCTCACTCCCCAATCTTGCAGAGAACTGAGGCACCTCCACACTACCGGGTTTTATAGTCCTCCAGAAGAGACTTGGCCTTAAGGAGACACTAATAACTCTTTATTTTTTCATCGATGGGAAAAAATCCTCGTCCCGCCTGCACAGGGGGGGGGGGGGGGGGGGGGGGACTCCGAGTAAGATGGCCAAAATCAGCCGTAAGTGGCAGCGTTTTTTCTAAAATCAATATACAGAACAACAGGAAGTGGTCAAGATGAGACTTTTAGTAATATAGATTTTGGAGTCAACAATATCAAAGAACATTTTTTTTGCAATAGAAATTGGTATAGTCTGAAATAAATGTAAAAATTTAGGTAAGATAAACTTTTTACTGCATTGATTCGGCCTATTAAACATAAGGACATTGGTGACCATTTAGTGGACTGTTGTTTGACATGGTCAATTAGAGGCGCAAAATTGGCTTTAAATAAATCCTTGTGTTTCTTGGTAATCTTAATGCCTAAATAAGTAAAACATTCGGTAGTCAATCTAAATGGAAACTGTTCCTTTTTTGCCCCTTTTTTTGCAAACCAGTATCTGTAGCTCCTTGTGTCTAGGATAATTAGAGGCAAGTTATTCATCTGTAGTGGAATCAAATTCACAACCTTCAATTAAGGTAATAAATTAATAGGAAGCAACAGATTTCAGAAATTAAAAAAGTGCTGAAGAAATGCAATAGAATTCCATAAAGATATACCAAACTGTTGGATGAATAACAGGAAGCAATGAGTCAGAGTACAGAAGGGAGATCAATAATCTGGTTGAATGATGCCAGAAAAAATCTTGCTCTCAACTTTAGCAAGACTAAGGAGCTGATTATAACTCCAAGTATTTTTCATTGTCAATGGAACATTGAAATTCTTACTTGCAGTAGCATAACCAGCCTGCAACCCAAGACAGTTTAGTTTCATGTAGCATCCAGGAGGCCGATGGAAGAGATTGCCACGGGTCCTTGTACATGCCTCATTGTCAAGGCGAAGCAAGACATGTTCCAAGGTGTTCATATCTCTGGACGAGTACTCCCTTGAACTTTTTCAGGTGTACGAAGACCATCCTGACTGGTTGTATCACGGCCTGGTTCAGCAATTTGAACATCCAAGAAAAAAGGCAGCTGTAGCATTCTTGCTATTGAGGGAGTGCAGCGTAGGTTTACATGACAGCGGGACTGTCATATGCTGAGAAAATGGAGCGGCTGGGCTTGTATACTCTGGAATTTAGAAGGATGAGAGGATATCTTATTGAGACATAAGATTAAAGGGTTTAGACATGCTAGAGGCAGGAAACATGTTCCCGATGTTGGGGAGTCCAGAACCAGGGGCCACAGTTTAAGAATAAGGGGCAAGTCATTTAGAACAGAGATGATGAAACACTTTTTAACACAGAGAGTTGTGAGTCTGTGGAATTCTCTGGTGGAGGCCAGATCTCTGGATACTTTCAAGAGAGAGCTAGATGGGGCTCTTAAAGATAAAGGAGTCAGAGGATATGGGGAGAATACTGATTGGGGATGATCAGACATGAATGATCACATTGAATGGCGGTGCTGGCTCGAAGGCCCGAATGGCATACTCCTGCACTTATTGTCTATAAACTGGTAGACATTGCCTGGCCCATCAAGGGTATTAACCTCCCCACCACTGAGGGGGTCTAGAGGAAGCAGTGCCTCAAAAAGTGAGCCAATATCAAAGATCCACACCATCCTGGCCATGCTCTCATCCCATTCCTACCATTGGAAAGATGGGAGAGGAGCCTGAGAACCATTACCTCCAAGTTTAAGAACAGCTTCTTCCCACCAACCATCAGGCTCTTGAACTATCCTATACAACCCAAATCTACCTCAGCACTTCAGAATTACTGTAGACTTTAATACAAAACTGCATTTGCACTGGGCTGGTCTTCCAAATATAACTGATAAATTATTGTATATTTGTCACATTGTGATATTTAAAGTGCTTGCAAAGCTGTAGAAAGTAAGAATGTCATTGTTCTGGTACCAGTGAATATGCAATTAGAATATAAAAAACAGAACAGTGCAGCACAGGAACATGGTTTATGGTAGGTATGTTACAAAACTTACCTTCAGCAGCGCTGCAGTTCTGCCACTGGCCGTGTACGCGATTTTGGCGCCTTTGAGGGGGGGGGGCGGGATTAAAATGCCGTTTTCTCCTGCCTGTCGGAGTCGATTTTCTCAGGCTGTTCAGCTGCTGCAGAGAAATCGCTCCGACATCCGTTCTATGAAGTTTTTTAAAAACATCGCTGGATAATTTAATTGCTAGAGTAAAATAAAATTTTACTTCTAACGTCGTCAACGCCAACAACGGGATGGATCTCCCGTATGGGACAATAAAGGTAATCCGTTTATTTTACATATAAACTTCCTTCTTAGGATTACTTTAATCCAAATTTTACGTTGCATAAAGGTGATTTAGGCCGCATACGAACCGGCAGTGTTTTTCCTGCTGAAATGGGGTTTAAATTCACCGCAAACCGCAAGGTTTAAATCAATCGCGTTCCACAATATCCCACTCACAGGATGATTTAAATGGCCATTAATTTACGGGAATTAAACACTAAATTCCGTCCATTTGGCCTATAAATTCATGACAATGAGATTTTAAAATCATGTTATATTGTGAATTCTTGTGTGAATGTTATTTGGACACTTAGGCTATTTAAAAATGTTAACCTTTTCTTAAGAAATGGATAGATGTTTAGATCTGGTAATTAAATTTTGTAATTAGCTACAATTAGGTAACTAACCAATTATATGCTTTAATTTCAGATCATCCAAGTAAGATTGTTTCATATTTGTTTCAGAATGCTTCAATCTATAATAACTGAAATTTTCATTCAGTTCTCTTAATTTTTAAGTTTTTGACTGTCCTTGATCACAGCTTTTGAGTTAAGTCAATGGAAAAGCAATAGAGAATAAGATGCTAATTTCAGAGTATGAAAATGGCCATAACATTTTTAATACTGAAGATATGAAAGTGAATTAGGCGTCAAATTAAACTTATTTTTATGCTTTAACTGATGGGATAAATTGCAGGCTTGATTTTTAAAATCTCAAAATTTTGTAACATTGCTACTTGTGAGACACAATATCCATGCTGAACATGATGCTAAGATAAACTAATCTCATCTGCTTGCACATCTTCCATTCCCTGTTTACCCTTATGACTAGCTAAAAGCCTCTTAAACGCTGCAATCGTGTCTTCCTCCACCACCACTCTTGGCAGCATGTTCCAGTCACCCACAAAAAAACCTGGCCACATGTCTCCTTTAAGTTTTGCCCCTCTCACCTTAAAGCTATGCCATCTAATCTTTGGCATTCCACCTGGAGAAAAGTTTCTAACTGTTTATACCTCTATTTATTTCCGTATTATTTAGATACCTCAATTTTACATACTTTCATCAGATCTCCCCTCAAACTCTAGCATTCCAAAGAAAACCAATGGTTTGTCAAACCTTTCTTTGCTGCTAATACAGGCAGCATTCTGGTAAACTTCTTTTGCAGCCTCTTCAAAGCCACCACGTTATTCCTGTAATGGAGCAACCAGAACTGCACACAATCTGCCAAATGCTGCCGAACAAAAGTCACACGGAGCTGCAAAAGTCACACAAGAGACAGAGACTTTAAGACTTTTGCCTTCCATCACACTGAGGAGGTGCCTGGTGAACTCACTGTGGTGGATGTAAAATTTGTGTTTATTGTGTGTTTTTGATATATGTATGATTGCAAAAATTTCATTCAGACCAAAAGGTCTGAATGTCAATAAAGGACAATTCAATTCAATCTTGACCTCCTGGCTCTTATACTCAATATTCCGACAAATTATGGCAATCATACCATATGCTTTCCTTACCACAATCTACTTGCATTGCCGTTTTCAGGGAACCATGAACCTGGACCCTCAGATCCCTCTAAACATCAATGCTGTTCAGGGTCTTGTAATCAACCATACACTTTCTCCTTGCATTAGACCTCCCAAATTGTAATACCTCATATTTTCTTGGATTAAGCTCCATTGGCCATTCTTCGTCCATTTCTGTAGCTAATCTATATCCCACTGTATACTTCAACACCCTTTCTCACCATCTGCATCTCCAGCTTTCTCGGTGTCGTCTGCCATCTTATTAGTCAACATCTATGTGCAAGTCATTTATATATAGCACAAATAACAAAGGTCCTAGCACAGATTCCTGCAGATTCCTGGTCACAGACCTCCAGTCAGAATAACACCCTTTCACCACAACCCCCAATGAGCAAGCCAGTTCTGAATCCATTGGATATGTGACTCCCATGTGTCTTAATCTTCTGAAACAGCCTACTAAGTAGGATTTCATTAACTTACTAAACTGTCTTACTGAAATCAATGAGGGCAACATTTACCACGTTATCACCCTCATCGATCACCTTCGTCACCTCCTTGGTGAGGTATGGAATGGAGGAATGTCACAGTTTAACTGTTCAAAATACTAGATTTATCAGTGCTGGGATACACTTAGGAATGCCAGGATTAGTCACACGTGGAGAACATAGTTGGAAAGTATAATTGAGGATGTGGTGAAACTTTTTACACCCAAAATGGTTATTAATGTAGAAAGGGTCAATCGGAAAGATTTTTTCTTCAAGGTGTCATTAAGAGCCAAGGGCCACAGCTCTAAGGACTTTGTAAACTTAAGAGGAGAGTTGGGAAAATATAATTTTAATAGAAATGACTTGTAATATACAATAGTGCCTGAAAAAAAAATTGTTAATTCGAAAGTCAGAGTACCTTTGAAATTTCTAGCTCATTTTGTCCAACCATTAGAAATGGATTATAAAAGTTAATCCCATCCCCCTGTTTTTGGTCCACAGCCTTGTAGATTACCACTTTCCAAATGTTGATGTGCGTATTTTTTAAGGTGACAAGAGATTTCTGCTAATATCAGAAATTTGGAATAAGGGGTAACTACTTGCAATAAAAGTAAGCCCAGAAGTCTGGCCCACAATGTCATTGATGGGACCCATGACCCAAAACTGAACACAATACTCTACATGTGGATAGACACAAACTGGAATAATTCAGCGGGACAGGCAGCATTTCTGGAGAGAAGGAATGGGTGACGTTTCGGGTCGAGGCCCTTCTTCAGACTTTGGGGTTGGTTGTGTGGGTGGAAATATGGAGCAGTTATTTACAGAAAATTACAGAAAGATTTAGAAATTTGAAAGGTAAATAATCGTCCAATACATAATAGCAAAAATGAGATGGTACGTTTTGGTATGAAGAAAAAGAAGTCATTCATCACTTTACGTTTTGATCCCAGTTGAGAAAGAAAAAGAGTAAGAATCTTGCTTTACAAATACACCACTCAATGTTATGTCCCAAGTTAGTAGAATCAATAATACAAATCAAACATTGGGCTTATTATAGAATCATACAGTGAAAATAGACCATTCGGCCCAACTTGCCCACACTGGCCAACATGCCCCAGCTGCACTCATCCCACCTGCCTGTGTTTAGCCCATATGTTGGGATAGTCCCTGCCTCAACCACCTCCTCTTGTTCCATACACCCATCACCCTTTGTGAGAAAACGCTACCCCTCAGATTCCTATTAAATCAATTCCCCTTCACCTTAAACATATCCTCTGATCCTCGATTCCCCAACTCTGGGCAAGAGACTTTGTGCATCTCCCCGATCTATTCCTCTCATGATTTTATACACTACTATAAGATCAACCCTCATCCTCCAGCACTACAAGGAATAGTCCTTATTGCTAGAGTAGCACCCTGAAGAAGGGTCTCAACCCAAAGCGACACCATTTCCTTTTCTCCAGAAACGCTGCCTGACCCGCTGAGTTACTCCACCATTTTGTGTCTATCTCCATCAAAAAGTGGGGAAGTTATTCTGAATTCTTATCAAATCTTGATTTGACCATACTTCAGTACTGCATATAGAGTCATAGAGTGATACAGTGTGGAACAGGTCCTTCGGCCCAACTCGTCCACATGGGCCAACAATGTCCCAGCTACTCTAGTCCCACTTATCTGTGCTTGGTCCATATCCCTCCAAACCTGTCCTATCCATGTATCTGTCTAACTGTTTCTTAAATGATGGGATAGTCCCAGCCTCAACTACCTCCTCTGGCACCTTGTTCCATACACCCACCACCCTTTGTGTGAAACAGTTGTCCCTCGGACTCCAATTAAATATTTTCCCCATCACCATGAACCTATGTCCTCTGGTCCTCAATTCCCCTACTCCGGGCAAATTACTCTGTGTATCTATCCGATCTATTCCTCTCATCATTTTGTATACCTCTATAAGATCTCCCATAATCCTCCTGAGCTCCGTGGAATAGAGACCCAGTCTGCTCAACCTCTCCCTATTGCTCACACCCTCTAGTCCTGGCAACATCCTCGTAAATCTTTTCTGAAACATTTAAAGCTTGACAATATCTTTCGTATAACATGATGCCCAGAACTGAACACAATATTCTAAATGCAGTCTCACCAATATCTTATACAACTGCAACATGACCTCCCAACTTCGATACACAATACTTTGACTGATGAAGGCCAAAGTGCCAAAAGCCTTTTTGACCATCTTATCTACCTGCGACTCGACCATCAAGGAACCATGCACTTGTACTCCTAGATCCCTCTGCGCTACAGCACTACCAAGAGGCCTACCATTTACAGTGTAGGTCCTTCCCTTGTTCGACATCCCAAAATGTAACACCTCACACATCTCTGTATTAAATTCCATGAACCATTCCTCCACCTACCTGGCCAATCGAACCAGATCATGCTACAATCGTTCACAACCATCTTCGCTATGTGCAAAACCACTAACTTTTGTATCATCAGCAAACTTGCTAATCTTGCCCTTATGTTCTCATAAGGGCAAGATTCCAAATCATTGATGTAGATGACAAACAGTAACAGAACCAGCACCAAACCGAGGCACACCACTAGTCATAGGCGTCCGGTCTGAGAAGCAACCTTCCACCATTACCCTACGCTTCCTTCCATGGAGCCAATTTGCTATCCATTCAGCTATCGTTCCTTGGATCCTATGCGATCTAACCTTCCAGAGCAGCCTGCCATGCAGAACCTTGTCAAACGCCTTACTGAAATCCATGTACACAACATCTACACTCTGCCCTCATCAACCTTTTTGGTCACGTCTTCAAAAAAACAAATCAATCAGATTTGTGAGACACGACCTCCCACGTACAAAACCATGCTGACTATCCCTAATCAGCCCTTCCCCATCCAAATGCCTGTATATCCTATCCCTCAGAATACTCTCAAGTAACTTACCAACTACAGATGTTAAGCTCACCGGATTATAGTTCTCAGCATTTTCCCCGCAGCCCTTCTTGAAAAGAGGAACATTTGCCACCATCCAGTCTTCCGGCACCTCTCCTGTATTTAAGGACGACTCGTCAATTTCAACCAGGGCTCCCGCAATTTCCTCTCTAGTTTCCCACAATGTCCTCAGATATATCAGATCAGACCCAGAAGATTTGTCTACCTTCAAACACGACAGTAACTTCAGTACTTCAACAGTAACCCTGACTGCTCTCAAGACACTTCCAGTGACTGCTCCAATTTCCTCCGTCCTACTGTCTTTCCCCTCGGTAAATAGAGGAGAAATACTAATTTAGGACCTTATAGCCGTTTTCTTTTTAGAAAAATGGATAAAGATGTTGGGTGCAAAGGAGATCAAGAGAATTGATAACAGAAATACAAGGATATATATATAAAAAGGAACAGATGAGCAGACTGCAATTTCTGGTCCAAACATCCCTTTGTGATCTTTCCCAACAGGTCTGATTACTTAAGATGCTGGGAACATTGTACACAAACATCATGAATTGGAAGGAACACTCGCAAATGTGAAGCATAAAACATAACTGCAGCACCAGCATTCTCTCCATTACATAGAAAATAGGTGCAGGAGTAGGCCATTCGGCCCTTCGAGCCTGCACTGCCATTCAATATGATCATGGCTGATCATCCAACTCAAATATAGCCAATGAACTGACCTCAACTACCTTCTGTGGCAGAGAGTTCCAGAGACTTACCACTCTCTGTGTGAAAATTACAAGAACGTACTTAGCCATAAGGTCTAAAGTGCTCTCAAAGTTGCAGTTTTACTCTTTACCTGATGACGGTACTGTCATAGCTGCCCATACCATTTTTCAGATTTTCTTTGAGGCCATGAATGGACTGTGTAGAAATATTATGTCAAATCACAAAAAGGGCAAAAGATGTACCTAGCATGGCCCTCATGTTGATGGTTACTATCTTGTAGTATCATGCTGTGTATAGACCATGGGAAAAAAATATCAAGCACCACAACAAGCTGACAGCACACAAAAATGCTGGAGAAACTCAGTGGGTGCAGCATCATCTATGGAGCGATGGAAATAAGCAATGTTTCGGGCCAAAACCCTTCTTCAGACTGAAGAAGGGTTTCGGCCCGAAGCGTTGCCTATTTCCTCCATAGATGCTGCTGCACCCGCTGAGTTTCTCCAGCATTTTTGTGTACCTTCGATTTTCCAGCATCCGCAGTTCCTTCTTGAACAAGCTGACAGTACATATTGATACCGATTAAATGGTTAAATGAGCAAAGCAATTTAACCTTGATAAATGTAAAGCTATGCACTTAAGGCTAATAAGGCATAATATACACAATGAAAAATAGCGAGTGATAATAGAGGAACCTTGATGAAGAAGTCCAGAGATCCTGAAGCTGAAGTACATACTGATAAGGTGGTGAGAAAAGCACATGGGATATTTATCTTCATTAGGGCATAGGGTACAAGAACAAAATGGTAAACACGCAGATTTATAAAATGTTGGATACGCCACAGCTAGAGAATCATTGCATTTCTGATTGCCACACCACAGGAAGGTCAAGATGGCACTGGACAGGATGGTTGGTTTCACTCATGAGGACAGATTGTATATGCTGGGCTATTTTTCCTTGAAGCAGAGGGGGGACCTGATTGACAGCCTGAGAGAGGGTAAACAACCACAACATATACATAATTGTATGGTCATCTACTCAACAATTCATGCTTTCTTCCACACTGCTACAAAAAGTTGGTCATGTACAACAACTGAAACTCATGCAATGGCAGCTTCATGGTGCCCAGATTTGCCTGGATTGCAATTATGCCACCTTATTCCCCTAATGGACCAATTTTGCAGTATTTAATCATAGGGGTGTGAAAGTCCCCTAAACAAATCTTAGCAACTTTCCCCGTCTCTGATGCAACATTTGAATTTTAGATTCCAGCTCATCGATCACAGCTACAATTCCCAAAGCTGCAGAGACATACTGCAGAAATGATTATCATTGATAGTCATAGAGTAATTCAGCACGGAAACACACTCTTCGGTCCAAGGTGCCATGCCAATCAAAATACCACATCTATGCTATTCACATTTGCCTGTGTTTAGCCGATATCATTATAGATCATTTTTATCCATGTACTGTCCAAGCGTCTTTTACATTTTCTTATAGTACCTGCCTCAATCAAAATCTCTGGCAGCTCATTCCAGCCTGCCCAACCTTTCCCTATAATTCAGTGGCAGATGCAGTATAATATAGGTAAATGTGAGGTTGCCCACTTTAGCAGCAAAAACAAGGGGGCAGATTATCTCAATGGGGTTAGGTTAGGTATGGGGGAGGTATAGCAAGACCTCGGTGTCCTTGTACACCAGTCACTGAAAGTTGGCATGCAGATAGAGCAGGCAGTGAAGAAAACTAATGGAATGTTGGCCTTCATAACAAGAGGATTTCAGTTTAGGAGTAGAAATGTTCTTCTGCAGTTGTATAGGGCTCTGGTAAGACCACATCTGGAGTATTGTGCACAGTTTTGGTCTCTTAATTTGAGGAAGAACATCCTTGTGATTGAGGCAGTGCAGCGTAGGTTCACAAGATTGATCCCTGGGATGGCGGGACTGTCATACGAGGAAAGATTGAAAAAATTAGGCTTGTATTCACTGGAGTTTAGAAGGATGAGGGGGCATCTTATAGAAACATATAACATTATAAAAGGACTGGACAAGCTAGATGCAGGAAAAATGCTCCCAATGTTGGGCGAGTCCAGAACCAGGGGCCACAGTCTTAGAATAAAGGGGAGGCCATTTAAGACTGAGGTGAGAAAAAACATTTTCACCCAGAGAGTTGTGAATTTGTGGAATTCCCTGCCACAGAGGGCAGTGGAGGCCTAATCACTGTATGGATTTAAGAGAGAGTTAGATAGAGCTCTAGGGGCTAGTGGAATCAAGGGATATGGGGAGAAGGCAGGCATGGGTTATTGATTGGGGACGATCAGCCATGATCACAATGAATGAGGGTGCTGGCTCGAAGGGCCGAATGGCCTCCTCCTACACCTATTTTCTATGTTTCTAAAGGAGTGTCCCAATAAAGGTCTAATAATGAGCGTCTTCAATAGGAACACAGATAAGGAGTGTCTTTAAAATTAGTAGAAGTGTTCCGACATGAGAAGGCACACAGGATGTTTCCAATTGTGGGGAAAAGCATAATCAGAATTTAACATTATAAAATGATGAAAACCAATTTGGAATTCAGAAGAAATATTTGTACCAGAATACCGGTGAGATTGTGGAATTCACTACTACAGGGAATGATTAAATTGAACAGTGTAGAATTAAGAGGAGGTTGGACAAACAACATGAAACAGAAGAGAATGGATGGTCGAATAAAAAGATTTAGATGAAGAATTAGCATTGTTATTGTTCCTGAATCTGCTGGTACATGCTTTGAAGCTTCTGTTATCTCCTGCCCAACGGGAGAAGTTGGTCATATACATCACCATTTTGGTCAGGAGATATTTCAGTTGAAATTTTAACGTTAATTCTGAAGTGGGAATGATGGAAACAGCGTTTATCAATATACATTTTTTTTAATCTGGAGCGTCTAAACTGGGTATCTTCATTGCTGTTCACAACACGTACATCTAATCTGAATGTCCGGTAAGGTGGCGTTTTGACACCTTTAAACATATTACCAGAAGAACATTTGCTGCAGTTATGTCCTTTGGCCATCTCTTGTCAGTTAGTGTAATGTTTAACCTGTCAGATGGGTATAGTCGGTTTTAACAGCTGTTATCATAAAATGCCTTTAGAAATTTCCTTGCAACCTGTATATTTTGTTATGGATAAATTATGTGAGAAGCGAGAGTGTTTCTCCACCAATAGCAATAACGACCCATGCTACGGCCATGTCATGGTAATTTTCAGTCCTTCACAGAAAACATGCTTGCATCAATCTGTGGTGTGCATGGTTAAGCATATATATTACCATGGTCCAGGATTTATTGACACAGGTTGATCATATGCCGAATAATCCAACCACATTTTTGTTTGGAAGTGGAAAGAACTAATAGAAATTGCATTAATTGCAATGTGTAAAGAGTTGAGATACTATATTATAATTGTGCTGCATGTCATTGTGGTATATATCATGTCTTGATTGGTGAATATGTTTAGTTTGTGACTTTATTTGAAGCCGAAATAATATGTGAATGCTTCATTGAGCATAATTCCGGCTGGTAACTATGCACTTTTTCCGAGCACATTATCGCACGCGTCATGCAAACCGTCTTAAATGACCACCTAAACTGTCGTTTGACAACCTAAAAAGCTACCAAGGTTGCCCGGCTGGCAACAGGGTTAAAAGTTAAGTGAGAGCCCCGAATATGGTGATGAAAACTTCAAGCTGTACTCTAGTCGTGACTCAACTAATTTTTGAAAACTTTAACAGGACCTCGAATTCCTTGCATCCTATTCATTGGGCAAAAAAAGTAAATATCATGCATGCCTTTTTACCACAGCTGTCTATATTTGTTGCCATCAGAAATCTGTGGATATGTTCTAACATCTTGGGTTTCTACATGTTTAGCGCTCTATAACTTATTGTGTGGTCCCTTCAACTTATTTGCCTCCTCACAAATGCATGAAATGTAGAGACCACAAGTGCAAATAATTTATATGTACCAATAACATAACCCAGCACTTAGCCCTGTGGTTGAAGCTTCTGGAATTCACTCCTTAAGATGGTAGAGGCAGAAAATCTCATCAGTTAAGAAAAGTACCCTGATAAAGATTTCATATGATTTAACTTATAGACTACCAATTAAGATCTAGATGGTAGAATTAATCCAAACAGCCCTTTCTGGGCTGGAACAGGCTCAATGGGCTGCAAATGCTCCTTCAGTGCAGTAAATAAAATGCCAAAAACACTCATAGATCGGATAGTATCTGTGGAGAGAGTGTTTCAGGCCGACGACCTTCTTTGGAGCGAGAAAGTGAGAAATCACACAACAGTTGCATCGCATAGAATGGGGTGGAGAGAACAAAAGAAACGCTTGCTGTAGGCAGCAAGGGTGATCCTGAATTTCTCATTGCCTCTCAATTAATTTCTTGGTATCTGACCTGTCTCAGACATTCCCTTTGTTCCCTATAGCCCATCATGCAGCTTAATACATGCTTGATCTACAACTTGTTTCCAAACACCCAACTGATTCCCTGCACGAATGCTGACCCAATTAATTCCAGCATTTCCTGCTTTATGTTTCAGATTTCCCTATCTAAGGTTTGCTTCTCTATCACAATGATTCGTATTTAGATTACACAATGCATCAAGTCTTTCTTGCCATGATTTTCATTATAAAATTAAAAAATAGCAACCAGAACACTCGAGAATAGTATCAAGTTCAATTCTTTCTTCACCAAAGAGCAAAATTATTCAGTTTATTTCAAATGAATGTATCCGCACCAAGACAACACAAAAAAATCTGAAGTTAATTTTATATAATTAAAATGCTGATCTTTGCTAAAATACATTGAATTCTATTTCTAGATATCTCACGTTTATATGGGAACAGGAGTTTAAACCAATCCCTGTTCCATGCAGTCCCTGGATCATTAAGCCAAAAAAAAACTTTTCATTCATTGTGACGATCCTGAAAAGTTTCTAAATGAAAATCCCCTGACCGTGTACAATAATCACCCACATTTTGGAGAAAAAAAAACTATAAAGCATATTACACAGAAATGGATATGGTTTACCTTTGGAGCAGGTAATTAAAACAAAATCTGACCACAAGTTCAATGCAACATTTTAAAGCATATTTCTGTTCAACAGATTCCTCAACAAAGAAGATAACCAGCATTCACTGTTCTCATTGCAAGTTGGGTTTTATTTCAACGCTATTAATTTCCATTTGTTTAGGTGGCCTCAACAAACATTTGAATACACTCATATTTTCTGCACAACATAATTGTTTTCTGACAAAATATCAATACATTGATTAATTCCTACAAAAAGCATGAGTGTTTCAGAGGCCACCCGCATGCTTTGCACCATGAAATACTTTGGTCCAATAACCTGACCCATAATGGATTAATACACTGAAGAATGTACTGGCAATTTTTGATGTTCTAGGCCCTAATTTGGGAAGAGTTTGTCACTAATTAAAAGTAAGAAGCTTACCATTAACTTCTAAAAACAATTACCCTTGTTAACATAGTCACCCATTTTTTCACATTAGTTTCAAGAGAATTGTGTAATTTTATGTACACTAATTGAATTTGGAATAGATTTTGTTTGAGCTCAAGCCAGAACTGTTTCAGAGTTCAGGTAACCTTTTGCGATTGGTTCTTGCTTCTCAGTTTTGTTTGGGGAAAGCCTCTCCAAACAGAAACTGTCACTTTACAGAACAAGTTTATCTACTCGGTCTACTTATGCCAAGCAACTCTGTCTACTTATGCCAAGCAAGGTGAAATATTTGGCATTTTGGAACATAATAAGTTGTTGCTGTGATACTGGTTTCTGGAGTTATCTTTTGTTTCTAGGAAAGGACTCCTTGTTGCACAAATCTCTGGGAACATGAAAATTCTCAACACAGACATCCAATTCACAATATTGCCAAGACATTCGAAGACATTCACAAATTTAGAGGTTATCAAATAGAAGCCATTTTAAAATACCCAACCCTGCAAACTGATCAAATAAGATATTTTTTTCTTTTTCACAAATGGCAACATACAATTTTAGTTTACATCCATAAACAGCTGAAGCAGTAAGAATGTCTGTAAATTGCAAACCATTTTGCAACGCAGTTAGTGGAATTTTTTTTGTAATGTATGTTATCCAAGCAAATCATAGCATACGAGTACATCAGGAAGTGCAAAAGAGAAAATAAATAAAGTGCAGAATATAGTGTGACCGTCACAAAGATAGTACGGATTTAAAAAAAATGTGCAAGAGCCACATTGAGGTAGATTTGAATATCGTGAATTCATCCTTAGCATTTTAGAGGTACGTTCAGTAGTCTGATAACAACAGGGAAGAAGCTGTTCTCGAATTTGTTGGCACGCAGTTACAAACGTTTGTATCATCTGCCTGATGGGACAGAATATCCAGAATGCAAGGGGCCCTTGATTAGATCAGCTGCTTTCCCAAGGCAGGGAGATGTATAGATGGATTTGAAAGAGGAGTGGGGGTGCAGGTTGGATTGTGTGATGGACTGGGTTGGGTTTACAACTCCTTGCAGTTGCCATACAAAATTGCAATGCATCTGGATAGGATGCTTTCTCTGATGCATGCGTAGAAATTGGTAGGAGTCATTGGTGACAAGCTGAATTTTCTTAGCCTTCTGAGGAAGTGGAGGTATTGGTGTGCTTTATTGGCCGTGGCATTAATTTGGTTGGACCACATCTACTGCACGTCAATTACTTCAATAAAAATGTGTTAAACTAATTTCTCAAATAAAACATACTAGTTTCTTGGGGCTGATGACCATAAAAAACACATTTTAGAGTGGAGAGAATCCTATTCAAGTCAGTCAAAGTTAAACATACAAAATAGGTACAGAAGTAGGCCATTTGGCCCTTTGAGCCAGCGACGGCATTCAATATGGTCATGGCTGATCATCCAAAATCAGTATCCCACCCTGCTTTCTCCCCATATCCCTCGATTCTGTTATGTAGCTATAATCTAAAGATAGATTTTCAAGATCATTGTATCCTATATCAAATGTTGCTCATAATTAATGTAAAGTAACAATACCATGCCAATCAGAGTTAAAAAAAAATGTAACAAAATTTTAATTTGTGGAAATGTGTAAACAATAAATGTTTGAAGAGCATAGATAACGAGCACGCTACATGCATTAAAAGCTACAAGAGCAGCACTTTCTTAGCATTCTCCTCATCCCCTCCCTCTTGCCGAGGCATATATAGCACTTAAAAAAATAAAATGCTTTAATATTGCACAAATCTTTAGAAATATTTATGATTCCAAAAATGAAAATGGTTCTGCAAAGCATTTCTGGAACAGTGCATATATTTTAGGATTTAATCACCATGGGTAGAGTTTTAAGGTTGGTCAATAATTTCAAAGTTCTTTAAATATGAAAACACAGTCACAGTGAAATGAGACTCCTCGGAGAATAGTAAGTGACAGGTATATTGCTATATTAAAGAATGTTACTTGGCCAACGTACTTGAATTGAAATGAATTAAAAAAAACAAATAGTAACATTTTGGTATATAATCAGGTTGATCAATAATATCAATTTTTCCTATAGTGCCCAACTCTCAAATTTAATAAGAGAACAGTATGTTTTCAACATATCAATGCATCCAGATGCAATTCAAGAAGTCAAATTAAGGAACTGCCATATCAGACTATTGAGAAATTTGTTTGGAACCTGAAGGGCTTCCTTAGGTCCAATATGCTCACCTCAGATACACAAAGCACATATAATCCAGTTGCCCAACTCTATAAATGCAAGTCCAGATTGACAAAAATAAAATTGACAGATCCTCATATGTAGGGGAACTGATAAGCCACCTAAATAACAGCAGCTGGTCAACAAATTAAGACCACACTACACATTAAGATACTGAACATGGGGTTACTTGGAGAACACCAAGATGGCTAAATAACAGATTTAGTGTTTTGGTTCCCACAGTAAGACGAACAAAATGATTGTCAAGAGTCGGTCGATAATGCAAATGTAACCTATTCAAACAGCCTTTCAATAGTGCACATTTAACCGATTCAAACATCGTTATCATATCTACCATATATTCATTTGGTTCCAAGCATCAAAAAAAGCATTCTGTCTAAGCTACCCCTCCCCCTCCTAAAATAGCACAATGCCCACCACACAAGAGGAATACATCAGGTATTGAGAATCATTAAAAACACAAACGCTAAATATAAACCATAACAATCCAACGCAGTTGTAGAATTTACCTCAACACAAGCCTACAAAGATACAGATCCTTGACTTTGGATAATAGCCCCATACACTCAAATATTTCATATTTTTAACAACTTCTCCAGCAACATGAGTGTTTTTTTTTATAGCTACAAAGCAAAATGGAAGCATGAAACATTAAATGGAAACAGCAAACTGAGTATTAAATTACTTGCTGCCATATGCTTAACTTGTAAACTCAACCTACGCCTGAGCTCCCACCTCTTCCAATTTGTATAAACATTTTTAGGGGAAAAAAAAAACAGGTATTTAACAATGGATAGAATACAAGTTTTCAATGTATCCATACATTTGGCATCAACTTTAAGATACTGTGCATTTGGATAGTCATAAACCTAAATGTCACTTAATTTTATTTAAAATTATACCAAAGTGAGAGAATAAAACTCATCAACACTTAAATCCTTCAACACCTTGTTTCTTTTGACATCACCTTCTGTGGATGACAATCCACATCCTACTGGGCCTATAAATATGTAAAATATGAAAGAGCAAAAACGACTCAATATTGACTACCAGACGATTAACAATTTAAACACATTGAGATAAAAAAGACTGCATAATATACTCAGAATCTACCGTAAGCCATCTCCAAATATTTCAATTGCGAATACATTTTCATCGAGATGGAACAAACGTTCTTAAATGTTGCGGGGCTGATACCTACAAGATCTGAAGTTGGACTGTTGTAAACAGCAGTCACGCATGGCCGTGGCCTGCAACGTAGCATCATCATCATCAGCAGCAGCAGTAGCAGCAGCAAAGAGGGGGCGGATAAATAGAAGCCTTTAAACCAGATTAAACCCCATTTTCAAAAAACAGGAACGTTCTTCCTCTACAAAATACAAAACAAAACCCTCCAAAACCCAACTCCAATAAGAGTGCATTTTAACACTGAGAAATATTTATATATTGCAGTAAAAAATACACTTCATTAAAAAAAAAGAAGATATTTTAATTAAAAGGGAGGCTGGAATGGCTTTGCAAACACTTACCTTCAACTTCCTCCTCTCCGAGTCTTTCTCTTTTTTTTAAAAAAGAGTCAAAAACAAAGGGTAATAAAGGGTTGAAATGGCACTTAAAAGGCTGCTGGCCAGGCCCGGGAGGTCGGCTGGTTGTTAAGGGAGGTATCCAGGAAGTTTTTCAGACGCTCGGGATGTATCCGGCCGGGAATGCGAGATCACAACAATAAAAGAGGGAAACGGCCGCTTTATTTCTGGAGACTTTTGTGGAAGCTTTAACACAGAGGCACAGAGAGAGGGACAGGGGCAAGAGAGAGCGAGAGAGAGAAAAAAAAACCTGCAGCTGAAAATACCCAGTGAACTGCGCATGTCCCAAGACGGAGATTACCCAAAATGCTCCGGGGGTGAGGGAGAGGGGGGGGGAGGTTGCTAACGAGTGACGTACGAGCTGAGGGAGGTGGCAGGGGTCAGAGGGGAAAGTGGGGCGGGGGCGGGGCTATAACATCTACGTCTCGGTTACCTGAGCGACGGTCGGGCCTGCCTGAGGTAGGATGGACGGATCTCGATTTTTTGTTTGTTTGTTTGTTTCAAACCTTATATTTTAAAGAAACAACCCGAGTGTTTTGCGAATCTTTTCTCTGAGCACCCGTTGCGAATTGTGGGTTATCTGCGAGTAAAACGTATTTCTCAATAAAGGGGACGAGGGAAAAGAGTCAAATGGAGACGTGTGGGAAGGAACTGCAGATAGTGGTTTACACCGAAGATAGACACTACCTGCTGGAGTAACATGCCGGGTCAGACACCATCTCTGGAGAGAACGAATGGGTGACATTTCGGGTGGAAACCCCTTCAAATGGAGACTGTGTTTAAGGTGCTTTGTCTCATCTGGAAGGTTTCCTGGAGCTGCTGCTTGTGCTTCACGTCAGTGAGCTTTGCCAGACACACGAGGCCGGGCTTCCCATTGATTTGTAGGTGGAGGAGGAATGTGATGACCGAAGACACAGGTGCTTGCCGACCTTTTCCATGCGAAATGTGTAGGAAGAAATTATAGATGCTGGTTTACATCGAAGATAGACACAAATGTTGGGGTAGCTCAGCGGCAGTTTGATGCTTCCTGTCCCGCTGAGTTACTCCAGCATTTGGGGGTTTTCCATGCGAGCCTGGTCCACAGAGCAGAGGTCGGATGAACGCCGAGCAAGTCGCAGTTCTGGGTCTTGCCTTTAAATCTCTCCAAAATACATGGAGGGCCATCGGAGTCTGATTCGTTCAAGTGAATGAAAGGCCCATGTACCCAACTGATGTTGCAGCTTTGGAGGATTAGTCTCCCAGCGGTTTGTGTTACATTGTGAAAGCCGGTCGGAATATTTCAGCTTCTGCTAGTACCGATTAAAAAATTGCGGAGCGAGTGGTGTTGCAGCTGATTAATGAAGGAGTGTAGGGTAGAATCAAAAAGATACTAGATCGGGTAGAATAACGGTTCAACTCTGAAATTCGCCGTTACTTTGTGCAGTCAATAGGGGGGGGGGGGGGGGGTTGCACGTAAGGTCACTGGGTCGTAGGGCTTGACGCACGGAGCCGCTCAATCTATCTGGAGGACATCCGTCACTTCCGGTATATGTTATTAATACAAGAAACGCGTACTTTCCTACCTGTTAAAAACCGCCAGAATGTTGAATTTTTGCGTTGAAAAAAATTGTGAAAGTCGGGGTAAGTGTGAGAGACATGTACCCAACTTTAGAATTCCAAACGTGAAGCGAAATGAAGGTATAGCGAAGCGAGAACTGAAGGGACTACAGTAGCTAAAGTGCTTGGTAAACATTGGCCGTGCAGATATCGGAATTGAAAATATTGGAAATTATCGCGTTTGCTCACTGCATTTCATCAACAGTAAGGCATTATTTGTGTTTTTATCTTGATTCCTTTGGTATCTAAAAATTCTCAGAAGTGATAAATCTGGCTGTAAATTTTTCTTCAGATGCGTTTTCATTTTGTATGTAAACACCCATTTGGGAACCATGGGCGATTTAAAAAAAATTTAGATGCCAAAGGAATCAAGAAAAAACACAAATAATGCCTCTCTGTTGATGAAATGCAGTGTGCAAACGGCCAATGTTCGCCAAGCACTCTGGCTGTTGTTGTCCCTTCAGCTCTCGCTTCTATCTACCGTCATTTCTCCTCACTTTTGGAATTCTGAAGTAGGCTAAATGTCTCACACGCGTATCCCGATTTCCATAATTATTTACAGCGCAAAAATTGACAATTTCAGCGGGTTTTAACGGGCCCGCTACGCTGGAAACAATGGTAAGTTCCTACCTGCAGTTCATCGCGTGTACTCCATTTGGAGTAGCGTAGCAACAGTACGGGTCGTGGGTCGTGACCCGACTGCCGTGAAACCCCCCTATATATATATAATCATAGCGGAATAAAACAAAATGCAGGATAGAAGGAAATAGTTGACCAGAGTTTTAGTTTAGAACAAGACTAAGTGAGATCCGTTGGGTCCCAGTCACACGGGAGGCCTCGTCCCCCAATGCAACCCATTCCCCAACGCAATATTCCACCACTCGCACGTTCCCCCAATGCAATATTCCACCACTCACCCATAGCCCCTAACTGCCCAGGTACAGCACATTTCACCTCATCCCCAAGCACTCCTTCACCCTCCTCTTCACGTGGGTGGGGTGGAGGGAAGTGTGGTCTGTGGCGGGGAGGGTGTGAGGTTGGAGGGTTTGGGGTGGGAGGGGAGGGGGTGGGGGGGGGGTGTGGTGTGTTTGGGTGGGGGGGGAGAGGGTGTGTGGGCGGGGGGAGGGGGTGTGTGGGCGGGGGGGGAGTGAGCTCGGAGAAAAATATGGGGGAGAGAGGGGTATTATGGAGGAGGGATGGAGGTGCCAACGAAGGGGACCAGAGGGGTAGTGGCTGGAATTGGCGATGCAATGGGGACTCACAACAGGCACTGGGCATTTGACGACATCTCCAACTCTGGGCTGTGCTGGGTCTCCCACGCTGTGCTGGGTCGGGTCTCTGACGCTGGGCTTCAGAGGGCAGGGCTGCTGCTTGAGGCGGGGGCTGGGCAGCTTCGGGTCACTCCGAAAGTCCGGTTGGAAATCTCTGCTCGCCATCCTCAGCTCCAGTAAAGACGCAATGGCGCAGAAAGGGGTGAACTGGTGAAAAATCGTAGCACTATCGCAAACCGTTTTTGCGCAAATGGAAAGACTACCAAACCGGAAGATAAGAAGATTGGAGTTTTAGTGATGTACTAGACCAAGGGCAGACCCGTTGGGTCTGTTCCCCCAACGTGCGGTTGTGTGGGGGGGGGGGGAGGCGGCATGCTGCGTTACACACACTAACTATCCCCAAAACCCCCCCCGCTCCGCACTCACGCTAATTACCCCCCTTGATATTGTATTAATATTATTAATTTGCTCCTTTTACCCCCATAACCAGCCCCCGGGGCAGTAGAGAGTGGGGGGGGGGGGGGCGGGGGGGGGGTAGAGAGTGAGGGAGAGAGAGAAGGGGCAGAGACAGAGAGACGGGGGGGGCAAGAGGGGAGAGGGAGAGGGGGGTGGAGAGGAGGAGAAGAGGGAGGGTGGGTGAGGGGAGAAGAGAGAAGGGTGGGTGAGGGTGGGTGAGGGGGGTAAGAGACGGTGGGCAAGAAGGAGAGAGAGAGAGGAGGGGGGTGAGAGAGAGAGGTGAGGGGTGGGTGAGGGGAGCGTGGAGGGAAGAGGGGTGGGGGGTGAGGAGCGAGAGGGGGGGGAGGGGGGGGGATGGAGGGGGGGGAGAGAGGGTAGGGGGGAGGAGCGGAGGGGTGGGTGGGGGAGGGAGGGGGAGGGGGGAGGGGAGGGAGAGGGGGAGAGATAGGGAGAGGGAGGAGGAAGAGGGGAGAGAGGGGGGGGGGGGGGAGAGAGAGAGAGAGGGGGAGAGGGAGAGAGAGAGGGAGAGAGAGGAGGAGGGAGAGAGAGATAGAGAGAGAGAGAGAGAGAGGGATAGGGGGGGGGGGAGAGAGAGGTGGGGAGAGAGAGAGCGAGTGTCTTTTTACTTCAACCCCCCAAACAACCATTTGCAGGCAGTGCTTTTTTACTTCAAAACTAACCATATTTCATGAGGAGGGGGGGGGGAGAGAGGAGAGAGGGGAGAGAGAGGGGGGAGAGAAAGAGGAGAAAGAGAGTGAGAATGAGAGGGAGAGGGGGAGAGAGAGAGAGAAAAAAAATTAAGAGAAAAAGGAATGGGGAGAGAGAGAGAGAGAGAGAGAGAAAAGGGAGAGAGAGAGGGAGGAGGGGAGGTGGAGAGAGAGAGTGCCTTTTTTGCCTAGAGGAGAGAGAGGGGGTGGGAGAGGGAGAGGGGAGGGGGGGGGAGAGAGGAGAGAGGAGGGGGGAGAGGAGGGAGAGGGGGGGGGAGAGGAGGGGGGGGGGGGGGGGAGAGAGGGAGAGGGAGAAGGGGGGGAGGGAGAGAGGGGGGGAGAGAGAGAGAGAGAGAGAGAGAGAGAGAGAGAGAGGAAGGGAGAGAGAGAGAGAGAGCCTTTTTACTTCAACCCAAACCCCCCAAACAACCATTTGCAGGCAGTGCTTTTTTACTTCAAACTAACCATATTTTCATTTTCAAACCACATTAAGGGTACTCACAGCTGTGTAGACATTTGTTCAGTGTCATTCAGAGCTCAGAGTGACCTCCATATTGCAGAGACTGATTGAGGCACACCACTTCCTGATTTTATAGTCCCTCCCCCTCCCTCCAGCAGGGGCAGCAGAGAGAATGGTGAATTATTTTAAAACATTAATTTCTCTCTGATTTTTCATCGATGGGAAAAATACTCTGGTCCAGGAAGGCAGACGTGGGCTCTGATCGAGGTGGCCAAAAATGACGGCCGTAGGTTGCGGCGTTCTCTTGGAAATCGCAGCACAGTAGGCCAAAAGCGGTCAAGATCAGAGTTTTAGTAATATAGATAGAAGATAGATAGATATATAGATAGACTAGACCAAGTGCAGACCCGTTGAG
This sequence comes from Leucoraja erinaceus, assembly GCF_028641065.1. Lineage (NCBI taxonomy): Eukaryota > Metazoa > Chordata > Chondrichthyes > Rajiformes > Rajidae > Leucoraja > Leucoraja erinaceus. The sequence continues at coordinate 65,277,440 of NC_073383.1, read as the reverse complement.
TCTGTTCCCCCAACATGCGGTTGTGGGGGGGGGGGGAGGTGGCATGCAGCGTCACACACACTAACTATCCCCCCTCCCGCACTCACGCTAATTACCCCCCTTGATATTATATGAATATTATTAATTTGCTCCTTTTACCCCATAACCACCCTATCTACTGATGCTTAGCCCCCAACTTGCAGTCACATCTAGAGAGAGGGGGGGGTGTAGAGAGTGAGGGCAGAGAGAGAAGGGGGCAGAGACAGAGTGAGAGGGGGGTGCTGAGAGGGGGGAGAGAGTGGGGAGCTGAGAGGGTAGGGGGGTGTGGAGGGGAGGGGGTTTAGGGGAGGGGGGGGTGGGAGGGGAGGAGGTGAGAGAGGGGAAAGGAGGGGGGGGGGGGTTAAAGAGGAGAGGGGGGGGAAGAGGAGATGGGGGGGGGAGGAGGGAGGAGAGAGGGGAGGGGGGGGAGAGAGGGAGGGGGAGGAGGAGAGAGGGAGGGGGGGGGGGGGGGGGGGGGGGGGGGGGAGAGGGGAGTGGGGGGGGGGAAGAGAGAGAACCCAAACCCCCCAAACACCCATTTGCAGGCAGTGCTTTTTTCCTTCAAACTAACCATAACCATATTTTTATTTTCAAACAAAAATTAAGGGTACTTACTCACAGCTGTGTAGACATTTGTTTAGTCATTCAGAGCTCAGACCTCCATGTTGTAGAGACTGATTGGGGCACACCACTTCCTGGTTTTATAGTCCCTCCCCCATCCCACCAGCAGGAGCAGCAGAGAGAATGGGGAATTTTGTAAAATCATTAATATCTCTGTCTTATCTCATCGACGGGAAAAATCCTCGGCACACATGCGGCGGAGGGGGGCTCTAAGCGAGATGGCCAAAAATGACGGCCGTAGGTGGCGGCGTTCTCTCGGAAATTGCAGCACAGATCGCCAAAACTGGTCAAGAACAGAGTTTTAGTAATATAGATATAGATACAATTGCTTTCATTGTATGACAATAACTGAATTGTAAGAAAGGAATGAGGAATGGCCCCCTCGAGCTTCCTCTGCCATTCAACACGATCGTGAATGATTTGTTACATAACTTCAAATTCCTTACCTTTTCCCATGTTTCCTTTTTATATCCAGAAATCTTATGGATTTCGGATGGGAATCCATTCAATGACTGGTGGTCTACGGCCCTCCAGGATTTAGAATTTCAAAAAACTTTCTTATTTTGTTACCTGTAACTGCTTGGTACTATTCTTCAACACTGTAGGAAAAAATTGTCATTGTATATATGTTACATTCTAAACTTCAGGGATACGAGGCCTATTCAATTAAATCACATGTGGCCGGTCCATTATTGGAATATAATAAATTGGAACACAAATAGGCTATTTGGCCCCTTAAAGCTAGCTTCATTATTCAGTCAGCTTGTGATCCAGATTACCCTGTCCACTTTTCTGCCTTTGCCCCCATATCTCTTGATTCCATTACTCAATAATAAAACTATCTGTCTTTGAACAGTGATTTGTTTTTGATAATCTGTCCTTGGTGCACCACATTGATGCAATTACAATGAGAGCTCACTGATGCCTCTACTTCCTCAAGTTTGAGGAGGTTTGGCATGTTGTTGAGTACTCAATTGGATTTCTGCAGGAGTATGCTGAAGAGCATAGTGACTGATTGCATCTGGCCTAGTTCAGTAATTTGAACCCTCAAGAACGAAAGTGTGGACTTTGCATGGTCCATGGTGAATATTAATCTCCTCCTCATCAAAGATGTCTACAACTAGTACTACTTCAAGAAGGCAATATCATCAAAAGCCCATCATCATGGCCATGCTGTCATCCCGCTGCTACCAATGGTACAGGGTCCTAAGAAATGTTATCTCCAGGTTCAAGAACAGCTTCTTCCCATCAAAAGGACACAGAGTGTTGGAGTAACTCAGCAGCTCAGGCTGCACCTCTGGAGAACATGGTCTAGTGTGATGCTGCCTGACCTACTGAGATACTCCAGCATTTTGAGTCCTTTTGTGTATTATCCAGTATCTGCCTTTCTTTGTTTCTAACTCTCCCATCAACATTCAGGCACTTGAGGCACATTCAACAACCCTAACCACAACCATCACTAAAGTACTATAGCATTTGTGCCAAGGTTGAACTGCTTACTCTGGCTTGCGCCATCACGGACTGGGACAGCCAGAATAACTGATAATTTATTGTGTATGTATTTGACCTGTTATTGAATTAATATGCCTGTAAGGCTGCTGCAGCAAGTGAAATTGTCATTGTTGTGCTCCTGGTGTACATGACAATAAACAATCTTAACTCTGCAGTTTCCCAATACCTTTTACTAGCTGAAGCATAACTCCAAGAGCAGTGTGATGTCAATTGAAATAGAGACTCCGTGTTGCTTCTGAAACTCTATCTCTCTCTCTCACTCCCCATCTCTCCCTCTCTCTCCCTCTCTCTCCCTCTCTCTCCCTCTCTCTCCATCTCTCTCCATCTCTCCCCCTCCCCGCCGCACTAGCTTCTCGTTTTCACCCATCAAACAGCTAATAATGGCCTGTCCTTTATCATTTTTGTTTTTTGCATATCTTTCATTCGTTGTTCTTTATATCTCTACATCATTGTCTGTACCTTTCCTTTCCCTTATCCATAACCGGTCTGAAGAAGCATCTCGATCCAAAATGTCACCCATTCCTTCTCTCCAGAGATGCTGCCTGTCCCGCTGAATTATTCCAGTTTTTTTTTAATCCACATGTAGAGTATTGTGTTCAGTTTTAGTCACCCTGTTCTAGGAAAGATGATACTCAGCTGGAAAATGTGTAGAAAAGATTTACAAGAATGTTTCCAGGACTCGAGGGCCTGAGCTACTGGGAGCGGTTGAGCAAGCTGGGACTTTACTCCTTGGAACGCAGGAGGATGAGTGGTCATCTTATCGAGATTTTTTAAATCATGAAGAATAGATAGAGTAAATGCATAGGGTCATTTACCCAGAGTAGGGGAATCGAGAACCAGGGTACATGGGTTTGACGTTTGGTGGGGGGGGGGGGGGAGAGAGATTTAACAGGATTCTGAGGGGTAGCTGTTCTGGAACGAGCTTCCAGAGGAGGTGGTTAAGGCAGGTACTATCACAAAGTTTAAGAAACATTTGAACGGGTACCTGGATGGGATAAGTTTAGAGGGGTGTGGGTCAAACACAGGCAGGTGGGACCATTATAAATGAGGTATCTTGGTTGGCAAGTTGGGCCAAAAAGCCTGTTTCCATGCTTTATGACTGCGACTAATGTATAAACTACAAACCTTAATTTTCATAAATATTAATTTTTAATTGCAATAGTTTAGCTTCAGTTGTAAATAAAAATGTCACTGCAGGAAGTAAACTTTGATTAAATCATAATTCACTTTAAATAATGTGAATTGTTATAAAATAACAACAGTTCAGTTGTGAAATGTTTAAAATGATTGGATCCTGTTTATTTTGTTTGACTTGTTTTGCAGTTTGTGAATTTTTCCACCATGAGCAAAAGGAAAACGAAGGACAGCAGTTTATCACTGGGAGAGTGCATTGCTGAGGTTTGTATTTGATTTTTCATGTGATATGAAATTGGTTTCTTAAATTATTCCCACTTTGAATAGTTGTGGTTAAAAACAAATTGTTTAAAGATGAGTACAACATGTTTTATGGTATTCTTTATTCTCTCCAAATCTTTCCCAACAGTAGAATTGTAGTTTACTGAAGAAGTAACGTGTATATATAGAACCCTTTCATATCTTTTGATATTTTGTTTTGAAGCAAATGCAGTGCCAACTAACACAGAAGAAATTTCAAAAATAAGACAATCAAATCAACAGTTAAAGGTTGGTTGAAGGATAAATTTGGGCTTGGGTACTGGGAGAACTGCTCTTCAAATGCTCTCTGGGGTTTAAATGAATGAGGACTGACCTTGTTAAAGCATGTAAGATCCTAAGGGGGCTTGATGCTGTAGATGTTGAGATGAAGGGCTCATAAATTAACGGTTGCCCAGGTGCCAATGGCGACTTAAATCCCGCCGGGCAACCTAAATGCCGTGCCATTTTGCCCGACACCCTGCCGTTCAACTCTGATTGAGCCCCCCTCGCTATCTCTCTCTGTCACTCTCCGTCTCCATCCTTCATCCGTATCCGTGTCCGGGCCGCCGGTTCACCGCTCTCCGCCAGCTCCTCATCCGCCGGCATGGCCGGCCACCTTGCACATGCGCACTGCCACGGCCGTCCTGCACGTGCGCACTGCCACGGCAACTGGTCGGCACCGGACACTTTCTCCCACCCTTTGCATTGTGGGAGATCTGGCTGCCATTGCTGTCCTTGCAGTGACCGATGAAAACCAGCGCAGAATCACTCCCTGGAGCTGGAGTAACTCTCTGGAGTAACTCTTGCTTCTTGGTTTCCTGGTCCTCCAAAAATATTCCAAATGGAATTTAAACTGGAGTGGACCTTCCACCAGCAAACTCCAAACTCTGAAAAATAACAGCCTATTGCAATTTTTCTGTTTATTTATTGTGTATATATATGGTCTATGGTACAGGCTCACAACCTTTTATCCGAAAGCCTTGGGACCAGACACTTGTCGGATTTCGGACATTTTCGGATTTCCGAATGGAAGATTTTTAGCGTAGATTTGGAAGGTAGCGCGGGCGGCTTGAAAAGTCTGGAGCAGCTGCCTCCCCGGAGACCGGGGAATCATTGTAAATCATTGCATAAATGTTAGTCAGTTAGTTTGGAGGGATTTTATGTGGTGGGGTGGTGGGGGGGTAAAGGGGGAAACTTTGATTCTTAGTCCCCTACCTGGTCGGCGACTCCCAACATCGCGGAGCTGGGGGCTCCGTCCGGCCGCGGGCGGCACCGGTTGGAGCTCCGACCCCGGCAACTCTACCCCTGGCTGCGAGGCGCTCCAAATCCAGCGCCGCCCGCAGCCCCAGCTCCGCGAATGTTGGGAGTCGGCGGCCACAGCGTTACCGCACGGCAACCCGGTAAGGCATTGTCCGCTCCCTGCTGGTATCCCAGCGCTGCGACGCCACCGACTCCCAACATTCGCGGAGCTGGGGCTGCGGGCGTCCGGCCGCGGGACGGCGGTGGATTTGGAGCGCCTCGCAGCCAGGGGTAGAGTTGCCGGGGTTGGAGCTACAACCGGCGCCGCCCGCAGCCGGACGCCCGCAGCCCCAGCGCTGCGGAGCTTACTGCATGGCGACCCGGTAAGGCATTGACCGCTCCCCGCCTCTCCGACCAGGACTAAGAATTAAGAATTAAGAATTTACCCCTTCACCCCCCCTTCACATAAAAGCCCTCCAAACTAACTGACTAACATTTAAGCAATGATTTACAGATGTTTAAGTGTCTCCCCGGTCTCCGGGGAGGAGGCAGCCGCTACAGTAGTACAGACCTGGGTTGACCGTGGGTCGTTTCGGGTCAAGTTTGGCGCCAAACGCGAGCTTTGGTGTGCAGACGACATCCTGGAAAAAATGGCCGGTTTTCGGAGTTTTTCGGTTTCCGGAACACCGGATAAAAGGTTGTGCACCTGTATATAGACACACTGAACTTTTATCTCCTGTTCTGTATTATGTTTACATTTTCTGTTGTGTTGCAGTAAGCAAGAATTTCATTGTCCTATCTGGGACAAATGACAATAAAACTCTCCTGACTCTTGACTTAAGCAAAAAAGGGTTCTTGGGGGAAAAAAGAGCTACCTTAAATTTAGTTGCGTCTGGTTGGGTAGCAATGGTAGGGTGAAGACTATTCCATGCTTTAATGGTGCAGGGGAACTCCATGGAGCAGCCAAAATCTCTGGATAGAAGAAATTGGGTGATGTTTCGGGTAGAGACCCTTCTTTAGATTTCCTCTGGTTTTAGTGTTTTTAGTTTAATTTAAAGATACAGCGTGGAAACGGGACCTTCGACCCACCAGGTCCACAGGAAATGGTTGTGGTGGACCTGTTTGGTTGAAAGGAAAGTGGTAATAATTGGAAAGAGCCATGGTTTTCACGGGAAATTGGACACGGTTCGGAAAAAGAGAGAGATCTACAATAATTATAGGCAGCATGGAGTAAATGAGGTGCTTGAGGAGTATAAAGAACGTAAAAAGAATCTTAAGAAAGAAATTATAAAAGCTAAATGAAGATATGAGGTTGCTTTGGCAAGTAAGGTGAAAGTAAATCCAAAGGGTTTCTACAGCTATATTAATAGCAAAAGGCTAACGAGGGATAAAATTGGTCCATTAGAGAGTCAGAGTGGACAGCTATCTGCAGAGCCAAAAGAGATGGGGGAGATATTGAACAATTTCTTTTCTTCGTTATTCACCAAGGAGAAGGATATTGAATTACGTGAGGAAAGGGAAATATGTAGGGTAGCTTTGGAAACTATGAGGATCAAAGAAGAGGAAGTACTGACACTTTTGAAAAATATAAAAGTGGATAAGTCTCCAGGTCCCGACAGGATATTCCCTAGGACATTGAGGGAAGTTAGTGTAGAAATAGCAGGGCCTATGACAGAAATATTTCAAATGTCATTAGAAACGGGAATGGTGCCGGAGGATTGGCGTACTGCGCATGTTGTTCCATTGTTTAAAAAGGGTTCTAAGAGTAAACCTAGCAATTATAGATCTGTTAGTTTGACGTCAGTGGTGGGTAAATTAATGGAAAGGAAACTTAGAGATAATATATATAAACATCTGGATAAACAGGGTCTGATTAGGAACAGTCAACATGGATTTGTGCCTGGAAGGTCATGTTTGACTAATCTTCTTGAATTTTTTGAAGAGGTTACTAGGGAAATTGATGAGGGTAAAGCGGTGGATGTTGTCTATATGGACTTCAGTAAGGCCTTTGACATGGAAGGTTGGTTAAGAAAGTTCAATTGTTGGGTATTAATAGTGGTGTAGCAAGATTGATTCAACAGTGGCTGAATGGGAGATACCAGAGTGTAATGGTGGATAACTGTTTGTCAGGTTGGAGGCTGGTGACTAGTGGGGTGCCTCAGGGATCTGTGTTGGGTCCACTGTTGTTTGTCATATACATCAATGATCTGGATGATGGTGTGGTAAATTGGATTAGTAAGTATGCAAATGATACTAAGATAGGTGGTGTGGACAATGAAGTAGATTTTCAAAATCTACAGAGAGATTTAGGCCAATTGGAAGAGTGGGCTGAAAGATGGCAGATGTAGTTTAATGCTGATAAGTGTGAGGTGCTACATCTTGGCAGGCCAAATCAAAATAGGACGTCCCTGGTAGCGAATTGAGGAATGCAGTTGACCAGAGGGATCTAGGAATAACTGTGCATAGTTCCCTGAAGGTGGAATCTCATGTAGATAGGGTGGTAAAGAAAGCTTTTGGTGTGCTGGCCTTTATAAATCAGAGCATTCATAGCAAAAGGATTTGAGTATAGGAGCAGGGAGGTTCTACTGCAGTTGTACAGGGCCTTGGTGAGACCACACCTGGAGTATTGCGTACAGTTTTGGCCTCCTAATCTAAGGAAAGACATTCTTGCCATGGAGGGAGTACAGAGAAGGTTCACCAGACTGATTCCTGGGATAGCAGGACTTTCATATGAAGAAAGACTGGATAGACTCGGCTTGTACTCGCAGGAATTTAGGAGATTGAAGGGGGATCTTATAGAAACTTACACAATTCTTAAGGGGTTGGACAGGCTAGATGCAAGAAGATTGTTCCCAATGTTGGGGAAGTCCAGAACAAGGACTATAAGGATAAGGGGGAAGTCTTTTAGGACCGAGATGAGATTTTTGTTTCCACACAGTGGTGAATCTGTGGAATTCTCTGCCAGACAAAGTAGTTGAGGCCAGTTCATTGGCTATTTTTAAGAGGGAGTTAGATGTGGCCCTTGTGGCTAAAGGGATCAGGGGGTATGGAGCGAAGGCAGGTACAGGATACTGAGTTGAATGATCAGCCATGATCATATTGAATGGTGATGCAGGCTCGAAGGGTCAAATGGCCTACTCCTGCACCTAGTATCTATGTTTCTATGTTTCTATGTAAGAATCCATTTGGTCCACAATGTCCATACCAGCCCTCGTGAAACCAGTCCCTTCAGCCCACAACACCCATACAAGCGTTTCAGAAAGTGTGTCCCCCCACATCCCCCCCCCCCCTCACTGGCCACAAATATTGGAATTGGTGAAGAGGTGGAATATTGCAATGGGGTCCCACTTAGTCTAGTATATATATATGTGTGTGTGTGTACAAAATATAGTGGCACAGCTGCTGGACTTGCTGCCTCATACACCAGAGATCTGTGTTCGATCCTGTCCTCGGGCACTGTCTGTGTTGAATTTGCAAATTCTCCCAGCAAGCGTGTGGGTTTCCTCCCACATCCCAAAGATGCATTGGCTTTGTAGGTTAACTTGTCTCTGTAAAATCGCCCCTAAAGTCTAGGGAGTGGGTGAGGAAAGTAGGATAACAGAACTTGTGTGAATGGGTAGACGAAAATGTTGGAGAATCTCAGCAGGTGAGGCAGCATCTAAGAAGCGAAGGAAATAGGCGACGTTTCGGGTCGAGGCCCTTCTTCAGACTGATGTGAGGGGGGGGGGGGGGGGGGCGGAGGACGGCGGGAAGAAGAAAGGAAGAGGCGGAGACAGTGGGCTGAGGGAGAGCAGGGACTACCTGAAATTGGAGAACAATACAATACAATCAGTTCATACCGCTGTGGTATAAACTGCCCAAGCAAAATATGAGGTGCTGCTCCTCCAATTTACGGTGGGCCTCTCTCCTGGGCCTCGCCATGAAGGAGGCCCAGGACAGAAAGGTCGGATTCGGAATGGGAGGGGAAGTTGAAGTGATCAGGTTGGTTATTGTGAACCGAGCTGAGGTGTTGGGCGAAGCGTTTGCCAAGCCTACGCTTGGTCTCACCGATGTAGAGCAGCTGACACAGAGCAGCGGATGCAATAGATGAGGCTGGAGGAGGTGCAGGTGAACCTCTGTTGCACCTGAAAAGACTGCTTTGGTACTTGAATTGAGTCAAGGGGGTAGGTAAAGCGACATGTGTAGCATTTCCTGCGGTTGCAAGAGAAAGTGCCAGGAGAAGGGGTGGTTTGGGTGGGAAGGGACAAATTGACCAGGGAGTTACGGAGGGAACGGTCTCTGCGGAAAGCCGACATGGGAGGAGATGGGAAGATGTGGCCAATGGTGGGATCCCGTTGGTCAATAAAAAAGCTGGAGAAAATCAGCGGGTGAGGCAGCATCTATGGAGCTGTAAGGAATAGGCGTTGTTTCGGATCGATACCCTTCTTCAGACTAATGTCGGAAGGGGGGGGGGGTGGAAAAAGGGAGAGGCAGAGACAGTAGGCTGTGGGAGAGCTTGGAATGGGAGGGGAAGGAGGGAGAAAGCAAGGACTACCTGAAATTGGTGAAGCCAATGTTCATACCTCCAGGGTGTAAACTACCCAATCAACATATGAGGTGCTGTTCCTCCAATTTGCAGTGGGCCTCACTTTGGCCATGGAGGAGGCCCAGGACAGAAATGTCGGATTTGGAATGGGAGGGGGATTTGAAGTGCTGAGATCGGGAGATCAGGTTGGTTATTGCAAACTGAGTGCAGGTGCTGTGTGAAGCGATCGCCAAGCCTGCGCTTGGTCTCACCAAGGTTGATCATACGATGAATAATCCAACCACATTTTTGTTTGGATGTGGAAAGAAATAATAGAAATTGTATTCATTGCGACGTGTAAAAAGAGTTGAGATACTGTATATATATTATAATGTTGCTGCATGTCATTGTGGTATATATGTGTTGATTGGTGAACATGTTTAGTTTGTGACTTTATTTAAAGCAGAAATAATATGTGAATGCTTCATTGAACATAATTCTGACTGGTAACTACACACTTCGTCCGTGCACATTATCGCACGCGTCATGCAAGCCGTCTTAAATGACCACCTAAACTGTCATTTGGCAACCTAAAAACCTGCCTGGGTAGCCCGGCTGGCATCAGAGAAAAAAAAAGTTAAGTGAGAGCCCTGAGATGTTTTCACTAGTGAGAGAATCACGAACAATGAGGCATAGCTGCAATGTAAGGGGCTGGTTATTTAAAACTGGTGCATAGAACTTTATTCTGAAGTTTGGAAATCTCTGGAAATCTCAGCACCTAATAATGATGGAGGCCAGTTCATTAGATAAATTTAAGATGGAGATAGATCAATATTTGAAGGATTGAGGTTGTGGGGAACTGGCATAAAAGAAAAGAAGTTGTTCGGCACGGACTTGTAGGGCCGAGATGGCCTGTTTCCGTGCTGTAATTGTTATATGGTTAAGAGGTGGGGTCTACATAGATTAGCTATAATCATATGTGTCTTTTTACCATAAGCCATTTCGGGATTCCGACAGCGCATGCACAGATCATGGGTCACACGGGATAAACACTTTCGGTGGCCATGCCGCTGCATGGATGCAGACCTGCATCTCGTCCCTAACCAGCCGTTGGACCATCCCTGTCCCCTCCCGAATGTCCTGTCCAGGGGGCGACACCAGGCCAGCGGGAGCCGGACGGGAGCGGCGGAGAAGGGTGAGGCAGTTGGGATGGATGGGAGCAGGTATTTCCACGAGCGCAAGGAACAAATTACCTAAAGTTTGCGTTGAGTGAACTGAGTGTTCTTCATGTCCTCGCCATACACCGCGCGTTTTGTGAGAGTGGTTGGATCCCAGCTTCAGCTCAACCAACGTCGGGCACATTATCCGGACAGGTGGCGGGGGATCGGGCTGAAGTGAGGCATCGGTGATGCTCTGGAATCCTGGTCGTCCACTGCCGAGCAGCAGGGTCGAGGAGGCAGCGCTCGACCTGGGGAGTAGAGGTGTCTGCTCTTCCAGCGGCGAGCGGAGAGGCACCGGCTACCGCGGGCTGCTCACCTGTCGGGCGCTGACTCCTCGATCCTGGGATTCAACCACTCTCACAAAACGCCGGTGTACAACGAGGACGGTAAGAACACTCAGTTCACTCATTGCAAACTTTAGGTCATTTGTTCCTTGGTCCCGCGGAAATCACCACGAGACGAGGGGGTTCTGAAGTTGCATTCTCTCGATTGAGGACATTTTCTCAACTCTCTTCGAAGCAACGAGCCATGGCTTTATCAGTGGTTGTCTGTCTACCTGAAACCTCTCTCCCCCACCTCTCACCGTCTCTCACTGTCTCCCACTCGTATCTCTCTCTTGCTGTTGCACCCCGCTCTCTCCCACTACCAGGCACCCCTTTTGCTTTTTTTATTCTCAAATTACCTTTGACAAATCCCATGATTCCTTGCGTTTTTCGGAATACCGAACAGTATTGATGGCAAGTTTCTGAAAATGACATCAGAATACACAAATACATTTTGGGTAACGGGTTGTTGCATGGTGTCCACCAGTGACCTGGTTGGCACAGTAAGTACACATATTTCTTATTCCTTTCTATGTTTATGAATACCACATGGAACAATAACATTGCAAATACCATTTCCACCATTTACCTGATCATGTAGTAGAATACTGCATTCATCTGAGTGGACACCGCAACGCGCGTTACACATCATACACACAAACGTACGTTGCGGTGGACACTAAAAAAAATGTTTGTTTTGGTGTCCCAGCGAAAAGCAAGCATTTTCATCGATGCGATCTAAATGGTACATTACCTTATGAATCTGAGAGACATCGATGGCCGATGATTCGTCAGATCATTTGATTTGAGCTGATTTTTTTGTAAGTAAAATGTCTCCGTAACGGTCGTTGCGGAGCTTCCTGAAGTTGACACTAAGGAATTAAGTTAGCGACTTGGTCCGTACAAAAGATGAACAGTAGACAGTGTTGCCAAATTGAAGATTGGCTCAGTTTCTTAGTTTTGATGACCAATTTATGTCAAAAAACCTTTTTTTTTAAGTTCGGTAAATATATCGTAAATGGTCGTTGCGTTTTTGACACCATGATGTTTTTGATATATTAAATTGCAAAATAAGAAAAAATAATTAACTCACCCAATGATCGCTACTACCATAGGATACCTCGTTGGGTGTTTGAAAAGCGTTAGAGGTTTTTGAGCCTCCGTGGTGTAACTTACGGAGGTACCGACCCCGATAACGGACGTTGTGACAATGGACACCAAGCACAACGACCATTACGGGATCTTTACTGTACTGTATTACCTTAATGTTACTGTATTTTTCTCCTAGTATAGGTAAAGATATTTCCCTAGACCATTATCAAAACGTATATGTATTAGGGGGCATATGTTGTTTATTTATGAATTAAATATTAATGACTAAATGTGGCAGAGTTTTTAATGAAACACTATTGGTGTCCAAAATGGTGGGAAAACGATGACAATTTGTCTATTATGAAAAAAGCTTTTTTACTTTTGGCCTTGACGTTATCTAAGTTATATCTGCTATTTATAAGGTTTCACGTGTTGGGTAGAATTTTGTTAAGAACGGTGTATTGATGTAAAAATGTGAATACTAATCTTGTTCGTCAAAAACTCCCCAGTATTGTAAAAAGATACATATTAAATGGTGAGGTAGGCTTGATAGGCCTGGTGACCTACTCCTACTCCTAATTAACTTATGTTCTAGTGTCTGACCACCAGAGTAACAAACAGTCCACCCAGAGTAATAAACAGCCAATATAAAGTAAAAATCCTGTTTTTGATTGACTCCTGACAATATAAATCCCGACAATATAAAGTAAAAATCCTGGATCCTGTTTGTTGATTTTAGCTCTGCATTCAACAACATTGTGCCAGAGCTACTTTCCGAGTTGACTGTGTCTGAACCCCACTCTCAGTGGATCACCAACTTCCTGACAGACAGGAAGCAGCATGTGTGGCTGGGAAAGCACATCTCGGACCCACAAACGCTCAGCATAGGAGCACCGCAAGGCTGCGTACTCTTGCCTCTTCTCTACTCTCTCTACACCAACGACTGCACCTCCACAACCACCTCTGTCAAGCTTCGCAAGTTTGCAGACGACACAACCTTGATTGGACTGATCCAGGATGGGGAGGAATCTGCCTACAGACAGGAAGTGCCACAGATGGCGTCCTGGTGCCATAGCACCAACCTAGAGCTCAATGCTCTTAAGACAGTGGAATTGATTGTAGAGAGCTCCCCCTCCCCTCAGTCCACTCACCATCAACAACACCACAGTCACATCTGTGGAGTCTTTTAAGTTCCTGTGAACATTCATCTCCAGGGACCTTAAGTAGGGGGCTACCATCGACTCCACAGTCAAAAAGGCACAGCAGAGGATGTACTTCCTGCGGCAGCTGAGGAAGCACAATCTGCCACAGGTAATGGTGGTCCAATTCTACACGGCCATCGTAGAGTCTGTTCTCACCACTCCATCATGGTCTGGTTTGGCTCAGCCACTAAGCACGACACCTGGAGGCGAATCGTCCGATCAGCAGAGAAGATTATTGGCTGCAACCTTCCCTCCATAGATGAACTGTACACTGCAAGGGCCAGGAAGCGAGCGGGCAAGATCATCTCTGACCCCTCTCACCTTGGCCACAAACTCTTTCAACCACTTCTCTCTGGAAGGCGACTATGGACTGTCACAGCTGCCACAGCCAGACATAAAAATAGTTTTTATCCACGAGTAGTTGCTCTACTCAACAGCTAAAAATCTGTAGCCTCCCTTTGATCTGGTATTTTGTTGGTTCACATGCTTGATCAATGGTGTTTTATCATGAATGTCTAATTATTATTAATGTTTAGTGTTTTCTGAGTCATTTGTAACTGTCACTGTATGTCATGTTGTTACTTGTGGGCGCAGAGCACCAAGGCAAATTCCTTGTATGTGAATACTTGGCCAATAAACTTACTTACTTAAAATAGAATATGCTAGAATATTTGGCAGTTCAGAAAGCATTTTTTGGAGAGACACAATGAAATGCAGATGCTGGAACTGAAGCAAAACACAGTGTTGGAGGAACTGCTGGAGGACGAGTCAAGCAGTGTCTGTGGAGGGAATGGGCAGGCGATGTTTCGGGTCAGAACCCCTTTGCCAACCTAAAACTTCAGCTGTGCATTCACTCCACCAATGCTGCGTGAACCACCGAGTTCTTCCGTCACATTGTTTTTTGATCTTATTATGAGAAACTGATTTAATGTTTTGGGGCAATTATCTTTTGTGTGAACTAGGCACAGGGGCCAGCGGTAGAGTTGCTGCTTTACACCGAATGCAGCGCAGGAGACCCGGGTTCGACCCCGACTACGGGTGCTGTCGGTGCGGAGTTTGTACGTTCTCCCTGTGACCTGCGTAGGTTTTCTCTGAGATCTTCGGTTTTCTCCCACACGCCAAAGACGTACAGGTTTGTAGGTTAATTGGCTTGGTAAATGTAAAAAATGTCCCTAGTGTGTGTAGGATAGTGTTAATTTGCAGGGATCGCTGGTCGGAGTGGACCCGGTGTGCCGAAGGGCCTGTTTCCACGCTGTATCTTTAAACTAAACTAGGCAAAGTCAGAAAACATATTTTTAAGTGACAGATAAGAAAGAGTGGCAATCAAGAGTGATATGATACTGCTGGTGATATCACTGGCTGAAAGATTGATGGCTTGCTATCTAGTTTTTCTGGTTGAGGTGAGTAGAAGGAGATGAATAATGTTGGAGGACAAAGGAAGAAAAAATAATGAAACAAGGCACTGCCATTGCTGGTTTACAATAAAACACGGAGTAATTCATCATGTCAGACTGCAAATCAGGCTGGAAGTTTGAGATACACTGCAGTTGCATGAAATATGAAATAAAAGCTTTTTCCTGAAATACTAAGAAGATTAAATTTAATTCTGCGTTACACGATCAAATTTAAATCAATTAAAAATTGGTAGTAAAATTGTGGGAAAGAAGTACTTCCCATGATCTCTGAGCCAAGTGTCTGTCTGATAGTTGGACTTGGAGAAAGTAAACTAGTTGTAACAAAATTCTTAAATATATGTTGCATTACTTGATTTTGATTGAATGGAAATAATCCAAGTAACCAATGCTCTGTTTTATGTAGAAGAAGGAACTTAATTTTATGTATAAGATGAGTGGTATGTTATTTTAAAGTTTGAGAAAGGACCCCTGGCACTCAATCTTTTGATATTAGTAGCATGCTGCAACCATTAGTAAATTTTAGATCTCAGCTAGATCCTCGGTGCAGAGGTCTGGTTATCCTGCAGAGGAATGGGTGAAAAGAAAATTGTATATATTCAGCACCTGTCATAATTTTGATATCCCGAAAAATGTTAATGCAATAAAATATTTTTAAATGTTATCACTATTATATTTCAGAAGAGGTAAACTTAAAATTATGTAATTTGTCTCATTTTGATGCGTGGTCTACTCCATGTGACCCTGGAGGTCACTTCTGCACATCTTTGAATTAAAGCCAAGCAATCAACTTGTCTACCCCAAGGAGTAGAAGTAGTCTTGATTTAACACTCACCTTAAAGACAGCCCTGCCAACGATGCTTCAACACGAGTGTTAATGTAGATTCTTGATATCACCCCTACAGAATAGGACACAAATCCACACTTCCGACTGAGTAGACAGTGCCACCAATGGAGTATTGATATACAATAACAAAGTTACTTTTTGTTGCAGGATTTTCAAAAATAACGATTTTTTTAATAATTAAGTTTTTCTTTTTTACAAGCTAAATTACTACATTGTTTAATAGAGTATCATTGCAAAAGTATCTATGGATCGATTGCTTGTTAATTTCAAATGACCACCAATGGCAAAAGTAGCAGCTATGTTTTAATTTGAGTTTTGGTTTAGAGGTACAGCGTGGAGACAGACCTTTTGGCCCACTGAGACCGCCCTGACCAATGATCACCCATTTACTGTGCACATTCTTAAGGGACAATGGTGTATAATTATCGCGAAGGAGTTAGATGGAAACAGCTTTATTTTTTCTGTTTGTTAATTTTCGAAGTAACTTCAGTGGTTCCTTCATTCCCAATCAAAATCACCTGCCAATTCAGGCTGTGTACTAGGTTTAGGTTTATTATTGTCAATGTGAATGAATACTCAACATTACCACGCGTGGCAGGGTGCCATGATCTGTCCAGTGGATTATTGAGAGCTGACTTTTAGAAACATATAAAAGTATAAAAGGACTGGACAAGCTAGATGCAGGAAATTTTTTTCCAATGTGGGGCGAGTCCAGAACCAGAGGCCACAGTCTTAGAATAAAGGGGAGGTCATTTAAGACTGAGGTGAGAAAAACCTTTTTCACCCAGAGAGTTGTGAATTTATGGAATTCCCTGCCATAGGCGGAGGCCAAGTCACTGGATGGATTTAAGAGAGAGTTAGATAGAGCTCTAGGGGCTAGTGGAGTCAATGGATATGGGGAGATGGCAAACACGGGTTATTGATAGGGACGATCAGCCATGACCACAATGAATGGTGGTGCTGGCTCGAAGGGCGGAATGGCCTCCTGCACCTATTTTCTATGTTTCTATGTGACTAGCACAGAATTTCCTAACTGCAAATTTTGTCTAACAAATGACATCTCATGTAGATATTACAATGGATATTGCACATGAGCTTTCAAAAATGCATTCAATGAAGTATCCCATACCAAAGTTGTTTAGAAAGTGGAAGCATCCAGTTTGGGTGAGTGTTAACTTGAGCATGCAACTTGCTGAAGGAATGGAAGTCTTCAGGGAATAGCTGAAAAATAGCTGGCAAGGTTACTTCCTGGTTTGTTCTTCTCTTCTCCTCTCAGATACTTTCACCTGCAACCACAAAAAGGGCAACACCTGTCCCTCGCCTCCATTCAGGTACCCAAACAGCCTTTCCTGGTGAGACAGAGGTTTACATGCACCCCTTGATGTACATCCTGTTGCTCTTGATGTACATCCTCTACATCAGTGAGATCAAGTGTAGACTAGATGAATGCTTTTTCAAACATTTGCACTCAGCCCGGTAGGGCTAGCTGGAGCTCCTGGTTATTAGCCACTTTAATTCCCCTGGACGTTCCCATACTGACATGTCGGCATTCAGTTTCCCCTATTGCCACGGTGAGGCCTTGCACAAACTGGAGAAACAGCAAATCACATTCTGCTTGGGTAGCCTATAACCCAAGGGCATGGACATATGAATTCTCCAATTTTAGATAACCTTCCAACTCCTGTCACATACACTTTCCTTCTATTTCTCCCCAACGTGTCCCCCCCCCCCCCCCCCCCCCCCCCCCATCACCCAATCTCCTGCTCATCACACACCCTTACTCCCTCTAGGTCTCTCCCTACGTTTAGTTCCTCACCTTCCTTTCTTATCCGATTTCCCACATTACAAGTCTTTGTTTTCTCCACTTATCTCCAGCCTTTGTAACCATCTCCACTATTCCCTCACCTGACTCGCCTATTAATCAACTCCTTCCTGACCTGTCTCTTGCCAGTTCCTACACTCACCTCTTTTTTTATTAGTTATCTCTCTGCTACTCCAGTCTTGAAGAGTCCCAACATGAAACATCCTTTGTCCATTACCACAGGTACAGCTGGACCTGCTAAGTTCTTCCAGCCACTTATTTATTTGCTCAAGGAAACTTTCTCCTGATTCTGATCTCCTGTACTCCTCCACTGATGAATTAATGGTTGTCCACGTTGAAGAATACTTGGAGAAAGCATTAAAAAAAAGTCAGAGAACGAAATGTACACTGGATTAATGACTTCCATGTCAATCATCAGAATTGATTTTACAGCATCATCTCTGACTGAGCTGGAAAGTTCTGAAGGATGTAGCTGACTATTCGGGTCTTTGGCAATTATGTGAACGAATTGACTATGAAAAAATATTTTAATAGATTTGTCAAATTCTGATGATTTCCATTTCATAAATCCATTTTGACTGTCCAATCCTGTTATTATTTTCCAAAGGCCTATTATAGTTTCCTTAATTTTGAAATTTAATTTATAATGTTAGTATTACTCCCATAGTGATTTTTAAACATCGCCAGCAATAAAAACAATATAAACTCCACACTTATGGGAAGATTGATCAATTGAATGTTTTAGGATAAGCTTCACAGGAAAACTTAGATTTTGACCAAGACTGGGGATGGCTCTGCAGCATTTTACCAGGAGTGTGACTGGATAATTAAAATGGCTTTTTAAAATAAGGAATCTGGAGTAGAGAATGATGAACAGAAGGTGTTAAGGCAATGCTTGGGCGAATTCTTAATATCAAAGCATGGTGCTAAGATCAGGCTTCCCGTGCATGCCTCAAAAAACATGTTAACTGATTGGAAGCAACCCTAAGAAACAATATACAAATTCCCATCTCCTTTAAATTGATTCTACCTGCCATTTAATTTAAAATGATCAGTAAAATTATTCTTGTTTGAAGGAATTCTCAGCACCAATAGATCTCTCTTTCCCAAACTTTATTTTGTGTCCTTTTTTCTTGCCAGCAATAGCACATCACCAGTAATGCCTTGGTTTCCAATATTCTTGTCACCATTACAAAAATTAGGAACTCTTTCATTTAAAATTGTCCACTTTCCAATAAGCATTGGTAACCACTTGCATCTTAATTAAGTGCAAATAAAGCAAAATAGGTTTTGCTTTCCATAAAATAAAAAAGATATGTTCAGTGCTGGTTATTTATAGTGTGATTACCTGATGTTACATTTAATTTACAGGTTCACATGATATTGAGAACACGATTCTGCCACCATCTCCCCGGTAAACCATTTGGAGTAGAAACTCAATACAAGTAAGTGATATATTAATCAACAGGCAGACAAAAATGCTGGAGAAACTCAGCGGGTCAGGCAGCATCTATGGAGCGAAGGAATAGGTGACGTTTTGGGTCGAGACCCTTCTTCAGACTGATGTGGGGGCGGGAAGAAGAAAGGAAGAGGTGGAGACTAGGCTGTGGGAGAGCTGGGAAGGGGAGGGGAAGGAGGGAGAAAGCAAGGACTACCTGAAATTGGTTCACATTAACCAACCTGATCTCGTGGCTCAGCACTTCAACTCCCCCTCCCATTCTGAATCCAGTCAGTAGTCTGTTGCTGCGATGGAGATGATGAGATCTAGAAATGGTGTGGAGATGTCGGAAATGGTCCAGGTGAATTTGAGTGCCGGATGAAAATTAGTCCAGATGAATTCTCCCTCCATCCCCTCCCCTTTCCCAGCTCTCCCACAAGCCTGTCTCCGCCTCTTCCTTTCCCCCCCCCCCCCCCCCCCCCCCCCCCCCCCCCCCCCCCCCCCCCCCCCCCATCCGACATCTGTCTGAAGAAGTCTAACACATTAATCATTACAAATTATCAAAAAATATTTCCCAAATCATCTTTAGAGACATTATTAATGTTAATGTGACGATGCCTGAGATTTGACTACAGCAATACAACATTTTAATGGTTTAAATGGGTCCAGATTTCACTCAGAAGTTTAAGCAATTTACCATATTTTAATTTATCCTAAATAGGATGGTCTTACAAAAGAAAGTTTCATGAAATAAAGACCTATGCTCTTCCAATTTTGTTTGATCATGCATTAACATTTTGTAGTTTGTGTGCTGGGCGTCTAAATCTTTGGACCACCATAGTCACTAGGCCCCACACAATTTAGAAAATATTCTTATTATTCCTTCACTGACCCAAGGTGCATTGACCTGCCTTTCTCTGCATTCTCATGGATTTGCCAAGTTCCTACTCCCATTTCCTCATTCTATTTTGCCTTTTAACAAATACATTCACAAAGAAAAAATCTCTTAATACAGCCAATTTAGCATCTCAAAAGGAAATCCCCTAATGCACTCTTGTGACAAATCAAGCTTATTTTCAAATGCCCAAGTATGGTGAGGAGCAAATATAAGAAAAATCTTGTTTGCAGCTGCATTATAGGTACATAGACTTGGGCACCACATCCAAACACACATTATACAGTGCCCTCCATAATGTTTGGGACAAAGACCCATCATTTATTTATTTGCCTCTGTACTCCACAATTTGAGATTTCTAATAGAAAAAAACATCACATGTGGTTAAAGTGCACTTTGTTAGATTTTATTAAAGGCATTTTTATACATTTTGGTTTCACCATGTGGAGATTACAGCAGTGTTTATACATAATCCCCCCATTTCAGAGCACCAAAATGTTTGGGATACAGCAATGTCATGTAAATGAAAGTAGTCATGCTTAGTATTTTGTTGCATATCCTTTGCATGCAATGACTGCTTGAAGTCTGCGATTCATGGTCATCACCTGTTGCTGGGTGTCTTCTCTGGTGATGCTCTGCCAGGTCTGTATTGCAGCCATCTTTAGCTTATGCTTGTTTTGGGGCTAGTCCCCTTCAGTTTTCTCTTCAGCATATGAAAGGCGTATTCAATTGGGTTCCGATCGGATGATTGACTTTGCCACTCAAGAATTGACCATTTTAAAATTTTTGAAAAACTCCTTTGTTGCTTTAGCAATAGGTTTGCGATCATTGTCTTGCTGTAGAATGAACCGCTGGCCAATGAGTTTTGTGGCATTTGTTTGAACTTGAGCATATAGGATGTGTCTATTCAGAATTCATTATGCTACTACCACCAGCAGTTGTATCATTAATGAAGATACAGTACATTCAGAAAGCATTTAGACACCTTCACATTTTGTTACGTCACAACCTTATTCTAAAATTGATTAAATTCATTTTTTTATCATCAATCTACGCACAATACCTCATAATAAAAAAGGGAAAACAGGTGTTTAGAAATATTTGTAAAGTAATTGAAAAGAAATAGCTGAAATATCACATTTACATAAGTATTCAGACCCTTTGCTATGATACTCAAAATTGAGCTTCGGTGCATCCTGTTTCCATCGATTATTCTTGAAATGTTTCTACAACTTGATTGGAGTCCACCAGTGGTAAATTAAATTGATTGTACATGTTTTGGAAAGGCACACACCTGTCTATATAAAGTCCCACAGTTAACAGTGAATGTCAGAGCAAAA
The DNA here is from genome assembly GCF_028641065.1 of Leucoraja erinaceus. Lineage (NCBI taxonomy): Eukaryota > Metazoa > Chordata > Chondrichthyes > Rajiformes > Rajidae > Leucoraja > Leucoraja erinaceus. The sequence continues at coordinate 65,256,521 of NC_073383.1, read as the reverse complement.
ACCAAGCCATGAAGACGAAGGAATTGTCCGTAGACCTCCGAGACAGGATTGTGTCGAGACAGTTCTAGGGAAGGGTATAAAACAATTTCTGCAGCATTGCAGGTCCTGAAGAGCACAGTAGCCTCCGTCATTGTTAAATGGAAGAACTTTGAAACCACCAGGACTCTTCGTAGAGCTGGTCGCCCGACCAAACTGAGCAATCGGGGGGAAGGGCCTTTGTCAGGGAGGTGGTCACTCTAACAGAGCTTTAGAGTTCCTCTGTGGAGATGGGAGAAACTTCGAGAAGGACAACTATATCTGCAGCACTCCATTAAGCAGGCCTTTATGGTAGAGTGGCCAGACAGAAGCCAGTCCTCAGTAAAAAGCACATGACAGCCCGCTTGGAGTTTGCCAAAAGGCACCTAAACAAGATTCTCTGGTCTGATGAAATCAAGATTAAACTCTTTGGCCTGAATCCCAAGTGTCACTTCTGGAGGAAACCAGGCACCGCTCATCACCTGGCCAATACCATACCTACGGTGAAGCATGTTGGTGGCAGCATCATGCTGTGGGGATGTTTTTCAGTGATAGGAACTGGGAGACGACTCAGGATCGAGGGAAAGATGAACGGAGCAAAGTTCAGAGAGATCGTTGATGAAAACCTGCTCCAGAGCGTTCAGGACCTCAAGCTGGGTCAGAGGTTCACCTTCCAACAGGACAACGACCCTAAGCACACAGCCAAGACAACGCAGGAGTGGCTTTGTGACAAGTCTATGAATGTCCCTGAATGGCGCAACCAGAGCCTGGACTTGAACCCGATCGAATATCTCTGGAGGGACCTGAATATAGCTGTGCATCAATGCTCCCCATCCAATCTGACAGAGCTTAAGAGGGTCTACAGAGAAGAATGGGAGAAATTACCCAAATACAGGTGTGCCAAGCTTCTAGCATCATACACCAAGAAGACTTGAGGCTGTAATCGCTGCCAAAGGGCCTCAACAAAGTACTCAGTAAAGGGTCTGAATACTTATGTAAATGTGATATTTCAGTTATTTATTTTTAATTACTTTGCAAAAATTTCTAAACACCTGTTTAAACTTTTTTATTATGGGATATTGTGTACAGATTACAATTTTTTTTTAAATCCATTTTAGGATAAGGCTATAACGTAACAAAATGTGGTAAAAGTGAAGGGGTCTGAATACTTTCTGAATGAACTATAAGTGAGCCAGTACCTTCAGCAGCCAAACATGCCCAGGCCATAACACCCCCACCACCGTGTTACACAGATGAGGTGGTGTGCTTTGGATCTTGGGCAGTTCCTTCTCTCCTCCATACTTTGCTCTTGCCATCACTCTGATATAAGTTAATCTTCGTCTCATCTGTCCACAAGACCTTTTTCCAGAACTGTGGTCGCTCTTTCAAGTACTTCTTGCAGAACTGTAACCCAGTCATCCTATTTTTGCGGCTAACCAGTGGTTTGGATCTTGCAGTGTAGCCTCTGTATTTCTGTTCTTGGTCTTCTGCGAATAGCGGTCATTGACAAATCCACACCTGAATCCTGAAGAGTGTTTCTGATCTGTCGGACAGATTTATCTTTATTATAGAAATAATTCTTCTGTCGTCAGCTGTGGAGTTCTTCCTTGGCCTGCCAGTCCCTTTGCGATTGGTAAGCTCACCAGTGCTCACTTTCTTCTTGATGATGTTACAAACAGTTTTATTCTTGTTTCTCTAGATCATAATGGCTTAGTTGACTTGCATTGGCACAACTTTGGTCCTCATGTTGATAAACAGCAATAAAAGTTTCCAAAGGTGATGGAAAGACTGGAGGAAAGACTAGGTGCTGAGAGCTCTCTTATACCTGCATTAAGGAGGCAATTATTACACACCTGAACAATTACAAACGCCTGTGAAGCCATGTATCCCAAACATTATGGTGCCCTGAACTGGGGGGACTATGTATAAACATAGTAATTTTGGCATGGTGAAACCAAAATGTATAAAAATGGCCTTTAATAAAATCTGACAATGTGCACTTTAACAACATGTGATTTTTTTTCTATTACAAATCTCAATTTGTGGAGTACAGAGGCAAATAAATAAATGATGTGTCTTTGTCCCAAACATTATGGAGGGCACTGTACATAAATTCGACAAGATCTTGGAGAAATAAAAGACCATACAACAAAAAACACACTGGTGCTGAACGGAATTAGAAAACAAGTTCACGGTAAAGCAAGAGATGGTCTGTTGCATTCCGTAGGATTAAGGTTGTGAAGGTCGGTTCAAGAACCTAATGACTGTAGGAAAGTAGTTGTTCCTGAACCTGGAGGTACGGCATCTGATGTTACTGTACCTCCAACTCGGTGAGATGTGGGCATGGCCTGAATGGTGGGGATCTTTGATGATAGATGCCACCTCCTTGAGGAAAAGCCTTGTGTAGATGCTTTTGTCTGCTCTCTGCAGCCTCTTGTGTTCTTGTTCCGTACTAAATCATGATGCAAATGTATAACTGATCATGTTTAACCTTTCGTTCCCTTAAGTTTAATGTACTTTGTTTTATTTTTGAATTCCTGATCAAAATGGATAATTTCCAATGATAATGGCAAAAAAAATGGTTTCAACTTTCTATCTTTACAAGCACTGCCTCAGCTGCTGAGCATTTACAGAATTTTCTGCTTTTAATCTGTAGATTTTTCCTATAACCTGGTGACCTTTTTCAATAAATTTATATAAATAATATAAACTGATGTAATTAATCTGCCATAAATGTTCACATTTCGATGTGCTCCATCTTATCCAACTCCACACAAAGACATTCTCCACTCATTTATGACAGATCAGTATTTGTTCAGTATTTTATTAAAATCAAATTGTAAATCTTTCAGTTTTTGTTTTGGAACTGACATTATGGTAGAAGATTCAGAAGTGAAAGTCAGTGTGTATTTCTCAGTTTAATTCTGGAATTTAATGTCCATCATAAATTGAGCTCTATTGACTTCCAGCTTCTTTTTGGATGATTCAATTGAATATGCTATGCTTCTCATTCTTTCCCAGCAGTGCAACCCAGATCCTAAGCACCTGCTGCATGAAAACAAAAATGATTTTTCTCCTGTTTGTATTGGTTCTTTTGCCAATCATCTTTATTCTATCTTCCTTAGTTCTCGGCACCTCTGATAATAAGAATAGTTTTTTCCTTTTGACTGTTCTCTTCATGATTCTAAAATTATTTTGTTGGGTGCCCTGTTCCAAGGTAAATAACAACCTTGATCCTGGAATTATTTTGGTATTATTTCTGCACTCTAAATTTGATGCCCAGAACTAGATGTGTAGCCAACTCTAGTTGTGGCTGAATCCGTATTTTTTAATCAACGTTCATCATGCGTCCTCTGTATATTCAAGATTCAAGAGAGTTTATTATCATGTGTCCCTGAGAGGACAATGAAATTCTTGCTTTGCTTCAGCACAACAGAACATAGTAGGCATGACTACAGAACAGATCAGTGTGTCCATATACCATTATATAAATATATACACACATGAATAAATAAACTGATAAAGGGCAAATAACAGATAATGGGCTATTAATGTTCAGAGTTTTGTCCGAGCCAGGTTTAATAACCTGATGGCTGTGGGGAAGTAGCTATTCCTGAACCTGGTCGTTGCAGTCTTCAGGCTCCTGTACCTTCTACCTGAAGGTAGCGGGGAGATGAGTGTGTGGCCAGGATGATGTGAGTCCTTGATGCTGGCAGCCTGCGATAGATCCCCTCGATGGAAGGGAGGTCAGAGCCGATGATGGACTGGGCAGTTTTTACTGCTTTTTGTAGTCTTTTCCTCTCCAGGGTGCTCAGGTTGCCAAAGCAAGCCACGATGCAACTGGTCAGCATGCTCTCTACTGTGCACCTGTAGATGTTAGAGAGAGTCCTCCTTGACAAACCGACTCTCCGTAATTTTCTCAGGAAGTAGAGGCGCTAAAGTGCTTTCTTAATAATTGCATCAGTATTGTCGGACCAGGAAAGATCTTCAGAGATGTCCACGCCCAGGAATTTGAAGCTCTTGACCCTTTCAACCATCGACCCGTTGATATAAACGGGACTGTGGGTCCCCATCCTACTCCTTCCAAAGTCCACAATCAGTTCCTTGGTTTTGCTGGTGTTGAGGGCCAGGTTATTGTACTGGCACCATATGGACAGTCGCTCTATCTCTCTTCTATACTCTGCCTCATCCCCATCAGTGATACGTCCCACAACAGTGGTGTCATCAGCGAACTTGATGATGGAGTTCGCACTATGACCGGCTACGGAGTCATGACTATAGAGTGAATACAGCTGGGGGCTGAGCACGCAACCTTGAGGTGCTCCCGTGCTGATTGTTATCGAGGCTGACACATTTCCACCAATACGAACAGACTGTAGTCTGTGAATGAGGAAGTCGAGGATCCAATTGCAGAGGGATGTGCAGAGACCCAGTTCTGCGAGTTTGGTAACCACCTTGGAGGGGATGATTGTGTTAAATGCCGAGCTGTAATCAATGAATAACAGTGTTCAAGAAGGAACTGCAGATGCTGGAAGATCAAAGGTACACAAAAATGCTGGAGAAACTCAGCGGGTGCAGCAGCATCTATGGAGCGAAGAAAATAGGCGATGTTTCGGGCCGAAACCCTTCTTCAGACAATGAATAACATCCTGACATATGAGTTTTTGTTGTCCAAGTGGTCCAGAGCGGAGTGGTGGGCCAGCGAGATCGCATCCACCGTTGATCTGTTGTGGAGGTAAGCGAACTGCAGTGTGTCCAGGTTTTTGTCGAGGTAGGAGTTGATTTGCGCCATGATCAACCTCTCAAAGCACTTCATCACCACAGGCGTTAATGCCACTGGTCGATAGTCATTGAGGCACGTTAACTTACTCTTCTTGGGCACTGGTATAATTGATGCCCTTTTAATGCAGGTGGTGACCTCAGACCTCAGAAGTGAGAGATTGAAAATGAACGTAAAAACTTCCACCAGTTGTTCCGCACAGGTTTTTAGCCATCAGGTCCAGACGCTTTTCGAGGGTTCACCCCTCTGAAGAATTTCCTGACGTCGGCCTCTGTGACTGAGACTGAAATACCATCACAGCGAATGGGGGCTCGTAATGGCACATCAGTATTCTCCCTATCAAAGCATGCGTAAAACGCGTTGAGGTCGTCAGGGAGTGATGTTTCGCCGACATTCGAGCTGCCTCCTGGTTTTGCCTTGTAGGAGGTGATTGCATTCAGGCCCTGCCACAGCTGCCGAACATCTGTCTCATCCTCCAGTTTGGAGCAGGACCCTTTTGGCCTCTTTGATGGCCTTACCAAGGTCGTATCTGGGCTTCTTGTAGACCACTGCATCATCAGACATGAATGCCCGGTGTCTGGTCTTCAGAAGAGTTTGGATCTCAAAGTTCATCCAAGGTTTCTGATTGGGAAACACTCGGAAGGTTTTTGTAGGGATGCAGTCCACCACACATTTCTTTATGAAGTCTGTAACGACTGTGGCGTATTCGTTCAAGTCCGTTGCCGAGTCCTTGAACATTGCCCAGGAAGAAGCAGCACCGTGATATGGTCCGATTTACCGAAGTGAGGGCAAGGGATAGAGCGATAGGCATTCTTGATGGTGGTGTAGCAGTGGTCGAGGGTATTTGGTCCTCTGGTGCAGCAGGAGACATGTTGTAGGAAGTTAGAATTAGAATTAGAATTTCCTTTATTGTCATTCAGACCTTACGGTCTGAACGAAATTTCATGCCTGCAGTCATACATACAATAATAAACACCAATAAACATAAATTAACATCCACCACAGTGAGTCCTCCAAGCACCTCCTCACTGTGGTGGAGGCAAAAATCTTAGGGCTGCAGTCTCTTCCCTCCTCTTCTCTCTCTGCGCTGAGGCGATACCCCACCGGGCGATGGTACAAACAGTCCCGCGGCTCACCGAACCCCGCAAACAGGCCGGCTCAAACACCGCCCGGGGTGGTCGAAGCTGCCGCCCTCCAGTCCAGCGGACGCAGCCACTGGCCCGCAGCTGAACCCCGGACTCAGGTCACCACCGTCAGAACGCCGTCCCAGCCACCGGAGCACCGTTCCAGCCCCGAGCCGGATCGCCCTCACGTGAGTGCCTTTCCACCTTCGAGCTGGGCCGCCCCGACGGGAGTGCCGTACATCCCTCGAGCTGGGCTGCCCCGATGGGAGCGCCACAGCCCCTCACGGGAGAGTCTGAGCCCCGCGCCAGGCTGCCCTCACGGGAGCATCACAGCCCCTCACGGGAGCGCCGTTCCAGCCCCGAGCCGGGCCGCCTTCACGGGACCGAGCCCAGGGCAAGTCCTGACGGGCTGCCTCCGGAGTCTCGAGGTCGCCAGCTCCGCCATTAGGCCTCAGCGCAGACGGAGGCAGAAAAGGGGGATACGCCAAATAAGTCGCATTCCCCCGAAGGGAGAGACAGCAAGCCCCGTTTCAACCCCCCCCCCCCCCCCCCCCCCCCCCCCCCCCCCCCCCACATAAATACAACCTAAAAAACAAAAATTTAACTAGACAAAACGAAAAAAACAACACAAAAAAGTAAAAACAAACGGACTGCAGGCGAGCCGCTGCTGCCAGGGAGTGATTTCTTGAGGTTTGCCTTATTGAAGTCCCCTCCAATGGTGGTAAATGCCTCGGGGTAAGACGTCTGGTGTTTGTTGACCACGGCGTGCAGCTCCTCCAGTGCCAGACGGACGTCTGCTTGGGGTGGGATGTAGACCGCAGTCAGGATGATGGAGGTGAATTCCCTTGGGAGGTAGAAGGGATGGCACTTCACCGCCAGATGTTCCAGCTGTGGAGAGCAGGAGTTGGATAGGACTGCCACGTCTGAGCACCACGCAGAGTTGACCATGAGGCAGACGCACCCTCTTCTCCCTTTCCCAGATGCCAGGGTACGGTCCATACGGTGGATGGAGAACCCTTCAGGCTGGACGGCTGAGTCTGGGGAGCTGGGGGTGAGCCATGTCTCTGTAAAACAGAACACAGAGCATTCCCTCAGCTCCCTTTGGTAAAGCAGTCTTGCCCTTATGTCCTCCACTTTATTTTCAAGGGACTATTCATTGGCCAGTTGGATAGTAGGGAGAGGGGGTTGAAGTCCCCTGCACTTATGTCTGACCTGAAGTCCTGCCCGTCGGCCATGTTTCCGGACACATTGGAGGCCTCCACTTTGTTTCCAGGTACTGTGTTTACTGTACCTGCTGTTTCTGCGAACCTGCGCTGGAACGGGGATTCCTTCACAGATGGCAGCTCCAGCTCCGTAACGAACGGGGATACCCTCAATGTCGGCAGCTCCAGTTTCATTGTTCCTGGAAGCTCCAGCCCGTCGGCTCTGGAGGTCATCCCGGAGTTTCCAAGTACCGTACCTGTGTTCCTAGTTTGGGTCGGTGTTTTCCCGCGAGCGTGGGAAAGTTCAAAGTCCAGGGCTCCCGCACCTGCGGGAGATCGCAAAATTGCCAGAGCCTTCAGGTGCCCAAGCAGCTTGTCCGAAACGGCACGGATTTCTGCCGTTTCCCTGATCCAGGTGACTTGACGGAAGTTGTAAGTGAACCTTTTATGTTCTGGTGCTCCGCAAAAGTCGCCGCAGGCAGGCGCCATCTTGGGACAATGCTCTAATATTCTGTGCTTTTATTTATAAAGCCCAAGATCTTGTATGTTTCTAAACCAATTTCTTTGCAATATGCCACTTTCAACAAATTATGCATCTAAACTCCCAGATCTCTCTGTTCCCACATTCTTCTTCGAACTTGCATCCAATTTTTGGTTCTCCCTCTCAAATTGTAGGTTGAATTCTATCATATTGTGATCACTGCCTCCTAGGGGTTCTTTTACCTTAAGCTCCCTAATTGAGTCTGGTTTCTTGCACAACACCAAATTCTGAATTGCCCTTCCCCTCATGGGCTCGACCACAAGCTACTCTATGAAGTCATCTTGTGGACATGGCAAACATTCCTTCTCTTGGGATCCAGTACCAACCTGAATTTACCAATCTACTTGAAATCCCCCATGACCAATATACAATTTCTTACATGCCTTTCTATTTCCTCATGTAATTTGTTCCCTACACTCTGCCTACTATTTCAAAATCTGTATATAACTCCCTACAGGGTGTTTTTACACACCTTCTTGCCTTTTCGATAGATGTGTATCCGTGGATATTCAGATCCCGGCTGATCCTCTTTCAATCATGACTGATGTCCTCAACTTTGTACTGGCCGATTTCTAACTGTAAGCTCATCCACCTTGTTTTGTATACTGTGTGCATTGAGATATAACAGCCTCAGTTATTTACTACTCATCTTCTCAAAATAGTCCCCATGTTGTCTGACATCAGACTCATCCCTTTTTAAACTTCCTGTTCTTTTTCCTATCCTGGAGACTTTGGTAACATCTCCTGTGCTCTCCTTGTCTTTAACTTATTATTCGTAGCCAATCTGTTGAACCCTTCCCCCCCTCCCCCACCCCCACCCCTTCCATTATTTAGTTTAAAGCCCTGTCTACATCCCTCGTTTACCAAAACTTTACCTCCATGAATACTTTACAGCCACTAACACAATACTTTACTAACACAAGCGACTGAAGTGCAAAGAAATAAAACAGAACTGAAATTCAGCAGGGTAAGAGAAAATATAAAGTATGAGGATGTACTGTTCAAGCTTTTCCCACTGAGAGTAGGGAAGATTCAAACAAGGGGACATGACATGAGAATTAAGGGACTGAAGTTTAGGGGTAACATGAGGGGGAACTTCTTTACTCAGAGAGTGGTAGCTGTGTGGAATGAGCTTCCAGTGAAGGTGGTGGAGGCAGGTTCGTTTTTATCATTTAAAAATAAATTGGATAGTTATATGGATGGATGGGAAGGGAATGGAGGGTTATGGTCTGAGCGCAGGTATATGGGACATGGGGAGATTATGTGTTCGGCACGGACTAGAAGGGTCGAGATGGCCTGTTTCTGTGCTGTAATTGTTATATGTTATATGGTTAATCCTAGGGAAACCAAATACGTTGTGAAACAGTATTTGCATATTGTATGTAAATTTGTTATTTACTACCACTGTTTTTCAGAAATTTGATGGATCTTCTAAAACAAACAGCTATTCATGGAGAAAGCAACTCTCTCCTAATTGTCGGTCCCAGAGGATCAGGAAAAACGATGGTATGAGTTTTGCGAGTTACCTGTTCTTTGTAGAATTCTCATTGATGAAATATTTTATTTCAGACTGGGATGGAGAGAAGGGCTCAAGTATTAGGGGATAGTCTGACTAGGCAGAAAGTAGCTTTCTTGCTCTGAGTTTTGTCTTTTTTTATTTGAGCCATTGCTAATCACTGGAAGGTAAAATATTTTGCTATCTAGAAGATAGACGCAAAAAACTCAGTCAGGAGAGAAAGAATAGGTGACGTTTCGGTCTGAAGAAGGGTCTCTGGCCAAAACGTCACCCATTCCTTCTCGCCAGAGATGCTGCTTGTCCCGCTGAGTTACTCGAGCTTTTTGTGTCTATCTTTGGTTTAAACCAGCATCTGCAGTTCCTTCCTACACATTTTATCTTGCGTATTTTGTTATCCAGACTGAAGAGGGCCATTCAACCATGACGTTCTGTGCACACAAATGCTTTCACAGCTGCCTAAACCATATCTGGAGGCGAACACTCTGACAAAAGTGTCTAACGTTTGAATCATTGTGAAATGTCGCTAACATTCATAAACATTCAATTCAGCTTTAGAAGTTTAATGTGCTACTATGTACTATTAATTGTTTAAAATATTACTTTAAAACAAAATAATTATATACAATCAAAGATCATGACAGTTCAACAGATTTACTAACTCAATGAATTGAAAAATATAAATTACTTGCATCTTCCCTGCCTTTGAAAGCCAACCTCTTTGTTAATTCGTATTTGATTTACGACATCACAACTGCTTTGCCTCAAATCTTTAGATTTTACTTCGGAGTCACGTGAGTGATTCCGTGAAGAGCCCGCTCAGCACGCATGCGCGGCATTACGTTTCAGCAGGCAACAGCGGCAGGCGGGAGTCAGGCGCTCCCGTCACAAGCCTGAAAGAGGAAGCTTTAGGTAAGTATTTACCTTCAGTTTAACCAGCGACTCGCGTCTGTTTGTTGCTCCAGGTGGAGCAAAGCAGCAGATGCAAGCGGCCCCCGTTGCACTCCGGGCAAGGAGCGTTCCGTTCACGGAAGGGGGAGAGACGCCACCAGGACCGCACACACTGCGGTCCACAGACAGGGTGCTACGCCGGTGCCAGTCCAGACGCAAGCGGCCCCCCCCTTAGACTCCGGGGTAGTCAGGCGCTCCCGCTACGGGGTGAAAGAAACGGACCATCAGGTAAGCTCTGAGGTTGGGTTTTTCTTTCACAGGAGGAGCCTTCTGCTTTCAGGCAGAGAAGAAAGGCTCTAGAACAAACCTGTTCCCCAAGCCACGGAAGAGTGGGGGGCAGGGGGGGGGGGCAGCAACAAGGCGGTAGGACCGCTTACCCGGCCTCCGCTATTCCCCGACACCGCGTCTGAGGCCAGCCCGCTAGCGCCTGAGCAGCGGGCTGGAAGTAAAGCCACGATAGAGGCGTCCGGCCGGTGGCTTCCGACTTGTCGGACGGGGACGTCTCTCCACCCGCTTGGGGGAGAGACAGCCGCCTGAGCCGCTGGAGCGGCTCCTGGAGCAGGAGCTCCAGCGAGACGCGCTTCGTGAGGGGCGCTCTCGCAGGGGGGAGTTCAGGCACTACCTCCACAGTGCCTTCTGCACTGTCCATTGCTTCCTCCTTACCCGAGGGTAGCTTTGGTGACCAGGACTGGGCTGGTCAAGAAGAGGGGACGATGGCTGAAGATCTCGGGAGTATGCAAGGGGTGCAGGAACAGGAAGAGCTGCTAGGTGTGGTGGACCGCTACGTGGCAACCCCATGTGCAGGAGGCCTTTCAAGGCCCTACAGGAGAGGTGGTCAATGAGGTATACAGCTCCAGAGAACTGTGAGTCCCTTAAAGTGCCGGCTGTAAACAGCCAAAAGTGGGGGCACGTTGGGGCAAATATTTGGAACCAGGAGCTAAAACTGCAGCGGTCCTCAGGCTCCTGACGTCAGCCATCAGATCGTCTGCTCGGTCCGTGGACCAATATGGAGATGACCACAACCTTTGTAAACAAATCATAAGGCCTGCCATAAAATCCTAAATTTGCGGGGTTGTGCAAAACCCCAGCAACTGAGCCAGACCCACTGCTCTCTGGCAAAAACCCACAAAGCATATGAAGGATATATAGAAACACCATGAGCCAGCCATTCAATATGATCATGGCTGATCATCCAACTCAGGTACAAAATCCCCTTAGCCACAAGGGCCACATCTAAGCATATGAAGGCCTCAACTACCCTCTGTGGCAGAGAGTTCCAGAGATTAACACTCTCTGTGTGGTTCTCATGAAAGGATTTCCCCCTTATCCTTAAGCTGTGACCCGGGAACATCGGGAGCAAAAACCAAAAAAGTTTCATAAGATCCCCCCTCTCAATCTCCAGAGGCCACCCCAAGCTTTCGGTCTCATGAGGGCAGGCAGAGCGACGTCCCATCCGTCCATATGGGTCTACCATATGGACTGATGAAAGCTCGGGGTCCGCATTCTATCACCGAAAGTCTTCTTTAGACCAGGGCCCAGAGCGGACCCCATGGAAAATGTGCCACCCCCCAACGTCACCGCCACGTCAGACGACGTGCAACACTCGTTGGACCGGCAGGAAACAGAAGAATACCCATAACCATGGAGGTAGGTGGGTCTGGTTCCTACCAGCATATAGAGTAATACTAACACACGGGAGTCTATCACGAGTGATCAGTATATACTCAATGGCATTAGTGGATACAAATACAATTCATACTAGAAAAATTGCCACCAGGTCAACATTCACCCCAGAGGGTATTTTCCCCTCTCCGTTATAGAAACGAGAGGGACAAGCTGAACTGGTGAGACTAATTACAAAGGGTATCATGGGAAAACCTGAACCCTTGCAATATATTCACTAAAGCCAAACAAGATGGTGGATGTCGCATCATCATTGACTTAACTTCACTAAATATGTTTGTTAAGTATATACATTTCAAAATGGAAACAGTTGTTACTGCCAAACAACTACATTCCAAATGATACTTCATGGCAAGTATTGATCTTAAAGATGTTTACTATTTAGTACCATTCACAAGGATCATCGCAGATACCTGAAATTTACCTGGATGGGGCAGCTATAGCAGTTTAAAGCGTTACCCAATGGGTTCACATCAGCCCAAGATTATTCACCAAGACACTAATATGGCAATATTCAGAAGACAAAAACATATTGTCATGGCATATCTTGATGATGTCTTAAATGGTAGGCAAGACCATGGAATTGACTATGTTAGCTGTGTCTGCTACAAAACAGTTATTCGAAACCCTGGGATTGTCTTACATCCAGATAAATCTAAGTTGAAGCCATCCACAATCATGGACTACTTGGGCTTCACAATTAATTCACCTACGTGACTGTAACATTGCCAAGAGACAAAATAGTTGAATTGGCACAATCATGCAACAATTTAATGGTCAACAAACTACCAACTACTCAACAAGTAACAGAGTAATTGGAAAAATGGTAGCAGCATTTTCCGGCTACATAATTTGGACCTTTGCACCAAAAACAACATACAGGTCATTATGATCGTGTCATGAAGTTACCCACTGAAGCAATATCAGAATTACAGTGGTGGGCAAAAAACGTTTGGCATAGTTTACAGCCCTATTATCATCACTAACCCTATGTTAGTTATCCAAACAGATGCCAGTGCTCAAGGCTGGGGAGCAACTAACTCTATATCTAGCACAGGTAATAGATGGACTAACCCGGAGTCATCATTACCACTTACACTGGGCATTAATTATCTAGAGATGGGTGACTTTTATGGTTTAAAGCATATGCACAAATATGCATCACTTGCATGTACGGTTACAAATAGATAAATACTACGGTGGTGGCCTACATTAACCATATGGACGGCATAAAATCGGTATCATGCGACAAGTTGGTCAACACAATTTGGCAATGGTGTGTCAAAAGACATATTTGGCTATCAGCAACTTACCTGCCAGGTAAGCTAAATGCAGTGGCAGACACCAGGCCACGTAAATTTAATGACAACATCGAATGGATGTTAAAACCCCCCCGCAAAAGTTATCAAGCAATATGGCCACGCCAGATATCGATTTATTTGCATCCAGGCTAAATCACCAGGTACCTATGTATCTTGCTTGGGAACCAGACCTGAGGCAGCAGCGGTAGATGCGTTCGCGCTGGATTGGGGAAATTCTTCTTCTATGCATTTCCTCCCTTCTGCCTCATCAGTCGGGGACTACGCACAATACAAATGGACTCTGCTTCAGGTATTTTGATAGTACCCGACTGGCCTACGCAGCCATGGTTCCCAATACTCTATGACATGGTTGTTGAAACTCCGATGGTATTCCCCAGTGACCCAGAGTTATTAACACCCAGTGTCGGGCACAAGCCACCCGTGCCATGAAAAAATCAAACTCCTGGGTTGTAGATTCTGCACAAACCACTTCTGGGACTGGGATTATCAGAACAAACCGTCGACACTATGTCAGCATCCCTCCGAACATCCACTAAAAAACAGCACTTGTCCAGCATCAAAAAATGGGAGAAGTACTGCTTGGATACAGGGGCCACCTACTCAACCGCTACAGTTATCAACGTACTGGAATTCCTGGCGAACCTTCACCACGATGAAGGACTCAGCTACAGAGCCATCAACACAGCTAGAAGTGCCCTGCCTGTCTATTTAAAACCAGCTCCAGGACAACAGGCCATGGGGTCCCATTCGCTGGTGGTCAAACTAATTAAGGGTATTTACAACTCTAACCCCCTAGACCAAGGTACACCCAATCATGGGATGTCAGTGTGGTCCTGACATACCTCAGGGGATGGCCACCAGCCAGATCCCTCAACCTGGAACAATCTATGCTCAAAACACTCATGTTAATGGCACTTGTATCTGCACAGAGGGTCTAGTCACTACACTTATTGCGACTGGACACCATGCTCACAGCTCCAGACCAGATCTCTGTCGTTATCCAGGGAATGATCAAACAGAGCAGACCAGGAACACCTAATCCAGTCGTGGAATTCCGGGCTTACCCGCCAGAAACACGGTTATGTGCCATGACCCTACTATCCTACATAGACACAACCAAAATATTCGAGGGAGATGAAAAGCCTTGTGGGTCAGTCATAAAAAACCTTATGGTCGGGTGACGAGCCAAACCATTTCAAGATGGCTCAAGCAGGTGCTAAAAGCTGCTGGGATAAAAACTAACATGTACAAATTTCATTCCACCAGGGCAGCATCCACGTCGACGGCTAAAAGAATGGACGTGCCTATAGACCACATCCTGGCTACAGCAGGATGGTGGGGGAAAGACCGTTCAGAAAATTTTATAATAAGCCGTTGGCAAAACCTGTTTTATTTGCAGGAAAGATTTTACAGACTGCAAATATTTAATTTAAGCCCAGGGGAGCAATTTAATTTCTTTGTTGTTATTGTTAAAAAATACCATTGTGTTTTTCTACAAACAGATTCATTGGTTGATTACGATAACACACTTCCTCCCTCAAGGACTTCGGCAGTGCGTGAAGTAATAACTGTTACACGGTTTGAAATCACAGAGCTTTGAAGTCTTCACGGAATCACTCACGTGACTCCGAAGTAAAATAGTAAGATTAAACGAGAACTTACCAGTTTGAAGTTTGATCTGTATTTTATGAGGAGTTACGATGAGGGATTACGTGCCCTCCGCTCCCACCCTCAATAATGTGGGTCAAACTGATAAACTGATGTCTCCTTGTCTTTACTATGTTTACTTCAATAACTGTGTCTATCTGTGATTCCATACCGCTGCTTTGAAGTATGCCGCGCATGCGTGCTGAGCGGGTTCTTTACGTAATCCCTCATCGTAACTCCTCATAAAATACAGATCAAACTTCAAACTGGTAAGTTCTCGTTTAATCTTACTATTTTATGATCTCAGCAAAAAAAGATGAGAAGTATTCATTTAATATCTCCCTTATCTCTTGTGGTTCAACGCAAAGACCACCAAATTGATCTTTAAGAGGACCTATCCTTTCCCTAGCCAATCATTTTACTCTTAGTATGTACGAATCTCTTGGAATGTTCCTTCACTTTGCCTGCCAGCTCCATTTTATATCCTCAAGCATGCTCTTCACTTTTTAACAAAATCTGGCACTCTGCAGATTTTGCTTATGGCAGCACTGATTTACATGCTAATGATGTCTTTGTTACAATTATTTACTTCCACTTTTGAAACTACTCACTCGCAGTTGAGCTTCCAAGGAAACAAATGTGTGCATTCCATACAACCAGTGGACCATGCTTCAGCTGATTAATTTGACATACTGTTTTAATCTCCTCTTTAACACACTCTACTATTGCCTGAATGTATTTCAATCTTGGTTGAAAAGAGTGGAAAGAGGACAAGTATTGTACATGGAAACACAAAAAAAGGAGCAAGAGCAGGTCATTGGGCTTCTGGAGGCAAGTCGCCCACTTGATACGATTATGGTTGATCTTTTAAGAAATTATTAATCATTTAAATAGTCTGTAATTGCAAAAAAGAAAATGTATTTCCATCAAAAGCATTTGTGTTTACTTTCACTTGACATTCCTCACGTCAAAATAACTTGTTTCTTGTGCTTCCTTTTCTTTGGCCAGGGTTTCGTATAAAGTTGCTTGAAAAATATTGGCATGTGCAGTGAAAGAAAATCATTTAAAATTAACAATTATTGTTTCCAAAGTTTAAGCAGTGAATTTGTGTGTTTATTTTTGCTGGATGGATCCAGTTTAATATAACACTGATATTACTTCATGGATCAAAATATTTTGCCTATGCCTTATTAAATTTTTAAAAAAGTATAACTTCATGGTGTTCAATAACCATTAAATAGTTGACAAATGCACTGATTTACTGCAAAGATGAAGCTGGGAAGCATTTAAAGGATACAGTAAATTTTGAATTTCATCTATTCCAAAAAAAAAGAGCCATTTGAATAAGTGTTGGAGGAGCATCATAATGAGACAGAGAATGGTCGTATGCGGCATACCGCTATTACAACTATGTTTTATTCGAATAGGAAATTGTACTTTTGGCCAAGCCTGCTTTAACAAGTCTGTTATTGGCACAGACCACTGGTGTGATGGCTTTTAAATCCCTTGTTTAAATAGACAGTTTGTCCGATATTTTAAACATTCAGGTAAATTATAATTGGGGCAAACCTCCTTGGTTAATATGAGGGAACGTGACCCAATCAAATAGATTATGCAAAGAATTATACTTGAACTAAAAGCAACTTGGAATCATGGAAACGCACAGCACAGAACTAGCCCTTATGACTTACCTTGTCCATGCTGGGATACCTTTCTGCACTAATGTCATTTGCCTGTGTTAGACTTTTATTGCTCTATTTCATTATTTTACAAGAATCTAGCCAAATGCCTTTAAAACATTGTATAAGTATTTGGCCTCCCCACTTTCCCTGGCAGCTCATTCCAAATATTTACCACCGTTCATGTGAGAAAAACAGCCCTCAGATCTCCTTAAATTTCTCCCACCTTACTTTACATCTCGAGTTCCAGGCTCCCCTGCCTCGGAAAAGATTTGACTGTCTATACTGCCAATGCTCCTCAATAATTTTATTATCTTTTGTAAGGTCACTGCCCTTATGTTCCAGTGAGAATAAACATGGCCTTTCCAAACTCTCTTTATAACTGCATCTTTCCATACCAAGCAACACTCTGGCGAATCCCTTCTGTCCTTTTTATTGCTACCACATCCTTCCTATAGTGTGACGACTAGATCTGTTCACAACACTCCAAGTGCAATCTAACCAATGTTTTGTACAATCACAACAGGGCATCCCAACTCTTGTACTCAATACCTCGGCTATAACTACATGCATGCCAGATGCCTTTTTCTCTATCCTGTCCACTTGTGCCACCACTTTCAGGGATCTAGGGACGTGCATCTCAATATCGCTGTACATCAGTTCGCTGGTGATCCCTGATTTTTACTCCACATGCCCCCACAGAATTTCACATCCTAAAGTATTATTACCTCACCTTGCCTTGAATGTGTCTTTAAATTTCACCTGCTGCCACTCCACCCAATATTCCAGCTGATGTATCTTTGGATGTCCCCATTGTATCTTTCAACGATCCTCTTCGTTATCTTTGAGTCCACCAATTATTATGTTGTTTGCAAACTGACTAATCACACCATCTACATTGGCATTTAAAGTCATAAATAGATGTACACAATTGTGAAATTTGTAGAAATATCAAAGAAATCACAGTTACTGGCCGTGGGTAGAGGAAGGAAAATTAAGGCATGAATTATGTCCACTGGCATTTCTTTTAAATGGAAGAAATTGTATTGGTCAATTCTACATCTGTGATCTGACTTCCGCAGGAGGCTTCCTCTAGATTCCAAACGCCATCCTCTTTAAACTCTCCTAACTAAGGGTTCTTGCTGCCCTACATTAAATACTAGTATTTCTTTAAACTTCCCCTATTGAAAATAAATCTGATTTTTTGCTGAGATATGATCCTGACCCCCAATGACAACAACTACTGGCATCATTATTGCCAAAGCTGTGATTCAACTGCCCAGTGAAGTGATTCTATTTTTTATTAAAATTCATTTATCATCGTTGAAAACATTAGCAACGCAGTGGTGCTGGTTTCCAATGGACGCACCATGCTGTCCTCCAGTTCCGGTGGACTTCCGCCGCTGGAAGTATAGGATTTTGGTGTGTGTGCCTTGTCATCATTCCTTACAATGTTATGTACGACAGTGATCGCAACTTCTACTGAAGTGTTGATGGCCGTTGGCTCGCTAGAAGCTCATCCGCCCTTTGACAGGTTTTGTGTTTGGTCCTGCTGGGGGTCCACAGCCCCCTCCTCACCTAGCAAACCAGGTGGGGAGGCGGTTTAGTCGCCGACTATCCGACCATGGAGCAGGTGGCACGGGATTACATGGTACCCGTGGCGGGGGGAACTCCCCCGACCTGACCTGATATTAAAATGAATTTGAAACAAATTGAGATAAAGCCAATCCTCAGTGTTTACAAACAAATGATTAGACCTAATAAGTCATAGAGCATCACATTACTAGCTATGAAAGGACTAGGTTACTCCAGGATGGTAACTGGACGGTGTGATTACCATGTAATTAATGTTTTTAAATTGCTGAACATCCCTAATTATTTTTATCTTTCAGCCAGTACTTGATAAGGGAATCGTGTTGAGCTGGGGAATTGTAGTGCCTAGGCAGAACCTTTCCAATTTCTAATTACCACACTGGATTCCATGCAAACTGATCAAATTTCAAATACCCCAAATTTTGTGAATAACACAATCTAGATGCTTGACTGTTTTAGTTATTTTAGAGATACAGCGTGAAAACAGGCTCTTTGGCCCACCGAGTCCACACTGACCAGTGATCCCTGCACATTAACACTATCCTGCACGCACTGGAGACAATTTACACTTCTACCAGGCCAATTAACCTACAAAACTGTATGTCTTTGGAGTGTGGGAGGAAACAGAAGATTTAGGTGAAGATGCGGCCACGGGGAGAAACGTACAAACTCCGTACAGACAGTGCCCGTAGTCGGGATCGAACTCTGATCTCTGGCTCTACTGCTGCGCCACCAGTGCCGCCCCTTCCTCAAATGCAACTGTGATTCCTCAGTATTGAGTGTGCAGGTGTATGAATAATTCAAGATAAAATTAAATTGGAAAAGATCTCCAGGTAGGTATACTAGTAAATTCCTTTTGACATATCTGGTCACTGCTGAAGCAATCAACAAAACATGAAGAATATTTAAAATGCAAGCAAGATGAAAGAGATCTGCTTAAATTTTCGGATTTTAAATTCCACAGTTTCTGAAAATTGGATTAAGACTTCTAATGGTAGTACTGAATTTTTCAGGAGAACATTTGAAATAACTACTTTAAAACAATCACAACATTTCCATAATTGACAAAAAAACTTTTAATGGTTCCAATTATCCAGGATTTCAAATGCTTTTCCACCTGAATTCTCTTTGAGGCACCCAGCCCCTGATTTAGGTTTAGATTTATTACTGTCACATGTACCGAAGTACAGTGAAAAGCTTTGTTTTGCATGCTATCCCCCCCAGATCAGATACAATCAGTTCAAACTCAAGTACAACAGATAGAGCAAAGGGAAAGATACAAAGTGCAGAATATAGTCCTCAGTATTGTAGCACATCAGTTCCATAGACCAAATTCAATGCCTTCAATAGGATAGAGGTAAATTGAACAGTACTCTGGCTTATGGAAAGATCATTCAGAAGTATGATAACAGAGGAGATGAAACTGTGCCTGGTGGTTCGTGCTTTGAAGCTTCTGTACCTTCTGCCAAACATGAGCAGGTAGAAGAAGGAATGACTTAGCTGGGACAAGTCTTTGATTATGTTGGCTGCTTTTCTGAGGTTATGTTTACTTTATGTTTAGATGGCGGACTGCAGGGGTGATGCGCCGTTGTGTATGGCTGCTCCTCCTGCAGTCCGTCCTTTCACCCTTTTTTATTTTTATTTTTAGTCCTGTCCGTACAGAATGTTTATTGGAGGTCTTCTTTTATGTGGTGGGTGGGGGGAGGGGAAGGGGGAAACTGTTTTAATCCCAGTCCTACCTGGTCGGAGATGCGGTTTTCTTCCGAACCGCATCCTCGTCCTCTCTGTGCGGCCTACCATCGAGCTGGAGCGGCATTTCCTGCCGGGACTACAGCTTCGCCGGCGGTGCAAATGCTGGGACACCAACATTGTTGAGCTGCGGCTGCAGAGCATCCAGCCGCGGGCGGGCGGCACTGGATTTTCAACACCGCGGGGCCTGGGACCCGAGATCGCCAGAGTCGGAGGTCCGGCCGGCGCGGCCTGAGAACTTTGGACATTGCAGTCTTCGGGGAGGAAGCGGCCGCTTCAGTCCAGGCCGCTGAAGAATGTTCACCCGACACCGATGATCCAGCTTCGCGGCAGAGGGCCTGAAAACATCGGGTTGGCTGAGGAGGCCACATATAGACCCCGACCTCGGGTGGACTATGAGGGGGAGAACTGGATATTTTTAGTGCCTTCCCTCACAGTGAATTCTGCTGTGGGGGGATGTTTCTTGTTGATTTCTTTAGTGTACTGTTCTGTGTCTTTTTTTCTTTTTCCTTTTTATTTTGTATGGATTTATTGACATTTAATCTATTCAATTGGTTTAATCAATCTCTGTAACGCACTTTGGTTCAAAGTGATTTTGTTTAAAAGTGCTATATAAATAAATATTATTATTATTATTATTATTATTATTATTATTCCTGTGCTATTATGTAATTTATTCTGTATCTTTAATGGTTAATGTCAAAGTAAGAAGCTTTAGCTTCTTAAAATGACTGGCCTTATTTTACTAATTTTAGCTGCTGAAAAGTGTATTAAAAGAGCTGAAGGAAATGAAGCAAGTTGATGAAAATCTTCTGCAAGTGCACTTAAATGGTGAGTAACGTTTTCTAGAAGAATGAAATGCATATTTTATTTATAAATCTATAAAGGGATTTTGGGTGGAGTGAAGCTGGCTTTATTAATTGGTTTGGAGAAAACTTGAAATTTACGAGTAATAAAATCTGAAATGATTAAAGTAATTTCTAGCTTTATTCCAGTACATAAAATTAGCATTGTCGCACAGATGCCTGGAGTAGAAATTATCATATATTCCTTTTCATTGTAATTCATGGAAAATTAGGTGGGTTAATTCCCGAATAGGTGCCTGATCAATATTTCAGGTTTTATATTCCAACTGCAGTTTGGAAATTAGTCCGTGATGAATTACTAAAGATTTTTTTATGATAAGTGTGCTTTGCTTTATATATGAAGAGGTTGAGGCAGGGAGTGGAGAAGAGAAAATGGTGGCGGTCCCTAGGGGATTAGGCCACTCCTTGGGTCATCCCCCTCGGCTCTTGAGGGACAGGGACGTTTGTCTGCCCATGGGGTTTCCCGGGTGCCTGCTTGTGGGTGTTCTGTGTGTTAGCCATGATTCATTAGACGACTTCTGAACCTGCCAGGCTACTGGCCTTTTCCTGACCTCGTCCAGGCCACTACAACTGGTGACCCCGACGTTCATCACACATCGTGACTGAAAACAACGCCGTTGCGCTAAAGCAACCTACTTTGTGGACCGATGAGTCTGATATCTGGATCGAACAGGCAGAGGCACAGTTTGCTCTGCGAGGGGTGACGGTAGATAGAACTAAGTACTTTTACGTGGTCGGCGTTCTTGATCAGGCGACTGCGAGGCGGGTTAAACCATACCTCGCAGTCCCCCGTTTAGCTAACAAATATAGGGCCTCAAGGCCCTGCTCATCGGTAGATTTGGCCTGAGCAAGTGAGCGGGCAGC
This sequence comes from Leucoraja erinaceus, assembly GCF_028641065.1. Lineage (NCBI taxonomy): Eukaryota > Metazoa > Chordata > Chondrichthyes > Rajiformes > Rajidae > Leucoraja > Leucoraja erinaceus. Next base: position 65,234,992 of record NC_073383.1, on the reverse strand, counting down.
TCGGATTCTCCGAATGGACGGCCTAGGTGATTGCTGGCTGTCGGCCCTCCTAGAGGACATGCTCCAGGAGGGCCGACCAGCAGTGGATGTCCTGGAAGCGCTGGCCGTCCTTCCCGCAGCATCGGGAGGCGTGCAGGTCAGGGCTGCAATCGACCGCGTCTCAGCTGGTCCCGGAAGACCCCCGCGGCGAATTCCGGCCGCCATCGGGCATTCCAGCGCAGGCACATCTCCAGCATGGCCCGCCTGCAGTTCCATCGAACGCCAGCAGAGGTTGCTATGGTTCAGCCCAGCCAACTCCACCTGCTATTCCACCAGACCCCAGCTGAGGTGGTTGGTGCTATTATCACCGCCGCTGGGGAGATGCAGCAAGGCAAACTCCCACAGCTGCTTTTCGTGGGAGTTTGTCATCGCCGACGTTTCACAGCCGCTGCTGGGCGCCGACTTCTTTCGAGCCCATTCACTCCTCGTGGATGTCAAGCGGCATCGCCTGGTGCACTCCATCATGCTGGAGTAGTCTTCCTCCGCGTTGGTGATCTGGTTGCACGCCCTGATGGCCCCCTGTCGTCCATGGATGCGACTTTCGCACGCATCCTGTCGGATTTTTCGGACATCCTCGAACCCCACTTCCGCTCCTCTGCCCCCAAGCATGGGGTGGAGCACCATATTCTGACTACTAACATGCCCGGGAGCATTGTCTCGCTCCGTCTCAGCTCGGAAGGCGTTCCGCCTGATGGAGGTGATGGGCATCATGCGCCCCTCCGATAGCCCATGGGCATCACTGCTCCACATGGTCCCCAAAGCAGGAGAGGGCTGGTGCCCATGTGGGGATTACCATCATCTGAATGATGCGACTGTCGCCGACAGGTACCCGGCCCCATACATTCAGGACTTCAATGCCCATCTGGCCGGAGCATCGGTGTTCTCCAAGGTCGACCTTGTTCCGGTCCACCCAGACGATATTCCTAAGACAGCAATTATTACACCGTTTGGACTGTTTTTGCGGATTCCGTTTCAGTTGAAGACTGCCGTGCAGGCCTTCCATTGGCTTATGGACTGTGTGTGCCATGGCCTGGACTTTGTATTCGTCTACTTGGACGACATACTCGTGGCCAGCCGCTTGCGGCAGGAGCACTGCATCCACCTCCGTCAGCTGTGTCAGCACCTCAGTGATTATGGATTGGCAATCAACTCGTCCAAGTACCGTTTTGGGGTGACGGCCATCGACTTCCTTGGCCACCACGTAACTCCACAAGGGGCTGGTGCCTCTGCTGGCCAGGGTGGGTCCCCCGTCCGACCACAGTTAAGGGCCTCCAGGAGTTCGTGGGGATGGTTGCTTTTATCACCGTTTCCTGCCGGCGGCGGCCACAATCACGCGCCCGCTTTTCCACCTGATCGCTGTTCACCGCAAGGAGGTTGAGCGGTCCGACGAAGTAGTAGCAGTGTTCAAAAGTGCTAAGGAGGCCTGGGTGGGGCCACGATGCTCTTCCATCCATGAGAGGATGCCCCAACCGCCCTGACGGTGGGCGCTTCTGAGGTGGCGGTTGGGGCAGTGTTGGAGCAGCTCGTTGAAGGATGCTGGCGGCCACTCACCTTGTTCAGCAGGCACCTCAGTGGTGCTCAACGTCGTTACAGCAGTTTCGACCGTGAGCTCCTTGCCCTGTACCTCGCCGTATGTCACTTTTGCTACTTCCTGGAGGGGAGACCTTTTACTGCCTTCACGGATCACAAGCCACTAACATTCGCGTTTGCCAACGTTTCAGACCCGTGGTCTGCGCGGCAGCAGCGGCAGTTGGCGTACGTGTCCGAGTACACCACCTCCATCCGTTTCATTGAGGGCAAGTACAACAGGGTGGCCGACGCCTTATCGCGACCTGTGGTTCATGCCGTTCTCCAAGTCATTGAGAGTATTGATTATTCCGCCCTGGCAGCCCCACAGCTGGTTGACAAGGAAATGGCGCCTATCAAACGGCGGTATCGGGCTTGCAATTGGAGGATGTTGTCTATAGTCCTGGGGTGCAACGCTGCTGTGCGATGTCTCCACTGCGTTTCCGCGACCCATCGTCCCCGTCGCCTGGCGGCGCAGGGTGTTTGAGGTGCTCCAAGAACTTGCTCAACCCTCCATCCGGATGACAACGGCCCTTGCAGTCTCCCACTTCGTGTGGCACAGGCTGCGCAAGGAGGTTGGACGTTGGGCGCCCACCTGCATCCCGTGCCAGACTGCCAAGGTGCAGCGACACGTGCGTGTGCCATTGCAGGGGTTCGCCATCCTTGGCAGCGGTTCGATCACATTCACTTGGACTTCGTGGGGCCGCTGGCATGACCTATCTCTTCACCATGGTGGACCGCTTCACGCGGTGGCCTGAAGCCATTCCGCTGGCTGATTCCTCAACAGCCACTTATGCTCGGGCCTTGGTGGTGCACTGGATTGCCCGGTTCGGGGTGCCGCTGGACATAACATCCAAACGGGGGTCTCAGGTCACGTCGGAACTGTGGTCGGCCATGGCACGCCTCCTGGGGGTTTGCCTACACCACACAATGGCGTATCATCAGCTGGCGAACAGACTGGTGGAGCGGTTTCACCGCGAACTCAAGGATGCCCTGAAGGCACGGCTCAATGATCCGGACTGGGTGGACACTCTGCCGTGGGTTTTGCTGGCGATCCACACCGCACCCAAGGAGGACTTGGCCTCCTCCTCCGCCGAGTTGGTGTATGGGTCCCCGTTGACGTTGCCCTGTGAGTTCGTCCCACCGGCACAGGGCCCGGTGGAGCAGCCTTCGGACGCTCTGCGACGTCTTCGGCAGACGGTGGGCAATTTGGCGCCGGTGCCCACATCTCGTCATGGGTCTTCCGTCCGCACGTTCCCTTTGCTCTGAAGGACTGCCAGTTCGTCTTCCTGCGTAAGGATGCTCATCGGCCACCCCTACAGCGGCCATACAAGGGTCCCTTCCGGGTCCTAGAACATGGCTCGTCCACTTTTGACCTGGCCATAGGGGTCGGTATGAGACTGTTTCAGTTGCACGGCTGAAGCCGGTGCATATTGACATTGATTGGCCGGTGCTGGTAGTGCGGCCCCGTAACCGAGGGTGCCCTCCGTCTAGGGTACCTCCTCCAGTGGCTACTCCGACTCCTGCACCTGATGGTCGGTTGCCTGTTCCTGTGCCGGGCATGGTGCGCACCCGGGCTGGTCACCGCATGCTCCCTCCTGTCCGTTTTGTGCCTCTGGTTCTTGGGGGGTCGGGGGGGGGGGGGGGTCCTGTGGTGGTCCCTGGGGGTTAGGCCACTCCTTGGGTCATCCCCCTCGGCTCTTGAGGGACAGGTCTGTCCACGGGGTTTCCCGGGTGCCTGCTCGCGGGAGTTCTGTGTGTTTGCCATGATTCATTAAACGACTTCTGAACCTGCCTGGCGTCTGGCCTTTTCCTGACCTCATCCAGGCCACTACAAAATTATGTTATCTAGTATATATCCCTGTCCTTTATTTTTATTGTCTTTTTATCATCCAGGCTGCAGCTCAGTAGAAGGGATTTTGAATTGTGAAATATCACTAAATGTCGTGGTCATGCAGCACAAACAGAAAGTGACCAACCGGCAAAATGTATTTCAAAATATCCTATAGTCTCTGACCCCCAGTAGAAAATGTCTACCCTTGTGTTGTGTTGTGCCATGTTTCTCATATTTCCTTATAACCTAGAAAAAGGCCATCAAGATATGCTGGTTCTTGAAGCCACTCCAATAAACTACAAATGCTAGAAATCTGAAATAAAATCAGAAAATGCTGAAAATACTCTGCTCGCTAGCCGCTGTTGAAACTAAGAGTCAATATTTCAATTGATGTTTGTGTTGTTGTGTCAATTCAGAGAACCTTTGCTGCCTGATCTGTCTGTTTCCAGCATTTTTAATTTGAGACTAGAATTTGGTATTTTGATGTTTCCTGAAAGCAAGCCTAAACTTAAATAAACTAAGTCTCAAAATAATTTAATAAATGTAAAATCATTTAATACATGTAAAACTTCCTACTAATCCAGGAATGTGGAATATTTTCTGAAATTATTTTGTTTTAAAGTGTCAATAGACAATAGGTGCAGGAGTAATGGGGAGCGAGAACTGGAAGAGCAAATATGTAAGGAGATAGCAGATATTAGTAGTATGCGCAAGGTAGTGATTGTGGGAGATTTCAATTTTCCACACATTCTGTAAAAGGGCTGGATGGTTTGGAGTTTGCAAAATGTGTGCAGGATAGTTTTTTGCAGCAATACATAGAAGTACCTACGAGAGAAGGGGCAGTGCTGGAGACCCTGTTAGGAAATGAGACAGGTCAGGTGGCGGAGGTATCTGTAGGGGAGCACTTCGGGTCCAGTGATCACAATACCATTAGTTTCAATATAATTATGGAGAGGGTCAGAACTGGACCAAGAGTTGAGATTTTTGATTGGAGAAAGGCTAACTTTGAGGAGATGCAAAAGGATTTAAAAGGAGTGAATTGGGACATTTTGTTTTATGGGAAGGATGTAGAAGAGAAATGGAGGACATTTAAAGGTGAAATTTTAGGAGTACAGAATCTTTATGTCCCTGTTCGGTTGAAAAGAAAGAGTAATAATTGGAAAGAGCCATGGTTTTCAAGGGAAATTGGACATGGTTCGGAAAAAGAGAGAGATCTACAATATTTATAGACAGCATGGAGTAAATGAGGTGCTTGAGGAGTATAAAGAATGTAAAAAGAATCTCCATAAAGAAATTAGAAAAGCTAAAAGAAGATATGAGGTTGCTTTGTCAAGTAAGGTGAAAGTAAATCCAAAGGGTTTCTACAGCTATATTAATAGCAAAAGGATAACGAGGGATACAATTGGTCATTAGAGAGTGGACAGCTATCTGCAGAGCCGAAAGAGATGGGGGAGATATTGAACAATTTATTTTCTTCGGTATTCACCAAGGAGAAGGATATTGAATTATGTGAGGTATGGGAAACAAGTAGAGTGGCTATGGAAACTATGAGGAACAAAGAAGAGGAAGTACTGACACTTTTGAAAAATATAAAAGTGGATAAGGCTCCAGGTCCTGACAGGATATTCCCTAGGACATTGAGGGAAGTTAGTGTAGAAATAGCAGGGGCTATGACAGAATCATATTTCAAATGTCATTAGAAACGGGAATGGTGCCGGAGGATTGGCGTATTGCGCATGTTGTTCCATTGTTTAAAAATGATTCCAAGAGTAAACCTAGCAATTATAGACCTTTTAGTTTGACGTCAGTGGTGGGCAAATTAATGGAAAGGATACTTAGAGATAATATATATATAGCATATAGGGAATATCCTGTCCGGACCTGGAGACTTATCCACTATATTTCTCCATATATATATATATCTATATATAATTCATATATATATATATAGATAGTTGTCCATATATATTACCGAAGAAAAAAGCTCTCTGTAACCCATATATATATATATATATATATATAAAGCATCTGGATAAACAGGGTCTGATTAGGAGCAGTCAACATGGATTTGTGCCTGGAAGGTCATGTTTGACTAATCTTCTTGAATTTCTTTGAGGAGGTTACCAGGGAAATTGATGAGGGTAAATTGGTGGATGTTGTCTATATGGACGTCAGTAAGGCCTTTGACAAGGTTCCACGTGGAAGGTTGGTTAAGAAGGTTCAATTGTTGGGTATTAATGGTGGAGTAGCAAGATGGATTCAACAGTGGCTGAATGGGAGATGCCAGAGAGTAATGGTGGATGGCTGTTTGTCAGGTTGGAGGCTGGTGACTAGTGGGGTGCCTCAGAGATCTGTGTTGGGTCCACTGTTGTTTGTCATATACATCAATGATCTGGATGATGGTGTGGTAAATTGGATTAGTAAGTATGCAGATGATACTAAGATAGGTGGTATTGTGGATAATGAAGTAGATTTTCAAAGTACAGAGAGATTTAGGCCATTTGGAAGAGTGGGCTGAAAGATGGCAGATGGAGTTTAATGCTGATATGAGTGAGGTGCTACATCTTGGCAGGACAAATCAAAATAGGACGTGCATGGTAATTGGTAGTGAATTGAGGAATGCAGTTGAACAGAGGGATCTAGGAATAACTGCATAGTTCCCTGAACGTGGAATCTCAGGTAGATAGGGTGGTAAAGAAAGCTTTTGGTGTGCTGGCCTTTATAAATCAGAGCATTGAGTATAGAAGTTGGGATGTAATGTTAAAATTGTACAAGGCATTGGTGAGGCCAATTCTGGAGTATGGTGTACAATTTTGATCGCCAAGTTATTGGAAAGATGTCAACAAAATAGAGAGAGTACAGATGAGATTACTAGAATGTTGCCTGGGTTTCAGCAACTAGGTTACAGAGAAAGGTTGAACAAGTTAGGTCTTTATTCTTTGGAGCGCAGAAGGTTAAGGGGGGACTTGATAGAGGTCTTTAAAATGATGAGAGGGATAGACAGAGTTGACGTGGATAAGCTTTTTCCATTGAGAGTAGGGAAGATGAGGGGGGCTACGCCACTTTAACTAACTCTTCTTGGATACCTGATGTGTATTTTACCTGTTTTTGTACTCGTTTTCGTTCAATGTTCGAAAGTTAGTATTTGTTAAAACCGAAAAGCTATTTCAAAAGTATTCTAATATGTTCTTTCAAATTGTCACTCATCCAAGTTCTGGCTCTTATCTGATTACTCAGATCTCCTTGTTCTTTCGAGTTGTCACTCATCCAAGTTCTGTCTCTTATCTGACAAGAGAAGCTCAGTGTTTTTTTCAAGGCTATGCTACCAAGATTATTGGCAGCTTCATTTTCCTGTGTTCAGAATTTTGCTATGTCTTTTTAATTTCTCACAAAGCCTATCGGGATACTGGACATCAAGTAACAGGCTATATTTATATATTCATATACATACCCCTTTTGATGAAATGGTCCATGTCAGATGAAATAAGATGTCATGTAATGAGCTTGCAATCTATGGAAATTAATTGTTGATTCTTTGTTTTCTCTTAACTTTAAGGTTATTTTTTTCCTTATTTCTAACCTTTTGAATTGAGTTCAAATGGAGACCTGAATTCCACGATGGCCACGTGGCATACAGGTAGATGTGTTAGATGAGATTGGAGATACCTTTATCCCAGAACAAAATCTGTTATTTTGAAATTGTAAATTTGGGAGATAGATTGGAACAATTGGGAATATTTTTTTTAATTGTTTTTTTTAATATAATGATCTATTTTTAAAGGGTCTGCCTTATAGATAGTTAAAGAATGATCTCACATCCACCACCACCCGTAGAATTCTGGATTAGTGGAGGGAATGAATAGGACACTAAAGATTGTGGAAGTTAGTTATGACCTACAGGCCCACAACAATTAATTAATCACATACGCACAGCAATTAAGCACAACCTTGTCAGTCTTGCATTCACAGGGGTTGAAAACGCAGAAGCCACTGCCAGTTAAATACAGACACAGTCCATACTACTGGGATCAGACAAAATTGGGACTATGTTGGACGGGACTGTAACAGGTGCTACTATGACACCAACTGCCGTGAAGATTGAAGATTATCCCGTTGAAGACATCTGATACGATTGACTATAAATGGAGGAGAACCAAGAAAGGACAATGGAGCTATTGGCCCTACTTTTTATCCTGAGGTTGGCCCAGATGGGCTGGACGGGGAAACGCCCCTGCACCAAGACGTTCTGAATAAAGCTGACAACTGTCCTTGCGTTTATAACAATGACAAAGATAGATCCATTACCGCAGGTTCTTGAAGTAACCAGAAAAAGGTGGCAGCTTATCCTGGAGCTACAGACCGAGCTGAAACAGATGAAAAATGTGCTCACCAATGCCCAGTCTGAATATGAGCATCTTGCATCAATCACACAGCAGCTGAAGGAGAGCAATCAGGTTGTGGAGTTGAAAAGCCTTGATTTTGGAGTTCAACTAAGTTACAGAACTGGATTGAGGTAAATCCCAGCTGGGATCAAAGTGAGGAGCTGAGTTGGGATGAATCAGACAACCAGTTGGCATTGATGGAGAAGGAAGAAGAATGCTGGTTTCACACGCTGATGGACAACTTGGGATGAAGAGAGCGACTCGATTTGTGAAAAGAAACTACATTTGCGATGAATGTGGACAGACTTTCCAACAGTGGAAACAACTGTCAGTTGAACAAATGAACCATACTGGAGCAAAACCTTGGCAGTGTGAAGTTTGTGGTTTCCAATGCAAGCAGAGAGCATCCTTGAAATACCATATGACCAAGCACAATACAGAAGTTGAACTTGAATTTGCTTGTGACCAATGTGAGTAGCGGTTCGAGAAGGCTCACAATTTGAATGTTCATATGCCCATGGTTCATCTCTTGACCCAGAATACAGATAAAAACAAACCTATTGAACTTGAAATCGTCAGCTAAGTTTGGAAACATTAATTAAGCAGGAACCCAGTTAATAGTTATTCAACAGCTAAATGATGAGTCTAAAGAATGTTGCACCCTGTTTTAATGTCAGCAAGACACAAAGGATTAACATGAATAAATGCAATCAATTCAGGCTCACCTAAAATAGGTAAAGCAAAGGAAAGTTTATTGTGGAGAATATAGTTCTGAGCATTATAGCACACCAGTTCCAGAGACAAAGTCTAATGTCTGCAATGGGGTAGAGGTGCATCAGGCAGAATACTAGCAATTGGAAGGATGTTCAGAACTCTGATAACAGAGGGCCACAGTTACTGTACATCCTGGACATACATTCAAGTTACAGCGTAGTTTTGAATGAGGGACAGTGCCTATCCAGAAGAAATAAGGACTCAATGGAGGAAGTTCTGGATGGTTCAATAACCCTTTCACCTTGGAATGGAACAGTGACTGAAAATGATGAGGGTGATAATGTTGCGAAGCATCAACCTGTCCCAGTGTTAGCTGACTTTCAGCCTTGTACATACAGTGGAGCCACTTTGCGGCCGGTGAATGTGGACAACTCGGAATCCCCATTAAAGAAGGATATGTTCTTGTGCTCAGATCCTGAATATACAGAGTGCTCTTGGGAAAACGTTCAGGCACAAGATGCAACTCAACCATTAAATGTGGAAAAAAAACAGTTAACTGCAATAAAGCATCTTTTTCTAGAAGAAATTATGTAGATGGATTGGAGTCCAGTGATCTTTCTGAAAGGTATTTATCAAGTGAAGATGACAGAGAAATTAAAGTTAAGAATGGCTCTTCATATGAGTCTTTTCAACCATATTGGAAGAAGAAGAGTAAGTTACCAGTTAAGAAATGCAATATTAAGGATATGAATAAACAATCTGGACAAAAACGTGGCCGGAAACCAAAGTCAAACTTGGAAAGGGAAGATTTCCCCACCATGTATCGATGTCTGTATAAGGGTTGCTGGGCTGTTTACAGAGGAGTTGAAGGACTTAAGAAACACATAAAAGAGCAATATGAAGTGCGTGAAAGACCTTGCCCCACCCAGGATGTAACAAGGTGTTTTTGATTGATTGCTACCAGCAGTGCCATGTAAAGCTGACCCATACAGAAGAAAGAACATCTTTACAGATCAGGAGGAAGTGCAAAGCCTTTGATCACAACTTCGGAAAGACAAACCACATTTGATCAATTTTGAAGCATTTTGAGCTCTATCATATGACCAAGGGTCTAGAGAGAGAAGCTGAACGTTTTGAAACATATGGACCTTTTGAAAGAGATTATGCCGAACCCTATCCAGGAAGACAGTGACTCAGGCCTGGTGGGTAATCAGTGTGATGACAATCAGAACATTGATGAGGATGGCAATTATGGCGTTTCTGATGAGAAGAACAATTGCTGTTTTGTTCCCAACCCTGACCAGATCGATGCCGATGGTGACAGCAGAGGAGACACCTGCAAGGATGGCTTTGACAACAACAACCCAGATATCCTTGACATGTGCCCTGAAAACAGCGCCATCAGTGAGACTGACCTGAGGAAGTTCTAAAGGGGATGATGCAGATCGTTCCTAACTGGGTAATGTGCAACAAGGGCAGGGAGTTACTGCAGACTGCCAACTATGACCCTGGCTTTGCTGTCAGATTTGAGGAGTTCTACACCATCAACTTCAGTGGCACCTTCTACATCAACACAGACTGCAATCTATGCTGGCTTTGTCTTTGGATTCCCGTCCAGCAGCCGCTTCTACGTGGTGTGCGAAAGCAGGCCATTCCAAACCTACTGGGAGGAGAAGCTGTCCAAACCCACGGATACGCTAGCGTCTAGATCAAGGTGATGAACCCCACCACAGGATGAGAGGGGGGGAGCACCTCATCTGTGCAACGATCTACGAAGAGACTGGCAACACCCTCGGACAGGTGCAAACTTTTTGACACAACCCCAATATTGGCTGAAAGGATCACACCGCCTACAGGTGGCACCTGATCAATTGACCCTAAACAAGCTTCATCAGGATGGTTGTCAATGAGGAGAGTGAGAACTATTTGCCATACCATTAGTTTGATGGACTTTGAGGTACTATTGAACTGGTAGCCATACCTTTGGTTTGATGGACTTTGGGGTACTGTGATACATTATGGCTCCATCATTCAGCTAATCATTGCTCTAATATTTGCGACCATTGTGTGTACCAACCGAGGACTGTGAATGTTATCACGTTTGATAAATAGGAGGGAATTAAAGAGCTAATAGTCAAATCTAAAATGGAGTCCTTCTTCTACAAAAGCATGGACTAGTAGAACAAAAGAATGGCTCGGTGCCAAGTCTGAATGACTTTGTAAAATATATGGAACATTGTGGAGGACAGGTTGTCTTTTCAATAAAGACATTAAGATGGCAGCCTGCAGTAATAATATGTGCTTCTGCAAGGCCATAAAGAAGCCAAGATTGAAAATATAACTGATGCTCCAGAGATGAGTAATAACTTGTTATTGGATGAGCTCGATTTGGAGCCAGCTTTCCTATATTGTGAAAGGCTACATCATCTTTCAGTCATGCCATATTCGGACTTGGTAGGAGTGTTTTACTGAGAAGAAAAATGTATAATTGTGCTGTGAGTGGGAGCCCGAGAAGCACTGAGCAATGTTTGTGCTCATTGTAGACCTTTTGCAACTCCCGTCTGACGAATCAATTACAGATTGCCATGGTCTACCTTCAACGTTTGTTGCTATCTGCTTTTTAAGAAATTAACTTTCACATAAGAGCACGAAGCAAATGATACCCCAGAGCCTGGGATGGTCCAATATTAATTGAGACCGTAGGAGGAATTTGAGAGTCTCAGGAATGGTGCAACACGGTATACACTGTTGAGGGTCCAAGCAGATTGAGATCAACTTGGTGCCTGTGATCTAAAGATGATACAAACTGCGATTGGATGACAGCAAAATATTTCTTCTTACAATTGTGGAGTTATCTCTTATTAAAGATATAATCTGTATAGTAAAACTTTCAGGCGCACATACATTGAGGAAATGTCATCACTTTGTGGACTGTGGGCAAACTCTCTTGACAAACTCTAGTTTGGCAAAGGCATTCAACATGAGAAAATGCAATAGATAAATTCAATTAGGGGTTTAAGGTAAAGTCGGGAGTAAATAACTCAATTTTCGAACTCCCTACTATTTTCTTTTATACAGTAGGGAGTAGGGAGTTAGAAGGCTAACTGTAAGGGCAGCACAGTGGTGCAGCTGTAGAGTTGCTGCCTTACAGCGCCAGAGTCCAGGGTTTGACCCTGACTACAGGTGCTGTCTGTACATTCTCCCCATGACCGTGTGGGTTTCCAGTTTCCAGCCACATTCCAAAGACGTGCAGGTTTGTGCGTTAATTGGCTTCTGTAAATTGTCCCTAGTGTAGGATTGAACTAGTGTATGGGCGATCGCTGGTTGGCACGGACTCAGTGGGCTGAAGGGCCTGTATCTTTAAACTAAACTAAGACCGAATTCCAAATTAATTAAAATTCATCAGAAACATGAATGGTTCCATCATATTTTCACCATATTTTTCACAAATATTTTCCATCTTCAATCTCTTCCTTCAGCACAGTAAATATATTACAGGTGCACAACCTTTTATCCGAAAGCCTTGGGACCAGACACTTTTCGTAATTCGGAATTGGAAGATTTTTAGCGCAGATTTTAACGGCTGGCTCAGTGGTAGAGTGCTCGGCTCATATCCGCAAGGTCGCGAATTTGCGCCTCGATCCCGGCAGTTACTCGATCGCGAGTTTGAGTCTTCAATGTAGTTTTTTCTTGCAGAATAGGAGAGAATAGGGAGGGTTAGGCTGGGATCATTCTCTGTGAGATAATCTCAGTGCGGGAGACAAGTATAGGAGAGGTGTACTGACTGTGTGGGCAGAATTTTGGAAGTGATTGCCCACCATTCTCAAAAGCCGCTGTGTCTCCCTGTCCCCCCAACTCCAGAGGAATCCGCTCCCCGATGGGCCGCTACGGCGACGTGGCAGTTCGCCCACAGCCGAGCTGCGCCACCCCAAGAACAAGACGTACCTTGCACACCATCAGCTTCTGCCCCTACGGGGAGCGTGTTCCTCTGGAGTTGGAGCGGGGCTGGGCTGGAGTTGCTGATCTGGGATCTCCATGCTTGCAGTGGGCCTGGGGGTCGGTGTCCCGATGAGGGGGCGCAGCTCGGGCTGTGGGCAAACTGCCACTTGTCGCCGTAGCGGCCCATCGGGGAGCGGCTTCTGGTGGCCCTGACGTCTTCGGCCACCCCCTTGTACAGGAGCTGAGACTGGGAACTGTACCGCCCTTGCAGGTGAGCAGGAGAGTGGGGTTGTTTGCAGTTGCAGAGGGAGGGGGCAAGGGCGGTACAGTTCCCAGTCTCAGCTCCTGTCCAGGGCGGTGGCCGGAGACGTCAGGACCAACAGGAACCCACTCCCCGATGGGCCGCTACAGCGACAAGTGGCAGTTCGCCCACAGCCCGAGCTGCGCCCCCTCATCCGCAACCCGGGTTCCTCTGGAGTTGGAACGGGGCTGGGCTAGAGTTGCTGCTGGCTGTGAGTCTCCGGGATCTCCGTGCTTGCAGTCGGTGTCCCGTTGGTCCTGACGTCTCCGGCCACTCCCCTGGACAGGAGCTGAGACTGTGAACTGTACCGCCCTTGCCCCCTCCCTCTGCAACTGCAAACAACCCCACTCTCCTGCTCACCTGCAGTTCCCAGTCTCAGCTCCTGTACAGGAGGGTGGCCAGAGACGTCACAGCCCGAGCTGCGCCCCCTCATCTGCAACCCCAAGAACAAGACGTACCTTGCACACCATCAGCTTCTGTCCCTACGGGAAGCATGTTCCTCTGGAGTTGGAACGGGGCTGGGCTGCTGCTGGCTGTGGGTCTCTGGGATCTCCGTGCTTGCAGTGGGCCTGGGGGTTGGTGTCCCGTTGGTCCTGACGTCTCCGGTGACTGGCATTGTATGCTGGCATCGCCGACATGAAGACAGTGCAAAGCCCCCGCGCCTGTGCAATGGGCGGGGAACTGGAGAGGGGAGGGAAGGGGTCACACACATGGCCGGGAAGCAGAGGGGTGTAGGTGGGGTGAAACTGAAGGGAGCGACAATCTGCTGCTGCCTGCCAGCTGAGTTAAAACGTTCCCACGCAAGACTCACGATACACTGTGTATCGTGAGTCTACCGTGGGAACTTTTTAACTCAGCGGGCAGGCAGCAGCAGATTGTCAATTATTAACCCTCCCGCGCAATATACCCTCACCTCTTTTATGAATGGGGATTTAGTTCCCCTTTCTTCGAGGACCGACCGGAGGTTCCGCTGCCACCTCTACGGGCCACCCTCGGTAAACATCTTCAAGGACCTTTCTTCAAGGACTGAAAAAATGTCCACTATTCGGAGCTTTTCGTTATTTGGATCTTCGGATAAAAGGTTGTGCACCTGTACTTACTTAATTGGTGACTACTTTTCTTAGGCCATTGGATGCTTCCATTGTATTCAATTGTACCTTTTTGAATTAACATTTTTCGTGCAGTTCTCTGTTGAAGACTTTCTATGAAAGTTTAATTATATCATCATATGCTTTCTTGCCTCCATATCCAGTTAATAATGACACTCACAAAGAATAACAAGGTTGGATGGATAAAATTTACTATGTTTAAATGTTTAATAGCTTCCTCAATAAGGTGTTAATTCCTCCTGCGGTCTCAAATTGTTAAATCTACAATTCGAGAGGGAGAAGGGAAAATCAGAAGTGTCAGTATTACAGTTGAGCAAAGGGGACTATGGAGCCATGAGGAAGGAGCTGGCCAAAGTTAACTGGAAAGATACCCTAGCAGGGATGACAGTGGAACAACAATGGCAGGTATTTCGGTGAATAATACAGAAGGTGCGGGATCAATTCATTCCAAGAGGAAAAAAGATTCGAAGGGGAATAAGAGGTGACTGTGGCTGACAAGGGAAGATCAGGACAGTATAAAAATAAAAGAGAAGAAGTATAACATAGCAAAGATGAGCAGGAAGCCAGAGGATTGGGAAACTTTTAAAGAGCAACAGAAGATAACTAAAAAGGCAACACAGGGAGAAAATATGAGGTATGAAGGTAAGCTAGCCAAGAATATAAAGGAGGAAAGTAAAAGCTTCTTTCGGTATGTGAAGAGGAAAAAATTAGTTAAGACCAAAGTTGGACCCTTGAAGACAAACGGGTGAATTTATTATGGGGAGGGATCAAGGGATTGGCAGAAGAGTTGAACCGGTATTTTGAATCTGTCTTCACTAAGGAAGACACAAACAATCTCCCAGATGTACTTGTGGCCAGAGGACCTAGGGTGATGGAGGAACTGAAGGAAATTCACATAAGGCAGGAAATGGTGTAGGGTAGACTGATGGGACTGAAGGTTAATAAATCCCCAGGGCCTGATGGTCAGCATCCCAGGGTACTTAAAGAAGTGGCTCTAGAAATTGTGGACGCATTGGTGATCATTTCCCAATGTTCTATAGAGGAGGATGCTCTGAGGATGCAGGTGACTTGGACAGGTTGGGTGAATGGGCAGATGTATGACAGATGCAGTTTAATGTGGATAAATATGAGGTTATCCACTTTGTTTGCAAGAACAGGAAGGCAGATTATTTTCTGAATAGTGTTGTTAGGAAAAGGGGAAGTACACAAGATCTTGTTCATCAGTCACTGAAAGTAAGCATGTGGGTACAGCAGGCAGTGAAGAAAGCTAATGGCATGTTGGCCTTCATAACAACAGTAGTTGAGAGGTCCTTCTACAATTGTACAGGGCCCTAGTGAGGCCACACCTGGAGTATTATGTACAGTTTTGGTCTCCAAATTTGGAAGGACATTCTTGTTATTGAGGGAGTGCAGCGTAGGTTCACAAGGTTAATTCCCGGGATGGCGGGACTGTCGTAGGATAGAATGGAGCGACTGAGCTTGTATGCACTGGAATTTAGAAGGATGAGAGGGTATCTTATTGAAACATATAAGATTATTCAGGGATTGGACATGCTAGAGGCAGGAAACGTGTACCCGATGTTGCGGGAGTCCTGAACAAGGGGCCACAGTTTAAGAATAAGGGGTAGGCCATTTGGAACGGAGATGAGGAAAAACTTTTTCACCCATAGAGTTGTGAATCTGTGGAATTCTCTGCCTCAGAAGGCAGTGGTGACCAATTCTCTGGATGATTCAAAGAGAGAGGTAGATAGAGCTCTTAAAGATAGCAGTCAAGGGATATGAGGAACGGGGTACTGATTGTGGATGATCAGCCATGATCACAGTGGATGGTGGTGCTGGCTAGACGGGCCGAATGGCCTACTCCTGCACCTATTGTCTATTGTCTATTCTTGGATAGAGATACTAGTTCATTTTGTCACCTTGAACTAATTTGACATGTATTTTCATTAAGGTTTTTTATTTTATGTTTTTTCTCTGTGGACTCTCAATTCTATGTAAACAAAGCACAATTTTGATGTTGATACATCTTTAATAATTAAAACATTAGAAAATATTATTTGCTGTAGCTAAACATCTTTGCTGCCTGACCCACTTACTCCAGCACCTTGTGTTTTAACCATCTTTTATGTTTATTCTTATCTGCCTCTTCACAATATAACGTTTAAACATTATCTCTTGACTGTCCAATAATTTAAAACGATTCTTTTTGGCACTCTATATTACACTTGTCCCAACGTTCCCTTTGCGCCCTAGAAACCTATTTGAACATAAAATGTGCCTATGTCAACAAAAAACAAAACTACGTTCTATCCCGATACAGAGTTTTGATCGAAAATCCATTCCTACCCACACCTACAAATGGTGTTCAATCCATGAAGTTCCTTCAACATATTATTGTTTAATATTCCAGCATCTGCAGTATCTTGTGTCATAACTTTATGTTTTACTACTTATCACCGATGAACTCCAGTGGTACCACAGGTAATGTTGCTGCCTCACAGTTTCAGTAACCTGGAGTTGGTCCAGGTCTCTGGTGCTTTGTGAGGATTGTATCTGTGGTTTTTCTTTAGGTGCTCCATTTTCCTCCTGCAATGAAAGATATGTTGCTTGGAAACTTAATTGCTATAGAGTGTCTTGATGTAGAGGGATGATAGAAGAATCAATGGGAATGTGAGAGAATAGGTTATCGGGAAATAAGTAAAGTGGAATTTGATGGGATTGCCCTGATTCGATGGGTCAAATAGCTTTCTATATCGTCAGGAAATCAGAATTTATTTTCCCCATGAGAAATCACTTTATTTTTGTACCCTATTTGCACAAATGTTGAGATAGTATGATTATCATGATCATGTCATTTGTTTACATTTTAGGTTTATTACAAACAGATGACAAGATTGCATTGAAAGAAATCACAAGGCAGCTTCAGCTTGAGAATGTTGTGGGAGATAAAGTTTTTGTGAGTTATTTGATTTTTCATTGTGAGTGTACATTTTTGTATCTAAAATCAAAATATAATAGCCTTTTAAATTGGAATGAAAGTCTGAAAGCACATAACACTTTCATCATACGTTAAAGTCTGTCTATGAATTATTCTAACACCAGTTGTTCAGATCTGTCCTTTGAGATACATTTTCAATGAAAAGAATTTTGCAGAAGCATCTGAAGGTCCTGCTGCTTCTACATATAACCAATACTGCATGTGTGTAAAATCACAAATGTCTAATAATGATTTCAACTATATTTATTCCTATCATGCTCTTATTAATCATTTAATTAGGATTTTGGGGGATTTGAGCATCACCCGTCTTCTGGTGAAGCAACTCCTACCCCATTGTTGGGAGGATATTCTAGGATATTGATGTTGGCAATTCGGGGGCTAATATACAGGCTATCCCTACATTATGAATGCCCGACATAGGCATTCCAACATACGAGCAAGCTGTCATAGTTTTAAATTCAAAAATCGAATGAACTTTTGTTCATTCCTACGAATCAAGTCAAGTCAAGTCACTTTTATTTCTATAGCACATTTAAAAAACAACTCTCGTTGGCCAAAGTGCTTTACATTGGTGGAGGTACTAACGTTATACAACATTGGTTCATAGATTAAGTACATACATAAATACATACATATAGCCCTCATTCAGAGGACGTCAAGAAAGGCTTGAGACTAAAGATGAATTTTAAGTCTTGACTTAAAGGAGTCGATGGAGGGGGCAGTTCTGATGGGAAGAGGGATGCTGTTCCACAGTGTAGGAGCTGCAACCGCAAAGGCGCGGTCGCCCTTGAGCTTATGCCTGGATGTTAAGTAACCCCAAGTCGGACAATCTGAGGGACCTGGAGGTGGTGTGGTGGGTAAGCAGACCTTTGATGTAGGTGGGGGCAAGCCCTTTAAGGGCTTTGTAGACATAAAGGAGGATCTGGAAATTTATTCGGAACTGCACAGGGAGCCAGTGGCGAGAGGCCAGAATCGGGATGATGTGGTCCCTTTTCCGGGTGCCCGTCAGGAGTCTCGCTGCGGCGTTTTGGACCAGTTACAGGCGGGACAGGGAAGATTGGGTGATGCCAATTGCATCGAAAGAAATCACAAGGCAGCTTCAGCTTGAGAATGAGGTAGTTGCAGTAATCTAGGCAGGAGGAAATAAATGTGTGGATGATCTTTTCAAGCTCATCAAACTGGAGGAATTGTTATATTTTAGCTATCGTCCGAAGCTGGAAGAAGCTAGCTTTTACCACGGCATTGACTTGTTTGTCAAATTTCAGTGCTGAGTCAAATATCACGCCAAGGTTTTTGACGATAGGTTTGAGTAATGGGGTAAGGGCCTGCTATCATTTTAATTGAGTCCGAGGGGCCGAGAAGGATGACCTCAGACTTACTCTCGTTTAGTTGGAGGAAGTTCTGGGCCATCCAACACATTATATCCTCGAGGCAGCGGACAAGGTTAAGCAGATTTGATAGGTTTTTGGACTTCAGGGGGAGATAGAATTGTGTATCGTCTGCGCAGCAATGGAAGGAAATGCCGTGCTTTTGAATGACTTGGCCTAAGGGGAGCATATACAGGGAGAAGAGAATGGGGCCAAGGATGGGGAATGGCAGAACTAATTTACTCTCTTTCTCCACATTTAGTAATTGTTCTTTCCTTTCAGCCTTGTGTATTTTTGATTATATTCATCACAATATTGTGGAAGTATGGTGCCCATATCGCTTTTTGGTGCATTTTCTGATAAAATCGAATTAAAGACGCCCATAGAAATGTAACCTGTTCATTTCCCACGTACTGGCGTGGATTGAAAAGTGATTGGCAAGTAGGAGACAGAATAAGAATAAACAGGTCTTTTTCTAGGTGTCTTGTAGGAACTAATGGAATTACACAATGATCAGCGCTTGGGGCACAACTATTCACAACATGCATATCAATTATTTGTACGAGGAAACTAAACTTAGCATCTTCATGTTTGCAAACAACACCAAGGTGTTGGAGATGGAGAGGCAGTGGGGAGGGGGGGGGTGACTGAGCTAAGAGGAGAATGCAATGGGTGCTAATTTGATATAGGCAAGTTGCATGACAAAGTTTAATATGTATATAGGAGGTTGTCCACTTTGGTTCTAAACCAAATTTTTTGAATAGTGGTAGATAGGCAAAAGAAACGAATGCAAGTAGATATGGCTGTCCTTGTGCGCCAGTTGCTAAAAGCTAGAGAAAGTGGGCAGGCAAATGGTACGTTGGCCTTAATTGGCTGCTATAGAGTTACAAGAGGATATGGGTGTAACTCCTTTGAAGTTTTGGTTTCCACTTCTGAAGGAGGAATTAAGTTATTCTGGAGAGAGTGCAATGTAGATTGTTATAGAATTGTGCAGGATTGATGTATAAAGATAAATTAGGTTGATCAGGCCTATATTCTCAGGAGTTTAGGAGAATAAGAGGGGATCTCAGCAACCTATAACATTCTAAAAGGATTAGACAGGCTAGATGCAGGGTAGATGTTTTCTGAAGCCTCAAGAGACTGGAATCAGGAGGTCATAGCCTTAAAACATCAGGTATTGGGTTATTAAACATAACAAAGTAGAAGCTCTGAACTGCAAAAGACTATTATTATTGCACTATATTTGTTATTTATTGAACTTTTTCTTTTGTTCTCTTCCCCTGTTATGTACTATTTTTACATATTCACATATTCTGTTGTGCTGCAGCAAGTAAGAATTTCATTGTCGCATCCGGGATATATGACAATAAAACACTCTTGACTCTTGAGGTATGCCATTTGGAACCAAAATAAGCAGAAACAGAAAAAGGATCACAAATCTTTGAAACTCTACAAGAGAGGGCAGTGAAAGATAAGTCATTAACTATGTGCAAGAAGAAGATGGATATAAATGGACTGAAGATATACAGGGAAAGACTAAAGTAAGACACTGAGGTGGATGATCGTGTTGAACGCTAGAGCAAGCCTGAAGGGCAAATTGCAGGCAAATAGGGCCCACCAACAGAGTCCATAGTAAGACCTTTGAGTTTCCACTAGTGGTATTCCACTAGTGGCATTGAACCCTGCAGAGCAAATAGAAGGACGAATAGACCAACGCAGTAGACCAAAGCGAGTGTCTTCCAAGAAACCGCATTCATCAGCATAAAAGCCTTGCTATTCAGGAATAAAGTAAAACGGTCAAGCCACTGCATTCAGGTGCCCATGAATGCTATAACTCATTAAGCTCATTTCTCTCTGCTCTGTTGGCCACATTGTTGAAATGTTGGACAAAAGAAATGGTAGAATCACTCAGTCAAGGTCACTCGTGGAGGAAAGAAAATACATATCTGGGAGGAACAAACTTAAGTGCTCAGCATTTGCTTTAAGCCCCAATATTTTGATATAGTGGAGGTGTTGGTGGAAGGAGAAGGGGGCCAACCTGAGGTTGTAGAACACTTGATCCTGCACATTGTATCTCCATGGCCAAAGAACATGCCCATCCAGACTTAAATCACTCAGGCATCTGAAGAACTTCATGAACCAGATGGACATCAACCCCAATTCTGAGGGACCATCATCATTGCTGACAAGTCCTGTATTCAGAATTCATTAAATTATAACTTTAGTTTTAAGTGTATCTCTCTTCTGCACACATTGAACTATTAATTCCCAGCTTCTTCTTAATGTGGAGTGACATATATGCTGGGCAATGAGTTTGCATCTTGTTATGGTACGCACTTCTTCTGCTGTGGATGACCAACAGTGCCTCATGTCCAGTTTTGTGTACCATTACCATTTAATTTGATTGTAGTGCTCAATAATACAATGGCGAGTATTCTTGACACTAGTTCTTTCTTCAATACAATCTTTTTTAAAGTACCAAAATAAAACAGGAAACACTGGAGATGCACAACAAACCATACAGAACCTTTGGAGAAAGAAACAATAGGTTAAATGTAATTTTTTTTTCATGAGAACTGATCATTGACTTGAAACATTGAAGTCATTGACTTGAAACATACTGCCTGACTTAGTGGGTACTCCTCGCATTTTCCTTCTTAAATCTGGATTTCTGCCTAAGCATTTTTTGATTTATTTTCCAAAGAAAAAAATTAAGATAATGTGCCCCATCAATCCTGGATTGATGTTATTTCAACGAGCTAACGTAAAAATATACCATTTCGCTCATTGTGCATTATATCTGGAGGATAAGAATTAGATATAAAACTTTTTTTTAAAATTGTGTTTGTCCAGAGTTCATGACAAATGACAAAACTCACCTGACTACATTTATGTTGTAATTACAGGGGAGTTTTGCTGAAAATCTTGCTTTTCTTCTGGAGGCATTGAAAAAAGGTACAGATCATTTTCTGTTAAATTGTTTTCCTAAGGTTTTGGTCATTGTTTGATCATTTTCCATTAAGATAATCATTGTGAATTACGTTAAACTGCATGACCAAACTTGATTCACTTGATATTGTTTTTACTGTGCTGCTTTTCCTCACAATATCTTTTGCAGCCTCAGTTTTGTTTTCACCTGGAAGCCATAGTTCAGCAGGTGTTGGCAAGTTACCAAAAAAGTAGATTCACCAGTATGCTGCCCAGACTGGAGAAATTTAATTCTTGGGAGAACCTGGATAGATTTTTTTTTGTCCCAGGAATGAAAGAGGCCGAGGGGTGACCTGATAGATGTATATTAGATAATGAAAGGCATCGGTAACATAGTAAAAATATGTTTCCAGTGGCAAGGATTGCAAAAACAAGTGGCTACAGGTTTAATAAGATGGGGGGAGAGAGATAAGAATTTTAAAGTAAGTTTTATGTTGCGCAGAGTGGTTGATATTGGGAACTCGCTGCCTGAGCAGATGTTGAAATCCGATAACGTCCCTATATTTAAGTGGTATTTAGACAGACAATGAAGTGGGATTAGTGTAAATGGGTATGGATGTAGTGTGTTGAAGGGCGTGTTTGTGTTGTACGATTCAATGACTAGGTCTTCATGTTTGAGTATGTTGACACAAATGTGTCCACACAGAATCAGTTGAGATCAGAAATGCAGCCTTTTGCTTTCCTTCCCTTTATGAATACATGGATGCCAATTGTAGTTATCCTATTCTTGCATCACTGCTGTGCCAGCGTGATCTCCAGGGACAAAGCCATTGAAGCTCAGTTCCACACACAAAGTCATCAGAGAACCTCAATTGAACATAAATTGCATTACTCCATTTTAGCTTTCTTAATAATGAGGGCAAACCTAGGAATAATAAGTAGATGAGATATAGTCATCTCTCAGAATAATTATTCAACAATTCAATTGTTCATTCACTTGGGAATTTTAACTAGGATTTATGCATATTCTGGTCAGTTGAACTTTGCAAAATTCAAATTTGGTCTCTCAGATACCAGAAGAATTTCATTTTTATCAGAACTTTACTTAATGTTACAAATGCTTAGTATTGATAAGCCACAAAAAAGATGTGTATCATAGCCTCTCTGAATTTGGACTGTACAATCCGCTTAAAACAGCCTAGGGTAAAGTTGTCCCCATGCTGGAGGGAAAATATGCATTGGAATTTATTAAAGTTGGCTGCAAATCTTTATCAGATTTACTGAAATGGAGCTGTCCTTATTTCTTGTATAGTTACTATAACCGCATGTCAAATTATAAAAGGACACTGCCGAACGTACCTAGAGTGAATCCAAAAATGTAACACCATAAGAACATTAATACATGAGATCAATGGAAATAGATATGGGATCTATACCTCCAAGACAAAAAGTCACGGTCATAAAATAATTTATTTTGTTTTCTTTTTAGGTTGCGTTCTTAAAATAAACAGCATTAACAACTCATTGTTTAGAAATTGCTGATGGGTGACTGTGACATGACTGCTGAAACTGGTCTTTCTCACTTATGTACATTTTTTTAAACCTGAAGCGATACATCTGTTGAGTGCTTGCTTGGCCTCAGTTGAGTCATACAGCATGGAAAGAGGCCCTTCAGCCCAATGTGTAAAGCTTTTTCATTTTACCTTCCGTGGAATTGTGGGTTCTCTTTGGTTTGGATCTCATTAGATAACCTTTACAATGCAGAAATAGACAATTTATTCCAGCTGGTCTTTGCCAAAATGTTGACTGTTTCTCCATCCACAGATGCTGCTTGATTTGTTGAGTGTTTCTAGCACTTTGAGAAAATGAAATAAACTAAACATTAAGACAAGTGTGAACAAAAGATGGGACGTTCAAAGACAGTGGCTGGGATAGATCAAGCTAATTTATTTAATTCTTCCTCGTAGTTGTAAATTAAACTGTAGTCACAAATTTTGTCACAGACTAAATTTCCGGGTACAAAGGCAGTCAACCTCTTGTGTTGTTTTACCTTAAGTGATTTGAAAGATGCCATTTACAGAAGAAAATTATGTGCATTTCACCTTGCCCTTGAAAGGGAAGCTGTAGATAACGGCGCACCATTTTCTACTGTTAAAATATATGCATTTTGTAACTACCCTGATGTTGCCAATAGAGTTTTTTTTGTTTGCTTCAGCAAACGTGCATTACTGAGTATGCCATGCCTGAATATTTTCTAGATTATTGGGCAGGATATTATTTGAAAACGGGCGATTGGCATGTGATCTTGATGGAAGCTGCTGTGTGTGTTTCTACTGGGAGTATTTTTGCGACCTGGCTGCATTGCTGAAAGCCCCAGGAGTTTGCAAAGTCACCACCGCTGATAATTGTCAGCTCAATGGCTGGTTGGACAGCAGGCCCCAACGACAACGTGCTGCAGGAAGAGATTTTAAATTTTCCCCCTCCCCCCCCCCCCCCCCCCACATGCTCCGTTCATTTGCAGAGTCGCGCCGCCAAAACACTGCCCTGTGTTGCCACCACAAACGCCAAAGTCCAGATATAACCTGGAGGTCAGAAAGCTGTAATTGTCAGCATGGCTGACCAGGCAGTGCTCTGCCCGTTCACAGACTGATACAGCAATGGGCTACTTGTGCTGGTGAGAGGGGCCAGGTATACTTTATATCGACTCTTCAGCTTCATGCTAGGGATGGCCATCCTTCAAACATTGACCCCATTCATGTTTTAAGTTTAAATTTATTTTTAACTTGAAAACTTTTTTTAATTGTCAGGATCTATTTGAATGTTTTTGAGAAACAATTAAAATAGTTCAAAGCTTTTGACTTCAGTGGAGCCCAATCAATGTATTATAACGACTGAATGCTGCCTAGGATATATCTGAAACTATAAAGAACATTTTGAAAGAGTGTACAGAAGAAATTAAAAGATAATTTAGAAAAAGGTTATTTTTAAATGAAAGGATGAAAGATAAAATGAGGAAATAGCTTGAAAAAAGCACAAAAGAAAGAAAACAAAAGATTTTAATCAGCTCACTAGGTATTGACGTCCCTTGGTTTACTTATACTAGGATTGGGATGTTTCTAAATGAATCCACATCAGAGTAAGTAACAATTGGACAGCTTGAGTAGAGAAGTTGGGAGGTCATATAGCAGTTGGATAAGATGTTGTTGAGGCCACATTTAGAGTATTCTGTTCAGTTTTGGGCACCATGTCATGGGAAAGAATCTTTCAAGCTGGAAACGGTGCAGGGAAGATTTACGAGAATGTTGTCAGAGCTCGATGGCCTGAGCGATGGGGAGAGGTTGAGCAAGCTAGGACTATTCCTTGGAGTGGAGGATGATGAGGGGTGATCTTATAGAGATGTATAAAATCATGAGAGGAATAGATTGAGTAGATGTAATGAGTCTCTGGCTCAGAGTAGGGGAATCAAGAACCAGAGGACTGAGGTTTAATGTGATGGGGGAAAGATTTAATAAGAATCTGAGGAGTAACTTTTTCATGCAAAGGGTGGTAGGAGTATGGAAGGAGCTGCCAGAGGAGGTAGTTGAGGCAGGTACTATCACAATGTTTAAGAAACATTTAGACGGTACATGGATAGGACAGGTTTGGAGAGATATGGGCCAAACGCAGGCAGGTGGGACTAGTTTAGATGGGACATGTTGGCCGTCGTTCGCAAGTCGGGGTGAAGGGCCTGTTTCCACGCTGTAAGACTCTATGACTATGAGTCCAACTGTAAGAAACACGGTTTTCCCTCCAGCGGACAGTGTGTATATTGTTTGTCCTCCATAAAATTTCACTAGATAACAGACTGCTTTGCCATCATCCACTGAGTGAAAATCTGAGGGGAGAAAGAGAGATGGAGAGAGAAAGGAAGCAATGATCAAAATAAAAATTCCATGCTTGTTATTGATTTGCCTTCATTTCTAAAGTAGTATGAATCAACCATACTTAATTTGCTCATGCAATTCCAGGTCAAAAATAAGACAACTCCTTGAGTTCCTGTTTTGTTTCAATATTGAGATCTCTTAAGATTCTTTGGATGGGGTTGAAAATTATTTCCTGAAATGAAATTTGAAATAAATTGGGCTTTGGACTTTCTGTGCAGTTTTTAGTGGTGAGATTCCGCTCGTTCATCTATTAATAATAATATTTTTAATAATTAATTTACCAATGTGGGTGCCACTGACAACCTAGCATTTACTGCCCAACCCAAAAGAAAAAAAAAGAACTGCAGATGCTGGTTAATACATAAAAGGACACAAGTGCTGGAGTAATACAGCATGTCAGGCAGCATCTCTGGAGGACATTGGATAGGTGACGTTTCAGACTGATCCTATCCTTGGACTTTTTTTGTCTGAGAGGTCATGCTTTTGAAGGTGATGGCCTGGTGAAACTTATTCTTACTGGTGAAATTGTATTTCCTTTCAATAGTCGTGAGTCAAAACAAAGATGACAAATTTTAATCAAGAGGATAATTTGTGAAAGCTTTACAATGTATTAAAGGAAGGGGAAGAAAAATGAGAAGATAGAACTGCTTTAGAAACTGATGTGGAAAAAAACAGGAACTATCTTTTAAAATTAATATTGTGCACTCTTATTTCTAGGAAACCGCAGCAGTACTAGGCCTGTGCTTTTTATTTTGGATGAGTTTGACCTCTTTGCTCATCACAAGAATCAGACGTTGCTTTATAACCTGCTTGATATTGCTCAGGCAGCCCAGACACCTGTAGCTGTAGTGGGTCTAACGTGTCGACTGGTAAGTGTACAAGAAAATCTTTTATTTAAAAAAAAATTAAGATACTTGATTGATTTTTCTCAAAACAAATATCTTGCACCAATGACAGTGTCCTTGCAAAATCAATAATCCTTGTATATAACTCTATTATGTGAAGATATCAAATTTTCAGCTCCCCAATTCACTCAACGCAAAGATCCCATTGTAGTCAGTAAACAAGCTGAAAGCATGTCTTAAGGAGACATAGAACATAGAAAATAGAAACATAGAGAATAGGTGCAGGAGGAGGCCCTTCGAGCCAGCACCGACATTCATTGTGACCATGGCTGATCGTCTCCTATCAATAACCCGTGCCTGCCTTCTCCCCATATCCTTTGACTCCACTAGCCCCAAGACTAGTGGAGCCCCGAGACTGGTATAGAAATCATGAGCTGAGAATAAAATTGATGTTAAAAGTACTGAAACTCCTCCAGGAATAGAAAAATTTGGATTCAGAATTCCTACCTATTTAACTCAAGGAATTTGAAGCTCACCGAAGATTGCTTGTCATATTTCACATGTCTTATCAATGTTAAGCTCAGTTGAGTTACAATCAGGATTTAAGTTGAATTATTGACTTTTTTTCAAAATATTGAAGCACAGAAAATTAACCAAAGGACAGAGATATAAATCATAAAATGTGATTGCAAGAATGTTTTTAAGCAACTTAATGAAATGATCCTGTTTTTTTTTTTTTTTTTTTTTACAAAACCTTTTGTTTAATTGTCTGAACAAATGTTGCTCCAGCGCTAATAGATTGATTTCTGCCCCCAAAGTCTTCAGCAGCTTTAAAGAAAGGTAATAATTCATCAGCTGAATCCTAAAGTATTTGAAACTATGCATTTCTGTTGAAACTTCAGGATGTTTTGGAACTACTAGAGAAGAGGGTGAAGTCCAGATTTTCTCACAGACAGATTCATTTTGCTGAATGCATTTAGCTTCAGGCAGTATATGGAAGTTTTCCAGCAACAATTTAGTTTACCGAAAGAGTTTCCTGATTGGACATTCGCACAAGAATGGAATCAAAATATTGAGGTATCTTTTTTCTTATAACACCAACTGTACCAATTACAATGGATCAATGTTTCTTTGAACAAATCATAAGAATAGATTCTGTATTAATATTAGCACAGCATCAGTACCAAGGAATATGTAACCTTTTAACAGTGTGAAGACTTCTTATTCCGAGAGGCAAAGATACTTTCTACTGATCATAATTTAACGTGTTCTGGTTAGTTTAATGTTATATTGTACTCCAATGATCATTCTAGATACCTAATTAAAATTAAAACAAATAAGTTATTTTCAATGTGCACGTCAATGGAAATCTGAAGCATGCAAATCCGCAGTTCACTTCTGAGATTTTAAGGTGGAAGCATTTCTTTGCTGCAACAGAAATAGTCAGAACATCTATAGCAAAAGAAAAGACTGCTTCTCATTTTTTATTTTATTGATCTTAAAGGGGCTACCCAGTCTAGCCCTAGCTTTCAGTACAAAGACAAGGTCATGGGTATTTCAAGTACATATTCAAATTTGTCCTCATTTTCACTCTAATCATTCTCCCTATTATTTCAAATATTATTCCACCCAATTTCTGACTCCTCTGAGAAGAAAAATTGCTTGTTCCTATTTATTCATAATTTTATTGGTCTCCATTAGTCTTTAGTGTTTCTAGTTTTCCATACAGCTTGAATTTCCAGTCCTGACAACATTTTTATCAATTTCCTTAGTGCAGTCACGTCTCCCCTGTAATATAGTGACGAGAGCCAGAGCTGGTCTAATTCATATTGTACACAATTCCAGGACAAAATGCCTGCTCTTAAGAACATGCGTGATAAGAGCTGCATTGGGCCATTCGGCCCATCGTCTACTCCGCCATTCAATCATGGCCGATCTATCTCTCCCTCCTAACCCCATTCTCCTGCCTTCTACCCATTACCTCTGACACCTGTATTAATCAAGAATATATTTATCACTGCCTTAAATATATCCACTGACTTGACCTCCACAGCCTTCTGTTGCAAAGAATTCCACAGATTCACTACACTCTGACTAAATAAATTCCTCCTCATCTCCATCCTAAAAGAACGTCCTTTAATTCTGAGGCTATGACCTCTATCTAGTCCTAGATTTTCCTACTAGTGGAAACATCCTCTCCACATCCACTCTATCCAAGCCTTTCACTCTGTACGTTTCATCGTTCATATGATCCATCGCTTGCTCTTTTAATCACTTTTTAGGTATCTGTAGACAAACTCTGAGCCCTTGTTCCTCCAAATCTCTCCCATTTATTATGTATTTCCCTGCCTATTGCACCTCCCCATACAGTGCCCTCCATAATGTTTGGGACAAAGACCCATTAGTTAATTATTTGCCTCTACTCCACAATTTGAGATGTGTAATAGAAAAAAATCACATGTGGTTGAAGTGCACATTGTCAGATTTTAATAAAGGCTATTTTTAATACATTTTGGTTTCACCATGTAGAAATTACAGCGGTGTTTATTTTATACATAGTGCCCCCCCACCACCATTTCAGGGCACCATAATGTTTGGAACACAGCAATGTCATGTAATTGAAAGTAGTCATGTTTAGTATTTTGTTGCATATCCTTTGCATGCAATGATTGCTTGTTCTGCGATTCATGGACATCACCAGTTGCTGGGGTTCAGATCGGGTGATTGACTTGGCCACTCAAGAATTGACCATTTTTTAGCTTTGAAAAACTCCTTTGTTGCTTTAGCAGTATGTTTGACGTCTGTTTTGCTGTAGAATGAACCGCCAACCAACGAGTTTTGAGGCATTTCTTTGAACGAGCAGATAGGATGTGTCTGTACACTTCAGAATTCATTATGTTACTATCATCAGCAGTTGTATCATCAATGTAGATAAGTGAGCCAGTACCTTCAGCAGCCATACATGCCTAGGCCAGAACACCCCCACCACCGTGTTTCACAGATGAGGTGGTATGCTTTGGATCTTGGGCGGTTCCTTCTCTCCTCCATACTTTGCTCTTGCCATCACTCTGATATAAGTTAATCTTCATCTCATCTGTCCACAAGACCTTTTTCCAGAACTGTGGTTGCTCTTTTAAGTACTTCTTGGCAAACAGTAACCTGGCCATCCTCTTTTTGCGTTTGGCTGATATCTCTAACAATTTTATTCGTGTTTCTCAGTATCATAATGGCTTCTTTGACTTTCAATGGCACAACTTTGGTCCTCATGTTGGTAAACAGCAATAAGTTACCAAAGGTGATGGAACTACTAGGTGCTGAGAGATCTCTTATACCTGCATTAAGGAGGCAATTATTACACACCTGTGAAGCCATGTGTCCCAAACATTATGGTGCCCTGAAATGGGGGGGGTTATGTATAAACACAGCTGTAATTTCTACATGGTGAAACCAAAATGTGTAAAAATGGCCTTTATTAAAATCTGACAATGTGCACTTTAACCACATGTGATTTTTTTTCTATTACAAATCTCAAATTGTGGAGTACAGAGGCAAATAAATAAATGATGGGTCTTTGTCCCAAACATTATGGAGGGCATTGTATGTATTCTCTCACACTTCCTGTGAAAATTCCGTTTCTTGCTTCTTAATTAACCAGATCATCAGCATTTTCTACAGTTTTTATGCTTTCATTTCTTTCAATCCATAGTGATGTTTAAAATATTTGCAAACTTCATCCTATTTTCCAATTATATTTATTTAAACAAATGCCTTAATGGGCTAATATCTTTCACCATGCATAGGCATCACAATGCAAATCATGTCATCTTTAACATAACAAAATTGATTCATGAAGCAAGATGCTTCACTGGTGTAATCAAGCAAAACTAAATACTAAACAAAAGGAGATATTAGATAAGGCCAGCCAACTGGCTTGGAAGAAAATGCAGTTGAAACTGAGCTTTTGGAAATAATTCCTGGCATTTTTTATGATGAATCCAAAATACAAATTCTGATACTATATTTTGTCTTTTGTGGTCACTTAAATTTACGTATACATATCACTTAATCAAGGGAGTAATTTGCTAGGTTACCTGAACAAGCATAGGAAAAATCCCAGCCAACTATTACAAAATTACCTGCCTACATTAACGCAAGGCTTTCTTCCTAGGTTTTTCCGCTTTCGCTTGGGGAGTCTGCATCCTGCGGGCATGAACATCGAATTCACCCAATTTTGTTAGCCCTTGCTGTCTCCTCCCCTTCCTCAGCCCTCGGGCTGTCTCCTCCCATCCCCCCGCCCTCGGGCTCCTCCTCCTCCTTTTTCCTTCCTTCTCCCCGCCACCTCCTATCAGTCTGAAGAAGGGTTTCGGCCCGAAACGTTACCTATTTCCTTCGCTCCATAGATGCTGCTGCACCTGCTGAGTTTCTCCAGCATTTTTGTGTACCTTTCTTCCTAGGTTATCTGGTTAGAGTCTGCCTCTTTGAAGTAACTGATTCCATCGCCATTGACAAGTTTGAGCAGAAAACAAAGTGCTGGAGGAAATCAGTCGGTCAGGCAGCATCAGACGCGGCTTGAACCACTGAATTCCTCCAGCTGTTTTTTGCTCAATATTCCACCATTTGCAGTGTCTTGTGACTTCATTGACATGTTTGTCATTTTGTTGCCACATCGATCATAAAACTGCCTGTTTATCTTTTATTTCAATTCCTGACCCCTTATATAAAAAACATTTACTCCTCATAAAAGTTCCTTCTGGTGCAAGAATTTACACTTGCTTTATCTATTCAGTAACTAAAAAAGCTGATTATTTGGCAGAAACTGTGTAAAGACAATTATTGTACCCGAGCCACAAAAGAATATCTGGCAATGTATACTGACCATATTCAGTTTTAAACATTTCCTGTTAAATCAAATGAAACGATAATATTATTTTGAAAATGTCTATAACATATTATGGTATATAACAGAATTACTAATAAGTGATGTTTTATGTTTGCTTTTTTTGTGTCATGGTTACTGAAGGACTGCCTAAGGTTGTTGTCTTTTAATAATCTTGCACTTTGACATTGTACTTGAGTATAGAAATTGGGATGTAATGGGATGTAATGTTTGAGTATAGAAGTTGGGATGTAATGTTATGAGTATAGAAGTTGGGATGTAATGTTAAAATTGTACAAGGCATTGGTGAGGCCAATTCTGGAGTATGGTGTACAATTTTGGTCGTCTAATTATAGGAAGGATGTCAACAAAATAGAGAGAGTACAGAGGAGATTTACTAGAATGTTGCCTGGGTTTCAGCAGCTAAGTTACAGAGAAAGGTTGAACAAGTTAGGGCTTTATTCTTTGGAGCGCAGAAGGTTAAGGGGGGACTTGATAGAGGTTTTTAAAATGATGAGAGGGATAGACAGAGTTGACGTGGAAAAGCTTTTCCCACTGAGAGTACGGAAGTTTCAAACAAGGGGACATGACTTGAGAATTAAGGGACTGAAGTTTAGGGGTAACATGAGGGGGAACTTCTTTACTCAGAGTGGTAGCTGTGTGGAATGAGCTTCCAGTGAAGGTGGTGGAGGGAGGTTCGTTTTTATCATTTAAAAATAAATTGGATAGTTATATGGATGGGAAGGGAATGGAGGGTTATGGTCTGAGCGCAGGTATATGGGACTAGGGGAGATTATGTGTTCGGCACGGACTAGAAGGGTCGAGATGGCCTGTTTCCGTGCTGTAATTGTTATATGGTTATATGGTTATATGGTACTTGTTCATTATAAATAGACCATGAGCGAGAATCACAGACATTCCAAAGCAAGTCAATCTCTATTTTTCCATTTGTATGTTGGCTGTTTTGCAATCTGCACGAGCCACTTAGTTATTTAACATACTCTGAAATATTGTTACCCTACCAGTCACTGTGCAAAAACAAGACTGTGGTGGATGTTCTACAGAAGCATTTCAATTCCAGTAAGGATTTCCGTTCCCTGCATATGTTATTGGTAAGAGTTTATTAATTCAAAGGTCATACTTCATAAAGCTTAAACAAGCAATTTACTCATTTTCGCTAGTAAGATTATAATTGGTGGTGCTGCACAATGGAATTTCATTTGCATTAGGGCATACTTACCCGCCTCTTATTTGATGGAATATTGAACAGTGCAGCATAGGAACAGGCACTTTGGTCCACCATGTCTGTGCTGAACATGATGCCAAAATAAACTAATCTTATCTACCTGCACATGATCTATATCTTTCCATTCCCTGCATATTCATGTGCCTATCTAAAAGCCTCTTAAATACCACTATCGTACTCCCTTCAACACCACCCCTGACAGTTTGTTCCTGGCATCCAACACGCTGTGTAAAAAAAAAATACTTGCCCACGCATCTCCTTTAAACTTTTCTATTATAAGCCAGGCCCTCTTTGATATTTCCATCCTGGGAAAAAAAGTCTGACTTTCTTCCCTATCTATATTTTTATATATTTCTATCAGGTGGATAGAAGTATATAAAATGGAGAAGGAAGGGGGGAGGGGAGGAGGGGGGGTGGGGGCAGAACCATTTCATCTCTCGATTTGATTACACAGTCTATGAGTGTTGAGTTAACTAGTGGTGAGTTTTGGTTGTTTTATAGTCTTCAACCTATTGTAGTTTTGAATCCTAATAGTGCTGATGAACTGGAAGAGATTGTTTTCAGGTTTCTGATCCAGTATATATTTATATCTCCCAGAATTAACTGATTAGTGAAACAGCACAACATTTTTATTTGGGGAGCTGAATATTAATACTATTTAATGACAAGAACAAGAATAATATTTCCAATCCTTCTCTTCGAAAATCCATATGATCACGAATGATTTTTCAAAACAGTAGTTTATCTAAGAAAACTGATCAACTGCAAATGCTAGAAATGTGAAATAAAACCAAAATATTTAAAATACTCAGCAGATCAGGCAGCATTCTGTGGAGAGATAAGAGTTGACATTACAATTCCTTCTCTTCTGACAGAATGCTGCCAAACCTGCTGCATATTTCCAGCAATGTCTGTTTGTATTATGTCATAAGGAGTAGTAGTAGAATTAGGCCATTCGGCCTATCAAGTCTACTCCGCCATTCAATCATGGCTGATCTATCTCTCCTATCCCTATTTTCCTGCCTCCTCACCTCTGACACCTGTATTCTATGACATCTGATGTTGCACAAGAGAAAACATTGTGAACATTTACATGGTTTGGGCAACTTCAATCACTTATGTAATTCAAGTTAATAATTGAGTTAAAATAAATAAAAACATTTTAGCTTCCATATTCCATATATATTTTGAATGTTGTAATTGTAAAAATTGTTCTTTCCCAGAAAAATGTCTGGATCAAAATGCAAGGTCTCTCTGTGCCTATTTCAGTTTCTGATATAATGTTCTATTTAAATTTATGGACTTCTTCTTTGCTATGTTGTGTCTCTTACTAGGGGAGCATTCTTGGCTCAAACCTTTAAATTTAATCTTTTGTTGCTGCAAATGCAGAGAAATCCTTATTTAGAAACGTCAAATTGAATGCTGTATCCCGCTGTTACCTCATGCTGAACAAAATGAACTTTATACATTTCAGAGTGTTATTGAAATATGTGACTGTAATTTTGAGCCAGCTAGACCTGGAGCCATAGTCATCCAGCATGGAGCATGTAGAATATCCAAGAAGTTCACCTAGTGCATGGATTAACATTTCTCTTTCAATCAACAATATTACAATACATGTTTTTGAAAACTTCCTGTGTACATTTCCCTGCATAACAACAGTGAATGCTCCTTAAAGTACTTTATTGGCCATGTAGCACTTTGGGATGAAGATATGAAAGACTTTACAGAAATGCAAATTTCATCCAAAAACATTTCTCCTGCTTCTGTTGAATAAGCAGTTTAGGGCATGGAAACAGACCCTTCAGCACATCACGTCTTTGCCAACCATCAAGTACCTATCTTTACCAATCCAATTTTCCAGGACTCGGCTAATATGCTTCTCATTGGTTTTAAGTGCTTATCTAAATATTTAAATCCCATGCGTGTATCTGTCTCCACCACCCATTCAAATGAATTATTCCAGGTTTCAACCATCCTCTGGATGAAAATATTCTTCCTCCAATCTCCTAAATCTACTTCTTGCTATAAACCTATGACCTCTGGTTATAAACACCATTATGAAGAGAACATTCCCTCTCTCCAGAGATGCTGCCAGTCCTGCTGAGTTACTCCAGCATTTTGTGTCTATCTTCGGTGTACAACTAGCATCTGCAGTTCCTTCCTACACCTGACTGTGTTCCTGTACATTTTTATCCTGACTAGTTTGTCATTAAGTGAATTGATTATATGATTTAAATGTAGACACAAAGAACTGCAGACACTTATTACAAAAAAGACACAATGTGCTGGAGTAACTCAGTGGCTCAGACAGCATCTCTGGAGACCATAGGTGGACGACATTTTGGGTCTAGAACCATATTCCATTAACCCTTCAGACTGCTTTATAGAGCAGCGATTAACTCTCCAGAAGACCATTTAACCATGTCTTCTAGGAAATATCTTGCATTGATGACAAATAATCTCCAGTTATTTAATTAATATTATTTTGATTTCAGATGTTCGCTCTTAGTCATGTGACCATTTCCAAGCCAAGTATCCAATCAATGGATCTTCTGGATGCCAGCAGATTGTACACAATGGATTCCAAAGCAAATATACTACATGGTAGGGAGAGCAATGTAGTTCAGCCCAGAAATCAGAGATTTAAGGATTAATAGTCTACACTGCAGTCAGTGAAAATACAGCAGCAAATTATAATTATCCAGCAAGCCTTATAACTTATCAAAATCTCCCAATGCACTTCTTTAAAGCATATCAAAACATGATAGAGCTTCAAAGTGATCTTGCAGCAAAATGTCAAAAATTCCGTCAGTCAAGAATCTTAAGACGATGCTAGGAGGCTGCAAGGTGACTTGGATAGGTTGGGTGAGTGGGCAAATGCATGGCAGATGCAGTATAATGTGGATAAATGTGAGGTTATCCACTTTGGTGGCAAAGACAGGAAAATAGACTATTATCTGAATGGTGGCCGATTAGGAAAAGGGGAGATGCAACGAGACCTGGGTGTCCTGGTACACCAGTCATTGAAAGTAGGAATGCAGGTGCAGCAGGCAGTGAAGAAAGCAAATGGTATGTTAGCATTCATAGCAAAAGGATTTGAGTATAGGAGCAGGGAGGTTCTATTGCAGTTCTACAGGGTCTTGGTGAGACCACACCTGGAGTATTGCGTACAGTTTTGGTCGCCTAATCTGAGGAAAGACATTCTTGCCATGGAGGGAGTACAGAGAAGGTTCACCAGACTGATTCCTGGGATGTCAGGACTGTTTTATGAAGAAAGACTGGATAGACTCGGCTTGTACACGCTAGAATTTAGAAGATTGAGGGGGGATCTTATAGAAACTTACAAAATTCTTAAGGGGTTGGACAGGCTAGATGCAGGAAGATTATTCCCGATGTTGGGGAAGTCCAGAACTAGGGGTCACAGTTTAAGGATAAGGGGGAAGTCTTTTAGGACCGAGATGAGAAAATCATTTTTTACACAGAGAGTGGTGAATCTGTGGAATTCTCTGCCACAGAAGGTAGTTGAGGCCAGTTCATTGGCTATATTTAAGAGGGAGTTAGATGTGGCTAAAGGGATCAGGGGGTATGGAGAGAAGGCAGGGATGGGATACTGAGTTGGATGATCAGCCATGATCATATTGAATGGCGGTGCAGGCTCGAAGGGCCGAATGGCCTACTCCTGCACCTATTTTCTATGTCTATGTTTCTATGAAAGAGATATCTTAAGAGAAAAGATGAGATGGTGAATTGCAATACTTGGGGTCTGAGCAGTTGAGATTAAGGCTACTAATTATGCAGGGATTTGGCAATGATCAAAATACCAAAATTTGAGCAGTGCATCTAATCCCCTCTCTTCCTTCTCAAGTGAGCACAGTTCCATCCTCTCTATTCTGCTCGTAACTCTTTTTTAGACTGAACGTATTGTGCTTAATGGTCATTTTCAGTTTTAGACAGCTCCCAGAGAGAGACAGAGTTGGTAGCTAGGGAATGGTGCTGGTGACGAGGACCAAAATCTATGTTAACAGGTTAACAATTAGCTTGTTATATTGTAGGAAAAGGAATATGAGGCATTTGTATTGTTCAGTTTTATTGCTTTTTTTTTGTTTTAAAGAGCTTGTAATTTTGTAGATATTGTCTAATTTACCATTTATATTATGTTGACATTTTTTTTTAAACAGTCATGCATAATGGGAAGCATGCTTTGAGTACCTAGTCCCGTGCAACCTCAATAGATGCTTGTGTGCTCTTTGATTATAAAGCCCATAATTTTTAATACTGACTGTTTTTAATACCCGTTTCTCTTGCATCAAGCCAAAAACATTTTGTGTCTCAGTAGTTATATTTCAGAGCACTATATCCTGTTCTGGTTAGGGAAATGGTAAAATTATTAATATAAGCATTTTGTTTTTGCATCAGGGGAAGGGATTTTGAATTGTTTGCATTGTTCTACCATATTAAAATTTATTTGGAGGTTTTAACTTTTAGCTGGCTTGTTTTTCTATTTTTTCCTTTTGCTATTTAATTGCTTCCTCTAAAATTAACTGGTCATTTGGTTGAAAAATGCATAGCCCTGCAGAGAACCACTATGATTAGAAATTTTAACTGTGCATTTCATAATTAACTTTCCATTGAAGATCTTGTGTTGTGCACTATTTTGCTCTCTCTTCCTCTTTGTCGCATCTCGCTTTAATACGGATAATTTTCCAATTATTTGAAGTCTGTGAAAATATGCTGCAGTCAACTTGGGAATTGCCTTTGATTTTTTTAAAGTTTAGTTGAAATTATCTGTGAATTTTATTTTTAATATCTGGCTCCATTTTCCCTTGTAGGTCTGTCTGTGCTGGAACTCTGCCTAATTATTGCCATGAAGCACTTGAATTCCATTTATGAAGGACAGCCGTTTAACTTTGAAATGGTTTACAATGGTGAGTTATTTTTTAAAAAGGAAATGAGGACCATGGAAAATTAGATAACTCAGTCTGCAGATGGGGCTTTAAATTTCTCTTCAGCAGAAATTGTCCCAAATGATTTTGCTTGACATTGAGGAGAACGAACATAGATGATTGAACAAGGTAGTAAAACCAGAGTTTGCTAGGATGGGGCAGACCATAAATAAATCTCCGATTGGAGACAGAACAGGGAAAAATCATAAATTGATGAAATTGAGGGCTCTTCATCTGAATGCGCATAACCTTCAGAACAAAATGTGTGCATTAGTGGAAAAATAGATAAATGGTACAAACTAATAATCATTACAGAAATACTGTTGCAAAGAATTAAATATTTCACGATACTTAACATTGACAATAGACAAACAAAAGTGGAAAGGTGGAAGTGTAGTGATGACCTACAGGTGGAGGCAGGTTCTCTGGATACTTTCAAGAGAGAGCTAGATAGGGCTCTTAAAAATAGCTGAGTCATGGGATATGGGGAGAAGATAGGAACGGGGTACTGATTGGGGATGATCAGCCATGATCACATTGAATGGCGGTGCTGGCTCGAAGGGCCGAATGGCCTACTCCTGCACCTATTGTCTATTGACCTTAAAATTTGATACATTCAATAGTGAGGAGACCTTAGCTTAGAAAATAGCATGACAAATCAGTTTTGGTGTAACTAAGAAACAGCAAGAGATAGAAGACAATGGTGAGAATTGGTTTTAGAACTCCAAGCAGCTGTGGTAATGTTGTAATGTAATAATGGTATAAGTAATGTTAAATTAGAGGTGCACATAACTAGGGTATTATAGGAATACATCTAGACTGGACAAACCAAGTTAGCAGTAACAGTATGGAGCCGGAATGTGCGTAACGAAAGGGAGTTAATATGATAGTTAGGCTACCTTTAATAAATAGTAATTCTACTAACATTTTATTTAATGACTAGAAGAGATTTAGTTTAGGCTGAAAGAGGCTGAATAAAACAAACTGAAGGCATAAGGCTTGAGATAGATGGATTATGTAGGCTGGAAAACTACATTAGAAGACAAAAAATAAGCTGTGTTACTAATGTCTCTTTTTTAAAGGCAATATGTCCAACTGGAAAAATGGTGCCACTGTGATTTAAGATTTGTTAAAGATAGTATTAGAAAAAGGTGTATGCTCTTGTCAACAAAAGCAATAAGCTTGAGGATTGGAAGATTTCATATCTCACCAAAGGAGGACCAAAGTATTGCTAGTAAATATGAGAGTAAACTTGTGATAAGAGTTATATGTTACAAGAGCATCCATAGATGTTCATAAAGGAAAAGGTCTGCCAACAGACAGAGATAAGAGAAAACATATTGGAGAATAAGAAAATGACCAAAAAGAAAATCAAATATCTTCAAAAATTGGTATAGAAATCCTCCTGAAGATAGTGGAGAACTATAGATTTGTTTAGTTTAGTTTAGAGATATAGCACGGAAACAGAGTCCGCACCGACCAGCGATCCCCGCACATTAACACAATCCTACCCACTAGGGACAATTTACATTTACATTTATACCAAGCCAATTAACCTACAAATTTGTGTGCCTTTGGAGTGTGGGAGGAAACCAAAGATCTCGAAGAAAACCCACGTTGTCACAGGGAGAATGTATAAACTCCGTACAGACAGCACCCATAGTTAGGATCAAACCTAGGTCTTTGGCGCTGTAAGGCAGCAACTCTACCGCTGTGCCACCATGCTGCCCATAGACGTGGAGTTAATTAACTTTAGAATAACCTTTTTTTTTTTAAATGGTATTGCAAAAATTAATGGAAACATAGAAACATAGAAAATAGGTGCAGCTCGAAGGGGCCAACCAAAATATAATCATGGTTGATCATCCAAAATCAGTACCCCATTCCTGAATTCTCCCCATATCTCTTGATCCCATTCCGAACTAAACAGTGATATATCCTCACGACCAGATGATCCATTCCTAGGATTTTGAAAGGCATACATACAGAAGAGGTGGGTATACTTATATCTTCCACATTTCTACCAAGTCTAAATTGACCCCTGCATATTGAAGGTGGAAAATGTAACCCTTCTATTTAAGAAAAGGATTAAGAACACATCGCTATTGACTAAGTATCAATTATCACTTCCTTAAACATAGATTTTCTGCATATGAAAATGGTGGGATATATTTTAATAAAGTGATAATAGGGCACTTTGCAAATAATAATTAGATTAGACAGAGTCGACAACTTGATGAAAGAGAAATAGTGTTTAAGAAATCTGTATCTTGAGGTTGCAACTTACAAAGTAGATGAATCAGTTAACATGGTGTAATTGGACATAGATGGCCTTCAATAAAGTGCCACGCGATACAGGAGCACATAGTATTTGGGATAATATGGTTAATAGAAAATAGGAATAATTAGTTAATTTTCAGGTCAGGTTCATGACAAAGGGGCAGGTGTTACAGAAATTGATGTTGGGCTCCAGCTATTCAATGCACAGTGCATTCAAAAAGTATTCAGACCCCTTCACTTTTTACACATTTTGTTACGTTACAGCCTTATTCCAAAATTGATGAAATTCTTTTTTTTAATCATCAATCTGCACCCAATACCCCATAATAAAAAAGCAAAAACAGGTGTTTGGAAATGTTTGCAAAGTAATTAAAAATAAATAACTGAAATATCACATTTATATAAGTATTCAGGCCCTTTACTCAGTACTTTGTTGAGGCACCTTTGGCAGCGATTACAGCCTTAAATCTCCCATTATTCGGTGCAGATCCTCTCAAGCTCTGTCAGGTTGAATGGGGAGCGTCAATGCACAGTTATTTTCAGGTCCCAGAGATGTTCGATCAGGTTCAAGTCCGGACTCTGGCTGGGCCACTCAATTACATTCACAGACACGCCACTCCTGCATTGGCTGTGTGCTTAGGATCGTTGTCCTGTTGGAAGATGAACCTCCGCCCCAGTCTGAGGTCCAGAATGCTCTGGAGCAGGTTTCCATTAAGGATTTCTCTGTACTTTGATCCGTTCATCTTTCCCTCGATCCTGACTAGTCTCCCAGTTCCTGCCGCTGAGAAACATCCCCACAGCATGATGCTTCCACCACCATGCTTCACCATAGGTATGGTTTGGCCAGCTGATGAGCGGTGCCTGGTTTCCTCCAAACATGACACTTGGCATTCAGGCCAAAGAGTTCAATTTTGGTTTCATCAGACCAGAGAATCTTGTTTCTCATGCCTTTTGGCAAACTCCAAGTGGGCTTACATGTGCCTTTTACTGAGGAGTGGTTTCCATCTGGCCACTCTACCATAAAGGCCCGATTGGTGGAGTGCTGCAGATATCATTGTCCTTCTGGAAGGTTCTCCCATCTCCACAGAGGAACTCTGGAGCTCTGTCAGAGTGAACATTGGGTTCTTGGTCACCTCCCTGACCAAGCCCCTTCTCCCCGATTGCTCAGTTTGGCTGGGCGGCCAGCTCTGTAAAGAGTCCTGGTGGTTACAAAGTTCTTCCATTTAAGAATGACGGAGGCCACTGTGCTCTTCGGGACCTGCAATGCTACAGGAATTGTTTTATACCCTTCCCCAGATCTGTGTCTCAACACAATCCTGTCTCGGAGGTCTATAGACAATTCCTTCGTCTTCATGGCTTGGATTTTGCTCTGACATGTAGGACCTTATATAGACAGGTGTGTGTCTTTCCAAATCATGTCCAATCAATTTAATTTATCACTGGTGGACTCCAATCAAGTTGTAGAAACATCTCAAGGATAATCAATGGAAAGAGGATGAACATAATCTCAATTTTGAGTGCCGTAGCAAAGGGTCTGAATACTTATGTAAATGTGATATTTCAGTTATTTCATTTTTAATTACTTTGCAAAAATTTCTAAACACCTGTTTTCGCTTCTTCATTCTGTATGTTCTTCATTCGATTCTTCATTCAGTGTGTAGATTGATGATAAAAAAAATGAATTTAATCCATTTTAAAATAACGCTGTAACGTAACAAAATGTGGATAAAGTAAAAGGGTCTGAATACTTTCTGAATGCACTGTACATCATTGATATAAATGTCAGGGTCCAGTATGACATAACCAAGTTTACTAATTACAATGAGGACTATAAGGAGGATACAAACAGGCTAAGTAAATTGGCAAAATCATAGTTAATGGAATAAAACAATTGTGAAGTTATCTACTTTGGTGGGAAAAATGTGTTTTTTTTTAAATGAAGGCTTTTCGGGTCGAGACCCTTCAGACTTTGAACTCTGAAGAAGGGTCGAGATCCGAAAAATCAATGATCACCCTTTCCTTCCCTCCGGAAATGCTGTCCTGCTGAGTTCCTCCAACATTTTGTGTCTAGCTATAGTTTATTTAAATTTATATGCTCCCATAGACTCCATTCCAAGAATTATTCTCGTAAATATTTTCTGCATCATCTCTAAAGCCTTCACCTTTTGTTTTAATAATGTGGTGACCATAGTCTAATGCTCTATCCCAATTGAGACCAAATAATAAGTGTTTTCTAAAAGTTCAGCATTATTTCCGTGTTTATACACAATGCCTTTATTGATAAATCCATTTAAACTACTTCCTCAACATGCCCTTTTGTTTCCAATTTGTGTACTTGCATCGCCAAGTCCATCTGTTTTCCGGCTCCCTATTAACCATTCAAAACCACCAGTGTACAGTAGCTGCAATGTGCATTATCTACAAATGACATTGCTGTTTCTGCCCAGAATACTTCGAGAGCATCTCCCAAACCTCAGCCTCTGCTGCCAAGGTGTTTAAAGGCAGCAGGTGTAAGGAAACACTGCCATCTACAGGATCACTTGTAGATTGCACTAAGATTTTACTGGGTCTAAATCCTGGAATTCCCTTACCTAATCAAACTAACAGCAGAACTACAATGGTTCAAGAAGCCAGTGTCCACCATCTTCAGGGAATCGGAAATAAATGCTAGCCTGATCATAAAATGGTCAGACCCTGAAACGGAATAAATAAATCAAATTAAATTAAATTGTAGCCTTAGTCCTTTATCTTCAAAAAACAATTCAATTAGTCTGGTGATTAAAAATGCAGAAGGTACCATCTATCTTTTCATTTCTAACAAATTGGACTGTTATATTTCTGTGAAATGCAGTGGTAGAGTTGCCAAACTTAAACATTAATATACACAAAGTACAATTCTATCTTGCAATTCATATAATTGAAGGTTTGAATATTAAAATATGTGGATTTTAAGTGTGCTGTCATTATGGGGAAGCAGGTCTAGCTAGCTATGATAGAGAGTTGAGCCATGCATTAGGTTACTAAGAAATGTAGTTGATTACATCCTGATAGTTGTATTTATTCAGTTTTGATGCATATTTATCTCTACGGGGAAAGTCGATGCCCCATTACATAAAGTGATTGAAATTAGTGTCCATGGATCCTGGATGTTGTGTGTATTATATGGAGGTGCCCCCCCCCCCCCCCCCCCCCCTAAAAAAGGGAGAAGAATGCATAAAATATTTGGGATAATGGGGAAAAGTTGTAGATAAAACTTAGCCATGTTTGATT
Organism: Leucoraja erinaceus; assembly: GCF_028641065.1. Classification (NCBI taxonomy): domain Eukaryota; kingdom Metazoa; phylum Chordata; class Chondrichthyes; order Rajiformes; family Rajidae; genus Leucoraja; species Leucoraja erinaceus. The sequence continues at coordinate 65,192,429 of NC_073383.1, read as the reverse complement.
TTCCAAACTTGGAATCCTGCCAAAAGATTGACCAGATTAACTTATTGCAGAATAATTTTGCTTGCAATTGCATATAATAAATTAAAGGCTATTGACATTAGTAAATAACGATTTTAATTATTTTAGATACAAATGCTGAGAGGTTGCTCTTATGACATGTGGTGAGAATGAAGAGTGATAAACAATTTAAAAATGTTGAAGAATTTAATTGTTGTACTGTCTAACTGTAACTACTTATTTTGAAAGATGTGTTGAAAAATGTACCGTATATTTACCACCTGTTCTTGCATTACAGAATTTCAGAAGTTCGTACAAAGGAAAACAAATTCTATGCATTACTTTGAGAAATCAGTAGTTTTGAAGGTAAGGAAAGTTGCGCAATGCAAACATTGAACGAAAGAGGGGAGGGGAAGCCTCCAAGAGTGGGGTGTTTAATACATCAAGAGAAAGTGAGAGAACGATGGAACAGGATATTGACAAGCAAAGTGTGACAGGCCACGGTAGAAAATGTAAATAGCAAATAGAGTGATACAGTGTGGAGACAAGTCCTTCGGCCCACTTGCCTGCGCTTGGCCCATATCCCTATCTTATACCTATTGTTGTTTCTTAAACAACGGGATAGTCCCAGCCTCAGCTACCTCCTCTGGCAGCTTGTACCATACATCCACCACCTTTTGTGTGAAAAAGTTACCCCTTGGATTCCAGTTAAATCTTTTCCCCTTCACCTTGGTTAGTGAATTAGATTTGGTTTGAGTCAAAAACTTATTTACAGCAAGGGTATGAAGTCTGTAAGCCGCAAAATGTGCCCTCTCAATAGCAGAAATAGGAAAATGTCTAAAGGGAACTGCAATTGTCGTAGGAAATATTAATACACTTATTGTTTGAACAAATCAAACAGTGAAGGAAGGGTATTGTAGAAATGAATTGGTGGACTGCTTTAAGGATTGCTACTTCGAGCCATTTGTCACAATCCTTGCCGCGGACAGGCTATTTGAGATTAGGTAATGAGAATGAATAAGAATCAGTAAGAGATCGTGTGGTTAAAGACCTCCCATGAGGTAGTAACCGCAATCTGACAGAATTCCAAATGCAGTTTGAAGGTGAACACCACAGGACCAAAACCAATGTCATCAACTTAAATTAGGGAAATTGTAATGGTTTGAAGGTGAAGCTGTTCAAAGTGGACTGGGAAAATAAGTTAAGAAAGTCATGGAAGTTGAGGAACATTAATAGTTATGTCTTGGAACATGTCCACTTTCCAAATGAGGTGCTGCTGCCAGTCTAAGGCATATTAAGGAAATAAATCCCCTGGGCCCAATCATGTGTATCCTAGAACATAGTAGGAAGCTGTGGAAGAAATTGTTGGAGCTGTAGCAGAGCTATTTACAGTAATTTTATCCAGTGGAGAGTGACTGGCAGACTGGAGGGTGGCTAATGTTGTGCCTTTATTAAGAAAGAATCCAGCATCTGCAGTTTCTTGTTTCTACAAATTCAGTCCCAGTCTGAGAAACAATCCTTTCAGGTAAATTTGTTAGATTATAATCAATAGTAAGCATATTGGCTGGCATTCCCTGAGCCTTCAAACAGTTGCAGTGTAAACCTGAAAATACAAGTCTGAATCCGATAGGTTCAATATTTATCTACACTCCCAGCTAATTTTACATTCAAAAGTTAAGGAGTGGTTTTATAAATGGTATTCTGTCCTTTCAGAATTGCTTGATGGAAGGATTAAGAATCGACTCATTTGTAGCAATCTGGATTATGTGCGACAACCTACTTTAGCATAGTTACATCAACATGAAACAAATTTAGAAAAGCATATACAAATAATGATAATTTGAATCATAACATTACCTATTTTTACACAGGGAACAGTCTCTGTTGAAACAAATACATATAACATATAACAATTACAGCACGGAAATTTAGTTCCAGGTAATAATACCTGGAACTAAAGCAAAGATTTTGCTTAGTTTGATTTTAAAGATAAATTATTCATGTTTCTATCAAATTTAATTTCTGCACACAATATACAAAAAATGAAACTTAATGACCATATTATAAAATCACCATCTGCCATTTCTGGCTCGTGCCTTTCATAACTTATATTTCAGTGACTGTTGACCATGTAACTTTGTTGTTTTAGTACGATAAAGCCAAAATCTATTTTTATTCCTTCATTCTGGCAAATCTAGAAACATAGAAAATAGGTGCAGGAGGAGGCCATTCGGCCCTTCGAGCCAGCACCGCCATTCATTGTGATCATGGCTGATCGCCCCCAATCAATAACCCGTGCCTGCCTTCTCCCCATATCCCTTGATTGCACTAGCCCTTAGAGCTCTATCTAACTCTTCTCTTAAATCTGTTAAACTGAGTTATTTTGCCAATCTAATTCAAGAAAACATGATTCAAACCATTCCAGAAGATTAGTCAAGCATGATTTTCCTTTCATAAATCCATGCTGGTTTGGACATCCTTTTACTGCTATCCAAATGCCCTATTATTACCTCTTTAATAATTGACTCCAGCATCTTTCCCACCACCGAAGTCAGGCTAACTGGTCTGTAATTCCCCGTTTTTTCTCTCGCTCCTTTCTTGAAAAGTGGGCTAACATTAGCTATCCTCCAATCCACAGGAACCGATCCTGAATCTATTGAACATTGGAAAATGATCACCAATGCGTCCACTATTTCTGGAGCCACCTCCCTGAGGACACTGGGATGCAGTCCATCATCCCAGGGGATTTATCATCCTTCAGTCCCATTAGCCTACCCAATACTATTTCTCGCCTAATGAAAATTTCTTTCAGTTCCTCGACCCCCTTAGATCCTCTGTCTTCCAGTACATCTGGGAGATTGTTTGTGTCTTCCTTAGTGAAGACAGATCCAAAGTACCTGTTCAACTCTTCTGCCATTACCTTGTTCCCCATAATAATTTCACCCGTGTCTGCCTTCAAGGGACCCACATTTGACTTTGCTATTCTTTTTCCCTTAACATATCTAAAGAAGCTTTTACTGCCCTTCTTTATATTCCTGGCCAGCTTCCCCTCGTACTTCATCTTTTCAGCCCGTATTGCACGTTTTGGTTCCTTCTGTTGTCCTATGACAGTTTACCCAATCCTCTAGCTTCCGGCTACTCTTTGCTGTGTTATACATCTTTTCTTTTAATTTTATTCTATCCCTAACTTCTCTTGTTAGCCACGGTTACCTCCTACTCCCCTTAGAATCTTTATTCCTTTTTGGAATGAAATGATCCTGTGTCTTCCGGATTATGCCCAGAAATTCTCTGCCACAGAAGGTAGTTGAGGCGTGTTCATTGGCTATATTTAAGAGGTAGTTAGATGTGCCCTTGTGGCTAAAGGGATCATGGGGTATGGAGAGAAGGCAGGTACTGAGCTGGATGATCAGCCGTGATCATATTGAATGGCGGTGCAGGCTCGAATGGCTGAATGGCCTACATCTGCACCTATTTTCTATGTCTATGTTTCTAATTCCTGCCATTGCTGTTCCACCATCATTCCTGCTAGTATCCCTGTCCAGTCTACCTTGGTCAGCTCCTCTCTCATGCCTTCATAACCCTCTTTGTTCAACTGCATCACTGCCACTTCCGATTTAACTTTCTCAAACTGCAGATGAAAACTAATCATATTACGTTAACTACCTCCAAGCGGTTCCTTTACCTCGAGTTCTCTTATCAAATTTGGTTCATTGGACAACACTAAATCCAGAATTGCCTTTTCTATGGTCGGCTCCATTACAAGCTGCTCTAAGAGAATCCATCTCGGAGACACTCTACAAACTCTCTTTCTTGGGGTCCTGAACCAACCTGATTTTCCCAGTCTACCTGCATATTGAAATCCCCCATCACCACAGTGGTATTACCTTTGTTACCAGTTTTAACTCCTGCTGCAAGTTACACCCTACATCCGGGCTACTATTTGAGGGTCTGTAGATAACACCAATTAGTGTCTTCTTGCCTTTGCAATTCCTCAACTCAATCCACAGTGACTCTACCTCGTCGGTCCCTAAGTCTTCCCTCGCAAGGGACTGAATTCCATTCCTCACCAGAAGAGCTACTCTCTCCCTCCCTCCCCCACCCACCTGCCTGTCCTTTCTATAGGATGCAAAACCCTGAATATTAGGTTCCCAGACCCGATCCTTCTGCAGCCACATCTCAGTAATCCCCACAATGTGATATCTACCAACCTCTAACTGAGCCTCAAGCTCATCTACTTTACTTCTTATACTTCACGCATTCAAATACTGTACTTTTAATTCCCTACGCATTTCACCATTCACATCGATCCCTATTACACTTGGCCATACTCTCCTATCCCTTTGTGAGCTTTCTTACCTGTTAATTCTGGGGTCATTAATTATCCCTTTACTCCCCTTCCCTTTAACTCCGTCCTTGACTATCCCATTTGACCCCCCCCCCTTATTTAGTTTAAAACCACCTGTGTAGCAGTGGCAAACCTGCCTGCCAGAATGCTGGTCCCCCACCTGTTAAGGTGCAATCTGTCCCTTTTGTACAGTTCTCCCTTACTCCAAAACAGATCCCAGTGGTCTAAGAATCTAAATCCCTGCCCCCTGCACCAGTTCCCCAGCCACATATTCAGGTCCTGTATCTCCCTGTTCCTGCTCTCGCCAGTACGAGGAACTGGAAGCAAACCGGAGATAACCACCCCGGAGGTCCTGTTTTTCAGCACTTTTCCGAGCTCTCTCGTCACGCTTCGGAATATTCATCCCCTTCTTTCCGACATCGTTTGTGCCAACATGCACTACACCATCCGGCTGTTCACCTTCGCCCTTGAGGATTTTCTCGCCCTTGAGGATCCTGGCACCCGGGAGGCAGCACACCTTCCTTGAATCCTGTCTGTTGCCGCAGAAACCCCTGTCCGTACCTCTCACAATGGAGTCTCCAACCATTGCCTGACGTCAGCCTCTTTGTTTTGGCTCAACAGCACTTTTTGCTTCGCAAGCCAGTGCGACGCTCGGTGCGTCAACGTCTTCTGTCCCGACAGCTTTTAAGTGGGTGAACCTGTTCACAAGAGGTACAACACCCAGGGACCTGTGCATTCCATGTTTACTTCCCTTTCTCACTGTCACCCACCTTCTCTCTTCCAGTACCTTAGGTGTAACAATCTTGCTGTAGGACTTGTCGAGGAACGACTCAGCCTCTCGGACAAACCTGAGGTCATCCACTTGCTTCTCCAGTTCCCCAACATGGTCCTTCAGGAGCTGTACCTGGATGCACTTCTCACACTTGTAGCAGCCAGAGGCACCAGCGGTGTCCTTGACCTCCCACATACAGCAAGCATCGCACTGAATCAGCTTGCCTGACATCTCCTTCTTTCCTCTCTCACTCTCAAGCGTTTTGCGTAGCCTCCTCTCCTAAGACTCTCGAGCCAAAGACTCACACTTTACTCACAGGGCACTTCCCTCACTGCCGCTCCCTTAGAGCAGCCTTGCTTATGTTGACTGATAAATTGCCTAATTTACCAACCAAATTCCTCAGTTTTAAACTGTATGTCCCCTTTTGTCTTACTCACCACCCCCCCCCTCACGGGCTTCAGCCAATCAGTGCTTCTTCCTGCTTCTCCTTATTGCTGCTTCTTCAAAATCCACGTAAGCTCTGTGGCTCAATAACACTCTCAGCTTCTGTAAGTCTCCCATTGTGTGAAGTGCAAAACACTGCATACTGATAGGTCCATGTGTACATTATTTACACTAGTGGCTTCCTTAATTGGAGTTGTTTCCACTGAAGCGAGGCACAAAGGCACTGCTAATGAAGTTTCAAGCATCAACTATTTTGAGTAATCCAATAAAGCTTGTTATACTTTGGTATAATGCCATTAAATGGTGAGCATAACTGATGGAGTTGATCACTGATGCTAAATGTTTCAGAAACAAAAGAAATCCTTCCATTTAAAATACTTTCAATTTATTTTACACATTATTGCTCCTGCACTTACTAACAGTCTGAGATCACGGCAGCACAGCTGTAGAGTTGCTGCCTTACAAGGCCAGAGACACGAGTACGATCATGACTACGGGTGCTGTCTGTATCGAGTTTATACGTTCTCCCCGTGTCCACAAGGGGTTTCTCTCACACTCCAAAGATGTACAGGTTTGTAGGTTAATTGGCTTTCGTAAAATAAATTTGTCCCAATTGTGTGTGAAGGGCAGTGTAAGTTTACGGGGCTCGCTGGTCAGCGCAAACTCGGTGGGCCGAAACGGATGTTTCCACACTGTATCTTTGAACTAAACTAATGTGATGGAGACCTCAGACATTTTAATCAGCTACTAGACTAAGTGGGATCTGTTGGGTCCCAGTCACACGGGAGGCCTGGTCTCCCAACCCATTCCCCAACGCAATATTTCACCACTCACCCATAGCCCCTAATTGTGCAGGCACGGCTCATTTCCCCTCATCCCCCAGCTGTCCCTCCCCCCCTTCTTCATGTGTGGGGGGGGGTGGAGGGGGGTGGGAGGGGAGTGTGTGTGTGTGTGTGTGGGCAGGGGGGGTGTAGGATGGGGGGAGAGCGTGGTGTGAGGGAGGGGGTTGTGGGGGTTATTGAGGGAGAGGGTGTGTGTGAGCGAGGGGGTGTGTGGGCGGAGGGAGGGGGGTGTGGGGTTGGGGAGGGTTATGGGGGGGAGGGGGTGGGGGGGCGATTGGGAGAGAGCTCGGAGAAAAGATGGGGGTTGTGGGGGAGAGAGGGGTATCACGTGGAGGGGGGCAGGAGCCAGCGAGGGGACTTGAGGGGAAGGGGCTGGCATTGGCGGTGCGATGGGGACTCACAGCGGGTGCTGGTCGCTGGATATTCTCCTCCGCCGGGATCAGATTCTCCGCTTTCCGTTTGGCGACATCTCCCTCTTCCGGTCCCTCCGAAAATTGTGTCTAGGTGCAGACCTCCACCAGCCATCCAGAGTGTTCCTCAGCTCCAGTAAAGACGCAATGGCGCAGGAAGGGGCGGTCCATCCCGCGGAGTGACAGGAGAAAAGACCAATCCACGCGGCGCTGACTGTCAGGAGAGGAGATCGATCTGCGCATGTGCAGTTTTTAAGATTTTTAAACCTCGATAACTTTTACGAAAGTCCACTGATCGGAGCAAAATGGTGCACTTGCAGCACAGGAGAATGATGAATGAGCTGGCGAGAAATCGTAGCACTATCGCGTACCGTTTTTTTTTTTTTTTGCGCAAATAGAAAGACTGTGTAAACCGGAAGACAACATGATCAGAGTTTTAGTTGATATAGATGATAACAGATAATAGCTTGTATTTTACAGTCGGTAGTAAAGGAACAGAGCTTACTTTTGCTTTAATATGTTGTTCAGAATGTATTAGTGGGTAGATTTACACTCTTGCAATCACTTTGAACACATCATGAACGGGCTTATACAGTCAGGGGAGTAGAGAACATACTGACTGAAGAATTCTTAAGGATGGCTAGATTATGACAGGATAAGGAGAGAAACATGATAGCAAAATTCATTTAACTAGCATGCGAAGAAAAATCCTGGCATTGCACTAAAATGGACTCAAAAGGAGCTGATGCTGAAATCTTGCATATAACAGTGTGTGAGTAAATTAGTGGGTCAGGGATCATCTCCGGAGGACGTGGTAGGCGACATTTTGGGTCTGAAGCAGGATCCTGATCTGAAACGTCAAGTATCCATGTCCTCCAGAAATGTTGGCTCACCCACTGATTTACTTCAGCATCTGCAGTTCTTGATATCGCACTAGCTGGGTTAAAGGACCTGTTTCCATGCTGTGTAGTTCTATTTCCGTAACCTTCAACAGTCGACATTTATAGTAAAAATTCAATTCCCTCTGGTAGAATGTCTACGGCAGAGACCATTCAGCCTGTTGCTGATCTCTCGTTTTCACACCTTACCCTTCCATATCTCTATATCTCCCTCTCCACTGACTATCAGTCTGAAGAAGGTTCTTGACCCATTCCTTCTCTCCAAAGATGCTGCCTGTCCCGCTGAGTTACTCCAGCATTTTGTGTCTATCTCTGTTATTTCAATGCCAGTTCTGCACTGCAGATTGACATCTTGGTTGGGCATTGACATGTTGGGCGAAAAGGCCCATTTCTGTGCTGTATTACTCTATGCAGCACCTCACCAGTTTTACCTCCCAGCTTCTTTTCCAAAGCCTTGATCATTGTTTTCAACCAATTCTGTCATGAAGGCCATAGTGGATCCAGCCTCCACCACACCTAATGTGATTACATTCCAGACACATTTAAAAAAAATAACTGTGACTTCCACTACGTAACCTCCTCCATCAATGTTTGCATCCATTATCCGCAATCTTAAAATTATTGTCAGTACTTCTGCCTAATCCCCTCTCATCCTTCTTGAGCGGGCACAGTCCCAGCATCTCTGGTCTGAACGGGTAACTATTTTTCACTCCAATCGCATAAATCTTCTCTGAACCTTCTCTCCAGCTTTCACATCTTTCCTTTAATGAGATGACCAGAGCCAAACACATTGTAAAACACTGGTCCAGCCTCAACTGGTTATAAAGTTCAGTTTGACCTCTCCTTTTATACTTTATGCCTCTGATAAAGCCCTAAATTTTAAGTGCCCTATCAACCACTTTATCAAGCACTTTCAATGATTTGTATGTCCTTAGCCAAGGTCCCTCTGCTGCAGCACTTCTTTTAGAACAGTAAACCATCTTCACTTAAAAGCCATTTAAAATTCTGACCATATCCTTGATTTCACCAATTAGGTCTGCAAAAACACAAACACAGAGTGGATCATCATCATTTACTGCAGCTTTCCAATATCAGTCTTGAACCCCCTCCTTCTGCTCTCCCATGTCACCGAGTTTCATTCCCAACCTGTTCCATCTGCTTGTTTTTTTTCCTCTTCTCACTATCTGTCTCATCTTTTTCACCCACCGTCTTCTAACTACACCTCTGCCAGGCTTCATCTACTCATCATCTCCCCTCTCCCCCTGTTCCACCCATCACTTATGTGGGGAGGAGGGGGGTGTTTGAGGGGGGAGAGAGAGCTCAGAGAAAAGACGGGAGAGAAGCCATGGGGGAGAGGGGGGGTATCACGGGGGAGGGAGGCAGGAGCCAGCGAGGGTAACCAGAGGGAAAGGGGCTGGAGCTGGCGGTGCGATGGGGACTCACAGTGGGCGCTGGTTGCTGGACGTTCTTCTCCGCCGGGATCAGAGTCTCCGCTTTCCGTTTGGCTTCATCTCCAACGCAGCGCTGCTTCCGGTCCCTCCGAAAATTGGAGACCTCCGCCGGCCATCCAGAGCGTCCCTCAGCTCCATTAAAGACGCAATGGCGCAGGAAGGGGTGGACCATCCCGGGGAGTGACGAGAAGAGACCAATCCACGTGGCGCTGACGGGCAGGAGAGGAGATCGATCTGCGCAAGCAAGGTTTTTAAGATTTATTAACCTCGCTAACATTTACAATATGCCACTAAACGGAACAAAACTTGTTGCACTCGCAGCACAGGAGAACGGTGAGTGAGCTGGCAAGAAACCATAGCGCTATCGCATACTGTTTTTGCGCCGATAGAAAAACCGCGCAAACCGGAAGAGCACAAGATCAAAGTTTTAGAGACAGAGAGACAGAGAGACAGTAAATTAATTAATTACTTTAGTTGATCGCATTTCTTCAACCTATCAATTAAAATTGAATTGATTGTAAACTCTAATCTATTGCCAACCCCTCCCAATGCTGTCGTTGCGATTGTTTGCTGGTATTCATAGTTTGATTAAAATTCCATTCAGTTGAAACGGAAGGATATTACCCTTCCCATCACTGTTCATCCAGTTTGAAGAAGGATCTCAACCAAAACGTCATGTTCCAGTTCTCCAGAGATTCTGCCTGACCTCCTGAGTTCCTCCAGCACTTTCTGTCCCCCTGAACATTCATCGCTGTCTTCCTTCCACTTCAATTTTCTTTTCTTGTCAGTAGACAGCCAAATTATTTATTTTTCTTTTATCCATTTAGGCATTTGAACACCTGCACCAGTTGGAGTTGATTAAACCAATGGAAGGAGCATCAGTCCGAACCCAGAAAGAATACCAGCTGATGAAACTACTGCTGGACAGCAGCCAGATCATGGACGCACTGCAGAAGTATCCAAAGTGTCCCACAGATGTCCACCTCTGGGCAACATCGGCCCTGGAATAAAACCACTTGCAATCAGAATTTATAAATCAAGGAATTTGTATATGTATATATATTCCTAGCAGAAAAATAATAAATTTTTATAGCAGTAATTTGAAAACCGTAGAAACTGTGTTAATGACATGCAGGAAAAATATCCAAGTTTTACAGTTGTGTAATATTTCCCCTCATTAAGATTTGCTTTCTTATTTTGTGACTTTTCACAGTACGGAGAATGGTACATTCTCAATAATTATATGCATAGTGTCATGCAGCACAGAAACAGGCCCTTCAGCCCAACACATCCATGTCGACAAAGATGCCTCATCTGGTCTTTATCCCTGTAACGTTGACATCCATGTACCTGTCCAAATGTCTTTTAAATATTGTTATAGTACCTGCCTCAACTACCTCTTCTGGCAGCTCATTCCATATACTTAACACCTTCCTTTGATAAATCATAACATCCCAGACCCAAACAGCAAGTAACGGGCCCTCTGTCTCATCACATCCACGCTGAACTATCGATACCAATCCGATTTACCTGCACCTGTACATTACTAAATAAATTACTCACCCAAATACTTTAATGTTGAGAGGACCTGCCTTCACCACCTTCTTAGGCAGGATGTTCCAGATTGCACCTGTCCTCTAGGAGAAAAATAAAATTCCCTGCACTCCCCTCCTCCCCCAAAACACATACTCCTCGCCTTTAAATCTCTCTGGTATGGGAAAAATTCTCAATATACACACTATTTATGCCTCTCGATTTCATATGCACATCCAGCTCCTCCTTTGACCTCCTTAACTCAAAGAAAGCTAAACCCACCTTCTCACAGATGTAAATATCTGCACTTTTCTCCAGTAAATCTACATCCTCCAATTCAATTTAATTCAATTCAATTCAATTCAATTCAACTTTAATGTCATCGCACAAAATACAAGTATCAGTAGTATCCAGAGTGTGTGATTAACAATGCACACACTGTTCCAGCTGTTGCCTGCCCAAGAACCCTGCATGCTCTCACATTCAAATCCCCTGGCTAATAAAGGCAAGTCTCGTGTAAACCTCCCTCAATAATTTATCTACCTGTGTCATTGCCTTTAGGGATCATTTGGACGTACGCCAAGGCTGCTCTATTCCTTTAATATTCCCTCGGACCATAACCTTCCTGATGTATGTTCTACCCTTGCTGGACCTTCCCAAATGTATCACCTTGCACTTATCAGGATTAAATTCCATCTATTATTGCAGTATCCATTTACCAGCTGATCAATATCATTTTGTATCTTAAGACTATGCACCGCACTATCAGCATCACCACCAATTTACTTGTCTTAAGATCATAAGTGATAGGAGCAGAATTACACCATTCGGCAAGTTACCAATCTTAGGCCATCCCAGCAAGTTGTCATATGCAAACTTGCTAATCACTCTATATTCATAACAAAATCATTAATCTATGATAATATCAATGGTATTAGCAAAGCACCAATCCCTGCAGTGCACCACTGAAGTTGATAATGGTATTGGTTTAATACTGGTCATAGGCATCCAATCACATAGAAACATAGAAATTAGGTGCAAGAGTAGGCCATTCGACCCTTCGAGCCTGCACCGCCATTCAATATGATCATGGCTAATCATCCAACTCAGTATCCTGTTCCTGCAGTATAATGTGGATAAATGTGAGATTATCCATTTTGGTGGCAAAAACGGGAAAGCAGACTATTATCTAAATGGTGGCCGAATGGGAAAGGGGGAGATGCAGCGAGACCTGGGTGCAGCAGGCAGTAAAGAAAGCGGTGAGACCACACCTGGAGTATTGCGTACAGTTTTGGTCTCCAAATCTGAGGAAGGACATTATTGCCATAGAGGGAGTGCAGAGACAGTTCACCAGACTGATTCCTGGGATGTCAGGACTGTCTTATGAAGAAAGACTGGATAGACTTGGTTTATACTCTCTAGAATTTAGGAGATTGAGAGGGAATCTTATAGAAACTTACAAAATTCTTAAAGGGTTGGACAGGCTAGATGCAGGAAGATTGCTCCCGATGTTGGGGAAGTCCAGGACAAGGGGTCACAGCTTAAGGATAAGGGGGAAATCCTTTAAAACCGAGATGAGAAGAACTTTTTTCACACAGAGAGTGGTGAATCTCTGGAACTCTCTGCCGGAGAGGGTAGTTGAGGCCAGTTCATTGGCTATATTTAAGAGGGAGTTAGATGTGGCCCTTGTGGCTAAGGGGATCAAGGGGTATGGAGAGAAGGCAGGTACGGGATACTGAGTTGGATGATCAGCCATGATCATATTGAATGGCGGTGCAGGCTCGAAGGGCCGAATGGCCTACTCCTGCACCTAATTTCTATGTTTCTGCCTTCTCTTCATCACCCCTGATCCCTTTAGCCACAAGTTCCACATCTAACTCCCTCTTAAATATAGCTAATGAACTGGCCTCAACTACCTTCTGCGGCAGAGAGTTCCAGAGATTCACCACTCTGTGTGAAAAAAGTTTTTCTCATCTCGGTCTTAAAAGATTTCCCCTCTATCCTTAAGCTGTGACCCCTTGTCCTGGACTACCCAACATCGGGAACAATCTTCCTGCATCTAGCCTGTCCAACCCCTTAAGGATTTTGTAAGTTTCTATAAGATCCCCTCCTCAATCTCCTAAATTCTATCGAATACAAGCCGAGTCTATCCAGTCTTTCTTCATATGAAAGTCCTGACATCCCAGGAATCAGTCTGGTGAACCTTCTCTGCACTCCCTCTATGGCAATAATGTCCTTCCTCAGATTTGGAGACCAAAACTGTACGCAATACTCCAGGTGTGGTCTCACCAAGACCCTGTAGAACTGCAGTAGAACCTCCCTATTCCTATACTCAAATCCTTTTGCTATGAATGCTAACATACCATTCACTTTCTTCACTGCCTGCTGCACCTGCATGCCTACTTTCAATGACTGGAGTACCATGACACCCAGGTCTCGTTGCATCTCCCCTTTTCCTAATCGGCCATCACAAAAGCCTCCAACATAGCACTCTTTCTCCTATTAGCATTGTCAACTTTGGATCCAATTTACCAACTTGTTTTGCACCGTCCTTCCACGTGGAACCTTGACAAAGGCCTTAAAGTCCACGTAGGCCACATCAATATATTTTGTTACATCGGGGGACAGCAACGCTCACCAAAACTGCTGATTTAACCTGCCTTTCCAAGTGGAAATTAATCCCGTCTCTCAGAGCCTTTTCCAATTACATTTCTACATTGATGTTTTTTTCACTGGCCTGCAATCATCTGGCTCGTGCATGCTCCTCTTTTATAAATTATGGCGCCATATTTAGTATCATCCGGCACCTCTCGTGACCAGCAAATATTTAAATATCAGCAATCTTGTCCCTTGCCTCCTGGGTTACAACTCATTGGACCCTTGGTGTGTACAATTTATTTATCCTAGGAGGGAAATTGATCTGCCAACAGTCATAAAAACAAAATACATGAAACATGAAATTAAAGTAACGAGTGGAAAGGATTGGGGAATGTGCAAAGATTGGATAAGGGGGGGGGGGGGGGAGGGGGGGGGGAATCAGTTACAGTCAACCTCGACAGAAGGGGGAGAAGTTGTACAGTTTGATAGCCACAGGGAAGAAGGATCTGTGTTCTGTCCTGCATCTTGATGGAACCAGTCTGTTGCTGAAGGTACTCCTCAGGTTGACCATTGTGTCATGGAGGGAGTGAGCTGTATTGTCGAGGATGCTCCACAATTTGAGGAGCATCCTCCCCTCCAAGACCACCTCCCATGAATCCAACTGGGGCCAAGGAAAGAGCGTTCACGTCGCAGCCCCGTTTCCACCACTACGCACAAGAGGCGCAAGACGCCATTGTATGCAGACGTCGAGAAGTGTGTTCAGCTCTGGCTGAACAATTTCTAATCGTGACGTGGACTCGATATGAAGATGAATCCAACTCCATTAAACCATTAAAAGACACAAAGTTTAGGCTGTGCCTTTGTAACAACCTGGAGCTCAATGCTCTTAAGACGGTGGAATTAATAGTAGACTTTAGGAGAGCTCCTCCTCCCCCCACTCACCATCAACAACACCACAGTCACATCTGTGGTCCTTTGAGTTCCTTGGAATCATCATCTCCAAGGACCTTAAATGGGGGGGGGGGGGCACCATCGAGTCAAAAAGGCCCAACAGAGGATGTACTTCCTGCGGCAGCTGAGGAAACACAATCTGCCAAGGCAATAATGGTCCAATTTTAAAGAGTCTCATCGTAGAGTCTGTTCTCACCTTCTCCATCATGGTCTGGTTTGACTCAGCCACCAAGCACGAGGAGGCTGCAGCGAATTGTCCGATCAGCTGAGATCTTCCCCCCTCCATCGACGAACTACACACTGCAAGGGCCAGAAAGCGAGCGGGTAAGATCATCTCTGACCTCTCTCACCCTGGCTACAAAGTATTTGAAGCACTTCCCTCTGGAAGGTGACTCCGGATCGTCAAAGCCACCACAGTGACGTAAAAACAGCTTTTTTCCACGAGCTGTACTCAATAACCAAAAGTCTGCAGCCTCCTTTTGCTCTGGTATTCTATTTCATTCACATGTTTAAACTATAATGTTTTATTTTTAATGGTTTACTGTATGTCGTGTTGTTACTTGCGAGCGGAGCACCAAGGCAAATTCCTTGTATGTGTACATACTTGGCCAATAAACTTATTCATTCATTCATTTTTTAATGTTAACATGCTCTGGAATAACCCTGAATAGAATAAACCTGAAATCTACAACTACAATGTCTTCCTAATAAATAGAGATAAAAAATCCTCCATCTGTAGTGCTGGAAGATGTGGGTGGGGTCTTACATGAATAGGTCTCATTTGTATTGACCATGGAGAAGGACATTGTGTTTGGAGACTTAAGGGAGAGAAGGGAATGGTGGAATACAGGAAGAAATTATAATCCGAAAAGGTGCAGGTTTTAGAGGTTTTAGTGGGCCTGAAGGGAAGATAAATCAGTGAATGCTGTATTTGTATTAAAGACCAGCATTGGCGAGGATAAGGCCCATAATTACAGGCCGATTATTACGGCAGAGAAATTATTAGAAAAAATTCAGTGATTTGAATAATCCTCACCTGGAGGAGTTGGAATTGCTAAATATTGTGAATATAGCTGTTAAAGGGACATCTTCATAGTATGTATAGTCATAGAGTGATACAGTGTGGAAACAGGCCCTTCGGCCCAACTTGCCCACACCAGCCAACAGGTCCCAGCTACACTAGTTCCACCTGCCTGCGCTTGGTCCATATCCCACCAAACCTGTCCTATCCATGTACATGTCTAACTTTCTTAAACGATGGGATAGTCCCAGCCCCAACTACCTCCTCTGGCAGCTTGTTCCATACACCCACCACTCTTTGTGTGAAAAAGTTACCCCTCAGATTCCTATTAAATCTTTGCCCCTTCGTCTTGAACCTATGTCCTCTGGTCCTTAATTCCTCTACTCTGGGCAAGAGACTACCCAATCTATTCCTCTTATGATTTTGTACACCTCTAAAAGATCACCCCTCATCCTCCTACGCTCCAAGGAATAGAGACTCAGCCCACTCAGCCACACCCTCTAGTCCTGGCAACATCCATGTAAATCTTTTCTGAACCCTTTCAAGCTTGACAACATCTTTCCTACAACATGGTGCCCAGAACTGAACACAATATTCTAAATGCGGTCTCACCAACGTCTTATACAACTGCAACTTGACCTCCTAATTTCTATACTCAATACTCTGACTAATGAAGGCCAATGTGCCAAAAGCCTTTTTGACCACCTTATCTACCTGCGACGACCTTTAACCCCTAGATCCCTCTGATCTACAACACTCCCCAGAGGCCTACCATTTACTGTGTAGATCCTGCCCTTGTTAGACATCCCAAAATGCAACACCTCACACTTCTCTGTATTGAATCCAATCAGCCATTCCTCAGCCCACCTGGCCAATCGATCCAGATCCTGCTGCAATCTTTCACAACCATCTGCAAAACCACTAACTTTTGTATCATCAGCAAACTTGCTAATCTTGCCCTGTATGTTCTCATCCAAATCATTGATGTAGATGACAAACAGTAACAGGCCCAGCATCGAACCCTGAGCCACACCACTTGTAACAGGTATATTGCAAGGAGCGTATTAATTATGCCCAGGAGTGTAATGATCCATGTCCATGTAGACTACATTAAGAGTTTTGACTTGGTCTCACAGGTTCAAACACTTAGAGCAATTTGACAAATTAGATCTGATATTGGCATGGCGGTAAGAGGCAGAAGGTGAAGTGTGTTTTACAATGGGGAAAATTGAATAACACAAAAATCAAAGATGTTGAGTATAGGAGTCGAAAGATCCTTCTGCAGTTGTACCTGGCCCTGGTGAGACCACACCTGGAGTATTGTGTGCAGTTTTGTTCTCCAAATTTGAGGAAGGACATTCTTGCTTTTGAGGGAGTGCAACCTAGGTTCACGAGGTTAATTCCCGGGATGGCGGGACTGTCATCTGTTGAAAGAATGGAGCGACTGGGCTTGTATACACTGAAATTTAGAAAGATGAGATGGAATCTTATTGAAACATATAAAATTATTAAGGGATGGAAGATGCTAGAGGCAGGAAACATTTTCTCGATGTTGGAGGAGTCCGGAACCAGGGGCCACAGTTTAAGAATAAGGGGTAGGACATTTAGAATGGAGATGAGGAAAAACTTGTTCACCCAGAGAGTTGTGAATCTGTGGAATTCTCTGCCTCAGAGGGCAGTGGAGGCCGCTTCTCTGGATGCTTTCAAGAGAGTTAGTTAGAGCTCTTAAAGATAGCGGACGGAGTCAAGGGTTATGGGGAGAAGGCAGGAACGGGGTACTGATTTTGGATGTTTAAGAAGGAACTGCAGATGTACTGACTGTGGATGATCTGCCATGATCACAGCGAATGGCGGTGCTGGCTTGAAGGGACAAATGGCCTACTCCTGCACCTATTGCCTACCAGTTGTGGGAGCCTTGCTGTCAAATACATCAATATTCTGACTGTTAACCTGCGATGTATTAGTTTACTAAGGCTGCAGATTACTTGAAGATTGGTGCTCTTCATGATCGAGATGAGGATATTCTTTGCCACTAACAGATGAGGAGGTGAGGTGAGCAACAGCAGATGTAATTTAGTAAGTGTGAGATACTTAGTATTTGGGTAAATAATAAGGCTGGGATTTACATATTGAATGATAGGACTGAGAACTAGAAGGAACCGAATGTACAAGTCCTAGTATCTCCCAAGGCAGCAGCTGATATATATATATATATAAATAAGGTGATTGCACATGTGTATGAGGAGGTTAACACATACTTTCTGCCTTAGCTAAAGCACAGAAATATAAAGAGCAGAGAAGTACAATAAAACATTATTTAGCCTACAGTGGTGGGGGCTACTCAGATACTCGGTTGGTGGGGGCGCTGCAAGCAAGCAGCCCTGTCAGCAGCGTGTTAGTCTTTTCAACTTTTTTAATTTTTTTTAGTGTGTTTTAAAGTATGTTTTTAATGTTTCTTTGTGTGTCTTGTGGGGGGTGGTGTTGGGGGGGGGGGGGGGGTAGGGGGAAAACCGCTTCGGTTGCTTCCTCCACGGAGAGGCAACTTTTTCCAAGTCGCCTCCCCCGTGGCCTAACATCAAGGATTGGGCGGCCTTTCCCGGAGACGTGGCCGGGGCTTCAGCGGCGGGCGCAGCGCGGACTCTCGGCGTGGAGAGGGCAGCCTGAAGTCGTGGTCTGCAGAGCTCCGGCTGGTGCGGCGTCCGCAGCCTGGGATCCCTCGTGGGGGACCCAGGAGAAGAAGCTTCCACCACGGCCCGCGGCCAACTTCTACCACGGGCCCAGCGTGGACTTACCATCAGGAGCGGGGTCTCTCGCCGGGGATCCCTGGAGGGGAGCTTCGACTGCCGACCCTGCGGTCTGCAGTGCTTCTGGCTGCGGCGTGGTGGGAACTTTAAATCTTCGACCGCCGGCCTGCGGCCTACACCAACCTGAAGCCGCGGTCTCTGGTGGGGAAGAGCCGATTCTGGACTTACCTGGATGCCCGCAGAGGCGGCTGCGGAGGGTTGAAGTCCCGACCATGGCGGAAAATGGAGGAGGATTGGCCAAATTTTTGTGCCTTCCAGCATAGTGATGAATGCTGTGGTGGATGTTCGTGCTCAATTTTTAGTGTGTTTTTGTGTGTTCTTTATCAGTGTACCGCTGCTGGCAAATTCATTTCACTTGCACTTTATTAAAACTGATTGATTGATTGAGAAATAGTATGGTGCTGTCCTGACATCACTCAATCAGAAGGATTTGTTTGATTTGAAGAGGATGTAGAGCAGATTCAATAATGTTACCCAGGATGGCCATGGCTGTATCCCAACAGGTCCGGCTTTCTTGGACCTCGCCCTGTGGATCAGGAATCGGAGATGGTGGCAGACGCTGGAACAGGGCCAGGTAAGAGGAACTGGGGGAGGGGGGGGGAGGGGGTCCTACCTACCGAAGCCCGCGACGCTGTGAGAGACACCCCCCCGGGCTACCCAGTGGCCGGGCATGGAGGCTGACATCGGATCGTGTGATGATGAGTGGAATGGAGACGTCAGCTGCAGCTGGGAGTCTACAATGGCACCTCTTGCATAGACTCCGTGGTCTGTTTTGTGCATACTGTAATAACCAGAGGTTGTCTTGCTGAGCTGTTTGCAAAAAAATGTATTTCACTGTACCTGGTACACGTGACAATAAATAAACCAGCGACTATTGAGTGTTGCTTTAATAAGGAGAAATTAAATGTCAAATTTGTTTTCTCAGTAGTTGAAAAAGCTGGGAAGTATACAGAATTAGAAAGGACACAGATTATGTGCCATGGCCTACAAGAGGATATAGGTTCTAGGTGAAGGGGAAAAGATTCAATAAGAATGTGAGGGGTAACTTTTTCCACACAAAGGGTGGTGGGTGTATGGAACAAGCTGCCAGATGAGGTAGTTGAGGCTGGGACTATCCCAGCATTTAAGAAACAGTTAGACAGGTACATGGATAGGACAGGTTTGGAGGGATATGGACCAAGCGCAGGCAGGTGGGACTAGTGCAGCTGGAACATGTTGGCCAGTGTGGGCAAGCTGGGCCGAAGGGCCTGTTTCCACACTGTATCACTCTATGGCTATTAAGGAATGGCTAAGTAGACCACCCACATCACCGCATCTCCTCTTCCTCTGCCCCCCTTTACTAAAACCAGTTCTCCCAGAATAAGCAAGTTCAGTATTACAACTGCGCATACCCAGGTCATGGGTCATTTGTGATAAACACGCTTGCCAGCTGAGCTACCCTGTGTGTACAGACCTGCATTTCATAGTATTTTCCAGTTTTGCTTCTTCGAAAATACTGCTTTCGAAACTATCAACTGGGTGTATTTATGGTTCATTTGTACGAAACTACGATGATTTTGGTGGTTTTATTGCTTTCTGCTTTGGCGAGTGAGTGTACGAGATCGTGACTATGAATAACCATTTTTTATTGATTTTTTTTTTTTGGGGGGTAGAATGACTTACTATACTAGTCCACGGCCACAGGCTGTATGCACGTTTGTTGACTTCTGCATGTACAGGTGTAAGTAAAGTTGTGTAGTGCAAAACTTAGTCACGAGTCTCTTGACTAGCATCAAAATAGCTATCAGCCTTGCCTTCTTTGTAGTCGCTAAGCAGGCGAGACTTCAGTGAAGTAGCTGGCTGGTTAGCCTCATCATAACTGGCAAGATGATTTGACAGCTGGACAATGGATGTGCGAGGCCAGCAGTTTAGTCCTTTTGATTCTCCAAGCCACCCATCTTTCATTTCGCTCATGGGATCGGGAATCATTTTTCCCCCACATTTCAAGATTGTAACCTTCCGTTGACGGAACGATCTTGACTCCCGTAGCCTGCAGAGCACGCCCTCTGCGTCGGGGCGATCAAGATCCTGCATTGGGGGGATGTCAGTTCCCCGCGTCGGGGCTTGTCGAACGTCATGCGGTTTTGGAGGTCCCGACTCGGTCTCTCCCGAGGCTGCGAGCCTTGGTGTTAAAGTGCACAGGCCATGGATGGAGCCTCGATCCCAGGCAAGGAATCTGCTCAGATGGTAAATCCACGCCCCGCAGTGGTGCTCAAAGTCAGTCCCGAGCAAGGCCTCCAGTACCACGATGTTAGGCCGCAGAGCTACCGGAGATACGACCCGGAAAACAATTGCATCTCCGGCAAGGTAAGAGATTGAAAAAACGTTTCCCCCGACCCATCCCCCACATAAAACAAACCAGAGAACATTAACACAAACTTTTAAAACACACTAAAAATAATTTTTAAAAAAAAGACGAAATGGACCAGCCAACACTGGGCTGAATGCAGAGTCCACCTGGCTCCTCTACTCAAAACATCTGCCCTCTGCCACTTGTTCCAGTACAGAACTCCAAAGATAAATGGCTGTGTCCCTGCTAAAATTCTACTGCCTCGACTTCCTTAGAAGATGGAGATTTGGTATGACAACAAATACTTCCACCCGGTTCGACAACATGAGCAGCAGGAACAAAATGCAAGAAGTGGTAAACATTGCCCAGTCCATCATGGGTACTGACCTCACCGCCATCAAAGGGATCTACAGGAGTCACTGCCTCAAAAAGGCAGCCAGCATCATCAGAGACCCACACCTCCCTGGTCATACTCTCATTTCATTCTTGCCATCAGGAAGATGATATAGGATCCTGAAAACTGTAACATCCAGGTGCAGCTTCTTCCCAACAGCATTAGTTTATTGAACACTACTAACTCCAATTTAATCTTGAACAATGAACTGCCTTGATTGCACTCGGGGGCATTTTTTTGCCTTTGCACTATATTATGTGTTTGTTTTTATATATTAACCTTCTGTTGTTGTTTGATATGGTGTTTACAGAGTACCATATTTTACATATCTGTCGAACGACTGCAGGAAAGAATTTCATTGTTCCATTTCAGAACATTTGACAATAAAACACTCTTGACTCTTGAAATAAATTAAAAAAAATATGATTGGAAAGTTAAAAAGTTACCTGCAACCTTATTTCCTGTTCCGAGGTTGCTGGACACATGAAATATTAATGTCTACTTTGAAAATTGATTAACAAAAGTGAAATCACTAAATGTGCACTTTCCCCTCTTAAGAAAAATTGGGGGATAAACTAACAATTTGGTTTGCCGCATCTTTTGGTTTTATGTCCGATGGTTCTGGATATATGCGTCTAATCTTTCTTCAAAGCATTCAATCACAAATATTCACGTATCCAAATTTCAACAAAACAAATTAGGACCAGGCAACACGCAACTGTTGGTAACTTTGATGTGTTTCTCTTCCCTCGGTTAGTTGGGAGAGTTTTTTAAAACAGGAATTTACAATGTTGGCAAAACCATCAGTACTCACCATAAGTATCCAAAATATGACAGGAACCTTTGACTGTTTAATGTGGAAATTTAGGCGTTGCCCAGTCTCCACAGGGATTGGGGCATTGTAGCTCAGTGATTTTGTTAACACTACCAATATTCTCACTGTGAACACCACAAAATATTGAACCTTGTGGAATGTGATGTAAAAGCGTTTTAACAGCGTATTGGTGCTAATTCTTAAGGAACTTTCAGTCATCAAATAAATTAATTTGCACAGTCCACGCTAGGAGCTGCAGAATCATTGAGGGACATGGAAAGAAGATGCCTAAAGGGCTCCGAGGATATGACATGGACATCACACGCTGCAGCACTCGTAAGGCAAGACAGCGCCTTTACCACCTCAGGCAAGTGAGGATATTCAGTGTCTCTGAGGATCCTCCAGTGCTTCTACTCAATAAGATCATGGGAGACCCCTTCCACCTCTGCAACAAACTGTTCCAGCTGCTACGGTCAGGCAAACGCTTCTGTTGCCATGCTGTGAGAACGGAGAGGTTGAGAAGGAGTTTCTTCCCAGAGGCCATTAGAACTGTAAACTCCTACCTCACCAGGGACTAACTTTACTGTACCATTCTACTGAGTTTTTTTTTTTAAATTGTTTTTTTTCTCCTTTTTCCTTTCTCCCACAATATGTAATATGTAAAAGAATATGTGAATCTGTTTGTAGTTTGTTTGTTTGTCTTTTTGCACAAAGTCCGCGGGCATTTCCACTTTTCATTTCACTGCACGTCTCGTATGTGTATGTGACGAATAAACTTGACTTGACTGTTCCATTCCCTCCAGATTTGGGCAAGTCTGTAAATACTGTATATCCTCGCTTGTGTTTATTTCTGTTCACAAACACCATAAAAGCTTCCATCCCTTGCTGGCAGCCAGTATCAATAGCACCAAATACTGCTACAATACAACATGCAGAATTAGATACAACTGCAAACTAGAATGGGTAACTTGTATACTAATCAATTATCAATTTAATTATGTGATAGGGTAAAGAAAGGCATTTATTCAACGTATGACATTTACAGCAATTATATTGCTGAAATGGAGTTTCAGACCTTTTAAAATTAAATATTCTATTAAGTTTTTACAGAATTGCTAAAGGTTATAGCAGCCAAGTGCATACTATTAGAATTAAGATGTTTTGCACAAGCTTTCACCTCCAAATGTTTTGGATTTAACAGCAGATTCCTTGCCTGAGAATGCATCATGGGGCAGACATTTACGGCCCATCCTGATTGCCTTAGAAGGAGGTGATGAACCAGCCTCTTGAACTATTGCAGGCATTATAGTGAAGGAACTTGCACGTGTTCTCAGGTAAGTTGTTCCAAGATTATGACTCCGATAGTGAACGGCCGATAATATATTTTCGAGTCAGGATGACGTGTGATTTGCTGGGGGAGATGAGTTGTGCTTGCAAGCTTTGTGTGTTCCACATAATGCTCCCAAAGTCCTCAGTAGCATTTGCAGGTTTATATGCTCTGCTGAAAGGGTGCCAAATGAACCCCTGCAGTATTTTGAAGACAATACATACCATGGGTTCAGTGTACCAATGATGCAAGGGTGATTTTTAAGATGGTGAACAAGGCGGCAACCTAACAAACAGCTTTGTCCTGGACGGTGTTCAGCTTTGATCATCATCAAAGTTGTACTCATCCAGGCAAGTGGAGAACTTCCAATCACACTCTTGACTTGTGCTTTGCAAATGAATGGTGAAAGTCTTTGCATCAGGAGCCGTATCTCATGACTACAAACTGGGACTCTTAAACTGGTACTATTATGACGTGGCTCCCTCAGTCTGATCAATAAGTCCCAGAGGGTTGACTGGAGGCAAAACCCAGCAATCCTAATGCTGCAAAGATTAAGGAGAACTAGTCAGGCTCTCCTTTGTTGTAAATAATGTCCTTAATCAGAACTAATAGCATGTAACATATACTTTTTTTTTGCCAGCTTTTTTGTAGGATTAGAATTTTCAACCAATAACAGATGATTACGAACAAGAAAGTCAAGTCAGCTTGCATAATCTGTGGATATAAAACTTTTACGTGTCTATAATAAAGCAATAAAAACTGGGGAGAAAAAGCAATAAAGGCAGTGAATTCAATCCATTCCACTCCAGATAGAATGTCTGTCATACAGCAGTCACTATATAGTTTATTCTTCGGGAAACAGCAAATATCTCTGTACAATATTCAACACTTTCTCCCATCTTTCCAACCAGGCCTGCCCTAGACCTCCATTTGCTAGATAATTTCAAAACAAAACCCCCCAAGTACATATCCATATTACAGTAATTTGTGCCCACAAATGCACAAAACATTGATACAGACTAAAGCAAACAACTGTTTAGAGGTATGTGCATCACAAACTGCTTTAAGAACTGTTGGCAAGTTCTGAGGTAAGCAACACTTAATAATAGAATGGCATTTGTATCATTATCTCCACAAAATGAGTGGTCAAAATGTTTAAACAATAGGAACAATGATTATATTGCATAATTAACAAATTCACCCAATGTAGGCTGCATTTTTCAATATATAAAAAGTCATCACTATGTAAATAATTAACCATTTTCCGGTGGATGAATGATACAAACCACACTCCATAGACAAGTGCCCGGTAGAGAAAATTCCTCCTGGCAGATATCAACTTGTGTTTTTGAGATGGTGCACCAGCTGACAATCTATTCCATGGCTGTACAAGTGGACATGTAGAATATATACACCATTGCATTTGCCCTTTTTTCCCCTCTCTGTTTGAAGTATGGGGACAGATTTTTCTGTTTTGACACCAATTTCCTTGTCTGAATCAATGCATAATGTTTGTCAGTACATTAAGCAATCTGATGTTAAAAATAAGCACTTGTTTTGTGCATATTAATTCACAGTGAGTGCCTGATTTTCTAGCTTTAAAAAAACCTGCAATGTACCGGGTAGAGAAACAAAGATTTGAGCAGGAAAGGGAAATGTTGCACAAGTAAACTGGAGTTACCTGAAAGTTAAAAATGTTATTTCTAACCTCATTAATATTTTGGTGAATAACCTGTTTTTAACAAAAACGTGTACGCAACAAAAAAAAAGTTGATTTTTTTTTTAAAATTTGCATAGCCTTAACGTACTACTTCTAATCTGGAATACCTGAAGATCAATGTTAACTGTTCACGTCCACCAACTGAAGCAAGCTTGCAAGAGGTCACTGGTGCTAAAATTCGGGAATTGATGATCATAAAACCCCAAAATATTAAAACCGTCAGAAATCTTTTGTCTTAAAGTACAAATTGTGCTTAAATTTTAAAATCAGATGCCTGGGAATTGGAAAGGATGAATAGATTCTTAGAGGCATACAGCACAGACACAAGACACCATCAGTTCACCATATCTATGCCAACCATAGAGTTATCATCTATACACATCACATTTACCAGCACTGAGTCCATATTCTTCTATGCCATGGAGATTCAACTGCTGTTCTAAATACGTCCGATATGTTTGAAGAGTATCTGCCTGTACCACCCTCTAGGTAATCCCTTCCAAACCTCCATATACCCATTCCAAACCTCTTACTCCTCGCTTTAAACTTGTGCCCTCTGGTTACAGACACGACTGCTGTGGGTAAAAGAGTAACCCTTGCTTTCCCTCTCTCCACCCCTCCCCATTCTAGTTCTTCGACCAGTCTGACTGTCCCCCTGATTAAATGTTATCTCTGTATGCTTCGTTGTCACCTTCCTCTAGCTAACAATGATCTATTCCACATCTTCCTTGAACTTCATTCCCTTGATGTCTCGTTCTCACACCTTACACTTCCTTATCTCTGTATCTCCCTCTCCGCTAACTCTCAGTCTGAAGTGTTGATCTGAAACGCCACCCATTCCTTCTCTCCAGAGATGCTGCCTGTCCCGCTGAGTTACTCCAGCTTTTTGTGTCTATGTGGGTAAGAGTTTACTACTGGATCCCCTCTCCCAGGCCTCAACATTGAGTCGCTACTCAGTTTTCTCGCTGTAAGGAAAACAAGCCCAACCTCGGGGTCTTCCAATAACTGAGATATTCCATCCTAGGTAGCATCCTGGTGAATCACCTCTGCATCCTCTCCAGAAGAAACTTTCTATACTGCAGCAATAAAAGTGCCCTCCCTGCTCTTATATTCTATTTTCAGCACCCTGGCGCACATATACAACTATGTGCCTGGTACTTTTTATGGATAACATGCTCCAGAACATTATCTTTCTCTTTGAAATCTCTAGCCGCAATATCCTTGGCGTGTATGGAAGATATTAATTTAAGGCTCCTGTTGCTTCATGCATAGCTTGCCTCACTGGTCCCCAATGGACCTCTTTCCCTGGCTATGCTCTTGCTCTTAACATACTGATAGAATGTCTTGGGATTTTCCTTGATCTTACCGGCTAGTGGTATTTCTTTGCCCTCCTAATTTCTTTCTGAGCACCCAGGCTACACCCTATACTCCTGAAGGGATGCCCTCCTCTTCAGTATATATGTTTCCTTTTCTTAATCAAACCTGTGATATCTGTGATTTGCCTTCCTCACCTTTCATATTTACAGCAACATGCTGGCCCTGAACCTAGTGCTTCACTTAAACAGATTCCCACCTGCTGGACAGATTGATCTGCAAACAGCTGCAAAGATTACCAGGTTGTGTCTAATCTTGTAGAAATTTGCCCTCCCCAATTTAGAAACTTGATTTCCATATCATCCTTACCCCTTTTCCATAATCACTTTAATACTTGAGTTGAAGTCGTCACCTCCAAAGTGTTCAATCACTGACACTTCATCTGCATACCCAGCTTCATGCCCCACAATTAGGTCTAGCCCCGACCCATCCCTACAAATGCTATTAATGTACCAGCACCAGCTCCCTTGAATACACTATAAAAATCACACTCCATCTAATCCTTTCCACACTGAAACGTGATCCTAGTTAATACTGGCAAAGTTTAAAAGTTTAAAACAACTGTAACACTTCCGAATTGCCTATGTATCTCCTGCCGACTGTTGGGAGAACTATAGTACAAGTTCAAAGTGACCACCCATCGAAGGTAGACCCATAGGGTTTAGTTTTAAGAATTTTCTAGGATATCCTCTCTAAGTGCTGCACAGTTGGAATCCCTAATCACTACGATACCACCTCTGATATATCTAACCCTCTACCCGGCTTGAAGATCCGATACCCTGGGACACAGATATGCTTACCCTTTCTTTGCGGCACCATGTCTCTGTAATCGCAATTCCATTAAAGCATTCTAGCTTCCCAGTCCATCCATGTGCCTTATTGTGCCTGTGTCTGCTCCACCTGCTGGTCTGATCTAGCTTTTGTTCTATAGTTGTTTGCATTCCCTTCCCAAATGTACATTCCCTCTGTGTCCCACTCCCTTGCCACAATAGTTTAAAACTGCTCCAACAGTATGAGCAAACCTCCATGCAACAATTTAGGACCCGTCCTGATTCAGGTACAATCTGGCCTTGTATAGTCCCAGCCAATCCTAGGAGTGTCTCAATGATCACAAAAACTTCCCTCTGAAACCATTCCTTTAGTCATGTATTCATCTGACCTATTTTCTTTACACACTGGAGGTAACCTACAGATTACAATCATAGAGGTTGGTGTTATTTAATCTACTACCTAATTCCCCACATTCATGTTGCAGGACCTCGCCCCCCTTTTCTACCTCAGCCGTTGGCAGCAATGTGTTACAACCACGAGTTGTTCACCCTCCCCCTTTACAATACTGAGACTATTCATTTACAATGATTATTCCCAAAATTAAAGTTAACTGTAATTGAGCAAATTTGTTATAATACTGTTAGTCCAGTCCGATGATTGATCCTTTTTCTAAGAATAAAACTACAAAAATGCAGCGTAGACTTTAGTGTCATCTATCCAGAACATTTGGCACCTAATCACTACTTGCCGAGTCAGTGGAGTTCAATGGTCTTTATGATACCCACATTATGCAGTTTTGTACTGAGGCATTTGGGTGAACTGCCACAATGCAAGCATGGGTTACACTTGGTTAAAGATAACTGAACCCTGACCCTGAATAGGTAAACTGAGCAGCAAATGCAGTGGTTACTTTTGACGTGTCAGTTTTGCATTAAGTATAAAACCATAATATTGTTTAAGAACAGAAGTTAGTACCTGTCAGCTGTATTTGTATCTATTGCATATATTATTCTTTAAAAAAAATATTTCTGTTGCCTTGTAAGTTTTTCTAAGCTTACTAAAATGGCACTGACATTAGTGTAGGATTGTCACCACAACTCAAAACAGAGAGGGTTTCAGGTAACAAATTCCTGAGGTTACGTTGGTACAGTGACACAGTAGATTAATGACTGCACTTATAACAGGTATGCAAAATTACTTTACATGTGTAATGAAAGAAAACAAAGGATATATTACTTTTCAAAATAAAAGCATTCAAATTAAAAAAAACACCTCCAGTGTTAACTATATCTTGCAAGTTTAAAAACAGAAAAGCATGCGTACATCTCTGAATTCTCTATAGACACGGCAAATCTAAAATAAGGAAGTGCATTTGAAAGCCAATTTTGGGCAAAAGATATCTCCAAAGCTTCGCGTAGCAAAGGAGCTATTAAAAGCAGACAACTGCATGATAGAAATTATTACATGGAGCTTGCACAACAAGGCAGAAACACTGTTTTGAATAGCCTTCTCCCATTGGCATAGAAAGGTATAGTATAATTGTAGTGAATTAATACTTAAATCACATTTAAGGTCAACTGTCAATTAAAGTCAGTTAGTGTTAAACTAAAATTACTAATATAGTTTATCAAATATGGAAACTGAGGTATACCTTGTTGAGGGAGGTTTATGGTTATAATGTAATGCTTGAAGCTTCTTTGCTATGTCCCAAAAAACCTTGATTTGTTTATACATATAACAGCAGCACACTGAACATTCACAAGCTATGTCATATTGGCATTACAATAGTTCTTTTGTGAACGCAAATATTAAATGCAATAAAAATGAATCGCACTTCTTTCTGAAATTAAATGTACTGTTATTAAAAATTAACAGTAATCCATCTGAGGGACTGCGACATCTTCATGAGAAGCCAGTTATCTGGTGCACTCCAACTAAGCTCATGTTGTCAAATTTGAGAGCGATGTTTGATACGTGCTTAGCTTTCTTGCTGCAAAAAGAGTTACCTTCCAATATCCCGAGTGATGCACAATGAAGTATCAAGTGATCTTTTCAACAACCACGTTATCTTCAACATCATCTCTGACTGGATCACTGAATGTAGTACCTGTTGCCTCTATTATCCACTTGCCACTGCAATGGCCACCAGTTCTGTTAAGTGCGCAAGGACAAGATACTGAATTGTTTGTTGTAACCAGTGAAATAAATTCAGGAGATAGCAGCTCTGCTGTAGTCTATTGGTCTGCTTCATGACCTTTGAAGCCATCATAGGCTGGATTCTTTGGGTGGAAAGTCAACATTTGTTACCATAGTAACTACAGTCACTATGCTATCTGTATTAATCGTGCTCATTAGTCTTCGCATCTGAGTAATACGTTCTGCGACACAACCTGCAGACAATCGTGCCTCTGCATCATGATCCCAGCATTCTTCTATGGTCTCGCACAACATAGCCATCCCCTATGAGAGGACAAAATAAACACATTGGAAAGATGTTCTATGGCATGAACAACTAGAAAAACTGGAAACATCAAATAGTGCTGAAAAGTACAGGGTTGGTTAGCCAGAAAAGACTACAGGTTAATGTTAAAAATATCTCAACGGGTGCCTATATTTTGCATTGCCTCAACAAACTCCCATAGTTGGATTAGTTGCAGGAAGCACCCAGACAATGCTAACATGATTATATCTGGGATAACAGAAGGAGCACCAAAATCAATTTGGTGTAATGGAGTATACATCCCTATTTGCTCTTTGGTGGGGTGGTTACATATTGAGAGTCTGGATTTACACAGGCCCAAATGAACAGATTTACATATTTACTTCCTCAAAGAACATGGACGAAAATGGCGTTTAATAATGTCTATTTGTTTCATGATCACTATTATTAATCCACCTTAGGTGCTCCAGAGTGATTTAATTAACTGAGTTTTAAATCTCTAGCTGTCATGGTAAGATTTGAATGAGTGAATGAATGAATACTTTATTGTCACATTTGACAAGTCACAGTGAAATTCTTTGCTTGCATACCTAAGGTATGCAAATAGTCGCCACATAAAGGGACCTGTATGTCATGAATACTAGTCCAGGAGTTCAGACAACAATGAGTAACTCAGTGGGTCAGGCAGCATCTCTAGAGAACATGGACAGGTGAAGTTTCAGGTCAGCACCCTTCAGATTGATTGTCAACCATCTGCAATCAATCCCCCCCCCCCCCCCCCCCCCCCTCCCCCTGCAACCACCTATCCCTTGTCAGGCTTTGTCCCTCTCTACCTCCCTTCCAGCTTTCTCTCCTCCTACTGCTGTGAGTCTGAAGGGTCCAGACCAAAAACGTTGCCTATTCATGTTCTTCAGAGATGCTACCTGGCACGCTGAGTTACTGCCGCACCCTTGTCTTATTTTTCTTTAAATATTTATAGTCTGGGACTCTGCAATATGAACACAACAGTGTCTGCCCACTCACAAGGTCTGCAAGTGGCACTGGAAAGGACAGCAGCAAATCCCTGGGCGTTAATATCTCGGGCAACCTTTCCTGGGTCCAGGACATGATGTAGTCATGAAGCAAGTGCACCAGCACCTCTACGTTCAGAGAAGTTTGAGGAGATTCAGCCAAAATACTGACAAACTGCTGCAGATGTACTGTATAAAGTATTGTGACTAGTTCCATCCTGGCCTGGTATGGCAATTCCAACACAGTAATACAAAAATTTGTAGAGAGTGGTGGACCAGTCTATCACAGGCACAGTCCTCCCCACCATCAAAAGCACAGCCATGAGGCACTGCCTCAAGAAGTTGGCATCTATCAATTTGGATCCCTGCCATCCAGGCCATACCCACTTCCCACTGTTATGATCGAGCATGCGGTACACAAGCATAAAGTCCCACACCACCAGTTTCAGGAACAGCTACTTTCCAACAAATATCAGGTTCTTGAACCAAACAACACACACTACCATCGATTTGTTTTCGTTGCTCAATGTGTTTTACACTAACATTTTTTGCAAGATCTCTTTTCTTGCAGAATTTGTCTAATTTACGGACAATTTATATTTCTGCATGTTTTATATTTCTGTGTGCCTAATATTGTTTGTATTGAGCTATGGATTCTGGTTAAAAATGACCTGCATGCATCTACTGACCAAAGAACTGTAACCACACAATAATTCACCTTTCCATTATAAAGTACAGGGAGTTCTGCTATTATGTGTGCTTCCATATTGCAAATTGGATACAAATTTTACTGTGGAAGGCAGGTAAGAGTTACTTTGAAAACTGACAGACAGAAAAAAGCTGTCTTGGAAAAATGTCTTAAAATCCTGTTTATATACAACCTCGCCATAACGATCTCTCACCACTATCTCTGTAGGACATAGGCTCTCCATTTCACCACAGGAGGGCGTTTAAGAGTTAATTTGACAAACAATCGCTTCTAGTGATACTTCATAGAGTGATACAGTGTGGAAACAGGCCCTTCAGTCCAACTTGCCCATACCGGCCAACAATGTCCCAGCTACACTAGTCCCACTTGCCTGCGCTTGTCCATCTCCCCACAAACCTGTCCTATCAATGTACCTGTCTAACTGTTTCTTAAACATTGGGATAGTCCCTGCCTTAACTACCTCTTCTGGCAGCTTGTCCCAAACACCCACCACCTTTTGTGTGAAAAAGCTACCCCTCAGATTTCTACTAAATCTTTTCCCCTTCACCTTGAACCAGTGTCCTCAATTCCCCTACTCTGGGCAATCTACCCAATCTATTCCTCTCATGATTTTGTACACCTCTATAAGTTCACCATTCATCTCCCTGCACTCCATGGAATAGAGACTCGGCCTACTCCACCTCTCCCTCTAGCTCTCTCCCTCTAGTGCTGGCAACATCCTCGTAATCCTCGTGTGTAACCATATTCTATTAAACAATGTAACGTATAGCCTTTGGTATTTGTAGCAATTAAATGACCTATAATTTTGAAAACCTTGCGGGAAAAATAACTTTCCTTATTACGAGTCTGAACAATTTAGCCCCTAAATACCCCTCTTGTCATTGACAATTGTTTTTATAACACGATTTTTTGTTATGCATGATTTCAGAAGAATGCAACTATAATTTTATAGCAGAATTACTTGTTCTTATATTTAAGCATAATTTAAAAATTCTGACTTTAGAAGTAACTCTAACAGTCCAAGATTATCTTCCATGTCAATTGGTTGACATACACTTATAATGTCTAACCTATCACTGGATATTTTATTAACCTTGCAAAATAAACTCAGGCCAAGAATTTTATTGCTTAAAGATTGGACATCAATAAGATTTTAGGTTATAGTTCTGAAACTGGGAAGTCTCAATTTTGCTTATAACTCGCGAGGGAGTGGAATGACCATTTCAATTTTATAATGTTCAGGAACAGATCTAGCTTTAAAGCATTTGAATGATCTACAGATAAATACACTTACAGCGTGCTTTAGCCAATATTCTCTGAAAACAGGCCTCATCTTCTTGTGCACAACCACCTCTTGCATATCTTCAAGGGATGGATGCTGTCCAACTTCCTCTTCAAATGGCAACATATATTCATCCACTGGCCCTGCGTATCAAACAAATCCAAGAGTACATTTAATGCCGGTTCTAAATGTAGGTAGAATTTGTTCTCAACGTCAACATGGTTTAACAATGAGAAATTTAGTACTTAGAATAATGTAGTCATTTCTAACCAGATCTCATAATAGTTTAGCAAACACTCCATACTATTTTGGGGCATGAGAAGAAACTGAAGCAACGTTAGTAAACTCACTAAGGTCACAGTGAATATGTGCAAAATCAAACAGCACTGAAGCTCAATTTGAACCAAGGTTGCTCCAGCTATGAGGTAGCAGCTCCACCAGTTACATCACGGTGATGCCCTCTACACTTTAGTATTTACTACCCCAGAATAAATAAACGAACTCCAGCAATCTCATATTTCCCATTGCACCAAATATTCACAATGCTGGATTATTAACCAAATTGAAATTCCGCAGCTGGGAGGGGTGAACATGGAGAGGAGGTGATGGGAAGAGTGCAATGACCAAATGTGGGACAGGCCATCCATATGGTACCAGAAGACAACTAAAATTCAAGCAAAGTACAAAACTTCACGTATACTTTAACACCATGAGAGACAATGTTCATTTTCACATGTTTATGATAAAAGTCATACTAACCATCAGTGGCTGTGCATCTTGATGCTAATTCCCAGAGCACAAGTCCCACTGAATACATATCTATCCTAAGGAATGCATCACGCTGGAAGTTTATTGCACCTTCCAAGACCTCTGGAGCCATGTATCTTCTGGTGCCAACCTTGAAAAAAAATGGATGTACATTTATTTAAAAATATCAAACGTACAATCTTTAGTGAAGAAAGCACAACTTGCATTTATTTATCTTGCCAACTCCTATTGGCATTCACAGGACTGCCTATTATTTTTTTAAATGTAAACATAATCTTGTAGCAAATATAACAGCTAATCTAGACACAAAATTATTCTATGAAGCAAAGAAGCAATATTATATCTATCTTAATGCAAAATATTGCAGATGTTGGTATTTAAAATAAAAGCTGCTGGAAATAGTCTTGACATCAGACTGTTTCTGCAATTAGAAAAATAGTGTTAACATTTCAGGTTAACGAACTTTCATCAGAACTGGGGAAAAAATTGAAATTAAACATGTTTGCACAGAAAAAGGGCACAAAAAGAAAATGGGTTTGTTTTGGATGTTGGTCACTAACCTATCCCCTGAAATGAAGATGGGCAAGTATTGATTGGCAAAAATGAAAAGAAAAAAAATTGATGAGTGAATTTCAGGCAAATAATAGCCAAATGTTATGGTTATAGACCAATCGGAGATAGTAGTTGTCAGATAGCTTGCACTAAATCTCTGCAAGGTAGAGATCTGTTTATTAAAAAATAGCATCACCCTTGTTTAGAGGTGGAAGATTGCAACCTTCACGTGGTCCGCCCTGTTTCGACTAATGAAATCAACTCGACGAGCACAAACGGAAGATCAAATAGAACAAGTTGTCCTACAACTTTAGGCTGTGCATGCCACACGAAAGAAGAAGACCCTTGTGAACAGTTTTTCTGACAATATTGTCACTGGTCACTTTTGAGTGGACTTATAAGTTCAGAAGAGGGTAAACATGGAAACATTGACATCAATAGAGCAAAATGTCAAAAGGCAGGTCAAATTCTGAAATAGGGATAAATTGTCCACTGTGGAGTGAAGATTTCTTGCCAATAAATGAAACAAAGGTACAGGAAGGCAAGAAAAGTTCAACAGTGCATCAGATTACGTATTCATTGAGATAAGAACGTAGAGGGATGAAACAGATATTAATCAATCTGAATTAGATGGGAAGCCAGGAAGAGAAAAAAAATCATGAATAGGGTTAAGCTTGGGTGAAAGAGACAAGTTCAGAGGAACGTACAACTACAAAGATCCCAGAAAAGTTTTAAAATTCAGAAGCTTCGACATCTCAAACAGGAGGGGGTGGGGTGGGGGCAGTGAAAGGAAGAGAAAATGTGTTATAAAGATGCAAAGGATAAATTTGAAACATAGACCAGAACAGCTGTAAGAAAAAAAGCAAGTAAATGCAGCTGATGAAAGGTCAACACATGGACATGTCAATGCATGGCATTAAGAATGGGTCTCAGGAATATCTTAAATATACCCAAAAGCATGAATGGATTTGAAATGAGAGTGGTGGAATTTCAGTTGAAATCCATTTGGAATAAGTTGGAATTGGATTCATTTGCTAAGGAAAGAGCATGGCTACGAAAGCAGGTTGGGTAAATACCCAACCAAAAATAAGATAGGAAACAGAATGAAATGAAGGTGAACAACAAGGGACAAACAGAAAACCTGTTAGAGAGAGGACCAAAGTGTTCTCAAGGTGGTCAATGTTAACGAGAAGTGCCAGTGAATTAATGAGTACACCAAAAACAAAAATGAAAAAAAACTGAGCATGCTGGAGAATTGAAATAAAAGCAGAAAATACGAGAAATACTTTGCAGGTCAGACATTGGAATGAAACTAATAAGTCTACTTTACACATACATGCATTTTTATGTCACATTTCCACTATATATTCCAAAAATTGAAAGGGAATGTCATGTTTCTCACCATACTTTACATTCCATCTTCCCTCTCATCACATTTTTTTCAGTCACATTTGCCAAGCTCTAAAATCCAAAAGGCCTGTTTCTGACTGTCATGTTTTTAATTACCATTAATTTCACCAGTCAATTGAATCCATTTCCCTCTGGAATTTTGTGCTTTAGTGTAGTGTATTCTTTCTATAAAAGCTAGCCAAGTGTATTTTCATGAATGTAGCTTCTCTATCAACTACAAATGAATGGCTATACCTTCATTGTTTCTTTTCTTTGGATCAGAGTCAATAGACACTAGCAGTAGCCCTTCAAGTCAGCACCACCATTCAATGGGATCATGGCTGATCATCCACAATCAGTACCCCGTTCCTGCCTTCTCTCCATATCCCTTAACTCCTCTATCCCTAAGAGCTCTATCTAACTCTCTTGAAAGCATCCAGAGAACCAGCCTCCACTGCGCTCTGAGGCAGAGAATTCCACACACTCACAACTCTGAGTGAAAATGTTTTTCCTCATCTCCGTTCTAAATGGCTTACCACTTATTCTTAAACTGTGGCCCCTGGTTCTGGACTCCCCCTACATATTGGGAACATATTTCCTGCCTCTAGTGTGTCCAAACCCTTAATAATCTTATATGTTTTTATTCTTGTTTCTTGTATTAAGTCCTGGTTTCAGATGGAATTACATTACTTTCAAACTCAGAACATTCTGTCATACTGCAGTCATCCTTTCCATAAAGGATCTCTTATGACAAGATTATTATTCTCATTGCACAAAGAGATTGAAAATAGGATTTCCTCCGATCCTTAATATATTGATCTAATAAACAGAAGGCTTGCCTTCAATTGGTAGTCAAGTTTAAGAATTGAGTTTGCACCAGATATATATTTGTAACTCCTTTAAAAATATTTAAAGCAAAATTATCACTCACGAGTAGGTATTTTGAACACAAAAATTCTTGATTAAGTCATGATTTATTAACTCATAGGTAGACAAAAATGCTGGAGAAACTCAGCAGGTGCAGCAGCATCTATGGAGCGAAGGAAATAGGCAACGTTTCGGGCCGAACCCCTTCTTCAGACTGATGCAGGGGAGGGGGGGGGGGGGGGGAAGAAAGGAAGAGGAGGAGCCAAAGGGCTGAGAAGGGGAGGAGACAGAAAGGGCTACTGAAAATTGGAGAAGTCAATGTTCAAGCCGCTGGGGTGCAGACTGCCCAAGTCTGCTCCTCCAATTTCCGGTGCTGCTCCTCCAATTTCCGGTGGTGCTCACTCCGGCCATGTAGGAGGCCCAGGACAGAAAGGTCGGATTCGGAATGGGAGGGGTAGTTGAAGTGCTGAGCCCCAGGGAGATCAGGTTGGTTAATGCGGACCGAGCGGAGGTGTTCAGCAAAACGATCGCCAAGCCTACGCTTGGTCTCACCGATGTAGATCAGCTGACATATAGAGCAGCGGATGCAATAGGTGAGGTTGGAGGAGGTGCAGGTGAACCTCTGTCACACCTGGAACGACTGCTTGGGTCCTTGAATGGAATCGAGGGGGGAGGTAAAGCGATACGTGTAGCATCTCCTACGATTGCAAGGGAAAGTGACCAGGGAGGGGGTGGTGTGAGTGGGAAAGGAAGAATTGACCAGAGAGTTCCGGAGGGAGCGGTCTTTGCGGAAAGCAGACAGGAGGGGAGATGGGAAGATGTGGCGAGCGGTGGGTTCACGTTGGAGGTGGCGAAAATGACGGAGGAGTATTTGTTGTATGTGACGGCTAGTGGGGTGGAAGGTGAGGACTAGAAGGACTCTGCCCTTGTTCCGAGTGGGGAGGATGGGGAGAGAGAGCAGTGTTGCGGGGTATAGAAGAGACCCTGGTGAGATCCTCATCTATGTTAGGGGAGGGGAACCCCTGTTCCCTGAAGAATGAGGACATTTCCGATGCCCTGGTGTGGAACACCTCATCCTGGGAGCAGATGCGGCGTAGACGGAGGAATTGGTAGTAGGGGATGGAGTCCTTACAGGAAGCAGGGTGGGAAGAAGTGTAGTCTAGATAGCCATGGAAGTCAGTGGGTTTATAATGGATGTTGGTCAAAAGTTTATCACCTGCGATGGAGATAGTGAGGTCAAGAAATGGTAGGGATGTGTCGGAAATAATCCAGGTGTATTTGAGTGCCAGATGGAAGTTAGTGGCTAAGTTGATGAAGTTAGTGAGTTGTGTGTGGATGCAGGAGGTGACACCAATGCAATCGTCGATGTGGTGGAGGTGGAGGTCGGGGATGGAGCCCTGGTATGCCTCGAACAAGGATTGTTCGACGTACCCCACAAAGAGGCAGGCATAGCTGGGGCCCATGCGCGAGCCCATAGCTATGCCTTGTGTTTGGAGGAAATGGGAGGAAAAGTTATTAAGGTTAAGGAGGAGAGTATCAGTGGGTATTTGTTGGTTTTCCGGTTGAGGAAGAACCGTAGGGCTTTCAGACCGTCCTGGTGGGGGATGGAGGTGTAGAGTGACTGGACGTCCATGATGAAGGGATAGGGGCCTAGAGAATGGAATGCCCAGAGACGACGGGGATTGTCTGAGGTGTCTTGAACATAGGTCGGGAGGGATTTAACCAGGGGGGGATAGGATGGAGTCGAGGTATGTGGAAATAAGTTCGGTGGGACACGAACAGGCAGAAACAATGGGTCTACCAGGACAGTCAGGTTTGTGGATTTTGGGGAGAAGGTAAAATCGGGCCGTGCGGGGCTGGGGAACGATGAGGTTGGAGGCTTGGGAGGGTAGGGAGCCGGAAGTGATGAAGCCAGTGAGTGTTGATAGTGGCCTGGTGCTCGTCTGTGGGGTCATGGTCCAGGGGTAAGTAGGAGGAGGTGTCTGAGAGTTGGTGCCCGGCCTCAGCCTTGTAGAGATCAGCGCGCCAGACTACCACGGCACCTCCTTTGTCGGGGGGCTTGATAACCCAGTCTGGGTTATTGCGGAGTGAGTCGATGGCTGTACGTTCAGGGGGGAGGGGGGGGGAAGGTTAGAGTGAGACAGGGGAGTGGAGAAGTTGAGGCGGTTGATGCCCCGCCGGCAGTTTTGAATAAAACTAATTCATACCTGGCCGTGGGTGTCACCAGCCGACTTCCCAGCTTCAAATCTCAAAGCCAAACCAAAATCTCCTATACATGCAGTGAGATTATTTTTCAGCAGCACATTTTTACTTTTGAAGTCCCTGTTCAGACAAGAAAGAAATACATGTCTATCATGTTTACATCTCAATTGTGCATCTAAATTAGTTCATACACAATGCATGATTTTTTTAAAACAAAATCAGTAGCTTGCATAGGCAATGAAGCAGCCATTTAGTACACTACATAATTCCATAAACAGTGTCAAAATTAATTACTATTGGAGGTTTGATTAGGTGGAAAATAAATGTTAGCTAGAAATTGCAATTCATTTTTAATTGCTTATTAACCTGCTGCTTATTAACATCAAATAGATCATTTGAACTTCCATTTATCAAGCATACCGGTGGGCAACTGCAGGCTTGTGTCCGTCTTTTAAACCAGGTTTATCTTCATGAAGATATGCTAGTCCTCTAGCCAGGCTCTCAGCAATATGGCATAATTCATTCCAAGACACCACATTAGCTTTCAGATAATCTGTCAGAGAACCCTGAAAGCGAGACAACAAAAGCAATTTTGGAAAATCCATAAACGGATTTAATAAAACTGATAGGAAATGTCAGTGAAGCAAAATAATACAAATGCTGGAAATTTGAAACAAAACAATATTCTGTAAATACGCAGAAAGTCAGACAGTAGCTCTCTCACTCCACAGATAATGTTTCACGTCAGTAACCTTTCCTCTGAATGAATATGCTGGTGGTGCGACATTAAACAACAGTGCCCTCCATAATGTTTGCGACAAAGACCCATCATTTATTTATTTGTATGTACTCCACAATTTTAGATTTATAATAGAAAAAAGGTTAAAGTGCACATTGTCATATTTTATTAAAGGCAATTTTTATACATTTTGGTTTCACCATGTAGAAATTACAGCTGTGTTTATATATAGTCCCCCCCATTTCAGGGCACCATAATGTTTCGTACACATGGCTTCGCGGGTGTTTGCAATTGCTCAGGTGTGTTTAATTGCCTCCTTAATGCAGGTATAAGAGAGCTCTCAGCACCAAGTCTTTCCATCACCCTTGGAAACTTTTATTGGTGTTTATTAACATGAGGACCAAAGTTGCGTCAATGAAAGTCAAAAAAGACATTATGAGAAGGAGAAACAAGAATAAAACTGTTGGAGACATCAGCCAAACCTTAGGCTTACCAAAATCAACTGTTTGAAACATCATTAAGAAGAGTGCACTGGTGAGCTTACTAATCGCAAAGGGACTGGCAGGCCAAGGAAGACCTCCTCAGCTGATGACAGAAGAATTATTATCTCTATAATAAAGAAAAATCCCTAAACACCTGTCCGACAGATCAGAAACACTCTTCAGGAGTCAGGTATGGATTTGTCAATGACCACCATCCGCAGAGGACGTCATGAACAGAAATACAGAGGCTACACTGCAAGATGCAAACCACTGGTTAGCTGCAAAAATAGGATGGCCAGGTTACAGTTTGCCAAGAAGTACTTAAAAGAGCAACCACATTTCTGGAAAAGGGCCTTGTGGACAAATGAGACAAAGATTAACATATCAGAGTGATGGCAAGAGCAAAGTATGGAGGAGAGAAGGAACTGCCCAAGATCCAAAGCAGACCACCTCATCTGTGAAACACGGTGGTGGGGATGTTATGGCCTGGGCATGTATGGCTGATGAAGGTACTGACTCACTTATCTTCATTGATGATACAACTGGTGATGGTAGTAGCATAATGAATTCTGAAGTGTATAGACACATCCTATCAGCTCAACTTCAAACAAATGCCTCAAAACTCATTGGCCAGCGGTTCTTTCTACAGCAAGACAATGATCCCAAACATACTGCTAAAGCAACAAGGGTTTTTCAAAGCTAAAAAAAGTGTAAATTCTTGAGTAGCCAAGTCAATCACCCGATCTGAACCCAATTGAGCATGCCTTTTATATGCTGAAGAGAAAACTGAAGGGGACTAGCCCCTAGCATAAGCTAAGCTAAAGATGGCTGCAACACATGCCTGGTAGAGCATCACCAGAGAAGACACCCAGCAGCTGATGATGTCCATGAATTGCAGACTTCAAGCAGTCATTGCATGCAAAGTCATTGCATACAACAAAATACTAAACATGACTACTTCATTTACATGACATTGCTGTGACCCAAACATTATGGTGCACTGAAATGGGGGGACTATGTATAAACACAGCTGTAATTTCTACATGGTGAAACAAAAATGTATAAAAATGGCCTTTATTAAAATCTGACAATGTGCATTTTACCCAGAGCTGCCAAGTTTTATCAGAGCATTTCAGTATTCTAGTACCTAAAAATCAGTATTTTGTTGAGGAAATCAGTATTTTTACGCAGTGCCATTTTGCTGAAAAATTTTTTTTTTTTTAATGTGCGGTCATACCCATGTAAGAGCGCAAGAATGCATAACTTTGCTCTCAATCGACATATCTTCTATATACCTTACTTGACAGTGCATTCATTGCAATCTCTTTGTATACTGCTGTTTGAACGGCTGCTTCCGAGCTTTTAGCACCAGATGATGATGTAGAAGCCATTTTGCATTTTTAATCCCTAATCTTTCTAATCTTGTAGCGTCTCATCCCTCGACTCACAACAGCTTCGCATCCACCACGCCACGTGGTACATAACGCACGCGAGCGCCCGTGAAGCCCCGACCAAAGATCAAAGCCGTAGTACCTCGGCCGGTACAGCGGTGACTCGTTGTTAAGATTATCTATGTCCGGATTTTTAAAAATTCCCTTTTTAACAATGCAAAATCGTACATCAGTATTCTTGTCGCATTTCCGTACAAAATATGGAAAGCCATACTACTTGGCAGCTCTGTGACATGTGATTTTTTCTATCACACAATTCAAATTGTGGAGTACAGAGGCAAATAAATAAATGATGGGTCTTTGTCCCAAACATTATGGAGAGCTCTGTAATTTTGAAAATGTTTCTCAGAAGCTCATATTTTTATGTTATACTTTCCCTATTTCTGCTTTGTAATCAATTCTAGTTCTTCAATTTTGGGTAAATTTATAAGCACACTTTCCAGCAGATTATGAAATTGAGCCCAAGATAAGCTACTTTCATCAGTAAAATGCTTTGTGTTATTTTCTTGAATGTATGATAAAGGATCCCAATCATTCAGGAGAAAACAATTCTAGATTAGCTCCAGACCTTCAAATAGAAAATAACAATTCCACATGATTAAAACAGCTAAAGCAAAGTTAAATAAATAAATAATGTGCACGACACATTACATGGGCAGTTAGATTTGGATGTACTAGACAATCTGTGGTAATAGTACACTTTCAACAAAGTTAGCTTTGAGTCACATTTTGCATTCAAACTCATTTGCACACACTTAAAAACTATGAAATAAAATAGTAATATTTTGCTTTTGCATTGAAACATATTCCTTCATATAGAATGGTAACTTGGTGCAGATCTACAAATAAATTTATCACAATAAATGAGCAGCTTTAAAAGAGAGTGATATGAAGGGTTTAGAACAGTGGTTCCCAACGTGGGGCGTACGCCCCACAGGGGGGCAATTTGATTTTTAAGGGGGGCAATTGAGCGCGACTGAGGTCTGGGTCCAAATTTTCAATTTTTATTTTTTTGGATTTTCCATCAGGTAAACATATGTAGTTTTTATTTCAGATGTTATTTTGAGTAAATAATTTTTTTGGGGTAAAAAAGGTCTTTATTGTGTTGTTATTACATAATCACCGCGCCATCGCTCTTCATGCACGTCGCACGAAGCGCGCGAGGTCATGGGAGAACCTTATTTATTGAATTGGATTTAGAAATGCGATTCAAAGAGCTTTTGCTAAGTTACCCTTATAATATCTATTTCCTCCGTTTTCTCTCAAGGGAAAGCAAGGGGGGGGGGGCATCAGGATTTTAGAGTTGATTAGGTGGGGCATGGCCAAAAAAAGGTTGGGAACCACTGGTTTAGAAGGATATCGGCCCAGGCTTGCATCCGACCAGGATGCATCACCCATGGTCAGTCATGAGCGAGGGGAGCCTACTAGAGGGATATAGGCCCAGGCAAGTAGGGCTAGACCAAAATGGACAGGGTGGGTTGAAGGGCTTGTTTCTGTGCTGTATAGCTCTACTATGACTTTATGAGTGCTTACTTCATCATGCTAGTAACACAAACAACTAAGCAAATATAGGGAACTATGTTAGCTTTATTGGCAAAGTCAGTTTATTAGAAAGCAAATATTAAAGCATGCCAAAATGCGATGATTAATGCCTTTCTGCAAAAAGTGTTCAG
Organism: Leucoraja erinaceus; assembly: GCF_028641065.1. Classification (NCBI taxonomy): domain Eukaryota; kingdom Metazoa; phylum Chordata; class Chondrichthyes; order Rajiformes; family Rajidae; genus Leucoraja; species Leucoraja erinaceus. The sequence goes on along the minus strand of NC_073383.1, from coordinate 65,150,069 downwards.
TTTTAACAGCCTTCCAAATGTGTCGCTGACAGATAGAATCTATCTATTGCGTTTGGCAGTCAGAATTAGCAGAAACTCTTTGGAAATGAGCACTTCCCTCCAGGGATGAATAAAGTTCTAGCGTATCTTATCGTATCATATCGTACTTGAAATTCCTCCAGCTATTGTTGTGTTTGTCTTATTGTTGCACTTCTACCTAACAATTAAATTTACTTTTGTGATGGAAAAAGATCAAGTTTTCCTGAACTACATTTTAAACATGTCACCTGCCTATCAACATATACTCCAGTTCCAAAGCAAAATTTATAATTACCTATTTTACGTGATATGTCCATTTTTTCAGCATTTACCACCAGTTCATTGTTAAACAGACAAAAACTTCTAAGCAATTGTAGACGAGGAGACTAAGTATTTTTATCGTTATATAACTTTGTTTCTGAGAAGCTTGGCAAACTAACAATCTGAATGTGCATACGAATCGCATAAACATAAACGTAATTTACCTTTTCATGGAATGAAGATATCAACCATAGCTCCATGTCAATATTTGAGCCTCTTTTCTCTGCACCAAGGAAGTCTAAAATATTTTCGTGGTTCATTCCAGGTAAAGTGTATATTTCATATTCATTTTGCCAGGACTGTCTGTCCTACAAAACGCAAGCATCATAGTTATAACATATTGCTGAAAAAATGGTCAAAAATATAAATATTATGTTAAAAAAGTTATTGCCCATTCCCCTAATTTGTGAGAAGTGAATAATAAAGCACTGTACCTGAATTGGGAATATTTTGACTGCCACGTACTCATTAAGCAGTTGGGCCTTCCATACACAACCAAAGCGTCCTCTGGCTTTGACCTCCAGTAGCTGCAGAGGTTTCAGACCAAGCAATGGAGAAGGTGGTATTGGTCCTGGGTCCTACAAAGCAAGGGTTCAAACTATTTCTTAGGGCAAGTTAACAATTGTACTCATAAGCTTTAAAGTGAAGGGAAAACATCACAATTCATCTGATAAATGGGTTTAAAAAATTTCTGCTTCATAGGTTTTCTTGAAGAACAGAAGAAAGCCACTTTAGCAATTGTCATGCTCATCCTTTGAACTTAAAAAAAATAAATTGAAGATAAATAATTATACAAAATTATGATTTTACTTGAGGTTAATAAATTTAACATGTGGCATTCTATCTAATTTACTTTCAGTTTTCTCTTGTGAGCATTATATTTAAGAACTAGATAATCAGCTAGGGTATTGATCACTTAACCTCTACCTGTGGACATTGAACTTTGTCTATGGAACTGATGCACTATAATGCTGAGAACAATTTTCTGCACTCTCTCTGTCCTTTGCTCTATTGCATTTATGTATGGTATATTACATTTGATTGCATTTATGTATGGTATATCTGATTTGTTTGGCTACCATGCAAAACAAAGTCTTTCACTGTACCTCAGTGCACATGGCAATACCCAATCAGTATTCTTCAAACCTGTGTTTCTGGCTGTAAATTCCTATATTATATAATGGTTTTTTTTTTTTAATCAAGCATCATAGCACAATAAGTTTGTCTTTGGAAATAATCAAATAGATTATAAATTTCCCAGTTTATTGTGTGTTTTGTTATTTTATTACATGTATGACTGCAAGGCAACAAAATTTCATTCAGACCGAAAGGTCTGAATGACAATAAAGGATACTTTACTTTATATTCAATGTAATGCAAGGGGGTAAACCAAAGATAAGAGATAATCTTTCACAGCAGAACATGGATGAGTATACTGGAAAATAAATCCCATTAAGCAGTTTCCTGCACCCTCACTACCTCACCAAACAAACCAGAACACGAAAAACTGTTACACAATACAATAGCAGAACAATTTAATTCAAGATTTAATGGAAAACGCTAACAAATTTCAAAAGGCCTAAACAATTAAAATAAGACATCTCAAATGTTTATATTTTTCCATTTTTGTCACATAAAAATGTTATGGATAATGCTGAAAAGTTGAACAAAAACTCAGTGAAATATGATAAATATAATTTATGCATGGCACAAACATTTTTTTAAATGGCAATACACAGCTAATCATCCCATGCTCCAATCGCTTAGAACGGCACCATTTAACCTGCTAAATTTGAGCTAAATTAATATTTACTAATTAAACAATCAAAAATATTTTCAAAATTACAGCAGAGGTGTTAAAGGGTATGTTATGAATGAACTGCTGCAAGAGAGTTTCAGAAAAGAAAACTGTAGCATTATAAAACAGTGCAGGTGAATTGAAAGAAATAATCAGCTATGTTCACCCAGTAGTTTCTGTTAAAAAAAAGTATCAACATTTACAGACCAAATGGTTTCATGCAAAATTATCATTAAAATACAACTTTCCTTCATGAGATATAAAAAAGTGAATGCGTACATAATCTAAATTTTAAAAACTTTAATCGTTCCAAGTTACCTTACCTCTATCTCTATATGAAAGGCATGCTTGAGAAAAGAAAAGCAAAAGAAATTACCGTTTGGAGAAAGCATGAAGCTGAAACAGATAAAAGTATTTTAAGCAAATGATGAATGTTTTGGATGGCCAAATTATGTACTTTCATTACCATTTGCCATTCTGGTCAAGTGTCTGGCCCAAGCTAATTTGCAAACCCATTTCATAAGTCTACAACTTTAAATCATGGCATAATAGTGTTGGGAGGTTCCCACACTATATCAGACTACAATGATGCACTTTCCAAAGAGCCAGAACCATTAAAACTACCCAATTGTTGTGTCTACAAGATTACCTTAATGGCACAATTAGGACAACTGAGACTCACTAATATAGATTGAAAACAATCGAAATGCTGCCCAAAAAGAAACAAAACTACAGCACTGGCAGTTCACTAATAAATATTGACTTCAGACAGTTTAAATTCCATAAAATATAATTCAAACGTGATAACTCCAAAACTAAAATGCAGTTACTGGAACAAGCAGGTGCTTGTCAGCAATAGTCACAGTAGTGGCTGAATACCATTTTGGTGGAAAAGATCTGGGCAAAAAAACATGAATGAGTCCTCAAGATTAAAAAAAACTTTGTATAAAAAAGGGGTGGCCCTGCAATGTCAGTCAAAACTGGAGTGATTCTGTAACACTTTATTAATTGACTGCAGCTGGTCCTCTTTCAGTCTGAGATTGGTGTATTACTTTGATATCTGTCTTTATAATAAATTGTGAATGCAGAGCTGGTATTTCAGAAACCAATTTTGACTAGCTGGACTAAACTGTAGATAGCTTTTTTTACAGAATGTATTAATTGATTGCAACCATTATTTTTTTATATCAACCATTCTCAGGATCTGCACATTTCTGGTATGGGTGTAATTTATTGTCAATCTTGTTTTTAAATTGCAAATTAAAAAAACGCTTTAGACACCAGTTGAATGCTAACCATCCTGGTGAGAGACTGGATTCATACTCAAATTAGGATAACTATAGTGCCCTAATTTAGTTTTTACTATAATCAACTTTGTCACTTTCCCCTCCCAACTCTTTCAGGCAATGTAATTCTCATATAGCCACATTACAGAGCCAATTTACTGTGGATGCTAGGAATATCCTGGCTTGTTTATTTAATCACTTTTTAGTAGTTGTCACTAGGTCTAAATACTGGTATTCCTTTCCCAGCAATAATATAAGAACAACTTCAGCAGTAGGAACAATGATTCAAGTTAACCGACCGCTCAAGTTAACCATCCATGCGAATACAATCAGGGATGGACAATAGATGCTGGCCTTGCCCGCTGTGTCCAGAACTTAACAAATGAAAAAGTTGTGAACTCAACAGGAAAAAAAAAATCAACACTCTGAAACATAACCATGAACCTCAATTTCAGTTCAGAGGAGTTAAGTTGGGTTAGCTAACTTTGGAACATAGGAGGCAGAAAAATACTTTTTCCCATAATAGAGATACCTCAAAGAGGGCATAGGTAAAAGGTATGCGGGAGGATTGCAAAATGGGATTAGTATTGATGGGTACTTGGTGGTTAGCATGGATGGTGAACCAAAGGCTTTTGTTACTTTGTTGTACAACTTCATTGTTGAAGCATCATCAGAAAATAGGTCATTATCTGAGCAGGAAAATAAGAAACGAGCCAAATCATAAAGTACAAGAAAAGAATTAGATTTGGTGATAGATGAAATAGAAATATTAAATGTTATGCTTTAAAAGCTTTTTTGAACTAGTTAGAAAATTGTAGGTATTAAAACTTTAAGCATTGATAGCAACGTCTAATACTGTTGCAATTTCCAGTCATGTAGAATGACATAGCTTATCTTTCAGGGTGTTTAGAGGGTTTTGAATGGTAAGCATTCTAGGTTTATGTGCTTTCATGCGTTTGAAACCCATGTCCACTGGTGGGTGTTTTTGCATCACAGTCTTTGGAGAATCTGTGGAACCAACAAAAATAATTCCTAATGTTCATGTTTAAATTTGCTTGGGCAGTTGCTGTCTGATTAAGTATTGGAAGCATCACAACATTTTAGTTGAATATCTGTACCAATAAAGAGTATCAATTTAATCTTCTAAACTAGTTCTGAATACTTTACTAGATGCCCCTCATCGACTAAAACCTTTGTTTTTAAAATCACTTTGCCGCAACAGAAAATCTTGAGGAATCCTTCCCAAGAATCTCCAGAGCACCAAAGTGATACCTGTCTCTTGATGTGACAGGTATGACATCACAACAGACGATCAACCTAGGTATTTTATGGCCAATACTATTTTAAATTTGTACATTAAAAAAAATTAAAACTTTTCCCCTGCTTGTAATATGCATATTTACAGCTGCTTAATCTGAAAAAGGACAATTGTATGACACGTGCTTTGGGACGAATGAGTAAATTCAATTTTTCAATTTTTTATTTTCAATTTTAGATAATGAGAAAGATTAAATAGAAACATGGAAAATAGGTGCAGTTTTAGGTCATTCGAGCCATTGGATATGATCATGGCTGATCATCCAGAATCAGTACCCTGTTCCTGTTTTCTCCCCATATCCCTTGATTCCGTTAGCCCTAAGAACTATATCTAACTCTCTCTTGATGTTTAAGAGTGATGGTTATATCTTCATTCTAAAAATGCCAAAGCAAAACTTGGAGTGGTGGTGTACTTTGCAATTTGGGCTGGATCAGCTAGAAAAACTCGTCAGAGTCAATCTACACCACTCAACTTGTCAAACTTCCTGAAAGATAAATATCCAATAACACATATAAATACTAAAATGAGCAAATCACTTATTTAATGGGATTTCCAAGATAGCTAAGTGGAGAATGCAGAGGACTTTCAGTAATGAAGAACTAGCCAGCATTAATAAATTTAGGGTTCTTCTTTGCTGCTGGTTTAGGTTAAGTAGCATCCACAATGCAAGTGCACAGTCGATTGAATGTATGATAAATAAAATGGATGGGAACTGAACGATTTTTCTTTTCACACATGACAAATTTAAACTCCCAATACTCCCCAACTCCTAAACAGCAAGTGAATTAACGACATTTACAAAGGCAAAGCTGGAACCAAATTGTTAAGTCTCTTTATTTTAAAGGCAATAAGCAAAAGGACAGATTGGAAACGTCATTTAAATCCGTTACTTTTCAACCCTCCATTTAAAAAAAAAATGAAATCCCAATACATTGTCATATCAGTAACTTATCAACTTTTCCTAGTTAGCCATATAATCCTGATTGATCCATACCTTGAGCAAAGTTATGTTTGCTATTGTGTTATAATTTAAACACATTTTTGCAAACATAGTTCTAAGCAGCTACTTCAAATGTATGTGCTCTCATGGACAGCAGAGGGCACTAAGATCTTACAATTGTAATCCTAACTTGCCCATTAAGGACTAAATACTGGAAATTTGACACGAGGCAATTTGAATGTTACCTTTTGCCCATCTGCTCCAAGCGCTTTGAACACTAGAACTAATAATTTTCCTTTAGAATTGCTGTTGGATTCCATTATTTTACTTTTATTTGTAATTTGTATTTATTACTTGTACTTATAAACATATTTATTACCGTATCTGACGAAGGATGTGCTGGCTTTGGAGAGGGTCCAGAGAAATATTACAAGAATGATCCTAGGAATGAGTAGATGAGCGTTTGATGGCACTGGGCTGATATTCACTGGAGTTTAGAAGAATGGGGGGGGGGATCTCATTAAAATGTACAGAATAGTGAAAGACTTGGATACAGTGGATGTGGAGAGGATGTTTCCACTGGTGGGAGAGTCTAGGACTAGAGGTTATAGCCTCAGAATTAAAGGACGTTCCTTCATGGAGATGAGGAGAAATTTCTTTAGTCAGAGGATGGTGAATCTGTGGAATTATATGCCACAGAAGGCTGTGGAGGGAAAGTCAGTGGATATATTTAAAGCAGATAGATTCTTGATTAGTACAGGTGTCAGTGGCTAAGGGGAGAAGGCAGGAGAATAGGGTTAGGAGGGAGAGATAGATCTGCCATGATTGAATGACGGAGTAGACTTGATGGGCTGAATGGCCTAATTCTATACCTATCACATGATTTGGCACTACTTTGAGTTGCACTGCAATCTTGCACCATTTTGCTGTTTTGGACATCGTATTTATCATTACCATGCATACTGTTTAATCTTCAATGAACAATAAATTTCATTGCACCCTGGTGTATATGACAAGAAAGTAATCTGAATCTGAAACCTTATGCCCCTGTCCCACTATTCAAGTGTGTTTTATTTCAAATTTAGAAAGATCCATTTCCTGCTCTTTAATTAATCTGTTCAGTTCTGCTGCGTCAGCTTTCAAGTGGCATTAGATTATTACTCTTGATATAGCCCAGCAAGATTAAACTAGGATGGAAAGACATGGAACTATTATGAATGTGTTGGCCCGATATATGAACATATATACTTAATGTTCATTTATCTCATTCTATTTATTCTTACCAATTAATGTTGATTCAGCTCTAGATGTTGGGAAGAAATTAAGTTAGCTTTTGACGAGTTCTTTTGAGATCAGTAAATTACATTAAATAATCAATTAACCAATTCAATCCAACTTCAACTATTCAGTGAAATTCTACCACCAGATTCATTCTTCTCCCCTTGTAGCATTCCAGAGTTATTCCCTTGACAGTTCCCTGATCTGCTCTGCCATCACTACGAACTACTTACATTTACATTGAACTAGCCCATGTGAAAACCGGAGATACAACTGCTGTCCTTATAACTCTTTCATTCCCACTCTTGAGGGACCCAAACCACCTTTCCAGGTAACAAAGCAGTTCATTTCCTCTTCTTCTAATCTTGTGTTCCACATTTTCTGTTCACAATATTGGAGAAACTAAACTCAGTTGGGGTGACTGCATTGCACAGCACCTGTATTGGGCTCTTCAGAGCCTTCTTAGTGTTGTTTTATCACCTTCATTCTTCAGCCCGACTCTTGTTCCTGGCTTCGTCCAATGCAAGTCACAGAATCAGTCACACAGCATGGAAACAGACCCTTTGGCCAACTCATCCAGACAAGATCCCCACCTTGTATTCGTTGGCCCACTTACCCAGCTGATCTGATTCCCAGTTTCTTCATTTGCATACCCTGACATGCTGGGCATTTCCTACAGCACTGCATTTCAAAGCATGTGTTTTTTTTTGGTTGTGTAATATTTCTACAACTGCCCTCATTTCATAACTCTTAAACCTCCTTTGTGTTCTCTGTAACCTATAGGTGAAATTAATTCACCTCCAGCATCACAACAAACCTGACTTCACTATAAGAAACATTATCTTTGCTCTAATCATCTCTCTCCCAACTTCGTTGCAATTTAACATTAACTTGTTTTTGCTCTCTCAGAGCCAACAAAAGGTCTTCAAACTCAAATATTAACTATGTTGTTCCTTCCTGACCTGCTGTGTTTGCAGCATTTTCTGTTTTTATTTCAACTATATGACATCAATTCATACAAAACAAAAGTAGCCATTTGCCACATTGACTAGGTTTTACAATGCAAGGAAGTTGTAAACAATTTTAACTTGGCTCCTTTCCTTTGATATATTTGAAATTTGGTTATTCTTGATTCAAAGAACAGGCAAAAGAATGCAAAAGGCCAAGTTTTACAAGTGAGAAAATTAATGAAGACATGGGCACAGAAGTAAAAAAATATTCATTCTAGTGCAGAAGCGGTCAGTGTTACCACGAAGCGCATGAATTTGGAAAAAGTTCAGAATGTCAATACTTTTTGTATATGTTAGTAACTGAAGCTGTACAGAAGAATTACTGACATATATTCCCAGATCCAAGTCAGATGCATCATGCATACAATTATGTAAAGGTATACTTACAGCCTTCTGCAACCAGAGCATGCAAAAATGAAGTGTCATACAAGATAGTTTGGAGCCATACCTGAGTTGGTACAAGTACTGGTGGATATGCCAACTTGTGATGTCTATACATCCAGAAAGAGAACAACACAACCACTGCAAATCCCATAATGGGTACCAGTGAATAAAGTAAAGTATTGAAGAGCGGTGGCCTCATTGTAACAGGATTTGATGTTGCTGTGGAGGAAGAGAGAAAATAAGGGGTTTCTGGAAAACGCAACAGTCATGTCCACAAAGAAAATTCTAACGATTTAATTACTTCTAGAGCTCTCAGCACTGAAGTTAACTAGGTTTTAAACTATTCAAAAAAAGGCAAATATCACATTTCACACACTGTGCATGACTTCAGTTCTAATTAAATTACTAACCAAATGTGACCTTCATATTTAATGAACTGTTTAATTTCAATTTAGATTAAGAAATATTATTGAAAGCAATGCAATTCAATTAGCATCAATATGCATAGAACAATTCAAACAAAACAATTCATCATCAATTTATCAGACACGACGAAAACTAATGACACAGGGAAGTTGTCATTTGGCTTACCACGAATGTGTTGATCCCAAATAGCTACCCAAGCCCAACATCGTTACCAGTACCGGATCCGTCGCCCTGCATGCCCAAATAGCTACTTCCAAGCTTTTTTTTTGCCTCTACAATCCTTTCAAGCGGTGACTTCCAGACACAAACCAACTCACTGGGTGAAAAGACTTTTATCTTCCCTTTAAACCCAAATGCCATAAAATCAATGTTTACCCTTTGGTGAGGGAAACAAATATTTTCTAGTTACCCTATCTAGGATTATCTTTTGTTTAACTCAATTGTTTCCTCGCAACAACTTTTGTTCTCCCACTAATAGCAAACCTGACTATCCAATATTTCCCCATGGCTAAATTTTCCTCCTGAATCACCTCTGCACCAGCTCCATTGTTCCTGTAAATTGGTGGTTAAAACTAAATCAATTGACTAACAAGAGTTGCATAACATTTTAACACAACTTCCATACTCTTATATTCATTCTTTGCCTCAGCTAATAAACAGAAGCATCTTGTTTGCCTTTTTAACCAACTGTGGTGTCCTGCTGCATTTCAAAGATTTGTGCACATTTACCCCAAAGTTTATTTTTCCTCCTCTCCTCAATTGTGCATTTCTTTGCCTTATTGCAGCTTCCACAATGTGTGATTCTATCCAGCAATTTTTTACTCAGTCATCCAAACCATCTTCAATTCCTGCAGGCCAGTGTTCCTTGTATCAACCATATAGATTTTATTTTCCATTATCTGCCCAGTTCTACATCATGCACCCTAGAGTTGTCTAAGTCAGTTATACGACAAAAAGCAAGGTAATGAGATATGAACTTTGGGGAGCCCCGAAGAGATTAGCCTTCCAGTTGCAAAATACACACATCAACCGTATCACTTGGTTTTCACCCCCGAGACAAATACTCTCGCATGAATCCCACCATAAGCTTTGACATGCTGACCAGCCCACTAAGTACATGGGACTTAGTCAAAGGCCCTGCTAAAATCCATGAAAACTACATTAATTGCATATCCTTAGTAACCACACTTGCTACCTTTCCAAAATAGTTTGATCATTAACCAGATATGACATTCCCTTATTCCCTTAACAAATCCATAATTACCAGTGCTCAATTAATCTTCACCCAATTTTTATAACATCCATCAGAATTTATTGTGTATTTGAGCAAAAAAACTAAATGCAGGTATAGCAGGCAGTGAAGAAAGCTAATGGCATGTTGGCCTTCAATGCGAGAGGATTTGTGTTTAGGAGCAATGATGTCCTACTGCAGTTGTACAGGACCCTGGTGAGGCCGTATCTGGAGTATTGTGTGCAATTTTGGTCTAACTTGAGGAAGGACATTATTGCTATTGAGGTTGTGCAGCGTAGGTTCACCAGGTTAATTCCCGGGATGGCGGGACTGACATATGATGAAAGAATGGGTCGACTGGGCTTATATTCACTGGAATTTAAAAGGAAAGAGAGGGGATCTTATAGAAACATATAAAATTCTTAAAGAATTGGACAGACTAGATGCGGGAAATTTTTTCCTCATGTTGGGGAAGTCCAGAATCATGGGTTGCAGTTTAAGAATAAGGGGTAGGCCATTTAGGAGTGAGATGAGGAAAAAAAAAAATCACCCAGTTGTGAATTCATGGAATTCTCTGCCACAGAAGGCAGTGGAGGCGAATTCACTGATGTTTTCAAGTTAGATTTAGCTCTTGGGGCCAAGGAATCAGGGGATATCGGGAAAAAGCAGGAACGGGTACAGATTTTAGATGATCAGCCATGATCAAAGGGCCAAATGGCCTACTACTGCACCTATTTGCGATGTTTCTATGTTTTTAAAAATAATTCAGCACATCAGGCAGCACCTGATACGATCTGTTCATTCCCTCCACAGAAGCTGCCTGACCTGCTGAGTTCTTTAAGCACTTTGTCTATTGATCAATATTCCAGCATTCTTACTTATTGATTTTGTATTTGCTTTTGAATGGAACATAAAAATAGGAAAGAATGTGAAGATTTCCCAAATATTGGTTCCAAATATAGATAGTTTCAACTCTTCCTTCAAATTTTGCAAAGAAAGAAAAGCTTTTAAATAGATAATTTTGTCTTTCTGAAGAGAAAACAAGGCCCCAGATTTTCTAGATATTTTACAAATAGATCTTAAACACTTTTCACATGACAGTTGTACCCAAACAGATAATTGCACACCAATTAAATGTGGAACTGAACTTTAGCATGAACATGTGAAATACCAATTGTTTTATATTATATATATATATATATATATATATATGTATTCAGTTGTACCCAGTATTACTGAAATCAGAAGTAGTTTGTTCCAAAATTACACAAAGGAAGCAAAAAAAATTAAGGTTATCCCAAGTGATTCAGGATCCAATGTTTCCAAATTGTCTGAGAAGTTCAGTTTTCTATTAATTATTCACATCATACTCTTTTTCAAACAGCCATTAATATAAATAAGATAACTAATCAATATTGTGTATCTTCTACATCCTATCTTATGGATAATGTAACCTAGTTCCAAACATTAACTTACAACTTGAATATACGTAGTCTGCTGTACAATTTCCTATATTTAATCACACAGAAATTCAGGGGAAAAAAAGGAACATTCAGCCCATGGTCTAACAAATATATACAAAAGCCCCTGGAACTGTCCATCCTTTTTTCAAGCTATTCGTTATTTCCAGTTACAAGTCCAACAAATAATTATTCCTGGGTAGACACAAAATGCTGGAGTAACTCAGCGGGACAGGCAGAATCATTGGAGAGAATGGGTGACGTTTTGGGTCGAGACCCTTCTTCAGACCCATTCCTTCTCTTTAAAGATGGTGCCTGCCTGTGGCGACTTTTTGCCAGCAGCTCAACGGAAGAGGATTATTTACAGCTTCAATCAACTCACCTGGATTAGAAAAACGGCATAAATTGGCGCCGTAACGGACAAGCTACTAGTACACTTGAATGCACAAGCGATAACGCGATCTCCTGCAGCTGCGGGAGCCTCTGACTGCAAGCGTTCCTCGATCGCTGGAGAGCACCCAACCCGACGGAGGATCACAGGTACTGTACCTGGAATCACCGAGAAGACCTCCAGAGCCGACGGGCAGGATCTCGCAGCAGCAACGGCTCACCCCCAGCTCCCCAGACTCAGCAGTCCAGCCTGAAGGTTTCTCCATCCATCGCATGGACCTTACACGGGCATCTGGGAAAGGGAGAGGAGGGGGTGTCTGCCTCATGGTCAACTCTGCGCTGTGCTCGGACGTGGCAGTCCTATCCAACTCGTGCTCTCTGCACCTGGAACACCTGGCTGTGAAGTGCCATCCCTTCTACCTACCGAGGGAATTCACCTCCATTATCCTGACCGCAGTCTACATCCCTCCCCAGGCAGATATCGATCTGGCACTGGGGGAGCTGCACGCCATGGTCAACAAGCACCAGACGGCTTACCCTGAGGCATTTACCACCATAGCCGGGGAGTTCAACAAAGCCAACCTTAAGAAATCGCTCACTAACCAACAGCAGCAGAGTCAGCCTCTCCTGCAGCAGCAGAGGACCAAACACCCTCGACCACTGCTACACGACTATAGAGGATGCTTATCACTCTATCCCTCGCCCTCACTTCAGTAAATCCGACCATACTGTGGTGCTGCTTCTTCCTGCCTACAGGCAGCAATTGAAGAGCGCACCCCCAGAGGTGAGGACTGTACAGAGCTGGTCGGGGGGGGCGGGCGGACAGAGGAACAACTCCAGGACTGTCTGGAGTCTGTAGACTGGGCAATGTTCAGGGACACGGCAACGGACCTGAATGAATACACCACAGTCGCTAGACTTCATAAAGAAATGTGTGGAGGACTGCATCCCAACAAAAACCTTCCAAGTGTTTCCTAACCAGAAGCCTTGGATGAACCATGAGATCCGCACTCTTCTGAAGTCCAGACACTGGGCATTCATGTCTGGAGATACAGAGGTCTACAAGAAGTCCAGATACGACCTTGGTAAGGCCATCAAAAAGGCCAAAAGGGACGGAGGATGAGAGGATGTTCGGCAACTGTGGGGGGCCTTGAATGCAATCACCTCCTACAAGGCGAAATCAGGAGGCAGCTCAAATGTCAGCGAAGCATCACTCCCTGACGAGCTCAATGTGTTTTACGCACGCTTTGTTCGGGAGAACACTGATGTGCCTTCCCTAGACCCCATTCGCCGTGATGGTATTTCGGTCACAATCACAGAAGCCGACGTCAGAGCATCCTTCATAGGGGTGGACCTACAGAAGGCGCCTGGACCTGATGGTAGACCAACCTGATGGCGTGTTTTAAAAACCTGTGCAGACCAACTGGCTGGAGTTTTTATGGACATTTTCAACCTCTCACTTCTGAGGTCTGAGATTCCCACCTGCTTTGAAAGGGCATCAATAATACCGGTGCCCAAGAAGAGCAAGGTGACGTGCCTCAATGACTATCGGCCAGTGGCACTAACAGCTGTGGTGATGAAGTGCTTTGAGAGGCTGACCATGGCGCAAATCAACTCGGACCGCCACAAAAACTTGGACCCACTGCAGTTCACTTACCGCCACAACAGATCAACGGTGGATGCGATCTCACTGGCTCTCCACTCCGCTCTGGATCACTTGGACAACAAAAGCTCATATGTCAGGCTGTTCATTGACTACAGCTCGGTATTTAATACCATCACCCCCTCCAAGCTGGTTACCAAGCTCTCAGATCTGGGTCTCTGCGTATCCCTCTGCAATTGGATCCTCGACTGCCTCATTCACAGACCACAGTCTGTCCGTATTGGTGGAAATGTGTCATCCTCGATAACAATCAGCAAGGGTGCACCTCAAGGCTGCGTGCTCAGCCCCCTGCTGTACTCACTCTATACTCATGACTGCGTAGCCGGACATAGTGCGAACTCCATCATCAAGTTCGCCGACGACATCACTGTTGTGCGATGTATCACTGATGGGGACGAGTCAGAGTATAGAAGTGAGATCGACCGATTGACCAAATGGTGCCAGCACAATAACCTGGCCCTCAACACTAGCAAAACCAAGGAACTGATTGTGGACTTCGGAAGGGGTAGGATGGGGACTCACAGTCCCGTTTATATCAACGGGTCGATGGTGGAAATGGTCAAGAACTTCAAATTCCTGGGCGTGCATATTTCCGAAGATCTCTCCTGGTCCCAGAACACTGATGCAATCATAAAGCACATCAGCGCCTCTACTTCCGGAGAAGATTACAGAGAGTCAGTATGTCAAGGTGGACTCTCTCGAACTTCTACAGGTGCACAGCAGAGAGCATGCATCGTGGCTTGGAATGGCAACCTGAGCATTCAGGAGCGGAAAAGGCTGCAAAAAGTTGTAAACGCTGCCCAGTCCATCATCGGCTCTGACCTCCCTATCATCGAGGGGATCGATCGCAGTCGCTGTCTCAAAAAGTCTGCCAGTATCATCAAGGACCCACACCATCCTGGCCACACAATCATCTCTCTGCTGCCATCAGGTGGAAGGTACAAGAGGCTGAAATCTGCAACATCCAGGTTCAGGAACAGCTACTTCCCCACAGCCATCAGACTATTAAACACAACTTCAAACAAATTCTGAACTATAACAGCCTATTGCACTTTATTTGTGTGTGTGTCTGTGTCTGTGTGTGTGTGTGTGTGTATATATTCTATGGTATATGGTCACACTGATCTGATCTGTATTTATGCCTCCAATATTCTGTTGTGCTGCAGCAAGCAAGAATTTCATTGTCCTATTTGGGACACATGACAATAAACTCACTTGACTTGACAAGAGATGCAGTCTGTCCTGCTGAGTTACTCCAGCATTTTGTGTCTACCTTTGATTTAAACCAGCATCTGCAGTTCTTTCATACACACATAATTATTCCTGAATCGCTTTAAATGGCTTTCTTTGCAATAAATAATAAAATGTCAGCTAGAGACAAGAGCGCCTCTGAATTTTGGAAAATAAAACACTTTTCTTACACCATTCATTTCTTTGAAAGTAGAAAGGGTAACTTATGAACAGACTAGCAATGTCACAATAACATTCGTTAAATTCTGTTTTCTGTTTTTTCTAGAAACGTCCACAGAAACTACAATACGAGATAACGCAGCTATAAATCTTACCATCCAACATTTACGACAACAACACTGCTGATCAAATCCAGAAAATATAAAGCACCACCCAACAATCCAAACCTAGATTAAGTAGTTACTTGGCAACATGATAAAGTATATACAAATATTTTGGAGAAGTAACTGATGCCAAACACACATTCAAACTAACCTAGGCCACAAACAACCCAAAAAAAAGCAGCTAGATTTCCAGAGATGCAGAATGCAATTTTGAAATTAAGGGTTCCCATGATTTGTTTGATTATATCAATTACTTCAATCATTTATCTGAATTTTTTCCAACTTATTAGGAAGACCTTTGGGATCAAGAACGACAACACCTCTGTAACCATTGCAGAGTGTGGGATCTGCAAAAGCTACCACAGGTGGATGGGAGGTTCTGTACTTCATCTATGGTTTTTGCTCGACTCCCAACATGCTCCCATATAAACTTTAGATCTTTGCTATCTTCTGGGATGCTTAATTTTGAGTGATCACAGAGTATGAATCAATGAGCGTGTTACGTTTCAGAGAGAACATCCTAGAAATCTACCTTCTTAGAATATTTGATTGAATTTTAGAAGCTGGTATTTTATGTGTAGAGAATGGAACCCACCCTTTAAAGGTGCCCAAGCATAATTTAGGCCACAATACTGGGATTATGATTTGAGAAGGACAATGATGCTGGTGCACTTAACCTACCAATTAATTTGAAGGATGTTGCACAGCCAGTATGACAGCACATGCTTGAGCATTGAGGTGCCTGCTACAGCTATTCCACGTCCATGAAGTGTTCAAGAAAAGTGTGGTGCCCTGCTACCAACCAGTAGCAGTTAAATCCACCTTTTGGGAATGAGATGGAACACCCCAGTTAGGTGGTGCTGCAACAACAACCTCTCAATGTCCATAAAACCAAGAAACTAACCGTTGACTTGAGAAAGGAGAAGTTGGGAGACCACATGCCAGTTTCCATTGATGGGTCGGCAGTGGAGAAAGTTAGTACAGTAAACCCTCGCAATAACAGACCTCTTTATAATGAATTACAGTTATAGTGGACCGAATCAGTTGTAGACAAGAGTTTGTTGTTTCACGGAATGACCGCCAGGTGGATGAAGCAATTCTTAGTTTAGTTTTAGAGATACAGGTACTGTACATTGATGTTGCTTCTAATGTCCTTACTACTGTACAAATAAAAGTGTTTTAAATACTTCAGAGAACTACTCATTAAAATAGCATTTTTCTACCACTTTAGCTTGGAGTAGTTTAGATACAGCATGTATACACCAAGTCCGTGCTGACCAGCGATCACCCATACACTAGTTTTGGCCTGCACACTAAGGATAATTCAGTGTGCAGAATAGAACTACCTCCTCCCACATTGTAAGATAAATACATTGTGGCAGCGTTGTTTTCCCCCTGGGAACGCCCCTCCTCCCCCCCACCTCTGCAACAAGTTGCAGACCTGCAGCCCAACTGGCTTCCTTGAACCACCATCCCACAGACCCAGGCCTGACCCCAGACGCTCTCCACAATCGTACAGGCTCCCTAGTTCACTTCCCGGCACACTAGTCCCCACCCCACACACTAGGGACAACTCACAGTGCACAGGATAGACCCAGACACCTACAAAACCCACACAAGCTGCAACAGCCAACCAGACCACAAACCTACACTTCTTGCAATGCGGGAGGAAACCTCAAACCCTGGAGGAAATCCCACGCCGCCACAGGACTCACAAAGACAGGATCGAACTCGGGTCTCTGGTGCTGTAAGGTAGCAAATCTACTGTGACGCCACTGTGCCATCCCAAGGTATCATTATGTGTTTTATGCCATTTACTGTTTATTGTCTAGAGTCCTTTTATTGGCTGTATGACTTTTTCTGGACCCACAAAGATGTAATCACAAAGAAGGCACGCCTCAACTTTCTGAGAAGTTTAAGGAGATTCAGCGTGTGACCGAAGCAAGCTTTCACTGATGCACTGTAGAAAGTATCTTGACTGGTTTCATCACAGCCTGCTGCGGCAATTCCATTGCACAGAAAAGCAAGGGGTGGCAGAGTGGAGACTCGGCCCGTCCACCATTAGAATGATCTACGTGATCCTATTATAAAGGATTCCCACAATCTGAACCATGCCTTTTTCTAGCTGCTACTGTCGAGCGGTGGGTGCAGAAGCCTAAAATCCCACAATATCAGGTACAGGTATAACTACTTTACTATAATCATCAGGTCTTGAACCAATCAGCACAACTCTAATCCTACCTCAGTAACAGAACACGAACAACTACCTCTAGCACTATCATGGACGTGTCTCCATTTTCTTCTTACATTAATTTCTTGTTTTCACCATCTCATTTACGTATAATTATGTTGGGTGTTGTCTGAGACTACGTGCTTGTGATGCTGCTGCAAGAAGCTTTTCATTGAACAGGCAGATTTGCCACTGCTACACGGGTGGTTTTAAACTGAATAAGGGGGGTGGGGTGTCGAATGGGATAGTGGAGGATGGAGTTAAAGGGAAAGGGTTTCTTAAATGTGTGAGCGTAGAGACAGAGGGGTGTGAAATGAGGGTAGAAGCAATAGGTAGCAAGGTGAAAAGTAAAAGTGGCAGGCCGGCAAATCCAGGGCAAAAATCAAAAAGGGCCACTTTTCAACATAATTGTATAAGGGGTAAGAGTGTTGTAAAAACAAGCCTGAAGGCTTTGTGTCTCAATGCAAGGAGCATTCGTAATAAGGTGGATGAGTTGAATGTGCAGATAGCTATTAATGACTATGATATAGTTGGGATCACGGAGACATGGCTCCAGGGTGGCCAAGGCTGGGAGCTGAACATCCAGGGATATTCAATATTCAGGAGGGATAGACAGAAAGGGAAAGGAGGTGGGGTAGCGTTGCTGGTTAGAGAGCAGATTAACGCAATAGAAAGGAAGGACATTAGCTTTGAGGATGTGGAATCGATATGGGTAGAGCTGCGAAACACTAAGGGGCAGAAAACGCTAGTGGGAGTTGTGTACAGGCCACCTAACAGTAGTAGTGGAGTTGGGGATGGCATCAAACAGGAAATTAGAAATGCGTGCAACAAAGGTAAAACAGTTATAATGGGTGACTTCAATCTACATATAGATTGGGTGAATCAAATTGGCAAGGGTGCTGAGGAAGAGGATTTCTTGGAATGTATGCGGGATAGTTTTCTAAACCAACATGTAGAGGAACCAACGAGAAAGCAGGCTATTCTAGACTGGGTATTGAGTAATGAGGAAGGGTTAGTTAGCAGTCTTGTTGTGCGAGGCCCCTTGGGCAAGAGTGACCATAATATGGTTGAGTTCTTCATTAGGACGGAGAGTGACATCGTTAATTCAGAAACAAGGGTCCTGAACTTAAAGAAAGGTAACTTTGAGGGTATGAGACGTGAATTGGCCAAGATAGATTGGCGATTGATTCTTAATGGGTTGACGGTGGATATGCAATGGAAGGCATTTAAAGACTGCATGGATGAACTACAACAATTGTTCATCCCAGTTTGGCAAAAAAATAAATCAGGGAAGGTAGTGCATCCGTGGATAACAAGGGAAATCAGCGATAGTATCAAAACACAAGATGAAGCGTACAAATTAGCCAGAAAAAGCTGCCTACCAGAGGATTGGGAGAAATTCAGAGAACAGCAGAGGAGGACAAAGGGCTTAATTAGGAAAGGGAAAATAGATTATGAAAGAAAACTGGCAGGGAACATAAAAACTGACTGCAATAGCTTTTATAGATATGTGAAGAGAAAAAGATTAGTTAAAACAAATGAAGGTCCCTTGCAGTCAGAAACGGGTGAATTGATCATGGGGAACAAGGACATGGCAGACCAATTGAATAACTACTTTGGTTCTGTCTTCACTAAGGAAGACATAAATAATCTGCCGGAAATAGCAGGGGACCGGGGGTCAAATGAGATGGGGGAACTGAGTGAAATCCAGGTTAGCCGGGAAGTGGTGTTAGGTAAATTGAATGGATTAAAGGCCGATAAATCCCCAGGGCCAGATAGGCTGCATCCCAGAGTACTTAAGGAAGTAGCCCCAGAAATAGTGGATGCATTAGTGATAATTTGTCAAAACTCTTTAGATTCTGGAGTAGTTCCTGAGGATTGGAGGGTAGCTAATGTAACCCCACTTTTTAAAAAGGGAGGGAGAGAGAAAACAGGGAATTACAGACCAGTTAGTCTAACGTCGGTAGTGGGGAAACTGCTAGAATCAGTTATTAAAGATGGGATAGCAGCACATTTGGAAAGTGGTGAAATCATTGGACAAAGTCAGCATGGATTTATGAAAGGTAAATCATGTCTGACGAATCTTATAGAATTTTTCGAGGATGTACCTAGTAGAGTGGATGAGGGAGAACCAGTGGATGTGTTATATCTGGACTTTCAGAAGGCATTCGACAAGGTCCCACATAAGAGATTAGTATACAAACTTAAAGCACACGGTATTGGGGGTTCAGTATTGATGTGGATAGAGAACTGGTTGGCAGACAGGAAGCAAAGAGTAGGAGTGAACGGGTCAGTTTCACAATGGCAGGCAGTGACTAGTGGGGTACCGCAAGGCTCAGTTCTGGGACCCCAGCTATTTACAATATATATTAATGATTTGGACGAGGGAATTGAATGCAACATCTCCAAATTTGCGGATGACACGAAGCTGGGGGGCAGTGTTAGCTGTGAGGAGGATGCTAGGAGGCTGCAAGGTGACTTGGATAGGCTGGGTGAGTGGGCAAATGCATGGCAGATGCAGTATAATGTGGATAAATGTGAGGTTATCCACTTTGGTGGCAAAAACAGGAAAGTAGATTATTATCTGAATGGTGGCCGATTAGGAAAGGGGGAGATGCAACGAGACCTGGGTGTCATGGTACACCAGTCATTAAAATTAGGCATGCAGGTGCAGCAGGCAGTGAAGAAGGCGAATGGTATGTTAGCATTCATAGCAAAAGGATTTGAATATAGGAGCAGGGAGGTTCTACTGCAGTTGTACAGGGTCTTGGTGAGACCACACCTGGAGTATTGCGTACAGTTTTGGTCTCCTAATCTGAGGAAAGACATTCTTGCCATAGAGGGAGTACAGAGAAGGTTCACCAAACCGATTCCTGGGATGTCAGGACTTTCATATGAAGAAAGACTGGATAGACTCGGTTTGTATTCGCTAGAATTTAGAAGATTGAGGGGGGATCTTATAGAAACTTACAAAATTCTTAAGGGGTTGGACAGGCTAGATGCAGGAAGATTGTTCCCGATGTTGGGGAAGTCCAGAACAAGGGGTCATAGTTTAAGGATAAGGGGGAAATCTTTTAGGACCGAGATGAGGAAAACTTTTTTCACACAGAGAGTGGTGAATCTCTGGAATTCTCTGCCGCAGAAGGTAGTTGAGGCCAGTTCATTGGCTATATTTAAGAGGGAGTTAGATGTGGCCCTTGTGGCTAAAGGGATCAGGGGGTATGGAGAGAAGGCAGGAACAGGATACTGAGTTGGATGATCAGCCATGATCATATTGAATGGCGGTGCAGGCTCGAAGGGCCGAATGGCCTACTCCTGCACCTATTTTCTATGTTTCTATGAACCTATACCTCATTGTACTTGTGCAAATGACAATAAGGTTGGCTTAACCCAAGGTCACGATGTTAAAATTGGATACCACAGTTCTATATCAGTGACTACATTGTTTCATTTCCCTATTCTCACCAATTTCAGGGGTTGTGAAATATACTTGTTTTATCTGACTATCTCAATAACATAATATTCAAATCAAAATTATGTTATTAAAAGATTTTCAACCTTGGTACAAACTAATGTACAGGAGGTACATTAAAAATAAATATAATTCACTTGTTTGATACACAAACAAAATACAAAAGATAACATTTTAATAGCATCGATTACATTGAAAATATTTAAATATCCCAATTCCCAATATTTTATTAGTTCTTGATAAATGTGAACAAGACCAATAAATTGTAAAATTATATGCATCTTTTCATTTACATGGGATGTAACGCTTAATACATATAAATATAAAAATAAACAAGAGAAACCTACATGGTACATCCTGAACGATTGGGACATGAAAAATTCTCTCATTACACTTGCTTCCTTCGCAACAACAGAAGAACACTTCAGGGCTCTCTTTTGTCTCGATACATTCGCCCCTATGAAACAGAATTACACAGTTGGCTTTGATATTTGCTCAGACTAATTGTTGCTATAAAGCATACATTTATTTGGTGGAAAACGATTTAAATGTTTGAAAAATTCCAGTAGAAAAACAACTCTAAGTAAACAAGAAATAGAAGCATCAAGTAAAAAAGAATTGAACAAATTATGGATAAGTGAAAGGGAAATCATGTTTGACTAATCGAATGAAATTCTTTCACAACATGACGAATAAAGATAAGGAGAAACGTAAATATAGTTTAACTGTATATCAGAAGACTTTCTGTAAGTTTCACAAAACCAACTGGTCAGGGGACCTGGAATTGGGAGTAAATTACGAGGATTGACAGAAAGCAGAAAAATGGGAATAAACAGGGCTATCTGGTTGGTAGTCGGTACCAGAGAAGACAGTGCATGAGCCCCAGGTATTTGCAATATACGTCCACTGAATTGGCAGAGTGGACAAAATGTCATATTCCATCAATCTCCATCTTGAATATATTCAGTGATGGTGCCTCTGCTGTTACTATGATGCGTTACCACTTCCTTATTAACAGATACTAACATTCTTCCTACTTCTGATAATTAGTTAACTGGCCCGTAGTTCTGAGTTTTCCTTTCCCTCTTCTTAAATAGCAAGTTTACATACACTACCTTACCAATCTGGGGACCTATGCTAGAAATAACTGTAATATTTGGAGTTCACAATCATACGGTCATAAATGATAAGAGCAGAACTAGGCCATTCAGATCATCAAGTCTATTCTGCCATTCAATCATGGCTGATCTATCTCTCCCTCCTAAACCCATTCTCCTGCTATCTCCCCATAACCCCTGACACCCATACTTATCAAGACTGTCTATCTCTGCCTTAAAAATATCAATTGACTTGGTCTCCACTGCATTCTGTGGCAGATAATTCCAGATTCACCACCCTCTGACTAAAGAAATTCTTCCTCATTTCCTTCTTAAATGAATGTCCTTTAATTCTGAGGCAATGACCTCCAGTCCTAGACTCTCCCAATAGTGGAAACATTCTCTGCACATCCACTCTATCCAAGCCTTTCACTATTCAGTCAATTTCAATTAGGTCCCCCTCATCCTAAACTCCAAGTACAGGGCCAGTGTTATCAAATGCTTATCATATGTTAGCCCACTCCCTCCAGGGATCATTCTTGTAAACCTCCTCTGGACCCTCTCCAGAGCCATTACATTCGACCTCAGATATGATGCCCGAAATGGCTCACAATACTTCAAATGCAGCCTGCCAAGAGCCTTGGAGCCTCAGCGTTACTTCCCTATTTTTGTATTCTAGCCCTCTTGAAATGCTCGCATTGCGTTTGTCTTGCTAACTACCCATTCGACTTGCAAATTAACTTTTTGGGAATCCTGCACCAGCACTCCCAGGTCCCTTTGCACCACCGATTTCTGGATTCTCTCCCCATTTAGAAATTTGCCTATGTCTTTATTCCTACTATAAAAATACATGGCTCCACACTTTGTCACACTATATTCCATGTCCTTCTGCAGAGTCCCTGATATCCCTGCGCTACCTTCCCCTCCATCTATTTTCGTATCATCTGCAAACTTGGCCACAAAGCCTTCAATCCCCTCATCCAAATCATTAATACACAACGTGAAGAGTAGCGGCCCTAGCACCGACTCCTACAAAAATTCGCTAGCCACTGGCAGCCAACCAGAAAAAAGCCCATTCATAAGCTTGGAATAGGGGTTTCTCAGCTCTCAGTTCCACTGATCTCTCCGAATATATATTTTTTAAACCAATAGCGATTTCTTTCAGCTTGGCATTCGCTCTGGATTTGTTTCTTTCTCCACCATTTTCAATAATGTTTTGTGTTTTCTTCCATGACAGAAAATGAATATTCATTTAATTTTTTCTCTGCCATTCATTTCCAAATATCATTTCTTCAGTCTCAGCCTGTGAGGAATACACGTTAAACTTTTTTCCTCTTTATATCATAGAGGCCTTTGAGGATTCTGTATAAAGATGGAAGCAATCATATTTAGCCTACTTGTCATAGCAGTTCCAATCATCCAGCCAGCAGCCTCCTTTCACAATTTCAATGGTACCAGAGGAGTTCTTCCACGTGGCATAACAGTGGCCCCGTTTATCTTTTTCTTCAACGCAGTTCTCAATCCCAGTGTGATTTGTTCGGTCTTTCTCCCTATTTGCATTATAGATAATGCATACTTGCTTCTCGGATCGACCGAGTATAGCACCTGAAAGAAAATTTTGTTTGGGTTTAATAATATAAACAACAAAAAATCAATGGTATATTGCATCAAATACTACCTAATAGGATTGCGATAAAAAGATGTATCATTGGATAAAGTATTTTTCCCATCTGGATTAATTATACAATTAAGCATTTACATATGGAATGATCAAGCATGTATCCTCGCAAAGATGGCAATGGTAATAATTGAATACAGTGCCCAAATATTTACCAAACCAAAAAATATATAGTATATCAATTCTGCATGTATGTATAAACAGAATTCCTATTTCAGGTGCACCAATTGCACATTTACTATATTATTCAAATAGAATGTTAATTTCAATCTGAATTCTCCCTTTGCTGTCGAGGGGTGATAATTGATATCACGATTTAAACTCTAACAGAAATATTTTCACTCAAAATTTTCTAAAGTATGATTAGCTGTGATTACGAGCTTTATCTACCATTTTTACCAGGGAATCTACACTTAATGCCAGAAAACAAAATTTACATTTGGGGCAGGGATTAAATAACTTTTTTGAAACTCAAGCAATTCACAACTGCACATCGCTTCCTAGTACAAGATCTTACCAAATTGCAAGATAATTTGCGGACAAGTTAAAATTGTGCGCAGTATCAACTTTCTATGAATTATTGGTCTGGAGTTTGGGATGGATAGACATTTGGCAAACCCCAGAAATTTGCAAGATGAAGCCCAAATACTCCAGATCATTTAGAGCTGTTATGTCTTCCAGAAGGCACTGTTGGATGGTTGTACCCAAAAAATAACAATTTATGCAGGACACTACCTTATTAGATAAAGTCAAAT
This sequence comes from Leucoraja erinaceus, assembly GCF_028641065.1. NCBI lineage: Eukaryota > Metazoa > Chordata > Chondrichthyes > Rajiformes > Rajidae > Leucoraja > Leucoraja erinaceus. The sequence goes on along the minus strand of NC_073383.1, from coordinate 65,125,740 downwards.
CTTTGTAATAAATTAACCAATAGAAGCTTCAAATTTCAGTTGAAAATTAAATTGTTAAATATATGCTGTGATATGTTTTTCTGATGTGACTAAATTGGTAGACAGCATTTCAAATTCAGAAAAATGAATCGTCTAACACAACTATTTTGTAAACTAAAACAAATTTGCAATCGTGACCACCCCAATGTAAAAAAATTAACACACACACACAAAAGGTTCTTAGTAAGTTGTATGCTATATTAAAATCATAGCAGCAAACACATGTCTTCTGAATGCTTACTGGTTAAATTCAAAAATGAGCAATTTTGCAGTTTCTACGACTTCCAATTGGCTTGTTGAATGGTTAACAACCAGCTGTTGTAGGACTTGGCAGTCAAAACACAAGTGTTTGATGAAATGGCCACCTGATCTATTCTTAGCCTCACCAATGTAAATGAGACCATATTGGGAAAACGGAATGCAACAGATAAGGTTGGAAGAGGGCATTAAGGGATCAATCATTTTGGTGCATGCAGATGCTGCATGATTCGCTGAGTTCCTTCATCAGTTTGTTTTAGATTAGATTAGACTTTATTAATCCCCTTATTCAGGGGAAATTCAGATGTCCTTGCAGCACACTAATAAAAATACAACATAGCATTCAAGAAGAAATTCAACACCAAAACATCCCCCCACAGTGGTTCCCACTGTGGGGGAAGGCACAAAGTCCAGTCCCCATTCTCTTGTCCACCCAAAGTCGGGCCTATTGGTTCATAATTTTCTTTGTTTACTGCTTATTGATTAATGATTGAATGGCAAGTAGCGTGGTGAAAATAATAAATTTCAAATATAACATTTATTGAAAGGGAGCTGATATTGTGATTAACACAAAGAACACAACCTGTCATTTCAGTTCAGTTTTTTTTTATACTGACAAAGAACAGCTCAAAATAGGATATCTATATTCTATATATTATAATATTACTAAAACACACAAAATATACAATAACTCTGCCAAAACGGTGCAAGACAGCACTCCAATTTTAGGCCCACCTTACTCACCAGTGTCCTGTGATGTGCATCAGCTCAGTTTCTTTCAGATTGATGTTATATTTTTCAAGTTATTGACACTTAAATGAACTTAAAACAGTGCTCCCACTAGCCTGCGCAGTTGGGGGATGCCCGTCAATGGCACAAAATGACGCTGTCTCACTGCGTGCATTGGGCCCGGTATCCGTGCCTGCACAATTGGGGCCTTTGCCGATTTTTTTTTAGCCATTTTCTTTTTGTTTTCGCGTCTACATGCCCGGCCTCACAACGGGGACCCAATGGCTCCACAGGTACGTTTTGATCTATTTTACAAACGCCTCCACGGGTCCTCTATTCACTTTATTAACTTTAACTTAATTTCTGCCGTCAATTTCACAACTTTGAACGCGGCAGTCACGCCTGCACAGTCGGTGTCCGTCAGCCGCTCATGCGCATTTTGGTGGAAAATTGCTTTGGGGGAACAGGACCCAACGGGTCCAAGTTTTCATTGCAAGGTAAGTCGGCAGCATAGGAGAATCTAGAGTTCTTTGCCGGGTAATCCACATTTTGAACAACCATTCATATGAAATCGGACCGCATATTGCAATTTGTGAAGAATTCAAATGTTGGGAAGCAAATATTCTCTATTCAAGAAACATGGTTAAATCATTTCACTACAGACATACTTGTACAGATAAGCATTTTTTCGGGTGAAATTTCACAACACATTTCTCAGAAGCATATTTAACATGTGGAGCAAACTGCACAATTCCAACCATGGTGACAAGTATAACTTTGTTTTCAACTTTCACCTCTCACTTTCCAGCCATACCCTCTAGCATTTGACATTTCCACCCTGGGAAAAGCACTAACTACCAGCCCATTACAGGAAGGATGTGGAGACTGGAAAGGGAGGTTTACCAGAATAATACGTGGATTAGAGATCAATAGCATTTCTCTGGAATGCCAAAGGTTGTGGGGAAACCTGATAGAAGGGTATAAAATTATGAGAGGAATAGATAGGGTAGATAGTCAGAACCTAATTCCCAGGATGGAAATATCAAATACTAGAGAGCCTAACTTTCAGGTAAGTGCGGCAAAATTTAAACAGCATGTGCGGAGCAATTTAAAAAAAAGAGGCTGGCGAGTGCCTGGAAGGTACTGCTGGGAGTGGTGTTGGAGGCAGATACGATAGTGGCATTTGGATAAGCATGTGGAAATGCAGAGAATTGAAGGACATGTACATGCATATACTATACTTAAGGATGCAGGATATCCCACACTTACCATGGCTACCTTTGACCTATTTATGCATCCATAGAAAAAACTCTTAAAGGTTGGTTTGTCATTACAAGTTTTCTCTCAAATTAATTTTCTTCCTTATGATCTTTTAGTCTTTTGTTACTGGATCCTAAAAAAAACAACTTCCTCGTTCTCTGGGCTACCAGATGCCTTTGCCACGTTATGTGCACTATAATCAGCGTATATGGACATTATCTGCAATGATCCAACATTCAAATATCTGCCTCGTTCCATTTGAATCACAAAAAAAGATTAATTTGTGACCAGCAGCTAATATCACAGGCAGTTCAATTTTTTAATATGCCTTGCCAAGTTAGCAATTTCTCCAAAATTATACCATGTAGATTTTTTTTTAAAGTGAGCAGAGAAAAAGAATTTAGAGCTATTTGAAGTCATCTGATGTACACCCTTGCCCATGGTGAAAGTTAGATAAAGGTTAGTTAAATAACGGTATATACTAAAAAGGAAGGCACTCTGAATAACTCTTCGAAGCTGGTTTTCGGATCAACATCAATAGTTTATTCTATAGTAATTACGTCGGTATCCTTATTTATATCTTGCAATTAATGTAAAAACTGGAGGTGGTTCCATATTTGCACTAAAAGGCTTGTTTGTAATGGAGATTTTAAAACAAACATTTTTAGTATAACATCTTCAAATTCAAGTATAAACTCAGGAAAAGTTACCATTGGGAATAGTGCATTCCTTCAGAGTGCATTCCTTCAGAGACAAAGGAAAATATTGTTTATATGTACTGATGCCAGCATTAGCCAACATTAATTGAAGTAGTCGGGTATATCCCCAGACAACGTCATAAAATACAGAATCAAATATTTTTAATCAAACCTGAGAGTGCTTCACTTAGTTAAACAGCACGGAAACAGTACGTGCCAACGAAGTTGGCCTCCTGAGCTAGGCCCACGTACCTGCATTTGGCCCATAACCTGCATTTGGTCCATAACCCTCAACTAGCAATGTTACAAAATTTTCAGATTTTAAAAATCAAGTCTGCAATTTACCCCATCAGATAAAGCTTAAAAAGAAGTTTAATTTGACACCCAATTCACATTTATATCTTCAGTATTAAAGAAGTTATGGCTATTTTCATACTGGGAAATTTCGTAATTAGTTACAATTAGGTAACTAACTAATTATATGCTTTAATTTCAGGTCATCCAAGTAAGATTATTTCATATTGGTTTCAGTTCTCTTAATTTTTAACAAAGTTATGGGCTTTTGACTGTCCTCGATCACAGCTTTTGGGTTAAGTTAATGGAAAAGCAACAGGGAGCAAGGTGCTAATTTCAGAGTATGAAAATGGCCATAACCTTTTTAATACTGAAGATATGAAAGTGAATTAGATGTCAAATTAAATTTCTTTTTATGCTTTATCTGATGGGATAAATTGCAGACTGACTTTTAAAATCTCAAAATGTTGTAATATTGCTAGTTGAGGGTTATGGACCAAATGCAGGTTATGGGCCAAATGCAGGTACATGGGCCTACAGTATTGCCCCCTGCCCCCATTTATAAAAAGAACATTTGCTCAAGCTGCACGCTACTATCTCAGGTATCTAGCACATACCCCTGCTTTCATTGGCACTCTCGCAGCAATGAAAGAGTGATCTCATTGCAACTTCCATCACATCCAAAAGCAGGTGATGACACAGACCAGAGCATATGATCTGTCAACACCCAGAGCAACCGATGTTAATGGCCCACGTTTACTGTGTTGCTCAGGGTACAGCCTTATGCTTCCACCTTAGTGTTGAATGCCACATTACTTGCCACACTCACGCAAATTCAGCTCAAACCCAATGTAGCCACTGCACATTCTTTTATGGCTCACTTCATGCCAAACCATACTCCAGTGAGATCATTCCAATTGTTTCCTCTTTATGGGAATGCCAGCAGAGAGCAGAGTCATCCACCAGGTTTGCAGCACAGCAGTGGGGAGGACAGGGATTTGCACCATGTTTCCGATACAACCGCACAGTGACGCACGTGTAAATTGACAACTTTAAATGCGGATTCCATTGGTACTTTAATTCCTGGGAAGGCAACCTGAGCAATATATGAAACACAGAATGTATCCTTCCTAAAGTGGAGAATCCAAACCAGAAATGAATAATCTATGGAGGCGTGGCTAATAATCTTAACACAAAAATCAGTGAACGAATATGTTATTATGTGAACAAATAATCCATAGTCATGTACCTGTAAACTGACCCTTATTCATTTAATGTCCCTAGCTTGCCATACCATTTCTATATTTATTTCACTACACTTTGACTCGGTCTATATTCGAAGATGTCGATAGTGTGCAAAATTTAAAATCACTCGTTTGTCATTTTTAAATGCATCAACGATACTGTTATTTATTAATTCTCCCTTTCACAGTTTATTTTCAAGTGTTATGCTACTAAATTGATGTTACACCCATACTCCTCTCTCTTTTTGTAAAATATAGATCAGTAATATAGATTATACTAGACTAAGTGGGGCCTGTTGGGTCCCGTTGGGTCCCATGTTCACACAGGAGGGCTGGTCCCCCAACGCAATATTCCACCTCTCCACCAATTCCAATAATTCTGAAGAGAGAATGATGAAAACGGCGTTTATCAATTTTTTTTTGATCTGGTGTGTACAAACTGGGTATCTTCATTGCTGTTCACAACACGTACATCTAATCTGAATGTCCGGTAATGTGGCGTTTTGACACCTTTAAACATTTTACCAAAAGAACATTTGCTGCAGTTATGTCCTTTGGCCATCTCTTGTCAGTTAGTGTAATGTTTAACCTGTCGGATGGTATACTCGGTTTTAACAGCTATTATCATAAAATGCCTTTAGAAATTTCCTTGTAACCTGTATATTTTGTTATGGAAAAATTATGTTGGAAGCCAAAGTGTTTCTGTGCCATTAGCAATAACGACCCATGCTGTGGCCATGTCATGGTAATTTTCGGTCCTTCACAGAGAACATGCTTGCGTCAATATGTAGTGTGCATGGTTAAGTATATATGTTACCATGGTCCAGGATTTATTGACACAGGTTGATCATACGCTGAATAATCCAACCACATTTTTGTTTGGAAGTGGAAAGAACTAATAGAAATTGCATTAATTGCAATGTGTAAAAAGAGTTGAGATATTGTATTATAATTTTGCTGCATGTCATTGTGGTATATATCATGTCTTGATTGGTGAATATGTTTAGTTTGTGAGTTATTTGAAGCAGAAATAATATGTGAATGTAGACAAAAGTGCTGGATGAACTCAACGGATGCGGCAGCATCTATGGAGCGAAGGAAATCGGCAACGTTTCGAGCCGAAACCCTTCTTCAGACTGATGGGTTTCGGCCTGAAACTTGCCTATTTCCTTTGCTCCGTAGATGCTGCCGCACACGCTGAGTTAGTCCAGCACTTTTGTCTACCTTCGATTTTCCAGCATCTGCAGTTCCTTCTTGAACATAATATGTGAATGCTTCATTGAGCATAATTCTTGGGACTGGTAACTACGCACTTTGTCCGAGCACATTATCGCACGCCTCATGCAAACCATCTTAAATGACCACCTAAACTATCATTTGGCAACTTAAAAAGCTGTCAAGGTTGCCCGGCTGGCAACAGGGAAAAAAGGTTGTGAGAGCCCTGGCTAGTATGGACTTTGTGGGCCAAATGGATGATTGGGGTGGCAGCTCAGCCACTCAAGCCTGATGTGCTGGCAGCTCACTCACAGCTGGTGGGCTGGCAGTTGACTCACAGCTATTCCTTGAAATTCAATTTCAAGCAGAGTGCAAGGCCACCAAATTCAAATGCAGTTTCCTACCATTTCAAGCAGTGTGCAAGGCTACCAAACTCAAGTGCCGTTTCATACGACTTCAAGCAGGATACAAGGCCATCAAATTCAAGTGCAGTTTCCTACCACTTCAAGCAGGGTGCAAGGCCACCGATTCAAGTGCAGTTTCATACCACTTCAAGCAGGGTGCAAGGCCACCAAATTCAAGTGCAATTTCATACCACTTCATGCAGGGTGCAAGTCCACCAAATTCAAGTGCAGTTTCATACCACTTCATGCAGGGTGCAAGTCCACCAAACTCAATTGCAGTTTCATAACATTTCAGGCAGGGTGAATCCACCATAAAACCACACAAAACACCACACTCACAGTTCAGTAGAAATTCAGTGTGTTCAGTTGATTCACAGCTCAGACAATCGTGACCTCTCCCTCCCCCATCTTGCAGTGACTGAGCCACACACACACACTTCTGGGTTTTATAATCCCTCCCCCCTCCTACAGGAAGGGGCGTGACCTTCATGGCGTGATTGGCAGGAGAGAGATTCTCAACATATTTCAAACACTAATAACACTTTTATTTTTCATTGATGGGAAGAATCCTCTGCACCGGATGAGCAGAGCGGGACTGAGTAAGATGGCCAAAAATCACAGCCGTAAGTGGTAGCATTTTATCTAAAATCAATATACAGTGCAAACAAGAAGTTGTTACGTTTAGACTTTTAATCGTGCTTTGTTTCAAACCAACCACCACCAACCGTTTGCTGTGCATGACCCAAAACATCACCCATTCCTGCTCTCCAGAGATACTGCCTGTCCCGCCGAGTTACTCCAGCATTTGTGTCTACCTTCGATTTAAATCAGCATCTGCAGTTCTTTTCTACACACTTTGAGTTAACAATTCCTTTTCATTCTGGTGCAAAGAAGCAAGCTTTCTTTCAAATTATTCCCAATTAGTAGCATTTAAAATCCACCAGGAGATATGTTATTTATCACCAATGGAGGTAGAAAACCTCCATGACAGTAGCACCCATAATATAAACAAATGTCCAATGACAATTTCCCCATAGTCCCAAATTGTTGGAATACAGTAAACCCTCATTATAACAAACCATGGGGGGGGATGGGGGGGGGGCAATGGAGTCAGTTATTGCCGATTCTCCACTATAACCGAGTACGGTATTATCATTGAATAAGTAGTAGAAACAAACAACTGCATTTGCTAGTTAATACACAAAAAGGCACAATGTGCTGGAGTAACACAGCAGATCAGGCAGCATCTCTGGAGAACATGGATAGGTGGTGTTTCTGGGTCGAGACTCCTTTTCAGACTATAGGTCCAGAATTGGGCCTGGAATCTAGGGGAGTTGACTGTCGCCACCGAGGGAAAGGTGAGGGTTGAAGGAGCCAATGACACGGCTCGAGGGACGGAATGAAAGTAAGGGTGGGTGATGGTAACGATAGGAGTGGGAGACCGTACCGTGAGCGGCCGGAGAACTTCGATCTAATTGTCCTATCCTTATTTAGACTTATCTAATTGCTAATACACAATAACCAATCAATTTTACTTAGATATTCATGGCAGAAGATAACATACAAAATTTACAGTCTTGAACAAAGGTAGAGATGACAAAATCATGGAAAAATAGATTTCTGGAAATACTCAAAATAGCATCATCATCCAAAAGGATTGAGAAAAATGTGTTTTGCTACTCCAGATGGATCTTTCCTCTGGTGTTCAAATTGTTGAAGTACTTAGCATTTCATTGCAACAGCAACAGGACTTGCGGCTATATGGCATAAAAAAAACTATTGATGTAATTAGAATGCAAAAAAACAGTTCGCTGTTAAAACAGATTAACTCAAATTATGACAAGTACATTGGAAATGAAGTTCTAAAAATAGCTTTATCTGTGTAACCTTTCAGGATGAGGTTGCTTCAACTATGCTCATACTTCCAATAATTGAACACACTCCAAAGGCGTACACAATGAAAATATAATACAAAGAATATAAAGCATGGGACAGAAGTCAGGAGCTTTCCACATGCAGCAGAACTTTGAATAAAATGATCTTTAGCAGATAATCTTAATAGGGTCGCAATTTAATTAAATGATATTAACGAAAGGCTGCAGGAAGTACAATAATATTAGATGCAATTAAGATGTTTAATTAATTTCATTGTCAGTCAAACCAGGTGATCAAGGTTATAAAATACACCAGAACTGGTGTAAAACGCATAAAGTGCATGTAATTACCCTCAACACTGCATTTCAATTGTCATTTTTGTTTTCTCCTCAGTAAAATGACTACCATTCATTAAACTGCTGTACTGCATCTTCCAGTGCTAACTGATAAAACACTCCATCTTCAGTGCTAACTGATAAAACAAGGTAGATATTGCCAGATCCACCCTGGTACTCAAAAATCCCTATCCATGATCTTTGCACTTATCTAGCACAAATGCTCACTCTGATCTCCCTCAATTTGCAATCATGAAGTTCCATGTTTCTCCATGTTGAAATACATGCTCATAGATCCCTGGAGGCAGCAGTAAAAAGATTGTGGCTGTGGTGGCATAGAAGATACTTATCTTTACTGAGAATAGAGAGTTCATGTTGAAGCGTACACAACCCTGGTTAGAATCAGGTTGAGCATGATGCCTTTGTTCAAGTCACCACCCCACAGGAAGCAAATGACAGGAAAGGAGAACAAAAAGTGGTAATTTATGTGGAATTTTCAGTGTTAATTGTAACATGAGATTGGATAAACTGGGATTGTTTTCTTTACAATTAAGAACCCCAAAAGAGAAATATAAACAACTTTTGAGAAACTTATTAATGATGAATACTTTGACAAAGTGGTTCAAAACTGGGGAGCATATATTTGAGATAACTGCTAGGAGGATTAGGGGAGGGATGGGAAAATGAGGAGAGCTGAAACTTACTGCAGGTAAAGATGTTCTTAGCAAAAAACAATCAAATAGTTTGTTTAAAAGCGTATGAAAGCATTTGAAAGATAACCTACAGATCAATGCACTGAAAACAGAAATATGCAGAGCTGCCAATATGCAAAATAGCCTTTTGGGATTTAGATTTGTAAATCCATAACATCATTATCCAAAATGAGGAGCATTATCATTTTATTTAAGTACAAATTTAAATAATTGTTACTTTCTGAAATTCACATGTAGAAAATACGGCATAGAGTTATTTCAGGCCAATGACCTTTGATCAGAACTATGCAACATGTAGCAGATAACAGTTGTTTTCTCTATTACAAGCTTAAGTAAATATAAAGACAGGATTAAAGGGTGGAGAAAAAAATCAAGAATCTAAAACTATTTTTTAAAAACGTAATGATAGTACCAAACTGCTGGAGTGACTCAGTGGGACAAGCAGCATCTCTAGAGAAGGAATGGGGGACGTTTCGGGTCGAGACCCTTCTTCAGACCAAACAAGAGCCCAGAAACTAAAGGTCTGCACCTGAATTGAGGGAAACTTGGATCCTTCAATAGAGGATAAAGACAGGAAGGCCTATGGAAATAGAACAACACATGAAAAGGAGATTCATAAGCATTAGTTTGCAGTTCCTCCAGGTGACTTCGATGTAACCATTCTCCATTACCAGCTTTGATGTAAAGAAAGTCTGAAGAAGGGTTTTGGCCCGAAACGTTGCCTATTTCCTTCGCTCCATAGATGCTGCTGCACCCGCTGAGTTTCTCCAGCATTTTTGTGTACCTTTGATGTAAAGAATAACTGTTCTGAACTTTCCAGTCTTTTGCATACACATTATTAATTTCCTCCCCCTATCCTGCAAATCTCCTATTTTTGCAGATATTCACTGCAGTGAAAATACACTTGACTTCCTCCTCCATTAATAGGCCTTTTTCACGGGGCGACTTGACGCAAGATGTAGCCAGAGTGAAGTGGTCGTGGTCTAGCACGATATCACACGATGTAACGGGGGGGTAGACAAAGAGTTCCCACGGTACTCGGCATTTCTGTTATTTGTGCGAGTGACTTGTCCGTCTCCGAGCTTTCCCGTTAAATCTTGAATGACATTGTAAACTGTCAAGTGTAATTAAATCATCACGTGGCACAAATTATGTCACTTTTTTTTTTCCACACACTATAAATATCCTCCCTTGGTTGAATTGGTATATACACACACAAAGCAGTTTTACTGTGTATGTGGGAGACACAGATGGAGTGAGCACAGTTACTCGGTCTTTACTGTGTGTGGGAGAGGGGGAGAAAGAGACGTACACTCACAGAGGCAGAGTCTCTCAGCCTGTGTGAGAGGGAGGTAGGGAGAGAGAGAGAGGCACACACAAGGTGGATGTGAAATCTCACCTGCCTGTTTCAGTGACAGACACCCACCGCCAGTAAATGAAGACACCCCCATCTGTCTCCCCCTCCTCTCCCTCGACTCCCCCACCTTTCCCTCCCAACTCCAGTCCCGTCCCGACCCCCTGGGAAACTGAAGGGAGCAACAATTAACTGCTGCCTGCCCGCTCAGTTAGAGTTCCCACGGTAGTAAGACGATGTTAGTTGCGCCCAAGTTTAAATTTCCAACTTGTGTTTCAGAGTAAATCAAAAACTGTCTGAATCAGCAAGTTAGACACAAAATGCTGGAGTAACTCAGCGGGCCAAGCAGCATCTCTGGAGAAAAGGAATAGATTCCATTTTTGGTCGGGACCCTTCTTCGGGATGATTGTAGGGGGGAACTGGAAGCAAGAAAAGACCGGGACAAATCAGGGCCAACAACAGATGACCTCAGCAGGGTATTTTGAAGAGGGGTCCCGACCCGAAATGTCCTCTAACGCTTTCCTCCAGAGATGCTGCCTGACCCACTGAGTCACTCCAGCACTTTATGTCTATATTTGGTTCCCTGATAGGCCAATTGTTGGCTAGGGATAGAGTGATCCCAAGAGGGAACCAGCGTTGCAAACCTTGGACACTGGTTAACAACATTTACTTAATGGGGGGGGGGGGGGGGGGGGGGGTGCAGGAGGGGGTGGGCGGGGGAGAGAGATAGTGTACGTTACCTAAAATTAAATAATTCAATGTTCATAGTGAACAGACACAAAATGTTGGAGTAACTTAATGGGTCAGGCAACATCTCTGGAGAAAATGAACAGGTGGCGTTTGTGTCTATCTTCGGTATAAACTAGCATCCGCAGTTCCTTCCTGCACAATGGATCTCAGTGTCAAGTCTCTGACTCCCGTTGGCAGGCCATTCGGCCCACAGCCCGCCCAGCGATGACTAACCCATGTCACAGGGGGATGGTGTGAAGGCGGAGTTAGACAGAGCTTGATTAATGTTACGGTTGGGGAATGGGCCATAATATGGCCAGGGAAACGCTGTTATTCGTGACACCCCCTCCGCCCTTTCCCAGCTGTTCTCAATCGCACCCCTGGCCACACAAAAATTTATACTTTAAGAAGGAATACACGGAACATTTAAACTCAGAACGCTTCTAACAGAGTGAGCCATGTGAGCACTTTGATCATTCTCCCTGTATTTGCATTTGACAAAATAGTCGGAAAAAAAATGTTTAAAAGTGTTCATACCTTTTGCTATGCCTAATTGGCCCTTACCTCTGCGAAAATAGTCTGATATTCGTAGGTGAAATGTCACCAACAATAATTGATTCTATTATTAATTGACTAATAATTGACTCTATTAGCAATTTATTAAATCTGACTACATGCGGCACAGTAGTTGAGTTGCTGCCTCACAGCCCCAGAGACCGGGGTTCGATCCTGACCATGGGTGCACGGTTTCCTCTCACACTCCAGTGATTACAGGTTTGTAAGTTAATCGGCTTCTGTAACATTGTAAAATTGTCCCTGGAGTGTATAGGAATAGGTGGTCGGCGCGGACTCGGTGGGCCGAAGGGCCTGTTTCCGCGCTATATCTCTAAAATCTGAAGTTAGGTAATGTCTAAAGGAACCGCAGATGCTGGTTAATACGCACAAAAGGACACAAAATGTTGGTGTAACTCAGCAGGTAAGTCAGATCTGGGAAGAAAAACATAAAAAGCTGGAGTAAGTCAGCGGGTCAGGCAGCTTCTCTGGTGAAAAAGAACAGGTGGCGATTCGAATCGGAACCCTTCTTCAGACATCCTAATCGGAATTGAGTCTGAAGATGTGTCTCGTCCCAAAACACCACCTATTTTTCTCCAGAGATGCTGCTTGACTCGCTGAGTTACTCCAGCTTTTTGTGTCTGTCTTCGTTTTAAACCAGCATGTGCAGTTCACTCCTTTACACAGGTCTCTGGCGAACATTGATTGGTAGCGTTCCGGACCCTGTTTCGGAAAGGCATCGATCGCTGGTCGGCGGGGACTCCGAGTTGTAGCTCTCAAAGAAGTACATGTGAAAAATTTCTCACGGACCATATAAATGCGGGACCTTTCAGTAAAGTCCCTTTTAAAGATTATAGTTATTTTCTTGAATCTCATTAACATAACTCATGAATAAGTTGATGTCCATATGCAGATGCAAATCTTTATTTTTTAAATTCAATCCCACAGAAGACAATTTTTACTGACCTTCTGTCCCCTCTGTCCAGCTTCTGGGTTCACCGTTCGCAGGAGTTCCCACGGTACACGCAAGAGTCAGTACGGATATCGCACTGGCCACTACATGCATATAATGTTGCAATGTTCAACCACAAGCGTACAAGTCACTCTTGGAGAAATTCAAGCTTGTTTGAATTTTCTCCCGAGTCACCTCCTGCCGTTAGCGCCACGGTGGTCCACGAATGCCGTACGGTTATCGCAAGAGGTTCCCACGATGTTCAACTATGGTTAACTCGTGCGTCAAGTCGCCCCGTGAAAAAGGGGTTTAAGGAAATGAACACATTTCAGAAATAATTTTCTTTAATTACTAAATTCACAGGCAAACTAAATTCTCAATAAGATAAATGCTCAAACATTTACTATAATGCATAACATTTTGATTAGGCCAATTTGGAGTACCATTTGCAGGTCAGATCAACACATTACAGGAAGGGTGTAGACGTTTTTAACAGGATGGAAACAAAGTTCAAGTAAACATTTGCTGGATTAGTGTATTAACTTTAAGAGGTTGAACAAATTTGGGTTGTTTTCTCTGGAAGATCAGAAGCTATGGGGCGACATGATAGTGAAATCGCTGTCAAAACATGGAGGGGACCGGGCGACAGGGGGGACACAATTTCTAGGCGGCCGTTCGCGCATGCGCACACTCACACACATTTGCGAGAGATGCGCCCAGTGAACGGTAATTAGCTCGGGATTCTTCCAGTTTCCAGCCCCGCGACGTGGATGCTTCTACTACGGGGCCGTTACCGTTAGAATCAGTCAATTACTGCAAATCTGTACCACAGATTTAAAAAACACTGGACATCATGCTGGACAACATAATATATAACTGGACACTTACAAGCAGCTTGGCCTGTCCTATATTATGTTGTCCACTGTCAAGCATGATGTCCAGTGTGTTTTAAATCTGTGGTAGTCGTAGTATGGAAACTGCGCAGATTACGTTGCCCAAGTGGGACAGGGCTTTAGCAACACTAGTCGGGAGAACAGTAGTCTCCAAGACAACGTTTGAGGAATAGTGTGTCACCTAAGATCAATATTAAACGGCTGAGAAACTGCAAAGTGGTTAAATGCTGACCACTGGAAAAGGCAGCAACCAGCTTTTCACTGCTATTAATTCTCAAGTCCATTTGTCTCAACGCAAGCTAAGAAAACGGGGCCAAACTGCTTTCCTCAACCCGATCGTTTCTGGTTCTGTTAGTTTTTGTCCAGTTTTGTTTAATTCTGTCACTTGTTGCGTGTTAATATCTCAATCCCCCACTTTGTTGTATCGATTGAAACCGGTTTTGCTCCAAACTTTATTACGCAGCTCACCAAAGACGACCACACATCATCACCCGAATAAAGGAGAGCAATACAAACATCAGCGACCCCCGCTCTACCATATGTTGCTGGCTCCATAAATAATAGGGAGAGCTGATAGTTCACAAATCACCTCAGTACGATTTATATTTTAAGACAGGGAAGATGAATTGTGGGAACCGATATCCACGAGTTGTTTCAAAACGGGCTGCACAAATAAGCCTTATTATAAAGATATTTAGTAAAACCATACTTATACTTTCGTTTGTGTCACTTTGTTCACCATTGGAACTTTCCGCCCCCACAAGTTCTGTCCTCGCATTTACATCAATATTTATGTGTGAATTGTTAGTTTACGATTGTGTCTGTGTTTAAATTGTCATGTCAACTTTTTTATTTCCCCCAAATTAATACAGAGGCGAATAAAAATACATTGGAAGACCTGAACATAATAGTTGCACTTTCTCACCAATTTTAAATTTAGTCAGCTATAGCTCGACTTTTTTAAAACATTGATATTTCAGTTAGAATGCTGGAAAGTTTGTGTTTAAAAGCTGGTTACATTACAAAGTTCAAATTGTTAAATCATTGAAAATTTGCCCGGTTAAGTTTCAATTAGTAAATATGATTTCTGTTATTTTTATGACAAGTTTATCTAATGCACTTAAAATGTCGAAGGGAACTTTGACCCTAAAATGTACATTGGAATCAAGTTTGTTTCCTATCATTAATTGCAAACTGTAGAGCCGATGAATGTCGCAAGCCTCCCTAGCCCATCTGTAATGATATGTGCAAGTCCTGGGTAAAGTATATGATTAAGTAGCATTCTTTCATGGATGGTATCACTGAATAAGAACGGGCTGCTCGCACATAATATGGTAGATTTTCTGCAGTTACTTCCATGCAATAATATTCATACAAAATATAAAAAAAGTGAAATGAGAAAAGATAGGTAGTTGATCAGCACTTAAAATATACATTTTGGAAAGTGGTACCGCATGAAAAATGAATGCAGTGTTCTTTGTCTCTCCTTTTGAGATGAAGTATTGTCTGGATGCCTTCTCTTCAAACATCTCCGCATTGGACCATCAGACATTTCGCTGTTCACAAATGTCGCCTATTCCATCTCTACGTAAATCAGCCTCCAAAGTTCAAATGATAATTGTGCCCGCGCCTGACAATTTTAAATGCATCTCCCGTTAATTTTATTCAAAGGAACGCATCATACTTGGAGCAAGGTCAGTTCACACAATTATATTATGAGGATTAATGAATGGATTTCGATACAGCAATTAACAGTGACAGTTAACACAGCGTTTTCGTGAACTGACCTTGCTTCAAGTATTTTGCGTTCCTTTGAATAAAATTAACGGGAGATAGACAATAGACAATATCATTAAAACTCAGATGCATCGAGACATTTAACAGGCATTAAACAATGTGACACAATTATAATTACTAAGGATGAAGGAATGGGATATCGATAGCAGTTAACCGTCACATAGACAGTTAGCACAGTTTTTGTGAGTCAGAGGAATGAACGAACAACTCGAATCGAACGTCTCGACTCTAAACGAACGACTACTTATTAAACCCGACATACCTTAAAAAGCTTGTAACGTGAGGGGGACCATCCCCCACCTCTGAAAACATGGAGGGGACACGTCCCCCCTGCCCCCCCACCCCCCCGGGTTTTCCCGCCAATCACTGATAGGTATATAAAATTATGAGGCATAGATAAAATAGATGAGTCTTTTTTCCCTAGGGTGTTAATCAGAATCCCTTATTGTGAACAATAGCTTAATATTTGCAGTATTCTATCTCAATCACCAATCTGTTTGGAAGATTATACTCAAGACCTCTGCAAATTCCTCCCCTCAGAAACCAATCTGGATTCAGTCACTTTTAATTATAACCAACCATCCCACTGCCTTCTCGCCAGTTGCATGTTCCTTTTCCAAGACATAGTTGTAGCTCTGCCTTGTTCTCTGATTAGCTCCATCTTTCCAGCTCACAGCAAATATGAGAAATGGATAAAGTCATTTAAAAAAAGTTAAAGAATTTTGGACTTTACAAGGGAAAGCAAAAACATTCACAAGGATACAGGAGGGATTTATGAAAATAATCCCAGGCATTATCGACTTTAGTTCGATGCATAGACTGGATAAACACACGAGTTTCTTCGAACAGGGAAAGTTGTGTAGGTATCTGCTAAAGGTTTTTTTTTAATTGACATGTACACACGGAATAGATAGAAGCAGTTCCTATCGGCTGAGTGTCGAAGAACTGGGAACGACTGCTATGAGAATCAAAAGTGACACAAGGAAATATTAACTTTAACATGTCGATTATTTACGGCCCAGAAAGCACTGTTAGGAGCAGAAATGAAGACAAATGTATCTATAGCAATGAAAGGGAATGGATAATTATCTAAAAATAATGTCTCCTGGGTTTTGGGAGAGGGCATGTGATTGATACTAGTGCATTCTATATCTATCTATCTATACTATTACTAAAACTCTCATCTTGTCCTCTTCTGGTTTGCGTTGTTTTTAAATTTGCGCAAAAACGGTACTAGGATTCTTTCGCCACCTTATCGTTCTCCTCTGCTCCAAGCGCACCAAGTTTTGTTCCGATCAGTGGAATATTACAAAAGCTATGAAGATTTTAAAAAATCATAAAATCAGCAGATTGGTCTTCTCGCCTGTCAATCACCATGAAGGTAACGCCCCTTCCAGCACCCGCTGTCAATCACCGGTGCGAGGAGAATAAAATCCCGGAGGTGGGGCTGAGTCCAGAGTCCATGAGTGATTCCAGAAGCCGTGAGTGAGTGAGCCCAGCCCCGCAGCCGCCCAGCCCGACAGTGGCCTAGCCACAGAGCCGCCCAGCCCAGTTAGTTATACACATCCCATAGGAACTTGAAGGGATGGTCTCCTTCGCAGTGATTCTGAACTCCATAAACAATATGCATAATACACACACAGAAATCATCGCAATATGGCGACACTGTTATCTTTATTAAAACACAACCGCATAGATTGAAACATCTTTTCCTTGCAGTATATAATTACATAGAGACTACAGAAATGGGCAAGCCATTTAGCTCATCAAATTTATTCTACATTCAAAGAGGTCAGGGCTGACTGGTGGCCTAACTTCATGTTCAAGGCTTCGGTGTTTAAAATCAGCAAAGGAATTCAAGACTTTTTAAAAAATTGACATTTCTTCAATTCCATCTTGTTCAGTCCAACTTCAAATTAACAAGAAACAAAACATTTGTATAATACCTTTCACAACCAAGAATGCCGAATAGTTTCATAACCTAATTAAGCAAGTCAGGCAAGTGATAGGTGGATATAGCCGAGGGGGGATTGGCAGATGAGAGAACAAAGGCCAGAGATGGGAAGAAGAAGGCAAAGGGTGTGAGGCAAAGAGAAAAGAGCTGCAAAATGTGAAGTCAGGGCAAAGGTTGTAGGTGGAAGGAGAGTCAAGAGTGTTTTATTGTCATGTGTCCCAGATAAGGCAGTGAAATTCTTACTTGCTGCAGTACAACAGAACACGTAAGCACATAACGGGAGAAAAGGTTCAGTGTGCATATATACACATGCACACTTACTCAATAAATAAACAAATATAGTGCAATAGTAATAATTGTAGCTCAGAGCTTATTTGTTGTTGTTGGGAAGAAGCTGTTCCTGAACGTTATTGGTCAAGGAGAGGGGCCTTGCCCAAATTGTTTACTTTTCCTGGTAGAATGTTTCTTTGCTTAATGGAACTGTTTCCCACTAATAGCCCTGTCCCACGGTACGAGTTCATTCCAAGAGCTCGCCCGAGTTTTAAAAAAATCAGACTTGTGGTAAGTACGGAGAGTGAGTTTAAAAAAAATCAAACTTGTGGTAAGTGCGGAGAATGAACGTAGCGGTACGCCGGAGCTCGGGGACGTCTCTTAGCGCTAACAGCAGGTAGTCGGGAAGACTCGCTAATGGCAGGTATGCAAGGGAAGACTCGTGAAGATTTTTCAACATGATGAAAAATGTCCACGAGAGCCCCGAGTACCAACGGAATGGCCATTACCGTAAATCTCTGAGTTCGAATCAGGGCAAACTCGGTAGACAAAATTGCTGGAGAAACTCAGCGGGTGCGGCAGCATCTATGGAGCAAAGGAAACGGGCAACGTTTTGGGCCGAAACGCTTCTTCAGTCTGAAGGGTTTTGGCCCGAAATGTTGCCTATTTACTTTGCTCCATAGATGCTGCCGCTACCCGCTGAGTTTGTCCAGCAATTTTCTTTACCTTCGATTTTCCAGCATCTGCAGCTCCTTCTTGAACAAACTCGGGAGAACTCTTGGAATGAACTCGTACCATGGGACAGGGGTTTAAGTGCTTTCTTTTGAAACTATGTTATGTGATTGGGTTAGGGAACTGTCATTCAATGTATTTTGTAATCCTTATTGATAATTGGCTTGTAGGGGTCCCCCCCATGTAATTCACGGCAAGAGTCCGTGAAGGCATAAAAGAGGGGAGAGCACATTGGGGTGTGCCAATATTCTGGGATAGCGCATGGGAGTGCGCTGATCTGCTGGAGTTGTTCTATTCGCACGAGGCTGAAGGTCTTGAACGAGTAGCGACAAGGATCGGACTAGGTATTGTATTGGTGTTGGATATTAAATTACCAGTTGATTACCAGTGCTTCGTATTTGGTGTTCAACTGAACCAGACTAGGCGGGTAAGATTAGGACCAGAATTACATTGGGGGCTCGTCTTCCCTAAATCTGCGGTCAGGGAATTGAGTAGTGTTGGATTGCGAGAGGAGAAATCGGCGCCACGGTGCGACTTTCGCATCGGCTTTCCCCGCTCCCCGATCTGAGACGACTCGATCATTCACGTGCTTGTGTTTGGATTCCCACGAGATCGATAAGAATAGTAGTCTGGCAAGCACTGAGGGCGAGGGTTTGAGTCCCCGACTTGGGGGTGGGGTCGAGTCCTGTGGATGGTAGGAGTTGGACTCACAAGGCTCTTCTCTGGTGGGTTTGAGGCCCCACAATTGGGTGGGTTCAAGTTGTATGAGTTATTAGTAGTATTATTTCTTGTTTAAGTACGATTTTGCTTGTGTGTTACGAGCTTATCTGCCTTTGTTTGGATTGAAGTGTTGAGTTTTGGAGATTTGCTGCTGAAGTGTGTTTGATTGTTCCGCTGAGAAGGTGGTCTTGAACTGAGAATGTGGTCTTGAACTGAGAATGTTTACTGAGAATGTTTACCGATTTAAAAGCTTGTGTGATTTCTGTGCGTGAGATTGGTGTGAAAGAATTTTGGGTATCCGGATTGAAAGGAAAGAGATTGAATGTGTGAGAGACTTACTGGCGCGTTGAAGAACTTTTGGCCATTGTTTGTGAACAAACTTGTTAAGTCTTTGGAATTTGTGTGGTGTGAATCATTTGAAATATTCTGTCCATTGTAAGTAATAATGGGAAACCAGATAGAGATACTGTGGAAGACCCAGAAAGCCCATTACAATTAGTTTGCAGTAAGTTCCCTAAACCACCAGAACTATTTTATGAGCCTAAACCTAGAAGAATAAAACGACCACCTAGAGACAAAAGATGCCTTTAAGAAATATCGCCTTCCCCCTAGTGATAAGGATGATACATCGGAGGGTGGAACAGTATCAGGGGACACTGAGAGCGAGTCAAACGTAGCAAAAACTATGAAGGAAGAGCGATATCCCTTCGTCAGTTCCCAGTTAGGGAGGTGCCTAACCCAGCCTTTGATCCGGGTAATGCAGTTGGTGCAAACAATAGTCAAACTATTGATGTTTATTCCCCATGGAAACCCAATGAAATGATGACAGTAGTGTGTGTGTGTGTGTGTGTGTGTGTGTGTGTATCACGCAGATTCGAGAGATTTGTGGGCTGTAATATAACACATCATAACTCCTACAGAGCATACCAGGTTCCTAGCCACTTTAGGGCACCCAACTCATGAAGCACTGGCTAATGTAATCGCTGATAATAATGGAAGAAAAGATGCAGCTTTAACTGCCCTTGCCACTACCCTCCAAAAGCCAATAGACATTGCTAGGATTCTGGATGTTAGTCCAAAGAAAGGAGAGGGAGCAGATACGTTTTTAGAAAGGTTCTCAGAACTATATATGCACCAGTCAGGAGATCTAAATTTTCAGAATGGGGCAAATTCTCCACAGTACTGCGCAATATTGTTAAACAGTCTGCCAACTAAAGTAGCCGAAGCAATTAAGACAAACAACATCGACTGGTCAGAGAGCAGTTCTAGTCAAATGGCTCGTGCAGTGAGGTATCACTGGAAGGATATTAGAAAACAAGAGAATCAGCCAGTAGTTAAGACAAAAACTGAATATGTAACAACGGAGGCAGCGCCAAGATCTAATTTAGATTTATGGAATAGTCCTCAGACAAGGGCTAGGCATGATTTGCCAGATTGGACAAAGGCACCAGAACTGGATTATCCAGGTTACCCTGATGAACCACCTCCCCTAGAACCAATTTCCCCAAGACAACACTGGAGAGGAAATAGAGTATTGGGACCAGACCACTGTTATACTTGCGGTGGATTAGGTAACTGGAATAGGGAGTGCCCAACACGAGGACAAAATGAAGGAGGGGGCCAACGGAATGAACAGAGAGAGCAAAGAGGGAACTGGCAAATAAATCAGGTAGAAGACAAACACCCTTCTCTCAAACTAATCCATTCTCACGTTCCTGATTAGCTAACTTGATGGTGACGGGATGCAAATCTGATGAAGAACCTGTACTATCATTGTGAGTAGAGGGAAGGATATGTACCTTTCTGGTAGATACAGGGGCATCCATGTCATCTCGTGAATCAATTTATAACCTTCCAAAGTCTAGTGAAGTTCAGAGCCTGTCCGGATTTCAGGGACAAGTTTGCCAATATCCTATCTCTAAGCATGTTGGTGTATCGAGGCAAGGCAATAAAGCATAGATAATAACAACTGGATTGGATTGCAATTTAATGGCGAGAGATTTGCACTGCACATTTCAAGTGAAAATTGAGTTAACAGAACATTGATTAGACAAGTTTTGTTCTTCATATACATTCGGATCTGTCAAATCAATTGCTTTCTTTACCATTGCTCCCAAGTCTTTCGCACTTGCTGGAAAATTCTACTTCCTCGTGATGTGTGGAGTAACCTCTGAAGCTCGTTTCCATGTGTCTAGGGGTATTTTAATGTACTCTGCAGTTCCTTCTTGCCCTGTTACCAAACAAAACTTGCCTAATCAATGTACTGTTAAGTTTTATAAGACCCTGAGGACAATTGTTGCCCAGCTACGCCAGCATCTGGGGAGTGAGGTATGTGAGTATGTGGACCCGCAAATGGGCAGAAGATGCAACTCAGGTACGATGTGTTCACATTGATCCCTTCCAGGTAGCTCTCCAGAAAGGGGCGACACTGCCTTTGATACAGCAGTACCCATTAAAACAACAGGCATGCTAGTACAGACATGCTAATTCGTGGATTGCTGGAACAAGACATCTTAGTGAAGTGCCAGTCTATTTGCAACACACCAATCCTTGCATTGCCCAAGGCAGTGAAAGAGGGCCAGTACAGGCTGGTCCAGGACAAGATCTGTCAATGTAGTGGTAAAACGCTCCATGCCTTGGTGCCAAACTCGGCTCATATTCTAGCTTTGATTCAATCGGACACGAAGATTTTTTCCAATCGTAGACCTGCAACATGCCTTCTTCTCATTATCTCTGCACAAGAACAGCCAGTATTTATTTGCATTTACATACAGGGGACAACAATATACGTGGACAACACTACCTCAGGGATTTATTAATTCGCCACCTAGTTTACTCGGTGTCTTCAAGAACAGTTAAGCACTTTGTTTTAAAAGGAAATCTACTTTAGTGCAGTATATAGACGACTTGTTCGTGGCTAGTTTAGATGAGCAGAGCAATCATGAGGACACTGCTCAATTATTGAACCACCTGGCAACCTTAGAATATGTGGTCTCTCAGTCCAAAGTTATTAATGGCTCAACAAAAGGTATTCTGGGAGTAATCATTTTGGCTACAGAGAGGAGTTTAGAAAATAGTAGACTTGAACCAATTTGCGAATTTCCTGTCCAAAAAGAGGCGAGCAAATGAGACAGTGGCTCGGTATGGTGAACTACTGCCGACCCTGCATCCCGAATATTGCACTAGACACCAAGGAATTGACTCCTTATACTATCATAGAGGGTGTCCGAAGAAGCTCAGAAAGCTTTCGAGAATTTGAAGAGATCTTTAATGCAGGCCCCAACACTAGGAAGGCCACTCTACGATGGACCCTTCCAACTTTACTGTACCTTCCTTTCTGAATGTTCTGACCCAGAAACATGGGGATAAGCACAGACCAGTGGCTTATTATTCATCAAACTTGGCTCGGACAAAACTCTGAACATTAATAATAATAATAATATATTTTATTGTCATTGCACATATGTGCAACGAGATTTGGTATGCAGCTTCCATCCGATGTCATAACTTAAACAACTAATAAAATTTAGATTTAGATACCCCGAGAAACACGATTTGTAAAAAGACCAGTAAAACAGTCAAAAGTGCAAATGTGGCTGTGCCAGGTCGATGTGTGACGTGACCATCTGAGGGAGACAGTTCATGGGGGTGGGGGACATTCAGCAGGCCGGTTCAGAGCAGCTATAGCTCTGGGGATGAAGTTGTTCCTGAGTCTGGAGGTGCGGGCGTAGAAGGCCTTGTAACGTCTGCCGGAATGTAGGAGTTCGAACAGTCCATTACAAGTGTGTGAGGAGTCTTTGTGGATGCTGACGGCCTTCCTGAGGCACCATTTGTAGTACATGCCCTCCAAGGCTGGTAGCTGGGTCCCAATAATCTTCTGCGCTCTGTGGACGACGCGCTGAAGAGCTCTCCTCATTGCCTCCGTGCAGCTGAGATACCACACAGAGATGCCATATGTTAGTATGCTCTCTGTGGTGCAGCGGTAGAAGGTTGTCAGCAGCTGTTGGGGCACACCAGTCTTTTTCAATGTTCTCAGGAAGAACAGTCGTTGCTGTGCCTTCTTGACCAGCGCAGCGGTGTTGGTGGACCATGTGAGGTCCTCTGAGATGTGTGTGCCCAGAAACTTAAAGCTGGACACTCCACACTGTCCCTGTTGATGGAGATTGAGGCGTATTCCCCATTATGTGTCCTCCTGAAGTCGATAATCAGCTCCTTGGTCTTGGAGGTGTTTAGGGACAAGTTGTTACGTGAGCACCAGTCCACCAGGTTCTGCATCTCCGCTCTGTAGTTTGTTTCATCACTGTTGGTGATCAGCCCGATCACCTTTGTGTCATCTGCAAACTTGACGATGGTGTTGGTGTCGCATGCAGGAACACAGTCGTGTGTGAAGAGGGAGTAGAGCATGGGGCTCAGTACACAGCCCTGAGGTGTGCCGGTGCTCAGGGTGATAGTGGAGGACACGTGCGGGCCCAGTCTCACTGCCTGCAGTCGCTCCATCAGAAAATTCAGGATCCAGTCGCATATCGGCGAGCTGAGGCCTAGCTGGTGGAGTTTGGTGGTGAGCTAGGTGGGGATGACCATGTTGAAGGCACAGCTATAGTCTATGAAGAGCATCCTCACGTGCGTGTCCTGTCTTTCCAGGCGAGTCAGGACAGTGCGAAGAGCCAGAGAGATGGCATCCTCTGTGGATCTATTTGCCCTGTATGCAAATTGATGCGAGTCCAGTGAGGCAGGGATGCTGGATTTGATGTGGGAGAGGACCAGCCTTTCAAAGCACTTCATGGGTATTGGAGTTAGGGCAACCAGACGGTAGTCATTCAGGTTGGTGACTTTTGACTTTTTCGGCACCAGCACTATGGCAGCTGTCTTCAGGCACTTGGGGACCGTTGCCAGAGATAGAGACAGGTTAAAGATCCTTGTGAATACCTCAGCCAGCTGCACAGCACGGTCCTTAAGTACCCTTCCTTGGACTCCATCCGGGCCTGCAGCCTTGCGTGGATTGATCCTACGCAGAGCGCACTGTACCTCCTGAGTGCCCAATGTTAAACCCTGTCCCTCCGCCATGGCCGGGGTTATTCCACTCCTGTTGGTGTTGCTAGTTTTGAAGCGGGCAAAGAAGGTGTTTAGCTCGTTGGCCAGTGTGATATCACTGTGGGGGCAGTGATGTCTGTAACACCCTCCCACATGCTACTGGTGTCCGCGGTATAGAAGTGGTCTGCCACCCTTTGCCTGTGGATGTCTTTGGCCTTTTTTATACCTTTGTTCAGGTTTGACCTGGCAGCACTGTATGCAGAAGTGTCACTGGATTTAAAGGCATTGTTGCGTGCCCTTAGCAGATTCTGAACCTTCTTGTTCATCCACGGTTTCCGGTTTGGGAACATCTTTATTTTCTTGTCCACTGTGACAGACTCCACACAGCAGTTGATGTAGGAGAGCACAGTGGATGTGTACTCCTCCAAGTCTACCTCTGTACCACTAGTAGTCTGTTGTGCAAACAGGTCCCAGTCTGTGCGATCAAAGCAGTCCTGGAGTTGTAGGGTGGCGTCCTCCGGCCATACTTTGACCGTCCTTATTGCAGGTTTGGTCTTGCGGATGAGGGGTTTGTATGCAGGCAGTAGAAACAGTGGGAGGTGATCGGATTGTCCCAGGGATGGGCAGGGAAGAGCTCTGTATGCGTCCTTGATGTTGGTGTACACTTTATCCAGCGTGTTTGAGCCCCTGATAGGGCACTGCACATGCTGGTGGAATTGCGGAGTGCAGGTCGTAGGTCGACCTGATAAAAGTCCCCTGCAACAATGAAGGCACCGTCGGGGTGAGCATCCTGCTGCTTACTGATGGCCGAGTGCAGCTGTGCTAGCGCTAGATTAGCATTAGCCTGTGGTGGGATGTATACGGCCATGATGATAACCACAATAAACTCCCGAGGCAGATATAATGGTCTGCATTTAAGCAGTAGGTATTCTAGATCTGGGGAAGAGTAGCTCTCTACTGCGGTGTGGTTGGTGCACCAGTCATTGTTGATATAGATACAGAGCCCGCCGCCCTTGCTCTTACCGGAGTCCTTTGTTCTATCAGCACGATGCAGTGACCGGTTCATTAGGTCCACAGCCCCGTCAGGAACCAGCGCCCTGAGCTAGGTCTCTGTGAAGATCAGCACACAGCAGTCTTTCAGGGATCGCTGGGTGTTGATCCAGAGCCTTACCTCATCCAGCCTGTTGGTGAGTGACCGGACGTTTGCGAGAAAGACATTTGTGATTAATAGCCCATTATCTGTTATTTGCACTTTATCAGTTTATTTATTCATGTGTGTATATATTTATATAATGGTATATGGACACACTGATCAGTTTTGTAGTCAATGCCTACTATATTCTGTTGTGCTGAAGCAAAGCAAGAACAATAAACTCACTTGAACTTGAAAGCTCGACCCAGTAGCAAGGGGACACCCACTATGCATCCAGATCCTAACAGCAATCTATAATAGTTAATAGGGAAACCTGACCTTACAGCAGGAAATAGTAATGCACAGTTCCCATTCGGTGGCAGCCTTGTTGGGACAAATGTAAACTCAGCATCTGACACTGACTCGTCAAAACAAATATGAAATTTATCTATTGAATAATCCAAAACTCCAATTCAGACACTCTACTATTATTAATCCGGCATCTTTCCCCATTTCACCTCCAGAGGAACAGTCAGAACCAGGACATGACTATTTGTTCATAATACAAGAAGAAACATTTGTAAGGGAGGATCTAAAAGACGCTCCTATAGAAGAACCTGAAATGACACTATATATAGACGGGAGTGCATCCATTGGGCTCCAGGGAGATAAACTTTCTGGGTACACTATTGTAGACCAGGATAGGAACAGTGTAGAGGCAGCTGCTTTTGAATCACCCTATTCAGCACAACAGATTGAGCTGTTTGCTTTGATCAGAGCATGTATTGCTGGGAAAGATTTAACCATATAACAATTCCAGCACGGAAACAGGACATCTCGGCCCTACAAGTCCATGCCGAACAACTTTTTTTTCCCTTAGTCCCACCTGCCTGCACTCATACCATAACCCTCCATTCCTTTCTCATCCATATGCCTATCCAATTTATTTTTAAATGATACCAACGAACCTGCCTCCACCACTTCCACTGGAAGCGCATTCCACACCGCTACCACTCTCTGAGTAAAGATTAGGATGAACATTTGTACAGATTCTAGATATGAATTTGGAGTTGTGCATGACTTTGGACAATTATGGAGGAATTGAGGATTCCTAACCTTGGCAGGAACTCAAATATCTCATAAGCAATTGGTGACAGATTTATTAAAGGCTCTGATGCTACCTAGGCAAATTTCGGTAATGAAGTGTAGCGCTCACACAAAGGGACAGACCCTAAAAGACATAGGTAATCGTTGTGCTGATTGTAGATGGCATGTGCATGTACCTTTAACATAGTGACCTCACCACTACTAACCACTCCCCACATCACAAGTATAATTACAACCTTCCCACCCATTGATCCCTCTCTCTAGTTCCGGTGACAGACCACGAACAGCTAGGGCAGCAACGTATGTGTATCATGGATAAACAGAAGTAAAGACACAGTGTGTTATGACTCCTCTTTACATGGTGTCAGAAGTGGGATACTGACCAGCCTGGACTTCAGAACGTCAAAAGCTTTCTGGTGATGCGGGAACCAGGCCCAGGCCCAGGCAGTGTCCTTCTTGATCAACTCCCTCAGGGGCGCGCTCAGCTCGCTGTGGTCAGGGATGAACTTCCCCAGGTAATTAACCATGCCCAGGAAACGCTGCAGGCTGGGCACGTCGGTGGGCGAAGACATCCCGGAGACCGCAGCCATCTTCTGCGGGTCAGGCTTCAGCCCCGAGGCAGTAAAGACGTGGCCCACATAGGTGACCTCCAGGACGCGGAAACGGCACTTCTTTGGGTTGAGTTTGAGGTTGATTTCACGGGCCCAGTCCAGGACTTGACGGAGGTGGAGGTCGTGCTCAGCAACGTCCTTACCGTAGACCAGGATGTCGTCAACGATGATGGCACACGGCAGACCGGCGAACAGCTGCTCCATCGTCCGCTGGAAGACCTCGCTGGCAGAGTTGATCCCGAATGGCATGCGGAGGAATCGGAACCTGCCGAAGGGTGTGCTGAAGGTAGTCAGGTAGGAGGACCGCTCGTCCAGCGGTATCTGCCAGAAGGAGCTCTTGGCATCGAGAACCGAGAAGACAGTGGCCGGGCTAACCTGTGCAGCGATGTCCTCCACTGTTCGCAAGGGGTAGTGTGGGCGTCTGATGGCAAGGTTCAGGTCTTTGGGGTTGATGCAAATGCGAAGTTTAGGTAACAAGTCTCCCTCAGAAAAGCCAATGCCAACCATCCAGGAAATTATACAGTTGCAAGAAGAAGCTTCTGAAGGGGATGTAAGGCTATGTAAATAGCTTGGATCTACAATAGATTGCATGTCAGGATTGTGGGTTACAATGCAGGGCAGAATTGTATGACAGATCCTCTTACAGTTTGGGCTGTGGAGGGTATGCATTTTGCAACTCACTGTGGTGCGAGAGCAATTGGTGATGCTCTTTCGGCTACTTGGTGGCATCCAAGATTACAAACGTTGGCCCAGAAAGTGAGTAGCTGTTGTATTATTTGTCAGAAATATAATCCTTGGAAAGGAGTAGGTTGTGAAGATGGAAGAACACCTTTGCGCATGGGTCCTTTTGAAACTCTTCAGATGGATTATATCGAGCTAGAGAAATGCCAAGGATATAGATATGTACTTGTGATTTTCGATGTATTCAACAGATGGATCAAGGCCTATTCAACACTTGATAACAAAGCGGCTACTGTTATCAAGGTGCTTATGCGAGAAATTATCCCTAGATTCGATATCCCAATTCGACTTAGTTCTGACAATGGTCCTCATTTTATTGGGCAAATTGATGAAGAATTCTGTGAACAGCTGGGCATCCAACAGCAACCACAGGATGCTGGACTTGTAGAAAGCAAAAACCAGACCCTGAAAACTAATTAGCTAAATTGAAGGCGGAGACAGGAATTGGTTGGATCAAATTACTCCCTATAGCTTTGTTTTAGATGTGTGTCACGCCTGCAGGGAAATCGAGACTGAGCCCAGCTGAAATTCTTTATGGACGTCCTTTAAGAACTCCGTGGAACCAAAATGCCACAAAAATCATAAGCTTCCATCACACGACTAAGGAGATGATCGATTACGTTCTGGCCTTGACTCGGGCACTGAGGGATTCGCATTCTAGGGTGTGAGCAGCATATAGTGAATTACCTCTTTTAGTTTCTTCCATTAAAGTTAAGCCTGGTGATTATGTACTAGTAAAGAATTGGGTAAAGAAAGGTTTAGAGGTTCGGTGGGAGGGACCTTATCAGGTTCTCCTGACGACTCCAACTGTGGTTAAAATAGAAGGAAAGAATGCGCGAGCATTTTGTGTGGGGCTCTTGATTGCATGTCAGCTATGTGCATGTCCTTGCCTTTCTTATAGACAATGTTGAAATCATACCTCTGCAGCTGCATCATCATTCGTTATAGGCAGGCTGGGGCAGCGTGGATGGGTTTATTCAAAATAGTGATCAACGGATGGTGGTCAGTTTCCATAGTCACAGACTTCCCAAAAATAATTTTGTGCAGGCGAAAACCACTGCGAGCAATTATTTTTCGATCTGGGTGTAACGTTGTTCAGTTAGTGTGTGAGAGGCGTACGGAACAGGCTTGCAGTCGCCATCGGTAGTGGTCTGCAGGCATGCATTGTTAAATCCGTACTGGGACGCATCGCAGGTGAGCGTTACTGGTAACTCCAAAGCAAAGTTGGTGAGAGTAGGTGCGCTAGCCAATTGCAATTTGAGAGTGTTAAAAGCTCTTTGGTGCTGCGGATACCAGGACCATGCTGTGTCCTAGTGTGTCAGTTCTCGCAGGGGGGCAGATATGTCGCTGAGGTTGGGAATAAATTTCCCCGGGTAGTTGACCATTCCAAAGAACCTTTGTAGACTCGCAACGTCAGTAGGAACCGGCATTTCGTTGATAGCTGCAGTTCTTGATGGGTCTCGTCTGTGACCATCACTTGTGAAAACATGTCCAACGTAGGTAACTTCTGGGACTCGAAATTTGGACTTCAGGGGATTGAGTTTGAGCTGAATGTCTTTGGCACGGTCTAGTACTTTCTTCACATTGGCATCATGCTCAGCCAGATCTCGTCCGTAAACGAGAATGTCATCAACAATGATGGCGCATGGATACTCAGCAAACAATTTTTCCATCGTACGCTGGAAAACTTCGCTGGCAGAGTTGATGTCAAAGGGCAGTCTCAGAAATTTGTATCGGCCGAGGGGGTGCTGAACGTAGTAAGATTGGACCAGTCTGGGCCCAGTGGAATCTGCCAAAACGAGCTTAGGGCATCCAGAACGGAGAACACTGATGCGTTTATTTGAGCAGCAACTTCCTCTAGCAGTGTTGAGATCTCTGGGGTTTATGCAGATACGGATCGCCTCATTGTTTTTTTTTGTTGCGACCACCATGGTGGAAACCCAGTCAGATGGGTCTGTAACTTCAGCAATAACACACATGGAGACCATCCGCTTGAGTTCATTGTGTACCCTGTCACGCATGGCATGCGGAACACTATGTGGTGCTCGGACCACAGGAGTGACGTTGGGATCAACAACAATGTGGTATTTGACTAGGTGAGACAAGTTTGCCATGATAGAGATAACTGGCACATAAACTAATTTAAAAAACAAAACCCGATAAATGTGAACAGAGTAGGTAAGACTCACTGTCTGACACCATGTAATGAGTCGAGTCAAACACATATCAAAATACAACATGTTTATTAAATCTACTTACAGCATCGATTTGCAGGAATTACAGTTCTTAGCAGCTACTCATACTGACTGGCGTAGGCAAGCTCTTGTTAATATCAAACGCACATTAGGCGGAGCCACTACCAACAAGTACTACAATTGGCAAGTAGGAAATAACCAATCTACATGTATGATAAAAGAGGGGAATGATAATATTGGGCATTTTGGGTACCTGACAAAATGGAGGATTTCTGCTATTGTAAAGCCTGCTTGACATCTATTTCA
Source organism: Leucoraja erinaceus (assembly GCF_028641065.1). Classification (NCBI taxonomy): domain Eukaryota; kingdom Metazoa; phylum Chordata; class Chondrichthyes; order Rajiformes; family Rajidae; genus Leucoraja; species Leucoraja erinaceus. Next base: position 65,095,600 of record NC_073383.1, on the reverse strand, counting down.
AAAGCTGCAAAGACCATGAGGATCATGGCTCCAGAGTGTCTGTGGCCTGGGACGAGGTGAATAAAGATTAATGTCCAGATACCCTTTAATTAATAAGGGTACTAGGTGCTGCTGCAAATGCATGCTCAAGGTTGGTTGGGAAATGATGGGTTATAATAATGTTGCTATGTTGCATGGTCTTCACACCGTTACTCATGATTAGTCAAGGAGAGGGGCCTTGCCCAAATTGTTTACTTTACCTGGATGAATGGTTCTTTGCTTAATGGAACCGCTTCCCCACTAAGTGTTTCTATCAACACTATGTTATGTGACGTTTTGTGATTGAGTTAGGGAACTGTCATTCAATGTATTTTGTAATCCTTATTGTTAATTGGCTTCTAGGGGTCTCCCCCCACCCCCACCCCCCCATGTATTTCGCGCCAAGAGTCCGTGAGGGTATCAAAGAGGGGAGAGCATATTGGGGTGTGCCGATCTTCTGGGATAGTGCATGGGAGTGTGCTGATCTTCTGGAGTTGTCCTATTCACACGAGGCTGAAGGGCTTGAACGAATAGAGACAAGGATCGGACCCGCGTTATTGGACTAGGTATTGTATTGGTTTTGGATAATAAAGCGAGTGCTTCGTATTCGATGTTTGACTGAACCAGACTGTGGGTGGGGGGGGTGTAGGATTAGGACCGGATTTACAGGATTGATGACTACACTTCCAAATGGTGCACAGGGAAGAGGGAGGATTGATGACTGCACTTCCAAATGGTGCACAGGGAAGAGGGGGAACAAAGGGTTCAACAGTTACTTAGACTTAGATAATTCAGTGTTCGTACAGTTGGGTTGTAAGCAACCCAAGCGGAATACTAGATGCTATTTCTCCAGTTTCATGTGGTCTCACTCTGGCAATGGAGGCCTAGCATAAACAGGTCAAAATGAAGTTATTTTAACCATGCATTGAACCGTACGTTCACAGGCAATAGATAAGTGAGTACAGGTGCCTGGAAGTTCACCTAAACTCTGTGCAGCAAACCGTCTTAACAAATTCAAAAGATTAACAATCTTTTTGGCTGCAGCAATAACTACCCTATTAAGTAGAATACAGTGACTAATGCCATGAAAATACAAAATGTAAAAACCTCAAATACAAACTGGAAGCAGAATCTTTTACATGTAAAAATGTCCATGAGTAAATATCCACAAATCGATTGACAGAGAAATGGAAAATGGGATTATCCGAAATGGTCTAATTTTGGTTTGCATGGAAACTATGCAAATGGCATCCACCTGTGTTGTAGTTTCTGTAGGATCTGCAACATCAGTATAAACCAAGATCATCTGTCAATAGGACCCCAAATTTAATTTACAGACACCTATCAATGGCCTGTGTGTAACACAATTCAAAGATGACGATATATTTTGAAATGAGCACAGAATATTTGCAATAGAGCCACTTTCATCACCACATCTGTGCCAGAAGCTGGAAGAGTGATAATTAATATCTCTAAACTGACATCAAATTACAAATCCACAAACAGTTGGTTTTATGCTAAATCTTTCATCAGTTTCCCCAGGGGACTGCAGAAAACAAGAGTGACAGATTTAGTCATTAAATATATCTAGTTTTCACAACACTGCTCCTATTTTTCAGACTGCTGGGACTAGTAATATTTCTGCAGTTGCAACTAACAGATCACTTAGACACAGTTTGATTCTTCATTTGTTTCACTACTGCCCTGATTTGCCTAGCAATTATGCCTGTCATTTAATCACTACCAAGAACATAAGTGGAAGCAGAAGTAGGCCATTCAACCTGTAATGTCTACTCTGTCATTCAATAATATCATAACTAATTTCATTTCCCCAGGAGTGCAATTTTCCTGTAGTAGCCTATATGCCTCAATTTCCTTAGAGTGCAAAAGTAATCACCCTTATTTAAATACATGCAGATAATATACCTACACACTCAGGTGATAGAGAATTCCAAATATTCACTCTGGGTGAAAACTATTTTGTCCAGAATGGCCAACTCTGTTTTGAGACAAAGGTACTCCCGCTCTACAAATATCACAATAAGCCTCTTGTGAATTTTAAATGTTTCTATACAATCATTTCCCATTCTTCTAAATTAAATAGAAATATTCTTCTGCTCACTTTCCTTTCATAGAAACATAGAAAATAGGTGCTGGAGGAGGCCATTATGCCCTTCGAGCCAGCACCATCATTCATGGAGATCATCCACAATCAGTAACCCGTGCCTGCCTTCTCCCCATACCCCTTGATTCCACTCGCCCCAAGAGTTCTATCTAACTCTCTTTTAAATTCATCCAGTGAATTGATCTCCACTGCCTTCTGTGGCAGAGAATTGCACAAATTCACAACTCACAACTATCATATGACAATCCACAATCAATCCAGTGAACCTTCACTGCGTTTCCTCCATTGTAATTGTTCCCGACTTTAGTTAGGAACACCAAACCTAGGCACAACATTCCAGATATGGCTTCTCATTAATTGAGGGTCATCTCCGCTCTTCTGTTGAACCGGGTGGCACCGTCACCGATGGCAGCCTCGCCAACAGTCCGTCTGCCTTTGTCTTTTTTTTTTAGTATGTTTTAAAAGTATGTGTTAATGTTCTCTGGTTTGTTTTATATGTGGGGGGTGGGGGAAATAGGGAGGAAGCCCATTTAATCCACCCTTACCCAAATCTGTGCAAATCATTCAGAATCAATGGAAGTGATGGAATTTTATAAAATGGTGACCAATGTATCTACTATATCCACAGCCACCTCCTCAATACTAGATAGAGTCTGGACTCAAACATATACCATTCTTTTGTTTCCACAATGCTGCTCCACCCCTTCCACCAGTTTTAAATTGTTCACTTTCAATTGTGGTATAAACTGTATATATTTTAAAGACGCTATTCAGCCGAATGTCAATTTATCCTCTCATTGCACAATTTTACAATTAAAATAATTTGTCCACTCATTGATTCTTCAGCCTTTCAACCAAACACCATTCCTTAAGCAGTCTTTGTCTTCTTGCTCCACACCACTTTTAATTGTGTGGTTTGCCCTAGTCAGATGTAGGTTAAAGAATCCCAGGATCATTTGTATTATGCTCGTTACATGCACCTCTAACTTTCTGACATTGTATTCCCTGCATTATGACTGATTTTTTTGGGGGCATTCAAAGGATTTCAGCCATTGTTTTTTGACAGATGCTGTTTATTGCTCAGAACATCAAACAAACACTGTGTACACTCTACAGGATCAGTTTTGGCTGGAGCCATAATCCTTCCTATCAACTGGTTTTATCCCATGCCTTACTATCAGAGTTTAACTGCCTCCTTTATCATTTTGTCACTCTTCTAAAAGGGAAGTATTCTGGAATATTTAATTTACAACTTTGCTCACTTTGTAGCTGCATCTCTGGAACTGCTATTTTTTTCAGTGTGCTGTATTTGTTCCAATAATTCACACACCTGGTTACAAATTATATGCATGCTCAGATAAAGAGCCTTCAGTTTTGTCCTTGAGCCAGTTTTCCATTATGACTCTAATTTAACGTATATTATTATGTTTCTATCCTGTGTCACTTCCAACAGTCTGGTCATTATTCCTCTGCATCGTCACGATATTGTTTCCCTTTAAGTTATTAAACATCTGCTCACCTTAAACCATTAATTTCTCCCATTATTTTGCTTATGCCTAATCCATTATATGAATTACTTGACATTGGGATGGATTTCACTTGAATTGGGCTGGGACCAAAGGAGCAACTCCCTCTTTCCCTGGCACTAGTGCCCCAAGAATAAAAGCCTATTTTTGCCACACCATTTAATGACACATCCAGTTCTGCAATCTTACTTTAAATTCCCATGAACATGTTCCCTTCTGCCCCACCACAGACAATCTGCTTTGTTCCCTAGTTCAATTACCTCAACTCATCATTCTGCACTTGCCATCATTCTGCACAGACCAATAAAAGCTGGCAATGGAAGGTCATCAGCCAGAAACATAAATACCATTTCTCTCTTTAAATCCTGCCTCACCTATATATTTCCAGCAAACACTCATGAAACAACTAGCTTACTTTCCTCAAGTAAAACCAGAAAATGCTAATAAACATTCACGTCAGGAATCAGGAGCTTATGATCTTCCATCAAGGCTTGATCAAAATCAAAAAAGAAACTATTTGCAACAGAAGGGAGGGAAGTGTTGGAGGGAATAAAAAAGGTCAGTGGTGACCAAGAGGGATTAAATAGCAAGATGGCGCAAGCTGAAAGAGAGTGTTAAATACAACAGAATGACAAAAGGCATCTCTAATGATGCATATTAAAGGAAAATAAATACCAGAAGAGAGGGAAATGCTAACAACGTTGGTAGTGAGATACAGCACTGGTAAGGTTGTTCATCTGAATCTGTTGAATTTAACATATAGCAGATGAAGTGTACAATTTACTACATCAGAAGATGCATAGTTCAAGTTTACAATGAGTTTCATCGGCAGAGTGCAGAAGGCCAAAGACAGTGGTGACCAGAGTGGGATGGCAATTAAAGATACAAGATACAAGATCAATTTAATTGTCACGTGTGCCAGATGGCACAGTGAAATGAATTCCCATACAGCCATACAATAAAAATAAACAGGACTCGACACACTATAGAATTTAACACAAAACATCCCCACACAGCAGAATCAAAGCTTCCCACTGAATATGAATGACAACTGGAAGCATAGGGTTTCACACATGAAATTAACAGAAGCTTTCTGCAAACCATTCGCCAACCTGCATTTAGTTTCCCCAACACACCTTAAAATCACATTATGATTTAATTTAGGGGACTACAGTGAAGCCGGGCGGTGAGGCCTGCCTGGGCCAAAGGAGCCTACGAGGCGGCGGGAGCCATGGCTAGACGGCGGTGGGGCTCTGCAGTGGTGGGACCTCGGTGGCAACAGGAGCCTCGGCGGTGGTGGGGCCTCGCAATCAGCGATCGATGAGTGTGATGGGGGGGAGGGGAAGACAATGGTGACCCGGCATTCTACCATATTGTATATATAATTTATTAAATGTTTGTAACATTTGCCCAGCCAGCTTTAAACCCACCGATTTAAAGCGTTTAAGTAAAGACCATCACCATTGGAATCACCAACAAAGAGTTAATTCTCATAGGTGGTTATAAACAAAGTAACTGGTTATAAAAGTAGCAAGGTGTAAAATTATGTAAAAATTAGTTTGACAACCAGTCACCGATTCACCGAGTCAGAGCTATGCATCATGGAAACAGGTCTTTCAAACCATCTTGGACATGCCAGCTGGCAATGAACTATTTGCCTGCATTTGGCCCATTGCCCCTCTAAATTCATCCTTGCAAAATGTCTGCCAAAATGTCTTTTAAAAGTCATACTGTTTCAATAGCTTCTTTTGGCACCTTATTCCAGATATAGACCATCAAGTTGCCTAACATCCCTCTCACCAGAAGCCTATGCCCTCTAATTTTTGGAGACTGAGTATTCGCTCTACCCATGCCCCTCGTGAGCTCCCCCTCCCATTTCAAATCCAACCTTTCTGTCTTGGGCCACCGTGTGTGTATATTATATATAAATTTGGGAGATCACTAGACATTTAGTTAATTTTAAATGGTGGATATGTGACTTAATGAAAGATTTGGTGAACTAATCCAACAAAGAAATACCTTCTGAATTTTGTAGTCGGTAGGGCAGTACTCTACATATCACCATCTTGGACAATTTTTACATTTTTATCAAGCCAACTAATCAAACCAATTAACCTACAAACCTGTCTTTGGAGTGTGGGAGGAAACCAAAGATCATGGAGAAAACCCACGCAGATCACGGGGAGAACGTACAAACTCCATACAGACAGCACCCGTAATCGGGATTGAACCCGGGTCTCTGGCGCTGCATTTTGCTGTAAGGCAGCAACTCTACCGTTGTGCCACCGTGACTGCCCAATACAATTTGAACACACTGAAATGCCCAAAGCCTGTCAATTTTATTAACCATAATATTATATTCAAATTACTTGGACCAGACTCAAATGTCGAGGAACGGACAAGCTTGCCTTGCGAATTGTATCTGACACCATTGCAGTGTTCAGTATAACAAAGACCCTTGGTAACATTGGAGCTTACTTTAACTATGATGAGAGTGGAAGAGTTGGGCCTTGCTGGAATACTGTCTTGTGTCACACCCTTGTGTCCGAAGAAGGGTCTTGACCCGAAACGTCACCCATTCCTTCTCTTCAGAGATGTGGCCTGTTACTCCAGCATTGTGTCTATCTTGGTGAAATATGCACGTGATTATCATCATCATGGGTGAAAATAAAATCTCTACTATTGATTTTGCATTACTGTTGTAACAAATGTATTGGTGTGAAAATTAGGACTATTTCCATCAATCGCTTTTATTGCTTCATTCATCATTATGTGCTGAAGGAACCACTTCAAAGCAAAACTGGTTAAATTTCTGAACCAAGATTCCTGGTGCTGCTACTATGAAATAAAAAGCATAATTACCTTTATCCCTCCCCCCCCCCCCCCCCTACAAAATAAACTTCCTCTATCCTCGCTCAAGCAGGCGGTCTGATAATCAATTCCAGGCACAAGACTAGTAATGAATTTAAATACACATGTTTTTAACATGCATTAACAACTTGCTTGTCAAATAAAACAACCCAACAATACATTCGACCTTGGTGGCGCTTGAAAGGAAGGAAGGAATAGGAGGAACTCTCAGCCCAGTTAACATTAAGACAATAGCTTAAGGATACATATTGATCTGCAAAAAGATAATCCAATACCTGAAAGGCATATATTCAGATGGACATGGGTAGAGGGAAAAAGTGCAGAAATTAGACTTGCCAGAATAGACCACTGTGATTTGTTTACTATTTTTTAAAAACTGTATAAAGTTGAGACAAAGGAAGTCATTTTTAGAGTAACATTTCTGGTAATGAACTTTGGGCAGCAGCAGCACAGATCAGCGATTCAGGCATACTGGATTTTCCGACTGATTTAGCATGATTTATCTATTACTTTAAATAGTACATTATTGATCATAACCATGGAGAGTATGCCTTGAAAACTAGTTATGTGCTTAGCCATGACTTCTGGGTGTTCATCTTCATCATTCTAAACAAGGTTTTCTTTTCTTTTCTTTCATAGCTGTTTAGGCAAGCAAGAAAACTAGTCGAAGAATCTCAATGTACAAAATATAAATCATGTACAATAATATTGCAAATATCTACAGCAATCAAAACAATCCACGTATTAATGTTTTTGAAAATGTTTGTGCCGCATATGAACAGAAGGGTCCCGATCCAAAACGTCACTCCAGCACTTGTCGTTTTTGGTAAACCTGCAGTTCCTTATTTCTCCATATAAACTTTCATGATTAACCAACATTTATGCTACTATTCTTTCTCCAATACTATCTGCATGAAATGACACAAATAAGGTTCAATTATATAATCTATAAAATATAGAATACATTGAGCAAATTAAAAAGTACTGAACTCAGTGGGTCAGTCAATGCTTGTGGAGGGAAAGGACAAACAATGTTTTCAGGTTAAAAAAAGATGATGGGGGGGTGGGGGAAGAGAGTGATGATAGGCAGATGGGTAGAATGCAAAAAAGATTAAAAAGGTGAAAAGGAAATAAAAGGGCGACTTTTAGGTAAAGAGTGAAACAAGGTCGGAGGGAGGGATATCAGTGTAGATGGGAAGGAAAATGGGAGACGAGTGTAGAAAAGAGCAGGCAGACTGGGGTACGGAAGAAACGTGCGAGAAAGGGTCGAGTGGGGGCACAAGAAAAAGGGGCTTGGTTATAACTTGAATTTGGATAATTCAATGCTCATACTATTACGTTGTTAGCTACCCAAGTGGAAATGAAGTGCTGTTCCTCCAGTGTGGCCTCACTCTGGCAATGGAGGAGGCCAAAGAGAGAAAGATCAAATGGGAATGGGATGGGTAATTAAAATGGTTAGCAACTGAGAAATCCAGGCTTGTGTCCACCAAACACATTTCCTCTTTTGAAGGCAGCCTACATATACAGTGCCCTCCATAATGTTTGGGACAAAGACCCGTTGATTATTCATTTGCCTCTGTACTCCACAATTTGAGATTTGTATTAGAAAAAAAATAATCACAAGTAGTTAAAGTGCACATTGTAAGATTTTAATAAAGGCCATTTTTATACATTTGTTTCACCACGCAGAAATTACAGCAGTGTTTATACATTTCCGGGCACCATAATGTTTGGGACACAGCAGTGTCGTGTGAATGAAAGTAGTCATGTTTAGTATTTTGTTGCATATTCTTTGCATGCAATGACTGCTTGAAGTCTGCGATTCATGGTCATAACCACTTGCTGGATGTCTTCCCTAGTGATGCTCTGCCAGGCCTGTATTGTAGCCATCTTTCGCTTATGCTTGTTTGGGGGGGGGGGGGGGGGGGAGTCCAGGGGGGGGGGGGGGGGGGGGGAGGGTATAGGGTCAGGGTCAGGGGGGGGGGTGTGTGTGAATCAGTGCGGGGTGGATAGATGGCGGGGGGGGGGAGGTTTAGAAGGCAGTCGATTCAGAATGGGTGGATTAGTACGTGTTGGTTGGAGTAGGTAAAATTGTGAGGGGAGAGCACGAGGGATGTCAGTGGTGTTGAATGGGGGGGTTCAGAACGGGATGGATGGGGGTAGACAAAAGTGCTGGAGAAACTCAGCGGTTGAGACAGCATCTATGGAGCAAAGGAAATGGTCAACGTTTCGGGTCGAGACCCTGCTTCAGACTGTTCCCCCCCATTCTTCTTGAATGGGAGGATCAGTACAGGATGGATGGGGAGATCAGCACAGGATGAATGGGGGGGGGTCAGGACAGTGTGGATCGGAGGGTCTGTGCAGGATGAATGGGGGATCACTACAGGATGAATGAGGGGTTTATACTACTACCATCAGCAATTGTATCATCATGAAAATAAGTGAGCCATTACCTTCAGCAGCCATACACATCCACCAGTGCTTCACAGATGACGCTGTATCCTTTGGATCGTGGGCAATTCCTTTTCTCCTCTATACTTTGCTCTTGCCATCACTCGAATACAAGTTAATCTTCACCTCATCTGTCCACAAGACCTTTTATATTAACATGCACTTCAAGCTATTTTCCATGAATTCACAAAAACTAGCTTTTATACAGTAAGTCTCTATACTGAATGCAGAAATTAGTGTCCATTGGAATGTTAACATATTCTTAATGTGGATATCTTGATTTTCCTTAATTCAGCTGGAGGATATTCAGATAAAAACTTAATTTTGGGATGAGTTTAATTCAATCACAATGTAGAGAGTGAATGATGCATTGCACAATGGACAATTGCTTATCATCATCGTTGGCATTCAATAAACAACAGACAATAGGTGCAGGAGTAGGCCATTCGGCCCTTCGAGTCAGCTATGATCATGGCTGAACATCCACACTCAGTAACCCTTTCCTGCCTTATCCCCATATCCCCTGACTCCGCTATCTTTAAGAGCTCTATCCATCTCTATTTGAAACCATACAGAGAATTGGCCTCCACTGCCTTCTGAGGCAGAGAATTCCACAGATTCACAACCCTCTGTGAAAATGTTTTCCCTCATCTCCATTCCAAATGGCTTGCCCCTTATTTTTAAACTGTGGCCCCTGGTTCTAGACTTCCCCAACATGGGGAACATGCGTCTAGCATTTCCTGCGTCTAGCGTGTCCAAACCCTTAATAATCTTATATGTTTCAATAAGATCTCCTCTCATCCTTCTAAACACCAGAGTATCAAACCCAGCTGCTCCATTCTATCAACATATGACAGTCCCGCCATCCCGGGAATTAACCTCGTGAACCTACGTTGCACTCCCTCAATAGCAAGAATGTCCTTCCTCACATTTGGAAACCAAAACTACACATAATAGTCCAGGTGTGGTTTCACTAGGGCCCTGTACAATTGCGGAAGGACCTCTTTGCTCCTATTGTTATGAAGGCCAACATTCCATTCGCTTCTTTCACTGCCTGCTGTACCTGAATGCTTAATGCCTGCTGTACCTGCATGGATTGGATGGCTGTAAACCAGACATACACCTTGTAAATAATTGTAAATAATGTTGCAGAGTTTGGCTTTGCCGGGTGTTGATTGGATGAGGTATTGTCTGGGTTTCCTGTAGATCAGGGTAAATGTTTCTAAGTTGGCTTCCTTACGAAGACCGGTTTGAATACAATGTATTGAGCTGTTGTATTATTGGGTTTGGGGAATGTCTGTTATTTATGGGGTTCATCGATATCTGTAATTGGGTTATTAAGAGACCACCCCCATGTGGTTCGGCCCCTCGAGGTACCAGGACATATAAAAGTCCGCTATCACGAGGTTCAGTGTCGATCTTCTGAGAGAGCACTTGGGACTGCATGAACTTCTGAAATGTCTCTGTCTGAGCGAGGCCTAGAAGGCTTGAACAAGCAGACACGATGATCAAACCCACGGTGGCATAGGTACAGTAGTTGAACCCACTTTTGTTAACATAAAATATAGTTGTTTCAAGTGCTTGATTCAGTGTTTTTACTGAATCTAGACTGGGGGGGAAGCTTAGAAACGGGCAATTATCATTGGGGGCTCGTCCGGGATCTCAAAAGATCCCCAAACACAAGTTTGTGACCAAGGGTGTTGAGCTGTTTCGATTGTGAGTGCAGAATTCGGGCCCACGGTGCAGTTTTCGCATTGATTTTCGGCACTTCGTCAGTTGGAGCGGATCGATCATTCGCTGGCTTGGGAAAGGGTCTAATCAAGATCATTAGAACACGGTCTAGCAAGTGGTTAGCATAGGGGCCCATAAAACCAGGGTGGGTTTAGAGGCCCTGCTGCGGTTGGGTTAGAGTCCCTTTCCTGGGTTAGAGGCCCAGAATGTTGGTCGTAGTTGGCAGACTGCAGCTGCTTTAACGAGAGCCAAACACGCTTCATCGGGCGAGGAGTGGCCCAGGGTTAGACTTGGTATCCAAATTGGTGGGGTATCAAAATACAGGTCTCGCCTTCGATCGGATCTTTGCCAGGAGCGTGAATTGAAAAGGTGCACTCTAAAAATCGGCATCGATAACTCACAGCGTGAAGCGGCTAGACGCTCGATCCTCAGTGCCCAGCAGGGAGGAGTGTCTGTGTGTAGGTATTCGAGTCGCTCCCTGAAGTGACAAAGAACCTCGAGAAGGTACCAGGCTTGGATGGACAGAGTATAGATTGACCGTAATACTCCAGTCCATTCAAGAATTCAACTGGGCAATTTTAGTTGATTCGACAGACCGCACTAAAATTAGGAGTTCTAGTTCGAGTCTATATTTGCAAAGCCAAATTTTCAAATACTGAATTTCATATTGAAGTTCTGCCAGTAAGGTGGAATTCGAATTTCTGTATATAGAACTTCGGAGTTGGTGCATGTCCGTGATCGATTCCGAATAGCGGCAGATCAACAGTGAATAGTAACCCTCTGGTCGATTGTTGACTAGTACCTGATGGCAAGAGTACCTGTGAGACGGGAACCTGTTTACTTGATGAAAAGTAATCCGAATAGCGAAGGGTACCCCTAATTCTATCGAACTTAGAGAGGAAGGATAGAGGTCCCCCTATAGAAGTCCAGTCTTAGCAGAGGGATAGTAACATTTGGGAGGAAAAGTAGTCATTTAAGGAGTAGTACCCCTTAGCAAAGAGTAAACTAGGAAAGGGAAAATCTTCGGTATCAGAGGGAGAGGTTCACTGCGTGATAACAGCGTGATGCAGCGTTGAGATCGAGTGTTCGTGAATTGTGCGCTAGTGCTTTAAATCATTTTGTAAATTGTAAAAATCTAGCTTTTCGTATTGTCATAGGATCAGGATTTTGTAAACATTCTATGTATGTAAATAAACTTAGAGTATATTAAGAATTAATAGTTAGGATTTAGATCGTGTTAAGTCCGCAGACCGCCATTTGCGTTGCTGCTTGTGTGAGTGTTTACGGATTAGAAACTTGAAGTAAGAGTGTGTTTAAGTTAGATATTCGTATTTGTTTAAGATTGTTTTGTAAGTCTGAATCGGGCTGGTTCGATCAGGGGTTGTACTCCTTCGATCGCTGCGTCATCATCCTGCTGATTGATTGCGCCACGAGGAAGATTAGAGTGGGATTCACTGGATGCTTATAGTTTATATTGGGGTATGTTTTGGGTTGATAATCGGGGGAGTATTTTCATTCTTAATTATAGTTATGTTAGCTTGGTTTGATCTGACTGTGCAAACTTGAATCGAGTGAGAGTGATTGCTGCATGTGAGACTGCGAGTGGAAGTAAAGGGCCTGTCCCACGAGCATGCGACTGCATACGGCAAGCGCGACCAAACCGGAAGCGGGGGCCGCACGGAGGTAGAGTGATCCCCGTACAGGGCCTTCCCACTAGCATGCGACTGCATGCAGCAAGCGCGACCAAACTGGAAGCGGGGGGCAGCGCGGAGGTCGAGTGATCCCGTACGAGTTGACGTGAATTTCGAGCGAAGTCCGCGGGAAGTTCGAGCGTGACGTACGGCGTTAAGACGCTGCGTTCAGCGTCGAGACGCTGAAATTATCATGAAATGCCTTTAGAAATTTCCTTGCAACCTGTATATTTTGTTATGGATAAATTATGTGGGAAGCGAGAGTGTTTCTGTACCAATAGCAATAACGACCCATGCTATGGCCATGTCATGGTAATTTTCGGTCCTTCACAGAAAACATGCTTGCATCAATCTGTAGTGTGCATGGTTAAGCATATACGTTACCATGGTCCAGGATTTATTGAAACAGGGTGATCATATGCTGAATAATCCAACCACATTTTTGTTTGGAAGTGGAAAGAACTAATAGAAATCGCATTAAATGCATTGTGTAAAAAGAGTTGAGATACTGTATTATAATTTTGCTGCATGTCATTGTGGTATATATCATGTCTTGATTGGTGAATATGTTTAGTTTGTGACTTTATTTGAAGCAGAAATAATATGTGAATGCTTCATTGAGCATAATTCCGACTAGTAACTATGCACTTCGTCCGAGCACATTATCGCACGCGTCATGTAAGCAGTCTTAAATGACCACCTAAACTGTCATTTGGCAACCTAAAAAGCTGCCAAGATTGCCCGGCTGGCAACAGGGAAAAAAGGTTACGTGAGAGCCCTGATCACCCCTCAGCCTCCTGCGCGCCAAGGAATAGAGTCCTGGTCCCTATAGCTCAGCCTCAAGTTCTGGTAATATCCTCAAAAATATACTGCACTCTTACCAGCCAAATACATCTTTCCTATAACAGGGTGACCAAAGCAGAATACAATACTTCAAAGTCTCAGCAACTGTAACATAACACCGCAACTTCTACACTCAATTCCCTGACTGATAAATGCCAGCAAACCAAAAATATTCTGTCGCATCCTAACTACTTGCCATAACACTTTCAGGCAACTATGTACTTGCTCCTACATCCTCTGCTCTACAGCACACCACAGGGACCTACCATTCTCTGTAGGCTGTGGGCCGAGCATCAAAAATGTGTCTCGAAATCAACTTTCGTGACCCATGTCGCGGAACTACATGAAATTTTGCACAGATTTAGATAAAATATAATTGAGATGGAAGTCATAACTCGTCAGCGCCAAAAATTGAACATTAATTAATTAAACAAATTAGAAAATGAGATCGAAAAAGTAAGCGCCAACTAGTGTCCAATGCCCATATTACACCATGGGGAGCCTATTTCCATGAATATAATGAATACAATTGTGAGTTTTTTTTTTTTTTAAATGAGACTGCTGCAGAGGTCCAGCTCCTAAACCAGCCTAATTAATGGGTGAGGGCAGTTCCTGTGTGTTCCCCCGTTTACTGAACCCCACTGACTGCCAGTGTGCAGAGTGGGGGTCACAGCCATAGTGGGACTGGGGCAGTGCCAGGCTGGGGGAAGGCTAAGGCATCTTCCATTGACAGGAAAACCCCTAATCCTAACCCGCCGCCCCTTCCAGAGCTGCCCACGGCTGGAGCTGGGGCCGCTTTGGGACTGGCTGTGGGTTCTGTACGTGTGGCCCCGCAGTGCTTCCACCTCGGCCAGCATGCCCTTCTGGTGGTGAATGATGGTGGGGAGCAGCACTGCCCTGCACGCCGCCAAGGCCGCCTTCAGCCGGCACCGTCAGACCGCCCGCACGCTCACTGCAACACCGGCCTACCGACAGCCCGACTGACCACACGCAGCACCCACTGGAGGCCTGGCCCGACCGACCGCTCTCACCAGCCACCGTAGGCCCGGCCCGACCGACCGCTCTCACCATCCGCCGGAGGCCCGGCCCAATGGTCACCACCCACCGGCGGCCCGACAGCCTGACCAATCCTCCACAGCATCCATCGGCATACCGACAAGCCCGACCGATTGACCGACCGACTGACCGACCCTAATCCTAACCCTATCTCTACATTTGTTATTTCGCATTTTTATTTAACAGTTTACATCATAACTTTATAAAGATAAATCAATTGAAAACCAAAACGATCAGCATGGTGAACATTACTTTTATTACTTGGAAATCTTGCCATTTTTTTTGATGTAATGAGGAGGCAGCCATAACCCGAGGGTCCTCGCTGCCTAGCGACCGGTTGGCAGCGCGACTCACGTTGCAGTGGTCTGTCTTTAAAAACATTTTTTGGTCTAGTTAAATGTGGTTGTCGTGTTTTTTTTAAATACTGTTTTTAACTGTGTATATGTGGGGGGCGGGGATCGGGGGGGGGGGACTTTAAAAATCTCTTCTCTGCACGAGAGACCCAACCTTTTCCCTGTCGGGTCTCCGTTGTCGTTGGGGCCTAGCACCGTGGAGCAGCCTCCAACCGGAATGACCTGGGGGCTCCAGTCGCCGAGAGCCTGCGGAGTTGCGGACTTACCATCGTGGGGCTGGCCGGCCTTGGTGGTTGCTCGCTGCTGCGGCCCAACTCCGGAGCTCGGAGGCTCCAGTTGCAGGTCCGGTGGACTGTGATATCGGGAGCTCGCTGGTCCGGATGGGAGACCGCTTTTCGGTGCTCCCGCAACGCAACTTCTCCAGCCCGTGTCGCGGGGTTGGAACGACCCGGAGGGGGGGGCCATACATTGCCCGGCGCGGCCTTAATGGCTGTGGGACATACCATCGCCCGCCTGGGGCTTCAACATCGGGAGAAAAATGGTGCACAGGGGAGAGAAAAGACTTTGCCTTCCATCACAGTGAGGAGGAGATTCACTGTGATGGATGTTTGTGTGTCTTGTAGGAATTGTTTTGTTTGTATGGCTGTAGAAACAGAGTTTCGTTTGCGCCTCACTGAGGTTCAAATGACATTGAATAGATATTGTATTGTATTGTAATATTGTATTATATTGTATCGTAAAACAAAGTGCGGGATTGAGGTCGGACACAAATTGACCAATGTCAAACGTGCATTGATTGGGCAATTACTACTCAGAAAATGAGGTTTTCCCCATATTTCTTAAAAATGAGCAGGTTTTGGTCTTGATGAGTTTCAGGTATGATTTATATAATATTTTTACACAATATGTTAAAAAATTCAGGTAGCTCCGCGAATTGGGTCACAAACCTGAACAAAAAAGCTCCTCGGCCCACAGCTTACTGTGAAGGTCCTGTCCTAGTTTAGTTTTCCACAACACCTTACATTTATATGAATTAAGGTCCATTGCCCATTTCCCAGCTCACTTGCCCAGCAGATCAAGATCCCACTGTAATTCTTGGCTTACCCTCATCAGCTTTCTTAGCCACATCTACAAAAAAACTCAATCAAATTCATGAGACACGATTTCCCACATTCAAAACAGTGCTGATTATCCCCAATCAGTCCATCCTTCTAAATGGATGTATATATTGTCCTTCAGCATCCTCTCTGGTAACATTCCAACCACAAATGTTAGGCTTTCTGGTTGATAGTTCCCAGGTTTTTCTTTGCAGACCATACTAAATAGTGGTACGACATTAGCTGCCCGCTAGCCTTCCAGAATCCCATCCATATATCTATCAATGAGTCATACATCCCAGCCAGTGCTCCTGTAATTTCTTCTCAGTGTCCTTGGATATATCTGATCAGCAGAGGAGATTTATCTTCCTTCATACATCTTAGGATGTGCAGCATCTCCTCGACTGCATAAGGACTGCCCTCAAGACATCTCCATTAATTTTCCTATGTTCAATACGTCACTTTCTCTGCTATAAACACCAGGAGATAGAAGAACCAAATGTCAAAGGGAAATAGGTAGCCTTTGCAATGAAAAGATCTCTGCAACATGATATAACTGACAAATTAGAATCAATGTACAGTGATCAAGCAAAGTAAATGCAGTGCCCTGAACAATGAAAGGATAGTGTTACAATGCAACTCAATATATAAAGACTAGTGGAATAATAAGATGTATGGTAGATGTAGTTTATTCTGGAGAAAGGTCTAGTCGTGCATTTTGGAAACAAGAATGAGGAAAGGCATCAGAGTAAAGGAAACTATTCTAAAAGGGATGAAGAAGCAGAGAATCCTAGTCATAAATCATTGAAAGTGCCACATTAAGTTGAGAAAGCAGAAGACAAACACAATTCCAAAATTTATTACTGTAAAGTATAAAAGCAGCAACGTTTTATTGAACCTTTTATAAAACACCTCAACTGAAGTATTGTGTTCAAGCCAGCACATCATAGGAAGGATGAAATAAAGGCATTAAAGGTTGCAAAAAGTATGCAAGAGAATGGTTCTCAAAATAGACTGTAATCACAGGGATAGATTAGAGGGGCTGGGACGGTTTTCTTTGAAGAAAAAACTGTGGGCAGATTTTAAATAGAAAAGTATATAAATTGATCATAGTGTGGATAATTAGATAGTGGGAGGCTGTATCTTTGGGGGAATAGGCCGAGGCCTAGTGGGCAAGAGGTATAAACGGAATTAAATGGATAGAGTTTTTATTTTAATGTAGCATGTGGGTGTACTATGGTATCCACTGCCTATGGATGCGTTCGAGGCAAGTACCTTTGTGAAATTGGATAAATGTACTGTGAAATAAAAAAGATTTACAAGCTAATGGAGATAGGACCCCCTATCGGGGGGTGGGGCAAAGCCCAGCATTAATGGATACAGGTGAGGGGGAAGGTGAAATGATTGGCAGACAGAAGAATCCGAACCCGCAACGTCGTCCGTACATTCCCTTCATGGATGTGGCTAACCCGTGTTCTACCAGCACTGTGTTTTTCGCTCATTAGTTTCAAAGATATAACCAAAAGCACAGAAACACGCTTTTTGGCCCATCTATCCAGTAGCTATATTTACTAATCCCATTTCCCAACATTCAGCCTGTAATCTTGTCAGCATTGTGTCTCAAGTGTTCATTTAATACCTGCCACCATCTCCCCTTCAGGCAGAGCATTCTAGTTTGAACCACCCTCCAAAGTTTTGTACCTCTTACTTTAAACACAATTAATATAGTTATGGGTACCATGTAATGACTTTTCACTTTCTCTCTGCCTCTCAAAAATCTCAGTCATGCCTCCCTCCACACCTCAACCACCCCCCCCCCCCCTCAGTTTTCTCTGATCCCAAATAAACAAACGAATTATTCCTCATAACTTAAATGCTCCACCCTAGAAATCTTTGTGAATCTTCTCTGCATATCTCCAGTGAAATGACATCCTTCATGATGCATTGGGTAGAGATCACACATAGTTCTCCAATCGTGGATATAGTTGAGGCAGGGACAATGATAACATTTAAAATACATTTGGACAGATTCATGAACAGGAAACGTTTAGAGGGAAACGAGTCAATCACAGGCAAATGGGACTATCTTAGATGAGCATCTTAGGCGGCATGAACAAATTGGGCCAAAGTGCTGTTCCATGCTGTTTGTCTCCAATACGGTTTAAATAACCATATAACAATTATAGCACGGATACAGGCCATCTCAGCCCTTCTAGTCCGTGCCGAACACGTATTCTCCCCTAGTCCCATCTACCTGCACTCAGACCATAACCTTCCATTCCTTTCCCGTCCATATAACTATCCAATTTATTTTTAAATGATAAAATCGAACCTGCCTCCACCACCTTCACTGGAAGCTCATTCCACACAGCTACCACTCTGAGTAAAGAAGTTCCCCCTCATGTTACCCTTAAACCTCTGTCCCTTAATTCTCAAGTCATGTCCTCTTTTGAAATGCAAGATTTTGTTTTTCTACTTGTCAATTACCAAAGTAACTTTAAAGAAGTTCTTTAGTTTCCATTTGAAATCGCATTATAGACAATTCGGCCTGTATACTGGCTTCACCTTGAACTAAATGTTATCCCCTTATCATGTATTTATACATTGTAATGGCTTGATTATAATCATGTATTATCTTTCCGCTAACTGGTAAGCATGCAACAAAAGCTTATCACTGTACCTCTGCACACGTGACAAAAAAACACACATATATACATATACACACACACACACACATATATACATACATAAATAAATATATATAAATACACACACACTGCCTCTCCTCCAGAAAACACTCAAGGTTTATACTCAGCTTGCCGAAATACTGAACACGTCATACATGAAAACAGCACAATATCAAAATTGCACCCTTCAAGTCAAAGTATTGCCATTCAGGTTTACGTTTGCTAAAGGTTTAACAAATGTTTGGACTCTCATACAAAATACCTTGTATAAAAGGACATGCGACCACTGCATTAGGCACGTTCCAAGAAAATGGTTAATACTACAATTTTACATAACACAAAGCTGTGCCATCTGCACGTGCGTCAAAAACATTAAAGTTTAACAATTAAAAAATAGGATACATAGAAACATAGAAAATAGGTGCAGGAGGAGGCCATTCGGCCCTTTGAGCCAGCACCGCCATTCATTTTGATCATGGCTGATCGTCCGCTATCAAAACCCGTGCCCGCCTTCTCCCCATATCCCTCTACTCCACTAGCCCCTAGAGCTCTATCTAACTCTCTCTTAAATCCATCCAGTGACTTGGCCTCCACTGCCCTCTGTGGCAGGGAATTCCATAAATTCACAACTATCTGGGTGAAAAGGTTTTTTCTCACCGCAGTCTTAAATGACCTTCCCTTTATTCTAAGGATAGAAATAAGGTACTGCATATACTGTTTACTTTTATCCCCTAGATAAATTCCATGAGAGCAAATTTTATTCCTCATCTCAAATTGTTAGGTAACGATTTGTGAATTATGTAAGGGTGAATTTCCATAACCCAAACTGCCACAAAACATTGGACACATGCATACAAAGCATATGGTTTTTTTTAAGAATAAACTTTTACACTTACAACGAATATTTAGTTGATTTAAATTGTCAATCCATCTAAATTGTATTCATTTGGAAATATGCAAGGGCGTCAACAGCCCTGCTAGTCCAAAGCTTTGAATGTGCAACCACGTAACTGTGGCATGATCTTTATACCAACTCCAACCGAGTGATTACCATAGCAGACACATGGTGCCCCAATTTCCATTCACTGCAATCCTTCACAAGATAGAAACATGGGGAATGCCAACTTCCACATTCATAAAGACTTCACAAAACCACCCAATTATTGAAAATTACACCAGTCATTCTAGGGAACAGGAGTGAACATGTGTGCCATAGTCATAAACCCATTATTATTCAAATCACAAACGGTGGACATATCCAGTGCAGGGATTAAATGGACATTCCTTGAAGTCAGGCAGCTCAGTGGTAGAGTTACTGCCTTACAACGCCAGAGAAGCAGGATCGATCCCAACTATGGGTGCCGTCTCTATGAAGTTTGTACATTCTCCCTGTGATCGCTTGGGTTTTCTCCAAGTGCTCCAAATGCTTCCCACATTCCAAAGACTATAAATACGTACAGGTTTGTAAGTTAATTGACTTCTATAAATTGTAAATTGTCCCTAATGTGTAGGATAGTGATAGTGTACGGGGCAATTGCTGGTCGATGTAGACTCAGTGGGCCGAAATGTCAGTTTCTATGCTGTTCCTCTAAACTTTGAAAGTCAGTGGCGTGCTCGCAACAGAACCCACACGGACCTAAGACAACATGGCCACTTACTCCACAAACAAAGACTTTGTATCCCATGGTTTTGGACACATCACATCAACATGCCCATGAAGATCAGTCCAAGATGCCACTTCAGGTGACCTCAAGTTGATTGACAGCTTGGACACCCAAGTAAAGATTTTCACGTCAAACAGAAAAGAGAAAATAGAGGCAAGACCAACATGGAAATGTTTCCCTGCCAGCTATGAAGGTCTTCAACTGATCTGGTAATGGCAACATATTGTTGAAAAATGTAAAATCATCTCATAAAATAAAAACAGGATGGTGCATTGCTGCAACAGTAGTTCTCAGTTTCAAAATTAATTTCCACATGACTGTACAAGTCTCATTTGGCAATAAAATAGGTCAGAATATTCAAAATAATCTTCTCCCTACATTTGTCAAGTGATTGCAGGTACATCATACTCGACAGATGATGACCACCAAGACTGCAGATCTCTCAAACACATTTGGCATAATGACTCCTTAGTAAACTCCATACAAGTTAGCAACTGATGATGCACGGTCATGTCATGTGAACCACCTTTGAGCAAGCCAATGTCAACATGAACGACCCCTCTTCCATGCAGGTTCCCACTTCCACAACACTTGAACTCGCTTGATAAATGTCAAGTGCGAATAAAAAGCTTAGAGTTGCCTGGGATTAATAAACCTGAGAAATTAAAACATAAATTAGGCCAAAAGTCAACCCTCAGAGTTAAGTAAACTATTCAATTATGGTTTTTTTTTTAATTAAACAAATTAAATATAAATTAAATATGAATCCATTTTCTGTGATTTTAAAATTGGTCTGCTGATATTTAAATGCAGCATGTCCAGTTATGCTGCATCTGCCAAATGTTAATCAAATATGCTGGTTAACCCGACGTCAGCCCAGGCACTCCTTCAAAGCAGTTCCAATGTCAATATGGGACATGAAAAGTGTTGGATTACTAAGCCCTCATTGTATAATGCAACACTGATCTTTTCAAATGGAGTTTGGCACAATTTTCTGCAGAATAATGTGAAAATTTAAGGTTCATAATGATCTCTTAGCAAAACTAACCAGCCATTATGCAAAATTCCTGTGTGGTTTTTTTTGCACTATTTGTCATGAAATAAATTCAATAAGTGTTTATCAAATGGATTGCATTGCAAGTCTTGACCCCTCCTACCCCCTCCTCCTCCTCCTCCCTCCCCCCCCCCCCCCCCCCCCCCCCCCCCCCCCCCATTTTACGTCAACGATTACCAAATGCCACACGCCCACATTGCACACTAAGATTGTGGTGAGATATTGTGCAGTGTGGTGGCACCAAAGGTGGTTAGGCTGATATCTCAAATATAAAACGGTGATGGGAAAGGAATAAATATAATTTTAAGACACTTCCCACTACTTCTAGCATCTGATAAATTTTACTGCATTGTCTGACCATCCATATAGTAGGGAAAAGCTGCATACCACTGTGCAAGATTTATAAAGGATTTATAGAATAGGGCATAAAACAAAACTGCAATTATTTTGAAATAATCTGTAACAATATAAAGAAAATGAAACTCTCAAAGTTATAATGACAGATTATAGAGAGGATAATGTTGTGGAACATTGTACAGAGATCAGAGTGGCAAGCTTTTCTACATAGGGTGGTGGATATACCCGTTTCTTCCAATATTTGAGGCGAACACAACAGTCAACAAGACCCTCATGTTACAAGCTCCTGTCAAATAACTTTAAATACAGATAGAATGCTACTATAGTGCATTATTAATGGTATTTCACATTGTTTTATTTGATATCATAATGAAATAATGCATTTCCAAACAGTTTAATCCTGTGGTTTATAATGCCAATAATACAAACAAGAGCATTATGCATATTGACTATGATTTAACCATTAAAACATTTAATGAAAATAAACCTATTATGTGAATTTTTACTAACAGTAAAAATCCCCATGACAGACTGGTCTCTCTCCATTAAATGGGTGAAATGAATGTTGTTATCACATCCACAAGCAGAAATATTCACAACATTTATACTTAGCCTTGTAATATATGGCTCCCCAACATTACATCACTCCCTCCCCCAACACCATACCACTTCCTGCTGTGAACAAAGAGCTCTCAACATAATGTTTACGGCAGTTTAAATATTTTTGAGAAAATGCACCAATGCTAATTTGTTAAATACCTGACATCTGATTTTGTTTTAAACAGTTAGCAACCCAAATGCTCCAAAAGCTCTTGTTGAAGCCTCGACCACTGGAAGAGGAGGCCGACAGCTGATGCATGGTTAAGGAGATACAGCTCATATATAATAATAATAATAATTTTATTTATAGAGCACTTTAAAAACAAACATAGCTGCAACAAAGTGCTGTACATCACTAATCATTGACAAAAAAGTTAACACACACCAAAAATAACAATCAAAATATAAGAGACAAGGTACCATCATTTTTGGAAAGCAAAGCCACCCATCTCCTGAGAAAGAATGGAGATATGCAGGAGGAATTTTAGCTATAAAGGTAGACGCAAAATGCTGGAGTAACTCAGTGGTATAGGCAGCATCTCTGGAGAGAAGAAATGGGTAATGTTTCGGGTCAAGACTGATGTCAAGTGAGGGGGGGGTACACAGATTAGGAAGTGTATAGATAAGGAAGTGTAAAGTGTGAAAACAGAACAAAGGGAATGTAATTCAAGGAAAATGCAAATAGATCATTGTTACTTGGGAGAAGGTAACATAAAAACAAAGATAAAATGTAGTCGAAGACAGTAAGACTGCTCAGAGAACTGGGAAGGGGAGGGATGGAGAGAGAAGGGGAAAGCAAGGGTTACTTAAAGTTAGAGAAGTCAATTTTCATACCACTGGGGTGTAAGCTTCCCAAGCAAAATACAAGGTGCTGTTCCTCAAATTTGCGCTGGGCGCTCTGACAATGGAGGGGGAGTTAAAGTGTTTCGCAAACGGGAGATCAGGTAGATTTAGGCAGACCGAGTAGAGGTGTTCAGCAAAATGATCGCCAAGCATGCACTTGGTCTCGCTGATATATAGGACTCCACACCTGGAACAGCGGATACAGTAGATGAGGTTGGAGGAGGTGCAAGTGAACCTCTGCCTCATCTGAAAAGACTGTCAGGGTCCTTGGACGGAGTAGAGGGGGAGGTAAAGAGACGGGTGTTGCATCTCCTGTAGTTGCAGGGGATGCATACATGGGCAGGGGTTGGTTTGGGTGGGAAGGGACGAGTTGACCAGGGAGTTACGGAGGGAACGATCAGGTGTTCCACTGTTCCAGGTCCATGTCTTCAGTTTAAACCAGCAGCTGCAATTCCTTCCTACACACTTCTAGCTATAACTACCCACTTAAAAGGACACATGGATGAACCGCAAGATACATTCACAGGTTAAGGCCAGGTCTGCTGCATACAAGTCAAACGACCCCGTGCAGTACAAGAAGGCCCACAATTCTGGGGCAAACTTGAGTCCCAGTATAATTACTTGGACATACAGAGAATGCGGCATGGTCTGAATAAGATAACTGGCTGCAAAGCACGGTCAGGCAACATCATTGGTGATAGTACAACCCGACCCGATGAACTGAATACTTCCTATGCTCTCTTTGAACACAAGGCCAACAGGGCGGTGACACCGAGCCCTTCAGACTCCAATGTACCTCTCCCCAGGGTGACTGTAGCAAAGGTTAGTTAGCCTTCCTGAAGGTAAGCACACGAAAAGCAACTGAACCAGACGGAGTCCTTAGTAGTAGTGCAGCCAGCTAGCACTATTCACGGACATCTTTAATCTCTCCCTACTCCGTTCTGAAGTACCCACCTGCATCAAGTACACCAGCATTCCACTGCCGAAGAAATGCAAGACCTCATGCCTAAACGACTACCATCCAGTGGCCTTGACATACACCAGCATGAAATGTTTTGAGAGGCTAGTTATGGAACGCATTAAATCCAGTCTTCCCAGCAGCCTTGACCCACTGCAGTTCGCCTACCGCCACTAGAGGTCCATGGACGATGTAATCGCTCTAACCCTACACTCATCCCTAGTTCACCTGGAGAGACATCCGTGTCAGACCTATTCATAGATAACCTTTGATACCTTTGAGAGTTAGATAGAGCTCTAGGGTCTAGTGGAGTCAAGGGATATGGGGAGAAGGCAGGCACGGGCTATTGATAGGGGACGATCAGCCATGATCACAATGAATGACGGTGCTAGTTCAAAGGGCCGAATGGCCTCCTCCTGCAACTATTTTCTATCATTTCTATACCATTATACCATCTAAGCTTATCAACAAACCCGAAAGACCTGGGATCAGCACTTCCTGACCAGCAGACCCCAATCAGTGAGGATAGGGGACAAATAATCCTCCACAATAATCCTCAGCACAACATTTTTAGCCCCCTTCTTTACTCCTTGTACACCAACAACTGTGCAGCATGTACAAATCAAATTTAATTTTCAAATTTGCAGTCGACACCATCAGTGTGGGCTGGATATCAAACAATGAGATGGAGTACAGGAAGGAGATTGAGAACCTAATTTCCTGGTGTTGAGACAACAACCTTTGTCTCAACATCAGCAAGCCAAAGGAGATAGTGATCGACTTCAGGAAACAAAGTGGTACACATAACCCAGTTTGGATTGATGGTGCCGAAGTAGAGATGGTCAAAAATTTCAAATTCCTCGGAGTCAATATCACCAACAACTTCTCATGGACCACCCATATTGAAGTCACTACCAAGAAGGCACACCAACGCCTCTACTTCCTTAGAAGGCTTAGGATGTTTGGCATGACCTTCAACTCTCACTAACTTGTACAGATGCACCATAGAAAGCATTTTATCAGGATGTATCACAGCTTGTTTTGGGAACAGGACCATAAGAAATTGCAGCGAATTGTGAACACGGCCCAAGCCATCACACAAACCAACTTCACTTCTATCGATTCCATTTATCCCTCATGCTGCCTCGGCATGACCAGCAGCATAATCAAGGATAGGTCGCATCCTGGCCACTCCATCTTCACCCAACTCCCATCAGGCAAAAGGCATATAAGTGTGAGAACACACACCACCAGATTCAGGGACAGTTTCCTCCCAGCTGTTATCACGCAACTGAATCATCCTACCACAACCTGAGAGCAGTGCTGAACTACTATTTACCTCTTTGAAGTCCCTCAGACTACCTTGACTGGACTTTGCTGGCTTTACCTTGCACTAAATGTTATTCTCTTATCGTGTATCTATACACTGTAAATGGATTGATTGTAATCATGTATTGTCTTTCTGCTGACTGTTTAGCATGCAACAAAAGGCTTTTCACTGTACCTCGTTGCACATGACAATAAACAAAACTGAGCTGGACACAAAGTGCTGGAGTAACTCAGCAGGTCAATCAGCATCCCTGCAGAACATGGATAGGTGTCGTTTTGAGATGGAACCCTTCTTCAGACTGAATAGCTTTCTTCAGTCTGAAGAAGGGTTCCGTCCAAAAACGTCACCTATCCATGTTCTCCATAGCCGAGTTACTCCGGCAATGTGGGTCCTTTTGTGTAAACCGGCATCTGCAGTTGTTTGTTTCTACAAAACTACCCATGTGGAAGCTTGGATAATCCATCCTAATATATTCAATTTAGTCTACAAGTAAACTTCAAAAGGCTTTAGTACTATGATGCAGATCCAGTCATGTTATCTGCAGGAAAAACTATTGAAAACACTAAGAAAAACACAGCAGTTAAGCAACATCTACGGATAGAAAAAATGAACAATTCTCTCTTGATAAATGCTATCTGACAGGAAATACTTCCAACATTTTTAATTGTTTTTCTAAAATAAAGAAACCGTCAGTAATTTAATGATTTCTCTGACAATTATAAGTGCACAGAATTTGTTCCAATGCTCCCAATTTCCTCCAGCAATATGTTAATACTGACCTCTTAAAAACCTCCCTCTCCCCACCCACATATAGGTGTTGCAGGGCCTTTACTGTCACCCACAGCGACAGTCATTGATGAAAATGTTTTGCCTACGAAATTTCTCTGAAATCCATACAGAATCTAAGATTATGCAGTTGCAATATAATTTACCACTAGTTAGAAAAAGATATTTGGTTCTACAAAAAGGCAAGTTGAATAAAGTGCAATTAAGTATGGCACGCTTCAGAAAGAGTAAGACTGGTGACTGCAAGTTATAAAAATGTGAAAATACTAGGTACTAACTGAAGATGATATAAATGACACATGAGAAAAATAAGAAAAAAAAGTTAACGTTGTCGAATATAAACCAATGTTTTTTTTCTCTCCCAATTGTTAGAAATAAATAAACCAAAGATTATCTTTTCCAGCTCTCTCCCTCAACTTTATTATTATTTTTTTTTAATTAAGAAGCCATTGGTAGTTTGGTGGTTTCTCTGACAATTGTAAGTGTACAGATTTATTTTCCATGCTCCCAATTTAATACGGACATCCAAAAAACTTCTCTCTTTCCACTCAACATATAGGTATTGCAGCCCCTTTACTGCCACCCAATAACATTCGCTGCTGAAACAATGAGTCTGAAGAGGGGTCCCAACAGAAGAGTCAGAGTTTTATGTCCCAGATAGAACAAAGAAATACTTACTTGCAGCAGCACAACTGAATGTAACACTATCCATGTCCTCTAGAGATGCTGTCTGACCTCAACAGTTTTTTTTTGCAAACCAGCACTTGCCATTCATTTGACTCCATGAGGCGCTTGGCTTTTGACCAATGACAGAATTAATTCCTACTGTTTTCAATAAAGGCATTTCAAGTTAATGTAAATGAATAAAAATGCACGTACACAATGTGGAAAATGTTTGAATGCAATACTCCAATTTATGTTAGCATGAACAAAGCAGAAATCTACAAATGTCACAGCCATAACAGAATGATAGCAAAGCAAACATTTTTTTAAACTCTTCCAATATGTATATTTTTAAATAGTTTCCTTGTATGCAATATTCCTTCCATTTTTATGCATTTTAGTCTTTGTTACACGAGTTTAAGTGAAAAGATTTTGGAGCTGGTATACAATTCAATTCCACACTGTGCATACCAATGACAAATATATTTTGAACACAATAATTTGATGAAATTATTTAATGGCCCAGCATTTTTTAATTATATTTCAGATTTTCAGTAGCTGCAGTGCTTGTTCTAATTCACAAAATAATCAACATTGACATTTTTCCCCCAACAGGCACCCCATGCATAATGTTCATCTCCAATTGTGAAATAAAATCACCATATGAAGCAGGAGAAAAAGAATTTTTGCAACATACCATTATTTAAATTGTAGTTACTGCTGAAATATAACTCCCATTGCTGAGAGTTTATGATGAAAATAACTCATAAATACTGAACATTGCCTTTATTTAAATGAAACTCATTTTGGGATAATTTGATGTTTTTCTAGAATATGCTATCAAATGTTTCCTGCGCTGGATTTATTCCAAAGGCAATTTAAAAATAATATTTGTAAAATGGTATCATTTTTCAATAACATTCAAGTACATAGCACCGTTTAACATAGACAATCTCTTCAAGACACAAAACAGTATTAGCTAAGAAAAAAATAAATACCAGCTGTAAAGGATGAGGGGCAAATGACAAATCTTGTACTGATGACTTTGCTTTAAAAACCATCTAAAAAGTCATGAAAGGTAGAGGTTTGGATGAAATTCTATATCTTAAGGTCTTAGCACTATAGGCTATGGTGCCAATGATAGAATTATTAAATTTGAGGTCTCTGAAGAGAATGCTAAAGCTGGAGCTAATGGATTTACGGGTTGAAGGATCCAGTATGAGAAGCAGCAAAACATTTGAGAGAACTGCATACGAGAACCACTAAAAAGATCCGCTCACAAAGAGTTGTTGGATGGTCAGTAGTTTTGTTGTAAGCAAGTCAACAAAGTTGTAGAAAGATATCATACTCTGGCATGTCCTCCAACATCAAGGAAGCCAAGAACGCTGGCACGTCTGAGAACATCAAGGAAGCCAAGAAAGAAACTGCATGGGCTCAGCAGAGATTTTTGTATCATTTTTAGCCAGATAGAGGTACAGGAAGACTGGAGGATGCCTGTTGTTCATTGCTTCTATATTGTCATGTACCAAGGTAGAGTGAAATTATTTTTTCCATGCAGATCAGTAAGATAATTGCCATACGTTCAATCCCCGGTTAAGTACGGAATGCGTAGAAACAGCCCACTGAGTCTATCAGGGCTCGAAATTAGCAGTTGCCCGGGTGCCATTGACCACCCAAAGTGCTGCTGGGCAACCTAAACGCCGACTAATTTTGCCCATCTTGGCATGCAGATACTGATTTATACCGATAAGACACAAAACGTGGAGTAACTCCGCGGGTCAGGCAGCATCTCTGGAGAATAGGAACGTGACGTTTCGTGTCGTCAGCGGCTGTATTGCGGGACAAAGATACTAGGTGCTTGGTGACGAAGGGTCAGAGCGAATGACGGGCCCCGCACAGTGGCAACAGCAGCCACGACAGCGACTCCACCGCCTCCTCCTCCCGCATCCCGCCTGGCAGAAGGAGGCCTCCCTCTCTCTCCCTCCTCCCGGCCTCAGCGTGCGAGAGGGGTTGTTTTGAAAGTGCCGTTTTTCCGGATTTGCAAGCAGCGGCCGCTATCGCCGTGATAACGGCCGCTGCTTGCAAATCCACCAACGGCACTTTCAAAACAACCCCTCTCGCACGCCAAGGCCGGGAGGAGGGAGGGAGGGAGATAGGGAGAGGGAGGTCTCCTTCCGCCGTCTGAAGCAACTGCACCAAAGATCCTATAGCTATAGGATCTTTGAGCTGCACCGCTCGGCCCCACACCTTGCTGTTAGCAGGCGGAGGAGGGGAGGCGGTGGCGAGGAGATCCCAACCGGCTCCCCCTTTGACGGCGGCACTTTGGCGTTGGACAGGGACGGCCAAGGCAGCGGGGCGATGTTGTCCGAGGAGCGCTGACCTTCCTTCCTCCCCACCTCCTCGGCCCCTGCCCCCCTCCACCAGTCTTATCCTGGGACCCCTCCGCTCCACCCCGCACTGATCCCCATTCCCTTCTCTCTTCAGTCCTCACTGACATCCCCTGTCCGCTCCGCTCCCCTACCCCCCCCCCCCCCCCCCCCCCCGCAATCTATCCATTCACCCTACCCACCTCGCATTGATTCTCCAGCCACCCCCCCCCCCCCCCCCCCCCTACACTGGTCCCCTATTCATCCTGTACTGATCCCCCCCATTCATCCTGTGCTGATATCCCCCCCCCCCCCCCCCCATTCAAGAAGAATGGGGGGGAACAGTCTGAAGAAGGGTCTCGACCCGAAACATTGCCTATTTTCTTCGCTCCATAGATGCTGCTGCACCCGCTGAGTTTCTCAAGCATTTTTTGTCTACCCCCGTTCTTCCTGTACTGATATCCCTTCATCCTGTACCGATCCCCCCCATCCATCACGTACTGATCCCCCCCCCATTCAACACCACCTTCATTCCCCGAGCTCTACCCTCAAAATTTTACATACTCCAACCAACACGTACTAATTCACCTGCCTCAATTCATCCATTCCGCACTTCTCACTATTGTGCTTCATGGTCTTCAGAGCGAACATTGACTATGTTTGATAACGGAATGCAATCAAATGTGTTTTAATTCCCAACGTTATTATTTGTTTTGACACCTTTAAACATATTACCAAAAGAACATTTGCTGCAGTTATGTCCTTTGCCCATCTCTTGTCAGTTAGTGTAATGTTTAACCTGTCAGATGGGTATAGTCGGTTTTAACAGCTATTATCATAAAATGCCTTTAGAAATTTCCTTGCAGCCTGTATATTTTGTTATGGATAAATTATGTGGGAAGCCAGAGTGTTTCTGTGCCAATAGCAATAACGACCCATGCTATGGCCATGTCATGGTAATTTTCGGTCCTTCACAGAAAACATGCTTGCATCAATCTGTGGTGTGCATGGTTAAGCATATATGTTTCCATGGTCCAGGATTTATTGACATAGGTTGATCATATGCTGAATAATCCAACCACATTTTTGTTTGGAAGTGGAAAGAACTAATAGAAATTGCATTAATTGCAATGTGTAAAAGGAGTTGAGATATTGTATTATAATTTTGCTGCATGTCATTGTGGTAAATATCATGTCTTGATTGGTGAATATGTTTATGCGAGTTATTTGAAGCAGAAATAATATGTGAATGTAGACAAAAGTGCTGGAGAAACTCAGCGGAAGCGGCAGCATCTAGGGAGCGAAGGAAATAGGCAACGTTTCAGTCCGAAACCCTTCTTCGGACTGATGGGTTTTGGCCCGAAACGTTGCCTATTTCCTTCGCTCCATAGATGCTGCTGCACCCGCTGAGTTTCTCCAGCACTTTAGTCTACCTTCGATTTTCCAGCATCTGCAGTTCTTTATTGAACATAATATGTGAATGCTTCATTGAGCATAATTCCGACTGGTAACTACGCACTTCGACCGAGCACATTATCGCACGCGTCATGCAAGCTGTCTTAAATGACCACCTAAACTGCCATTTGGCAACCTAAAAAGCTGTTACGGTTGCCCGGCTGGCAACAGGGAAAAAAAGTTGTGAGAGCCCTGTCTATATGCAAGAGTCACCAGATTTTGGCGCTATTTTCAAGTCCCAGCTGCAGCTGGCTATAAAGCCCCGTTGCAGCCATCACCTCCATACAGTCTTCGTGCAAACCATAGTCTCCCTCTGCTCCCAACCATCTTCAACCTTTGTGCTCCAGTGGTGTGCCTTTATTTAGAAAGGGCTGCAAGTATGGGTCAGGGAACTTAAGACCCAAGATTCTACATCAGTGTTTAGTTTAGTTATAGTGTGGAAAAAGGCTCTTCGGCCCCCTGAGTCCACGCCGACCAGCGATCCCCACACACTAACACTATCGCACACACACTAGGGACAATCTACAATTTCATCAAGCCAATTAGCCTACAAACCTGTACATCTTTGGTGTGAGAGAAAACCAGAGCACCCGGCGAAAACCTACGCAGGTCACGGGTAGAATGTATATACTCCATACAAACAGCATCTGTAGTCAGGATCCAACCCAGGTCTCTGGTGCTGTAAGGCAGCAACTCTACCGTTGCGCCACCGTGCTGCCCTCAGTGGTGAAAAGGCTGCTGAAAACAAGGGATGACCAGGGAAACTCAGCATGACTGTGCCTGATAAATAATGCCTCACATATTAGATTGAGCTTTTTATTAATCTGTGATGAAGATTCTCGGGGGCAGGGTAAAAGTGTCATCTGCATGAGCATTGGCAAGGCCTTTGACAAGATCCCGCAAGGTAGGATGATCGGGAAGGTGAGATATATAAGTGGTACAAATTTGGTTGGATGGAAGGAGGGGGCGCTGATATTGAGATTGAAGCCCTATGTCTTGTGATGTGCCATAGGGATTTGTGCTGGGTCGACAATCGTTTGTCATCTATATTAATGATTTGGATGATAATGTTGTAATGTGTTTTGCAGATGTCACCAATATTCATGAAGGGTCAGTGAAGACAGTTATTTAAGAATCTAACAGTTCTACATGAACTATGGCAGCAACTCATGGAATGGCAGATGGAATTTAACTCAGGCAAGTGTGAGATTATGTATTTTAGTAAATTAAAGCAGGGCAGAACTTGAACAGTAACTTCCAGGGTCCTAGAGAGAGTTCTAGAATAGAGAGACCTAGGAGTACAGGTACATAGTTTGCAGAAAGTAGCGACGCAGGTTGACTGAATGGGAAAAAAAAACATTTGGCATGCCTGCCTTTGCCTGTCAGGACACTGTGTACAAAAGCTAGGATGTTATGCGGCAACTGTACAAGTCTTCTTCTTCTTGCAAATGAAACATAAACCAAAGGAATAGTTAGATCTCAAGCCGGGTGTTGAGCAACCAGTACTGTACAAGTACTTGTACTGAACTGTACAATTCATATGATCACATTAGTAGTACTGTCGCAGTTCTGGTCATCCAGGAATAAGATGTAACTAAGCTGGAAGTAACTAAGGGTGCAGAAAAGACCAGGACTAGAGGGTTCGAGCTATAAAGGAATGGATGGATAGGCTGGAACTTTGCTCACTGGAGCAAGGAGGCTGAGGATTGACCTTCAATATATGCAAAATGTTGGGGGCCACACATACAATGAATGGTCAGAGCCCTTATCCCCTCCAGGGTGGAGGAATCTAAATCTAGAGGGCATAGATTTAAGAGGGCAGGGAAACTTTAAAAAGGCACAGAAGGGCACATTTTCTGCACAGGGTGGCGAGTATATTGATCAAGCTGTCAGAGGACGCTGTTACAGTAGGTACAATTACAATGTTCAAAAGACATTTAGACAGATGAATGATTAGGAAAGGTTTAGGATATGGGCCAAATGCATTTAAATGGGACTAGCTGCGAGATACATTGATCAGCATGAATGGGTTGGCCTAAAGGGCCTGTTTCCCTGCTGCATGACTATGTTGCTTAAATGAGTTTGCAGGATGTGAAGGGACATAGGAGTGAAAAGGTTTGAGTTCCCAAATACAATTAAAACAAAAAAATTAAGCAGTGGAGAAAACAAACTGGTCATGTGGTCAGTCTTATGACAAAAATTCCAAAGCTCCTTGCAATTGCAACAAGGCAAAGATAGCGGACGTCACATCTTAACAGCTAATTAAGCACTTTTTAAATGCTATCGCTTTTATATTTAATAATATTCACCAACTGCTATCTTACACAAATCTTTCATGATATCAGGGCACTCCAAAATGGTTAGAGCAAATGCAATTTTTCTGAAGTACAGTTACTGCTGTAAATGTTTTTGTTGAACTTGAGGATTCTTTTTTTTTTTTAAGTTTTTTTTTTAAAGTGTCTTATATTGTTCTAAACATATTATAGTTTGCCACTTCTAACTTTTAATTTAAAAATAACTTTCATTGCACTTTAAATAGTTATTCCGTCAGTGACACCCCTCTCACCTCACTAACATACAATTTTAATCCTTTGGTGCACCATTATATGACCTCTCCATGACAAAGGAAGGTGGTAGAATTGGTATAGGTTTCTATTTCTGGCCATGTTAAACCCCGTTACAGAATATGAGGCGTTTTTGCACTTTGGAGTAAACCATTATGAAACAAATCTGACTTTACTGTTGGACTGCCAGGGAAAAGCATTTGAATTCAAATTTCTTCAAAAACATAACTACAGTTAACCCTGGCAGTCCAACAGTAAAATAAAATTACTAATACATGCAAACAATTCATCCATGTAATGGAAACAGTAAAACAATTTTTGAGAAAGATTTCAATAATCAGTATCCCTTTCCTGCATTTTCCTCATATCCCTTGACTCATTTAGCCCCAAGAGCTAAACCTAACTCTCTTGAAAACATCCAGTGAACTGGCCTCCACCATCTTACGTGGCAGAGAATTCCAGATTCACAACTCTCTGGGTGAATTTCTATTTCCTCATCTCAGTCCTAAATGGCCTACCCCTTATTCTTAAACTGTGACCCCTGGTTCTGGACTCCCCCCAACATCGGGAACATTTTTCCTGCATCTAGCATGTCCAATCTCTTAAGAATTTTATATGTTTCTATAAGAATCCTTCTCATCCTTCTAAATTCCAGTGAACACAAGCCCAGTTGACCCATTCTTTCATCATATGTCACTCCCGCCATTTCGGGAATTAACCTGGTGAACCTACGCAGTACTCCCTCAATTGCAATAATGTCCTTCCTCAAATTAGGAGAACAAAATTGCACACAATACTCCAGGTGCAGTCTCACCAGGGCCCTGTACAACTTCAGTAGGACCTCGGGTAGACACAAAATGCTGGAGTAACTCAGCGGGACTGGCAGCATCTCTGGAGAAGGAATGGGTGACGTTTCGGGTCGAGACCCTTCTTCAGTAGGACTTTGTTTCTAAACTCAAATCCTCTCTCAATGAAGACCAACATGCCATTAGCTTTCTTCACTACCTGTTCCACCTGCATGCTTACTTTCAGTGACGATGTGCAAGCACACCCAGGTCTCATTGCACCTCCCCTTTTCCTAATTTGACACCATTCAGATCATAATCTGCCTTCCTGCTCTTGCCACCAAAGTGGATAGTCTCACATGTATCCATATTATACTGCATCCCCCATGCATCTGCCCACTCACTCGACCTATCCAAGTCATCCTGCAGCCTCATCGCAGCCCACACTGCCACCCAGCATTATGTCATCTGCAAACTTGGAGATGTCACATTTAATTATATTGCAAATAACTGGAGTCCCAGCACCGGGCCTTGCAGCACCCCACTAGTCACTGTCTGCCATTCTGAAATGGACCTGTTAATTCCAACTCTGCTTCCTTTCTGTCAACCAGTTCTCTATCCATGTCAATACTCTGCCCCCAATAACATGTGCTCTAATTATGCACATTAATCTCTTGTATGGGACCTTGTCAAAGGCTTTTTGAAAGTCCAGATACACCGCATCCACTGGCAGACACAAAATGCTGGAGTAACTCAGCGGGACAGGCAGCATCTCTGGAGAGAAGGAATGGGGACGTTTCGGGTCGAGACCCATCTTCATTCACTGGCTCTCCCTTATCCATTCTACATGATACATCTTCCAAAAATTCCAGAAGAGTAGTCGTGCATGATTTCCCCTACATAAATCCATGCTGCTTTCCAAATACGCAGCTATAACATCTTTAACAATCGACTCAAACATCTCCCCCCCCTACCGATGTACGGGTAACTGGTCTCTAATTCCCAGTTTTCTCTCTCCCTCCTTTCTTAAAAAGTAGTTACATTGACTTCAACTGTGTGGTTTTAAATCTTGCCACCTTAAGTTGTTTAATACATTTGTTTTTAAACAGAGGATGCCATGACAACGATATGCACAATGGTAGTAGTTTACTCCAATTTCAGTACTTGTGTCACACTTTTGCAAGTTTTTATGAAGGTACCACAACTACATGGTTGCATTTACTCATCTGATTACAACGTTTTATTTGGACAAATCTCATCATCAAAGTTCAGAGCCAAAGAATTTACATATTTTTCAAACGTGCCCAAAAACACACAACACCAGATTTTAAATCAAAAGAAAAACGCTTTTTAATATAAATACAAATGCGGATATGTTTTAAGGTATTAAAAAAAAACGTGATATGCACAAAAGTGCAGTCTAAATCACAAACTTGATCAGTCTAGAACAAGATTGACAGTGTTTTTGATGTAAACCACCTTAAATGATGCAAAGTAGTGCAATAAATCGGTTGCATAAACAGTCAGAAGTTTCTCACCTATTTTTATTTTTCATAATCAAAACTTTATTAGCAATTATGCACAATGTCCCGTTTCAAATTTTCGGTTAAACCAAGACAAAAATAAAATTGCGGCCTACATTTTTTTATTATTACAGTGAAAGGCTGGCTACGTTTCCAATGACAAAACCGCCTAAGCAAAACAAATCAATCAAAGCGTTTACACACGTCGTCTCGTTCACCCACCTTTAAAATTACAACTATTTTTCAGTATATTAAAAAAAAACTTTTAAAAAATATGCTTAACATGCAAGCTCGACTGTGGAAATCTTCATGGGTTCGGTCTGACAACGTGTGCACTATTGATATGTCTATAAATCAAATACACCACTGATAGATATTGCCAGCAAATCCAGATCAGTGAATATTTGATTGCCTGATTTTGTATCGATTTTACTTTCGACTATGTAAAAAAATATTTCTCACGCAAATATGAAAACAATCTTCAACAACTATAATAGTTTCAGTCTGTATGGTACATTTGCGTGTGTTTTCAAATTAAATATTACAAATGACAATAAATTACATCCATCGGATATTCGGTACTAACTGTCAGCATCTACAATTAGTTTTAACCACGCTCTCTTCAGAGCGTTGACCCGTCCCCAAGCACTGCAGAGACCATCTATTTTACAGATCAACATTGAAGCGATAAATGAGAATTCATAAAGGATTTTGTATCGTACTGCCATCTTGCAATTGAGCATTTAAAACTACTTCCAAATAATGATTAATTCGACTAATTTCTACGGAGAAGCAAACAAAGATTACCGGGAATAAAACCAAATATAAACCATGTATTTGATACGGATTTCGTCTCATCGGTTCCCTTTCATTTAACGTGCAAATCGAACATGATGATACAAATTGGGCAGTGCGCCCCTCAGCCTGGACCAAAAAAACCCTCATAAAGCCTCGAGGTGTGTAGTTTGACAGTTCGTTCTTTTGAGGAAAGGCTGTTGCGCAGATTCTATAACAGATATAAATACTATCATATTTAAAACACAAAATGTGTGAAATATTAGGATTAATTCTGACCAGTTGTACCTCGAGTCCAAACGAGCAGCAAACAGTAACCCTTAAAATCGAAAAGTATACATCCGAAGACACAGC
This sequence comes from Leucoraja erinaceus, assembly GCF_028641065.1. NCBI lineage: Eukaryota > Metazoa > Chordata > Chondrichthyes > Rajiformes > Rajidae > Leucoraja > Leucoraja erinaceus. The sequence goes on along the minus strand of NC_073383.1, from coordinate 65,059,054 downwards.
AAAATTTGATTTATTTAAAATAATTACAAATTTAGTTTGAATAAAACATTCCGTTTCTGGGTGGAGTTCTAAATGCTTTATGCACATCCTCCGTCATATTTTAGAAGTCGTTTAAGCATAAAATGATTACTCTCAAAGGGGACTGGGAAAAATGTAAACTTTTCACAATCGCGTCTTAAATAAAGGGAGAAAAGGTTTTTTTAAGTTGCCATACGTACATGGTTGAAAATTAAATAGCAAGATATTGATTACAAATTAAACAGAATATTCGAAATGTGTTTATTATCAAAATGAGAAACACCAGTGAAATGGTGTTTCACGCTAAAAATCAAATGTTTCACTTTTCAATGAAATAAATCTGGCAGATCAGTGACAGCGTAATAGAAAAATATTTGATTTTTAGCAGATTACGCCAATGTGGGCTCTCCAGTAATGATCAAAACCAAATCTGTCCTGTGGACAAGAGCAACTATCACCAGATATATTTGGCGAAAGAAAAATGATAGTCGTTTCGGTGCCCATTTAATAAGTTTGCCTTTGCTACGAACAGTCACCTTGAGCAAGTGGATATATATCATTAAAACACAAACACCACGCTTCAAAAACTCGCACATGTACGCCCGGCACAAGCTGACTGAATTTACTCGCCGAATACGGAGTAAATTACACTGACTGGAATATTGATCTCAGTAATTAAAAAATGCAAAATCACTTTTTTTTTAAATATATTATTCACAAACAAGATATAAATTAAAATAAAATCTCCACCGGTTTAACTACTTACCCGAAGAGCACGAAATCAAAAACACAACAAACGCAAGCTTGGTACCAGCTCCCATGATGAGTTTTTTTGGACAGCTTTAAGAAAATGGACTAATCAAAATAAAACGTTTCGCTTCCAAAGGAAAGAAATTTCTCTGCGGCTCCACCACGTCTCCTGACTAGTTACTGGCTGCGATCCACCTTTTTTCTTCTTCAGCGGGCAACTTCATTCAGAAAAGATGGGAATTTGAGGCGCATCACACTTCGGTCGTCTTTTTTTTCCCCACATACACACGATGAGTTGGTTCGCTCAGAGCGCACGTTCCAATAAAAATAATAAAACGCAATTCGCGTAAGGGGGAAAAGGAGGGGGGGGGGGGGGCGATGAAGGATTATAAGAAAGGGAAAAGCCACAGTACAAATCCTCAGCTCATTTGATGCGAATGGTGTGCTCGAAGTCTCCCGGAATTCATAATTAGCAAAGTAGGCCTAAGTCCAAAATGGCGTTGAGTTGTTTTTGTTTCCTCCCCCCTCCCCCTTTACACTCGCCGAGGAGCGATTTTTTTTTTTCACAAGAAGGCCCGCCTCCCAACCTGAGGGAGGAGCTATGGTCCTGACTGACATTACATCTGCCCATTCACCGTCTCGCATGCCTATCACATCATCCTGATCGACGTGGCCCTCGGCCACTCGCGATCGCTGACGACAAAAAGGCGCGTTTATTATTGGAAGCCGACCAATCATCTTCGAGCGAAGTGGGCGGGACCTACGGTGAGCGTGTGTTAGTGTGTACCGTCACGGTTCAGGTTCGCTCAACCCAACTTGATAGCTACGATTGACACGCACGTGATCCCCCCCCCCCCCCCCCCCCCCCAGCAGTGATTTGCCATGGTTGCAGAAGATTGGCTGCAGGAGAGGGCGGGGAAAATGCCAGATTTACAATAAAGATAATATTAAAGGAATCTGAGTCCTGGAAGGAAACGATTGCAAAACATGTTTGGGATAGGTGCAAAGCATTGGAATGTTGTTACATCAAGAAGTGCTGTTGCAGCTCAAGCATGATACCACAAAAGCTGCTACTTTTTAAAGCATTACCAATAAAGATCGTTAAAGTTGCTGCATCGTTTTTATTGTTACACCAACCTGCAATAAACAATTGCCGGCCGTCCTTTCCTCTGTTGCTTTTTAGTCGAGGCTGAGCCAAATCAATGGTTCGAGTGATAAGATTCCTCGTTTAACTGTCTTGTTGAAATATATGCTTTCAATGCCAAACCTTTGGTTTTCAATGCAACATGTTACTTTGTTTTAAAAGGGTTCCGGAGTAATATATCAATGGGGCAGTAGACCGAGTCAGTTTTCAAATATTTGTATTTTATTTTCAGACTGGACGTTTTTAAATGCTAGCCTTCACCGGGTTTGCACGTTATTGTTTCTATCTCTCGGCTCGATCTTTCCCAGATAGGATTGTAGTTTGTTTCAGCCTTTCCGCCCTTTTATGCGTGGCAACTTCTAAAAAAATCTGTTCTTAAAATTCGAAGCAATATTTGCTGAAGCTATTTGAAACACTTCGATCAATTGCTGGATAAGAATATGTGCAGGTGAGAACTAATGTATACATTTCTCAAGACTTGTCCAAACAGATATTTGATGAAAATGCTACCACGGGCATTAAGTGTTGGTAACCGATCTCCCTCTATTCCTGTTGAACAAAGAGGACGGGCGTGTGTGTGTGTGTTTGCATGTGATGGGGAGATAAACTAGAATCCCTGAGAGGGAGCCATTTCCTCGGTTACTCAGGTCCGGATCTGCATTCACGAGCGCAGTGAACGGGAGAGTTTATTTCAATGGTGAGACAAGAGTCTGCAGATGCTGGATTCTTGAGCAAAACAACAACTGCTGGAGGAACTCAGCGGGTTAAGCAGCACCCCTGGAGGAAAATTAACCCTTTGGGTCCCTACCCGTCGGACCATTTCCCTCCACAGATGCTGCCTGCCCTGTCGAGTTTCTCCAGCACTTTGTTTTTTGCTTAGTGGTCATTTCAATCTTCAGTTTCCCTTTTTTTGGCGCATGGGCTGCAATTTCAAAAATGTTGTTTTGATTAATTCACGGAAATGGAACATATTTCAAATCCTATGAAGAAGGGTCCGGACCCGAAACGTCACCTATTCCTTCGCTCCTCGATGCTGCCTCACCCGCTGAGTTTCACCAGCATTTTTGTCTAACTTCAATGTATTCTGTTGGTTATTAATGAAAAAGCACTCCAATTCCCCAATCTCTGAACACCATGTGTTTTCCCACAGGACTTCTGGAAGAGAGGCAGGCAGTCAAGCTGATCAGACGCTTTGCTGGCCCAGTACCCAGACCTGTGTGCAGAAAAGTACACAATTGGGATGTGGCATTGAAAAGCAGGTCAGATATGGCATGGACAAGAGAGTTCTGGATGGGGGGACAGATCATGGATCGGAAGGCTGTCATTCCAGCAACCAGATGCCAGAAAGGAACGAATCAGAGATTTGTGACGATTAGAAGGGAATCTTTCACTGATTGTGGGGGGCATTGATATGGGGTCCCTACAACTAAAAGTCGGGATATGGCAGGGTGACCCAGGAGCTTGTGATCGGTTCTGAACTTTCTGTCCTGGGCCTCCTCCATTGTCATAGTAAGGTCAAACGCAAATAGGAGGAACAGCATCTCATATTTCGCTTGGGCAGCTTACAACCCAGTGGTATGACTATTGATTTCTCTAACTTCAAGTAGCCCTTACATCCCCTCCCCCCCTTTCCTTCCCTCTCCCACCCGTCATACCAGCTTCAAAGATCTTTTTGAATCTCATTGTCTATACTCGTTTTCACCTAGACCACAGCTAACAATGGCCTGCTTCCTTTATCATCGTTATTCTTTTACATATTCTTTCTCTCTACATCACCGTCTATATCTCTTGTTTCCCTTTCCCCTGACTAAGAAAGGTCTCGACCCAAAACGTCAACAAATTTTGTTGTACATGGTTCATGTTACAATGACAATAAAGAAACTATATTCTATTCTATTCTAGAGAGTAACCCCTGAGTTACTGCATCTTTTTGTGTCCATCTTCTTGTGATTGGTTGTTGGGTTGTTGTTGAGTGGACGGGGTCATTAGTTTGGTTGTAGGTACAAGGAACTTGCAGATGCTGGTAAATACACAAAAGTGCTGTAGTAACTAAGCAGGTCAGGCAGCACCGCTGGAGAACATGGATAGGTGACGCTTCAAACCGCGATCCTTCAGACTAGAAGTCAGTCAGAAGACTGAAAAAGGGACTCAACCCGGAACGTCACCTATCCATGTTCTCCAGAGATGCTGTCTGATCTGTTGAGTTACTCAACAGATCAGATCAACGCCGAATACAAGTTCTGTTGATCATTTCCTAGGGTAAGGAGATTAGTGGATGGAAATGGTCAGATTAGGATCATGAGGGTTGGACATCCCTGGGTTCAATACCTTGGTGAAGGGTATGGTGGAGCTTAGGTGCAAAGGAGAACTGGTACGTACATTAATTAAAAGTGGCCTACCAAAGTCTGGTTTCCAACACGAATATGTCTTCTCTGAACTGTGAGTGCAATGCAAATAGTGCCCAACAATAGGTACACTTTATAGCCACATGCACAACCAAATGTAGAAACACCTCATCATGTGATACCTGACAAGAAGTGCCAAGTTAAATTTTTGGAGTGCTGCAATTTGACCAAAAAACCCATCTTAATCACATTCTGGTCTGGAAAAGAAAAATCACCCTCATATGCATGACACCAAACAGAAAAGTGCTATATGATTAAATTCCTTGGTCCGTATATTTTTTAAGTTTTTTGAGGTCCTGCGATTTGTACTGAAAAAAGTGCAGGGAAGCTGCGGACTACCGATTGTTAAAGAGAATAATGGTTTGTCATGTTACAGTTATGTAACTAGAAATATAATAAAAGTTATGGTATTTATTTTGGCGCTATTAGTGATTGTATCACTCAAAGATTAAATTGGAATAAATATTTAAAAGAAAATCTAATTATAAAGTCTCATTATATTTAGCTTATTGATATGGTAATTATTTTCTACTGTGATGCTTTGTATAGTTAACACAATTTTGACGCTACGCGAATGTGCCACAAGAATAACTACTAAAATAAGAATAAGAATAAAATAATTACTCATGTAGTCAAGAACTTAGTTTCTTCACACCTTAGAGGAATTTTAAAACCCATTCTATTTTGGTTTAAAAGAATATCAACTTTATGTGCAAGAGGATATTTGGCAATTCCTATTCAGCCATTATTGACTGATTTTATATGCGGACCACTTTCCTGTCCTAACAACATATATCTTCTTCCCTTAATATCTAGAAATCTATATACTGAGCCTCCATTGTTTGGATAAGAAGGAACTGCAGATGCTGGTTTAAATCAAAGATAGACACAAAAAGCTGGAGTAACATAAAAACACAAAAAGACACAAATAGACATAAAAAGCTGGAGACACTTGGGTCTCGATCCGAAACGTCACCCATTTCTTCTATCCAGAGATGCTGCCTGCCCCGCTGAGTTACTCCAGCTTGGTTTTTTTGTTAGTTTTTTTTAAATTGTCATGTACTGAGGTACAGTGAAAAACTTTTGTGTTGTGTGCTATCCATTTCAGTTCCCGATGGTTAATGAAATTTCACCTCATCAGAGTTCAAAATATCTGACCTCTTATTTTGAGATGGTGATCCTTGGTTCTAGATACCCCAACCAACCCTTGCTCAATCCTTTTGAAGCGCAGTTAGAATCTTTTATTTTTCAATGAGATCACTTTAATTTCCCTAAACCCAGGAGAGAGTAGAGGTGCACCTTGCTTAATCTCTCCTGTTGGGACAAACCTTCTTATCTCAGGATTTAATCTTGTAAACATCTGTTGTGTTCTATATGATACGATAAACTGTATTCATCCCCAGAGGGAAATTGGTCGGCCAAAGTCACAACACACAACAAACTTGAAATTAAAAGTGAAAAAAAAGAAAAGGACAAGTGACTGTTGGCTGGCTGCCGTATGCACAGCGCCTATACCGGAACGAACGAATAAACAAACAAACAAACGTAGGCTTATCCCCTAAACTCTAAAACTACAGTGCTCCTCCCCCTCCCCCACACCGGGTCGCCCTTTGTTCTCCCACCGTCCCTCACGGCGGTACCCCCACACAGGGTCCCCATTGCTATTCACGGTGGATCCCAACGCCGGATCCCCATTGTCTTCCCCTCCCCCCCTCACACTCCACCACCACCGAGGTTCTCGCTGTCTCCGCCAAGGCTCTGTGTTTTGTGGCTGCAAGTACATCCATTCTTAAATAGGGAGACCAGACCTGTGCACAATATTCCAGGTGTAGTCTTATCAGGGCACTACGTAACTAGTAACATATCTTTTATTTTATACTGATGTGTAGACATCCTTAGTTTAGTTTAGTTTAGAGATACAAAGCGGAAACAGACGTTTCGGCCCACCGGGTCCACGGCGACCAGTGATCCCCTCACACTAACGCTTTCCTATGCACACTAGGGACAATTTACTGCGTCCCTACAGCAGATGAAAAGGTGTGCGATTTATTTAAAGAAAAATTGTACGGGATTAAATGATAATAATCTGATTTTAAATTACTGCCACAATGTGGGCCTTGCTGAAAAGGAGGATTTATTTTAATATTACACAAATGTAAAATTAATCCCAAACTGAATTTTTGCTGAAACTGAAATTGATCTGGTGATTTGTTTATCCTTACAGAAGAGTCCGAAGGTATAGAAACATAGAAACATAGAAATTAGGTGCAGGAGTAGGCCATTCGGCCTTCGAGCCTGCACCGCCATTCAATATGATCATGGCTGATCATCCAACTCAGTATCCCGTACCTGCCTTCTCTCCATACCCCCTGATCCCCTTAGCCACAAGGGCCACATCTAACTCCCTCTTAAATATAGCCAATGAACTGGCCTCAACTACCCTCTGTGGCAGAGAGTTCCAGAGATTCACCACTCTCTGTGTGAAAAAAGTTCTTCTCATCTCGGTTTTAAAGGATTTCCCCCTTATCCTTGAGCTGTGACCCCTTGTCCTGGACTTCCCCAACATCGGGAACAATCTTCCTGCATCTAGCCTGTCCAACCCCTTAAGAATTTTGTAAGTTTCTATAAGATCCCCTCTCAATCTCCTAAATTCTAGCAAGTATAAACCAAGTCTATCCAGTCTTTCTTCATAAAACAGTCCTGACATCCCAGGAATCAGTCTGGTGAACCGTCTCTGCACTCCCTCTATGGCAATAATGTCCTTCCTCAGATTTGGAGACCAAAACTGTATGCAATACTCCAGGTGTGGTCTCACCAAGACCCTGTACAACTGCAGTAGAACCTCCCTGCTCCTATACTCAAATCCTTTTGCAATGAAAGCTAACATACCATTCGCTTTCTTTACTGCCTGCTGTACCTGCATGCCTACCTTCAATGACTGGTGTACCATGACACCCATGTCTCGCTGCATCTCCCCCTTTCCCAATCGGCCACCATTTAGATAATAGTCTGCTTTCCCGTTTTTGCCACCAAAATGGATAACCTCACATTTATCCACATTATACTGCATTTGCCAAACATTTGCCCACTCACCCAGCCTATCCAAGTCACCTTGCAGTCTCCTAGCATCCTCCTCACAGCTAACACTGCCCCCCAGCTTAGTGTCATCTGCAAACTTGGAGATATTGCCTTCAATTCCCTCATCCAGATCATTAATATATATTGTAAATAGCTGGGGTCCCAGCACTGAGCCTTGCGGTACCCCACTAGTCACTGCCTGCCATTGTGAAAAGGACCCGTTTACTCCTACTCTTTGCTTCCTGTTTGCCAGCCAGTTCTCTATCCACATCAATACTGAACCCCCAATGCCTTGTGCTTTAAGTTTGTATACTAATCTCTTATGTGGGACCTTGTCGAAAGCCTTCTGGAAGTCCAGATACACCACATCCATTGGTTCCCCCCCTATCCACACTACTAGTTACATCCTCAAACATAATTTACCTTTCGTAAATCCATGCTGACTTTGTCCAATGATTTCACCACTTTCCAAATGTGCTGCTATCCCATCTTTAATAACTGACTCTAGCAGTTTCCCCACTACCGATGTTAGACTAACTGGTCTGTAATTCCCCATTTTCTCTCTCCCTCCCTTCTTAAAAAGTGGGGTTACGTTTGCTACCCGCCAATCTTCAGGAACTACGAATTGCATTGCAGTATGAATTGCAGAAAGACAAAGGTATATGGCCTGTAAGCATTTTTATAAAGATTTTCCAGGATTACAGGATTACACCAACTTTTTCACATTTTGCATTATTAGTAAAATCTTTGTATATTTTACATAATAGCTTTTTGACTCTTTTTTTTGATGTAACATTTTGGAAATTTGGGGTAAAATTGAAAATGCTGAAAATTGAAACGTAAGAGAATTGCAATGATTAAATTACTTGCATCTATTTGAACCAGTGCAGGATGTACAGAAAAGCAATGATCTCAGCTCACGATCATAGTTAGTGTCTGGTAAGCCTGCGGTAACCGTTCTATTATTATTATCATCATTAGCGCTTATCCATTGGGTGTTATTTTGTGAATGGCTAGCACCAGCTGAAGCCAGCTGGTGTTTATTGAATCCACATCTGTAGCTTTTGAAGGGGAGGTAGCTGCAACAGCTGACGGAAATTTTGCAGTGTTTAAAAAAGTAAGGGGGAAAGCCACAATGAAGCAGGGCAGGGAGAGGCAAACTGGATATTTCAACATAACTCCTTATGACTTGGTGATTCCAATGAAGGGCAGAAAGATTATCTCTGCCTAGGAACCTTGGAACCCATTTTGATTGCTAACGACGAGGCAGTGGGAAGAAGTTACTGAGGTTAACATCATGAGTAAAGTATCCAGGATATTGTCGCAGAGCTAGAAAAACTTTAATGACTTCCCACAAATTCAGGGTGAGGAATGTTATCACCCCAAATCAGCTCAAATATTGTTCTATGCAATGCACCTTCCTCATTTACCTAAGTCTTTTTCAATCGTAATGTATGTTTGACATTTAAGTGACACATTACACCCGCATAGGTTCATCATTATTATAATACTCACATCCAATTTGCTTAGTTTAAACATACACACCCATGTATTTAACCATGACGGGCACGCCCACATTTTTGGGCACTCTCCCAACATTCCTCCTGCATGTGAAGGTAGCACACAATTAATCCCAGCAGATTGACAAGAGGTAGAACCATATCTGGCGTTATCAATACCCCATTTTAAGAAGGAATGGAGAAGTTAGAAAATCATCTCAGTGACATAGCAATTAGATCTACTCCTTAATAGCTCTGTGGGCCTGGATCCGACCCTGACCTTAGGTGCTCTTTGTGTGGAGTTTGAATATTCTTCTGTTGATTGTGTGGATCCCTCGGGTGCTCTGGTTTCCTTTCACATCCCAGAGATATCCCAAAGTTTAGCTGGACACTGCAAATTATACCTGGTGTAGTAAGTAGCAAAGTATCAAATCGGTTTATGGATCCTCCTCGTGAGAAGGATTCAGTTGCAGGGGCACAAAGGAATAAGACATGGAGCAATTGGACTGATGGGACAATTGGTGGTGCTGTTTGGAATAACTCCTCATAGATCCTGCAACCCATACTCTGTTCTGACCTCCAGTGCCATGTATGAGATGTTTGAACATTTCCCCAGTGACTTTGTGGGCTTCCCCAACATCCTGAAGAATATCTAAAAAAATGTGAATTAGGTAGATTATATTTATTGGATAGTAACCATATATAGCCATATAACAAATATAGCACGGAAACAGGCCATCTCGGCCCTTCTAGTCCGTGCCGAACACTTACTCTCACCTAGTCCCATCTACCTGCACTCAGACCATGATATTACCCTTCATCCCCCTGCGCTCCATGGAATAGAGACCCAACCTATATAACCATAAAACAATTACAGCACGGAAACAGGCCATCTCGGCCCTTCAAGTCCATGCCGAACACTCAGACCGTAATCCTCCATTCCTTTCCCGTCCATATACCTATCCAATTTATTTTTAAATGATAAAATCGAACCTGCCCCCACCACTTCCACTGGAAGCTCATTCCACACAGCTACCACTCTCTGAGTAAAGATGTCCCCCCTCATGTTACCCCTAAACTTCTGTCCCTTAATTCTCAAGTCATGTCCTCTTGTTTGAATCTTCCCTACTCTCAATGAGAAAAGCTTATCCACGTCAATTCTGTCTATCCCTCTCATCATTTTAAAGATCTCTATCAAGTCCCCCCTTAACCTTCTGCGCTCCAAAGAATAAAGACATAGCTTGTTCAACCTTTCTCTGTAACTTAGTTGCTGAAATCCAGGCAACATTCTAGTAAATCTCCTGTGTACTCTATCTATTTTGTTGACAGCGCAGAGGGAGAAGAGGAGGGAAGAGACTGGAGCCCTAAGATTTTTGCCTCCACCACAGTGAGGAGGTGCTTGGAGGATACACTGTGCTGGATGTTAATTTGTGTTTAGTGTTGTTTATTATTGTATGATTGTATGTATGACTGCAGGCACAAAATTCCGTTCAGACCGTAAGGTCTGAATGACAATAAAGGAATTCAATTCAATTCAATCCTTCCTATTATCCTAGCAATTATAGACCTGTTAGTTTGACTTCAGTGGTGGGCAAATTAATGGAAAAGATACTTAGAGACAACATATATAAGCATCTAGATAAACAGGGTCTGATTAGGAACAGTCAACATGGATTTGTGCCTGGAAGGTCATGTTTGACTAATCTTCTTGAATTTTTTGAAGAGGTTACTAGGGAAATTGACGAGGGTAAAGCAGTGGATGTTGTCTATATGGACTTTAGTAAGGCCTTTGACAAGGTTCCTCATGGAAGGTTGGTTAAGAAGGTTCAACTGTTGGGTATAAATGCAGGAATAGCAAGATGGATTCAACAGTGGCTGAATGGGAGAAGCCAGAGGGTAATGGTGGATGGCTGTTTATCGGGTTGGAGGCAGGTGACTAGTGGGGTGCCTCAGGGATCTGTGTTGGGTCCTTTGTTGTTTGTCATGTACATCAATGATCTGGATGAAGGTGTGGTAAATTGGATTAGTAAGTATGCAGATGATACCAAGATAGGGGGTGTTGTGGATAATGAAGAGGATTTCCAAAGTCTACAGAGTGATTTAGGCCATTTGGACAAATGGGCTGAAAGATGGCAGATGGAGTTTAATGCTGATAAATGTGAGGTGCTACACCTTGGCAGGACAAATCAAAATAGGAAGTACATGCTAAATGGTAGGGAATTGAAGAATACAGTTGAACAGAAGGATCTGGGTATAACCGTGCATAGTTCCTTGAAGGTGGAATCTCATATAGATAGGGGGGTAAAGAAAGCTTTTGGTATGCTAGCCTTTATAAATAAGAGCATTGCGTATAGAAGCTGGGGTGTAATGTTTAAATTGTACAAGGCATTGGTGAGACCCAATCTGGAGTATGGTGTACAATTTTGGTCGCCAAATTATAGGAAGGATGTCAACAAAATAGAGAGAGTACAGAGGAGATTTACTAGAATGTTGCCTGGGTTTCAGCAACTAAGTTACAGAGAAAGGTTGAACAAGTTAGGGCTTTATTCTTTGGAGCGCAGAAGGTTAAGGGGGGACCTGATAGAGGTCTTTAAAAATGATGAGAGGGATAGACAGAGTTGATGGGGACAAGCGTTTCCCTTTGAGAATAGGGAAGATTCAAACAAGAGGACATGACTTCAGAATTAAGGGACAGAAGTTTAGGGGTAATATGAGGGGGAACTTCTTTACGCAGAGAGTGGTGGCGGTGTGGAATGAGCTCCCAGTGGAAGTGGTGGAGGCAGGTTCATTGGTATCATTTAAAAATAAATTGGATAGGCATATGGATGAGAAGGGAATGGAGGGTTATGGTACGAGTGCAGGCAGGTGGGACTAAGGGGAAAAAAAAATTGTTCGGCATGGACTTGTAGGGCCGAGATGGCCTGTTTCCGTGCTGTAATTGTTATATGGTTATATGGTTATATGGTTATAATTAGGTGACCAAAATTGTACACCATACTCCAGAATTGGTCTCACCATTGCCTTGTACAATTTTAACATTACATCCCAACTTCTATACTCAATGCTCTGATTTATAAAGCCAGCACACCAAAAGCTTTATTTACCACCCTATTTACATGAGATTCCACCTGCAGGGAACTATGCACAGTTATTCCTAGATCCCTCTGTTCAACTGCATTCCTCAATTCGCTACCATTTACCATGTACGTCCTATTTTGATTTGTCCTGCCAAGATGTAACACCTCACACTTATCAGCATTAAACTCCATCTGCCATCTTTCAGCCCACTGTTCCAAATGGCCTAAATCTCTCTGTAGACTTTGAAAATCTACTTCATTATCCACAACACCACCTATCTTAGTATCATCTGCATACTTACTAATCCAATTTACCACACCATCATCCAGATCATTGATGTACATGACAAACAACATTGATGTACATGACAAAGTCCATCTAGCGCTGGTCTCCAGCAGCTCCTTACTGTATGTTCTGTGTATGGTGTGGAACATGACATTAAATATAATGCTAGTAAGAGTGCTGTTATGATCTGTAGACCCAAAGAGGATAAATGTCTAATATATCCTGATTTTAAATTGTCTGACAATAATCTCAGTGTCTGTAATAAGATAAAATATCTAGGGCATATTATTACAGAACAAATGACAGATGATGAGGATATTTATAGGCAATGACGCATGCTGTATGTACAGGTGAATATTCTCTTGCGTAAATTTGGTGCGTGTGCAGATGTGGTGAAGATGTCACTATTTAGAGCATACTGCACACCACTCTACACTGCGCACCTGTGGTCGAACTATTTAAAGACTAGTATGCAGAGACTAAAGGTGGCATATAACGATGCCATGAGAACACTGCTAAGGCAACCTAGATGGTGTAGTGCCAGTAATATGTTTTTGGTTGCAGGAGTCAGTACTTTAGAAGCTATCCTAAGACACCACATGTATAAATTCATTTGCGGGATAAATTACTCTAAAAATGTGCTTATTGTGGCAAGTCAAACATAAGGGTTAGCACTACCCGCTACGAATCCCAGCTGTGGAGACACTCATATCGTTTTCTCGCTGTAGGAATTATCAGTAAACTTGAGAAATACTTTAAAAATTCCACTGTATACCCGGCTAAGCCAGGAGCTTTACCAGAGTTCATCGAAAGGATTGCTTTCTGTATTTCTTCCTCCCTGATGGGTTCATCTAACAACAAAGACTGATTATGCGATAAATTTGGTAAATTCAGTTTCTTTAAAAATTCATGCATTATATTGGAATCAGTAGGAAATTCTGATTCATATAGCAGGGTATAAAATTCTTGAAAGGATTTATTAAGTTCATCATGATCTACTGTCAGATTACCATCTCGTTTATTAACTTTAATAATCTGACGTTTGGCTGAAACAGCTTTCAACTGATTGGCAAGTAATTTGCCAGATTTATCACCATGTATATAAAATTGACTTTAGGTTTTAAGTAGTTGATTCTCAATCGGTGATACTAATAACAAATCATGTCTCATTTGAAGTTCAATATTCTTATAAAGCTCTAAACTAGGAGCTTTTGAATATTTTTTTATCAATTTCTATAATCTCATCAGCCAATATACGTATTTCATTTTTAACTTGTTTTTTTAATCCCGCAGAGTATGAAATGATTTGTCCACAAATATGTGCCGTAAAAGCATCCCAGACTACCCCATTGGTTATTTCTTCAGTAGAGTTTGTTGAAAAGAAAAAGACAATCTGTTCTTTAATAAAATTAACAATATTCAAATCTTGAAGCAAAGTAGTATTAAATTGCCATTGTTTAGCACTAGAATTGTAATCAGATAGTTTGCTAATAGTTTCAATGGTGCATGATCAGAGATGGCAATTGCATCATACTCGCATGCAGTAACCGATGAGACTAACCGGGAGTCTATTATAAAGTAGTCAATCCTGGATATACTATATCTATGATTTACATGAGAGAAAAAAAGAAAATTATTTATCATTTGAATCTCTAAACTTCTAACATTCCAGAAAACATTCCAGTAAAAAATAATTAATAAAACAAGCGGATTTATTTGGGAGTGCTTGATTAGAAACATAGAAACATAGAAAATAGGTGCAGGTGTAGGCCATTTGGCCCCTTCGAGCCAGCACCGCCATTCAATATGATCATGGCTGATCATCCAACTCAGTATCCCGTACCTGCCTTCTTTCCATACCCCCTGATCTCCTTAGGCAGAAGGGCCACATCTAACTCCCTCTTAAATATAGCCAATGAACTGGCCTCAACTACCTTCTGTGGCAGAGAACTCCAGAGATTCTCTGTGTGAAAAATGTTTTTCTCATCTCGGTCCTAAAAGACTCTCCCCTTATCCTTAAACTGTGACCCCTTGTTCTGGACTTCCCCAACATCAGGAACAATCTTCCTGCATCTAGCCTGTACATTCCAGATTTTAAACTTGAACACCATGGAATATTGGTGAAATAACATGGAGTGATCGGGTGATACACATATAGTAGGATGCCTTAGGCCAATGAGTGTGTCAGTTCTGCAGAGATTATTAAATGACTTTTAGATTGAGAAAAAGCTGTTGAATAATGTCCCTTGAGTAGACATATATGTACCTGAGAGTAGACCTAGATATGCTGGACCAAATGGCCTATTTCAGTGCTGTACAGTGGACCCCAGTATTGAGGCTATTTGGGTAATGGAAATTAGTCCTTACGGAATTTGTAGGCCACATTGCAAAAATTTGAGATACAGAGTAAAATTCACTCGCAGAATTTATGTGAAAAAACACAATTAAATAAAGATAAAAGTAACTTTTTTTCAATTCACATATCTTGTTGCAGGCACAGATGACACAGCTTTTCATTATTGAAAATCATGATGTGCACTGTTTTCTTGGAGCACAACTACCTCGTGATGAAGTGCTCACTATAACCTTGGATTAGAAACATAGAGACATAGAAAAATAGGTGCAGGAGTAGGCTATTCAGCCCTTCAAGCCAGCATCGCCATTCAATATGATAATGGCTGATCATCAGTACCCCGTTCCTGCTTTTTCCCCCATATCCCTTGGTTCCTTTAGCGCTAAGAGCTAAATCTAACTCTCTCTTGAAAACATCCAGTGCATTGACCACCACTGCCTTTCTGTGGCAGAGAGTTCCACAGATTCACAACGCACTGGGTGAAAGAGGTTTACCTCATCTCAGTCCTAAATGGCCGAAAAGGTTTATTCTCATCGCAGTCCTAAATAGCCGAAAATGTTTTTCCTCATCTCAGTCCTAAATGGCCTACCCTTTATTCTTAAGCTGTAACCCCTGATTCTGGACTCTCACAACATTGGGAAAATCTTTCCTGCATTTAGCCTTTCCAATCCTTTAAGAATTTTATATGATTCTATAAGATCCCCTCTGGACATTAATAAGGGGTTGTACTCATATGGGGTAAAATTGCCACCTAAATTATTTCATGCAGCTACAAGGGATTGCTCAGTCCATCACAGCATGGACCTCCTCACCATCGAAAGGATCCACAGAAGGCGCTGCCTCAAGAACACAACTGATATCATCACAGACGCACACCACCCCAGCCACGCTCACACCTTGCTACTACCATCGGGAAGGTGGTACAGGAGCCTGCAAACCATGACATCCAGGTTCAAGCACTGCTTCTTCCCAGCAACCATCAGACTCTTGAATAATGCACAGCAATAACCACTACCTCAGCAACTATAATCTACTATGGACTTGGTGTTACACAATAGACTTTAGTTTGAATTATTATGATCTAGTTACCTAGTTTTACTAATTGACAATTTATTATGTTTTTAATAATTGTATATTTATTGCATTAATGGGCCTATTAAGCTGCTGCAGGTACGAATTTCAATGTTCCATTGTTGATACATATGACAATTAAATACTCTTGACATGACTCCACGGTCTTCACCTATCAAGTAGACAGGTTTACTACTACATTGCTTCATCAACTGCTTCTCCAGCACTTCCCTCTGACACCAATTCCAAAATGATGTTTATGACAGCAGGTTTCATTAATAACCATTGCAGCTGGTATTTTTTTCAGAACTTCAATAATCAGAAGATTAATTACGCGATGGAAAGTGAGATTTCAGTGGCTTCTGGAAAATTGCTGCGACTATAATGCTGGAATCTTGAAAGTGTCTTTTTTTTTAAGTCAATTTTTCATGCTAAATGTGATACACTGAATGAATGTGTTTGCTGGGTATCTAGCAGCAGTAATAAATTCTGATTAACGTGAAAATAATTAAACACCTTGTTTTCCACTTTAAGTGTTGAATGCTTGGATGTTTAATGGGTTTAATCCTGAAGCTTCCCTTGGGTGGTAGTATATATTTTACATGCTCCTTGTGTTCAGTCCAGGTGTAACAACCAAGTTAATATGACATTTCCGGAACTATTGCTCTTGCATTAAACATTCAAATTGCTTCATGAGAGAGGGCAAGTTGGATGGATCAGTATTGGGTACAACCTGTTATCTTTTTATGCCTCCGCTCATGAACAGATTGTGACAATAAAGCCTCTGGCTAAACCAGATCTTATTTCATGACAATATGACATGCTGAGGAAGATAATACTCATTTTTTGCATTAGTTTGACGGTACTTTATGAATCTGAAAGGCTGTAAGGTGCCATGTTACTGATAAACTTATATTTGAGAGAGACATAGCAAATATGATGGTGATTAGATACAACTGACAGGAAGTGACCAGAAGAGAGAAAGCCCCACAGATGGGACTGCTATGGATAAGGCTTTATTATCAGTCGCCCAGTGGCAATTGGATATAATTGTCATATTCTTCAACTGAGTCCTGACAGGCATTATTGAAATGTCTGGGAGGCATTGCTGAATGTCTAATCTGCTTCTTTACAGAGCTGATGCTGTCTTGCCGCTTATGATGAAGAGATGATCCTTCACCTCAGCTGATGACCACTGGGTATTTTTAAACGTTCCGGCAATACTTGCTGTAGAGTTTCATTAATTTGATGCCTTCTGCTGGCTTGAAGGATGGTAGCCATCTTCCTGAATAAATTGATCTAAAATGCATCAGGTTCCGTCTTCTTGGAACATACATTACAAATGGCAATGACGGAAGAAGCGTAGGCACATGGACTGAAGGAAACACACTAAATAAGAATTATCTCCAATAATCACCAAAGAGATGGAGCACAGCACAATTTCCATTCACTAAACCCACCATTTTCCATTATCTCAATCCCCATTGGGCTAATAGGATGAGATCTTTGCATACTCTTTCCACAGTGTGTCCTCCGAACCATTGGAATACTGGAAATGCTGCTTTCAAATGCCAATTATCTTTTATGTGATGGCTCCACTGGAGACATGGAGATTGATGACCTGGTCATCGAATGCTGGTGACATTAAGGATGCTATTAACTCGTCATTTCCGAAATAGAAACGTACAAGGAGCCATAAGCATAGGCAATCTTACAGTGGATTATCCCTGGGAATAATATACCAACATTTGAAACAATACAGTGAGAAAATTCCTGTAACATACAGACGTTGCATATTGCACTCGGCAGTGCTTTGAAAAGCAGTTGTGAGAAGGTAGCTATTCTCTGAGAGTGAGTAATGTCATGCATACTGGTGTTCCATCCTCTAACCCCATGTCGTGGATTGCAGTTGACAAGAGCCTGGTTTTACACAATTCCCAGTTCCAAACAAGAGGAAATGACGAATGGAGCATTTGTCAAAGATTTTTATTTTTGTTTTTGCTTGACGATATGGATATGGGGTTGAGAGGAGTTGAGAGGGAAAGATAGATCAGCCATGATTGAATGGCGGAGTAGACCATAGGCTGAATGGCCAAATTCTGCTCCGAGAACTTATGAACATATTGACACCGATTCACTTTCAGCGTTGCTGCAACAACTCATAGAACCTGTAACCGTGTGCTCTGGTTGCAACTGCTGTCACATAGGAAAGAAAGTGCCTTGAAAAGGGAAGTGGAATATAAAGAGAGAGCTCCGTGAATAAATGGTGGCATTGAAATATTTAAATATTGAAAGAACTGAGGAAGAAAATATGTTTCTGGTAGGGGAACTTGTTGATGATGGCAAACATTTCTATATTTGTTCTTCATTATTTGCTTTTTTGATGCAAGGACATTCAGGTCTCTTTATATAATAACATTTCAAACTGCTGCTGTTTTAAGAGTAGGAATTATTTAATTTTTTCCAACAGTCCTTTGAAAATGTTTTACCTTGAGACACACATGTATAGTTTATTGTTACGAGTGGCACAGCCACACTATAATGAAAATGGAAACCTTTGAATATGTTTTTATAACAACACCTCAATCCAAAACTATTTAATTCCATCCCACTGTGGGAAACTTGTTGATTTCCAAAGTAGCTTAGAAAATCACACAGGACCCCATTTTGTGGTTCAAATGTCATTTTGACCCACTCAAAAGGGCTTGCATATACACAATGAATGTTAAGACCCTGGGATGGACGAAGGAACAGAAGCATGTTGGTGTGCAAGTCTAAGGGTTTCTGGAGGCAACATCGCAAGTGTGTCAGATGATTAAGGTTTTAAGGTTTCAAGGTCAGTTTATTGTCATGTACCAATTAAGATACAATGAAATTCGAATTACTATACAGCCATACTAAAAAAAGGTACCAAGACACAAAACTACATAAACATCCACCACATCCACTGTGGATTCCCCACGTTCCTCACTGTGATGGAAGGCAATAAAGTCCAATCTGCCTCCTCTTTTATTCGGGGCAGTCGAACCATTCACAGTCAGGGCGATCGAAGCTCTCGCAGCCGGTGGTCAAAGCCCCCACTTTGGGGCGATCGAAGCTCTCATGACGGGGCGGTTGAAGCTCCCGTGTCGGAGTGATCAAAGCTCTCGCAGCCGCCGGTCGAAGCCTCCACGTTGGGGCGATCGAAGCTCTCATGATGGGGCGGTTGAAGTTCCCGCGTCGGGGCGATCGAAGCTCCTGTGTCGGGGTGGTCAAAGCTCCTGCGGCTTGGAGTTCCTAAAATCGTTCTCTGACCAGATACTGCGAGTTCCGTGATGTTAAAGTCCCACAGACTCCCACAGTAGAGCTTAGAGGTTGATCCCTGGCAAAGAAATCGCAGGCTCCGTGATGTTAAAGTCTGCAGGCATCCGCAGCGGAGCTCTCGAAATCCGTCTCCAGCAAAGGCCACCAACTCCTCGATGTTAGACCGCAGTGCGGACGGAGATACGCTGTCGGATAAAATCGCATCGCGGTCGAGGTAAGAGATTAGAAAAAGTTTCCTCCAACTCACCCCACCCCTCACATAAAATAAGCTAAAGAAAACTGAAAATATACATTTAACCCATGCAAACAAACTACAAAAGAAGGAAGGGATAGACAGACTGTTGGTGATTAAGAAGGCCTATGAGAATTTTGTCTTTTTTAATTGGGGCATATACTGTATGAACAGGAAGATTGTGGTATAACATACAAAAAATTGAGCATTTCAGCTATGGTGGGTGACGGGGTAGGCTGGGTTTGTTTCCCTGGGAGAACTGAAGTCTGGGGAAATCTGATTGAGTTATATAAATTTATGAGGGGCATAGATAGGGTAGATAGTGGGAAACATTTCCCCTTAGCAGAATTGTCCAAAACCAGACATAGAGGTTTAAGGTAAAGTGTTAAGAGATTTAGCGGGGTTGGTGGAAGCAGGAACTCTCACACAATTTTAAAAGTATTTAGAAGAACATTAAATCACCATGGCAGGTCTTTTAGAAGACAATGGGCCTATGCTGGTCCAAAGAATGGGTGTGAATAGGTACTAATATGCATGAATTCAGTCAGCTATGGAGTCTGCTCTGCACCATATACCTTAATAACCTTAGTAACCTTGGGAATGAACATTTTTTTCAAAAGACATTTGTGATTATGCAACATCTATCACATCTTTATCCCAAAGTGCCGAAAGGCCAATAAAGTGCTCACTGTTGTTATATAGAGAAATACAGCAACATCGTTTTCAGACAGGAAGGTTTCACAACTTCAGTGAAATAAATAAAGTTTTCATGAGTTTTCGTAGCATTGATTGAAAGCTAAACAATTGTCAGATCACTAGGTGAACTCCTGGGACATCTAATATCTACACGAAAAGTCAGATGCATAGTGCAGTGACATCTGTGAGAGGATGAATGAATGAATGAGTTTATTGGCCAAGTATGTACACATACAAGGAATCTTTGCCTTGCTGCTCTGTTCACAAGTAACAACACGACATAAAGTAAACTATTAAGAATAAAACATAAAACATTAAAACATTGAGAATTAAACATCTATATAACTAAAAGTTTAGTCTTGACCACTTTGTGTCTGTGCTGTATATTGATTTTAGAAAAAATGCTACCATAGACCGCTATGATTTTTGGCCATCTTACTCACAGTCCTCCTCCGCTGAGGCAGTCCTGAGGATTTTTCCGAAAAAGTTATGAGTGTTTAAAAAATCTTGAGATTAGCTGATTGGTCCTCCCGCCTGTCGATCACCACAATGACGGTAACGCCCCTCCCGGGAGGGAGGGGGGGGGGGGGGGGGGGGGGGGGGGGGGGGGGGGGGGCAGACCTATAAAATTCGGATCCCTGGACATGAGTCTGCAATGTGCTTGCAATAAATTATTTGTTAGCCCTTAATGACAATGCAATGAATTGTTTGGCAATTTGGTGGCCTGCACTCTGCTTGAAATGCTATGAAATTGTATTTGGTGGCCAAAACTCTGCTTGGAATGCTATGAAATTGAATTTGGTGGCCTGCACTCTGCTTGCAATGCTATGAAATTGAATTTGGAGTATAGAAGAATATTCCACCGCCTCTTTATTCACTCACTTTTGCCATCCCAGAATTTCCTTCGGGGGAACATAAACAATGGTCATGTCTCCAGTGGATCCATCACAGAAAAGATCATTGGCATTCTAAAACAGCATTTCCAGTGTTTCAAAGTTCCGAGGATATACCTTTGATAGAACATGCAATCTCTAAAGCACTATCCTGCCCTTTCTATCCCACCCTCTGGCTTTACATTTCACTCCTCATCTCTCCTTATCTGGCACCACTTTGCCTCCTTTTCATCTCCAATTTTCTTCCATTTGCTAATCTACCACCCTTCAACTATATCCACCTATCGCTTGCCAGGCTTTGTTCCACTCTTACCTTTTTTCCAGCTTTCTTCCACTATCTCTTCATCCGAACCCCATTTTCCTGTCTTCACATTATACATGGAATGCATAAGCATGATATAAAGATAATTAAAAGTAATGTTAAGCCTTAAAATTGTATGTGATATGCGTGTACAATCAGTTACGGCTGCCACCATTCCATCTAGACTCATGTAAGAAAGTATTTGTTTTTTACATCAATTGTTGCTATTGGTTCCATTAATGATTAATTTCCTTTGGGAACATTGACATGATTATTAATTTGCCAGTTGAAATGACACATATACTCTCTTCATCAAAGATAGACACAAATTGCTAGAGTAACACAACGAGACAGGAAGCATCTCTGGAGAGAAGGAATGGGTGACGTTTCGAGACCCGAAATGTCACCCATTCCTTCTTTCCAGAGATGTTGCTTGTCCTGCTGAGTTACTCCAGCAATTTGTGTCTATCTTCAATTTAAATCAGCATCTGCAGTTCCTTATGACTTACTCTCTACATCATATCCTTGTTGAGATGTTATGTGTTTGCTTATCACTTCACTGGTACAGAAAGTACTGGTCGACTTTCATTGAAATCATGATGAACAGCAAGATATTTATTTCTTCCCTAAAATGTTCTGGATTAACTTAGGCTTGTGATGGATAATGCACAGAGAGAGGTTATATCAGCAGAGTTTTAATTATCATTCTGCCTAAGTGTAATATATCTTTATTGGGCATTTCAAAGGTCAATTACTTTTATTGATACCTGCCACTGAAGTGAATAAGTTTAAATATTAACAGGGCAACAATTTTAATACCCACATTTTAACATGCTATATCCCCTTACACAGTTTGCAGGTAGGTGTGTATGGGGGGGGGGAGGAGGTAGGTGAGGCGGTGTGGGGGTGGGGGGGGTGGGGGGGGGGGGGGGGGGTGGGGGGGGGGGGATGTGGTTGAGGGGGGGGGTGTGTGTGGGGGGGAGGGGGTGTTGGGGAGGGGGGTGTGGGGGTGTGGGGGGGGGGGTGTGTGGGAGGGGGGGGTGGAGAGGGGGCTGTGAGGGAGGGGTCGTATGGGGAGGAGGGGTGGGATGGGTGGAAAGGGGGTGGGGTGGGGGGGAGGGGGTGTGGGGGAGGGGGGGGGGGGGGGATGTGGGGTGAGGGGGGGGATGGGAGAGGGGGGGTGGAGAGGGGTGCTGGGGGGAGGGGGAGGCATTCTGGAGCGCTAGTATGGGTGTTGTGGGCTGAAGGGACTGGTTTGCAGAGGGCTAGTATGGACATTGTGGGCCAAATGGATTCTTGGGCTGGCGGCTCAGTCACTCAAGCCTGTTGTGCTGGCAGCTCACTCACTCACGGCTGGTAGACTGGCAGTTGACTCATGGCTATTCCTTGAAATTCCATTTCATGCAGGGTGCAAGGCCACCAAATTCAAGTGCAGTTTCATACCATTTCAAGCAGGGTGCAAGGCCACTAAAAATAGCGAGTCGTGACCTCTCCCTCCTCCATCTTGCTGAGACTGAGCTACGCCCACACTTCTGGGTTTTTAATCCCTCCCCTCGCCCACGAGAAGGGGCATGGCCTTCAAGGCGCGATTGACAAGAGAGAGAATCTCAACATTTTTTTAAATACTAATAACTTTTATTTTTCATCGATGGGAAAAATCCTCGTCACCTGATTAGTGGTAGCAGTTTTTCTAAAATCAATATAAAGCGCAAACAGGAAGTGGTCAAGATTAGACATTTAATTATATAGAAGGCAAGGCAACATTAATTAGGCAAGGCAAATTTAATTAGACAAGTCAACTTTAAGTAGGCAGCACAGCTATAGCATTTCCAAAGGCAACACAGCTTTATCATTTCCAAACCAAAGGCAACACAGTTTTAGCATTTCCATACCAAAGGCAACACAGCTTTAGCATTTCCAAACTTTCCAAACTATATTTTCAAACCACATTAAGGGCACTGACAGGCCAGGTAAGGAAAAGAAAATGCATAGAAGGTTTAAATGGAACACATACAAACACTATACGGATTTATTTTCTGGAGAAGTGAATTGTGGGGGTGGCACTGAGGTGCATTGGTCGAGTTCCTGCCTTAGTGCCAGAGACCCCGGTTCGATTCTGGCTGTGGGTGGTGTCTCTACGGAGTTTGTACGTTCTTCCTGTGACCTTGTGGGTTTTCACCGGGTGCTCTGGTTTCTTCCCACACTCCAACACCGTGCAGGTCAATTGGCTTCTGTAAATTGTCCCTAGTGTGTAGGATAATGCTGTTATACAGGTGACTGCTCATTGGCGTGGACCAGATGGTCTGCTTCCAAACTGTACCTCAAAAGTCGTAAGTGAGATTTTGATCTGTGAACAAGAAAACCTATCAATACTACATGTTTTTGAAGGAATGTTTTGTCCAATATTGGATTACGGTGTCATAGTCCCTAATTATCGATCGGGGAACCTAGAGAAAATTTGCTTCACTTGGAGGCGAGAACATGGAACCATCTTTTGAATATAGTAAACAATTGCCTTATAAAAATCTTTTATCTTTCGATCTTTATGTCAGCAAAATAGATGATAATCGAAAGATAAGACAAACTGATTTTGTTTGGTTTACTTTCGATACGAAGCAGAAAACGCAGAGGATCATAGGGACACAGCTACCAGCCTTGGAGGGCATCTATCACACACGGTGCCTCACGAAGGCCGTCAGCATCCATAAAGACTCATCACACCCTTGTAACGGACTGTTTGAACTACTTCCCTCCGGCAGACGTTACAAGGCCTTCTACGCCCGAACCTCCAGACTCAGAAACAGCTTTATTCCCAGAGCTATAGCGGCTCTGAACTGGCCCTGCTGAATGCCCCCCACCCCCGCTGGACTGTCTCCCTCGGATGGTCACGTCACAAGGCTTATTCATTTATTTTACTTTTCTCTTACATCGGTTGGAAGCTGCATACTAAATCTCGTTGCACTGACGTGCAATGACAATAAAAGATATTATTATTATTATTATTATTATTAAAAATACACTGTCAGCTTTGTTGCTGTGCAGACTAACTGTATTGCTCATTGAATATGGGCAAAGTGCAAGCAATAACATTCTCATACATCTCCTCTATGGCTGCTTGTTTGATTTACTGCTGGTGCCTGCTGCACACTATTGTTGTCCTGCTGTTTCAAGGACTGCCGCACCTCACCATGGCTTCATTTTGTGGTTATCACCAGACCATGCAGTAAACCCTTCTCTCAGTTGGGGTTATGGCCTGAAACGTTGCCCATTTCCTTCGCTCCATAGACGCTGCCTCACCCGCTGAGTATCTCCAGCATTTTTGTCTACCTTCTCAGTTGTAGAAGTTTGTTTTTGAAGAAGACTCGTTTTTTTTTATCAAAGGTTCTAGTTTGAGGATGCACATGTTATCCATTACGTATTTTCTAGAAACTATATTCTAGAATCCAGCCTTCATTAAATTACCTACTCTCTCAGATAACCATGGACTCTTGTGTTTGTTAGTAGGACATACGGTTTAGTTTAGTTTAGTTTAGAGATACAGGGTGGAATCAGGCCCCTTGGCCCACCGAGTCTGCGCTGACCAGCGATCATCCATACACCAATTCTATCCTACACACAAAGGACAATTTATAGAAGCCAATTAACCTACAAACCTATACGTCTTTGGGGTATGGAAGGAAACCGGAGCACCGGGAGAAAACCCACACGTCACAGGGCAACATAGAAACATAGAAAACAGGTACAGGAGAAGGTCATTTGGCCCTTTTAGCCAGCATCGCTATTCAATATAATCATGGCTGTTCATCCAAAATCAGTACCCCGTTCCTGCTTCGATCCCATATTCCTTGATTCCTTTAGCCCAAAGAGCTATACCTAACTCTCTCTTGAAAACATCCAGTGAATTGGCCTCCATTGCCTTCTGGGAGAACATACAAACTCCGCACAAACACTCAGGATCAAATCCAGGTTTCCGGCACTGTAAGGCAGGAGGTCTACCACTGTAAGCTGTGCTGCCCTTGAGCTCCTTGGGAGCTACACCTCAGATTCCGATGGAAATTATGCACAATTTGCAAGTTAATATTAAGGTAAATTCACATAAGATTGTGGTCCAGGAATGCAGACTTGATAAACTTATCCTTTCAGTAAAAGTGGTGTTCAATTCTATAAATCTGTGTTGGAAGTCAGACAAGTAGGCAGGTTGTGACATTGATCAGGATGCATCGCTGATATGATGCCAGTAGTGTCACATTGAAACCCTGCAGTTAATGCTATTGATCTCATGCATGACAAGACTTGTTCAGCAGCAGGATTGACTGCATACTGTTATTATCAAAAGGATCACAAACTACTTGCAGGTTGTAATATGTTTGATACTGCAATGTGGAATCTTACATAAACTGAAGCCAGCATTGTACTGAGAATCAAGGAACATATTTCTTTCATGCGGCAACCAGCATTGAACGGACTCTTGACAAGGATGCATACAATGTTCCAATTGTCTGTTATGTGCATGTATATGACATAGTTGCCAAAAATAACAATAAACTTAAAGCATCAATTACTTTACAGAAATCATGATAGTTATACTGAACACATTTTAGACGTTAGACTTAGGAGCTCGGGAACAGGCCCTTCAGCCCACCAAATCTTTCCTAAATATCGATAACCAGACACTAGCACTATCCCACACACTAGGAACAATTTACAATTAACAGAAGCCAATTAGCCTACAAATGACAATTGCTTGTTCCTAAGCTCCCCCCCTGTCTAAAAACACTGAATCGAGCACTTGAATCAACTATAATTTATTTTACCAAAACCACAGGTCACACACTGTACCTATCCCATCGTGGGTTCGATCCTTGCATCTATCTGTTCAAGCCCTCTAGGCCTCGCTCACACAGAGGCATTCCAGAAGGATACACGGTCCTGAGCACTCTTCCAGAAGATCGACCCTGAGCCTCGTGATCACTTTTATATGTCCCGGGAACTCGAGGGCCGAACCACACGGGGGTTGGCTCTTAATCACCCAATTACAAATATTGATTAACCCCATACATAACAGGCATTTCCCTCACCCAATGATACAACAGTTCAATACATTTTATTCACAACGGACTTCGAGATGAAGTCAACTTGGAAACATTTACCCTGATTAACAGAAAACTCAGACAAGGCTCAACACCCCATCCAATCAACACTTAGCAGAGTCAGACTCTGCAACATTACTTACAAACTATTTACAAGATGTATGTCTGGTTTGCAGCCATCCAATCCATTCTATGCATTTAGCACCAGATTGACAGGGTTTGCAAGGTTTCCCATTCTTTACTTGCAAATTGTATCTAAGTTCCAGACTCCCTGGCACCTCTCGCACCCTGTCCCAGCTCTGCAGGGAGCAATTTCAATTTGACCAAATCTCCCAGCAACCCTGAAACTTAACCCCATTTTGAAGTTCTAGCTGGTCCAATTTAGCCAGGATTAACACAAACGTGCACATCTTTGGAGTGTGGAGGAAACTGAAGCACCCAGAGAAAACCGACGCAGTCATAGGGAGAACGTTTCAAACTCGGTACAGATAGCACCAGTACTCAGGATTGGACCTGGGTTGCTGGCACTGTAATGCAGCAACTCTACCACTGCACCACTATGCTGTCCCCGATTTTAAACAGCATGAATATACTATAATCAAATATGAACATATTTAGTTGAAGAAATTATGTACGGGATAGTGGAGCTCATTTACAGCTATGAAATAATGATTCTGCTTTTGCTATCTGCTCACGTAGTTCACCTAGATGTCCTTACTAGACTGTCATACTAACCTGAACACGGCCGATCCCGTTTGATCTCGGAAGCTAAGGTGGCTCAGGCCTGGTAAGTACTTGGATGGGAGACCGCCTGGAATACCAGGTGCCGTATGATACCAAGATCTGAATGGTGGAACAGATGGAGGATGATGACTGACTTTAGTGGAGTGTCACAACGCTGGGAAAGCGGATGAAGGCTGCAGCAGAAAAGGGTCACCGGTCGTCTTGGATTCCATGCCACTGGATTCTGACCCAGATCTGTCAAGGCCCATGTGGTAGATGTCTGTGCACCAGTCTCCCCACGTTAAACAAAGTCACTCACGGGCGTCCTCTATGAGAGGACAGTCATACGCGTTTCGAGTGACCGCCGATGATGAAAAGAAGACGTCCTTAACCATATAACCATATAACAATTACAGCACGGAAACAGGCCATCTCGACCCTTCTAGTCCGTGCCGAACACGTATTCTCCCCTAGTCCCATATACCTGTTTACCCATAAACATCAACCACAGTGACTCCTCCACATTCCACACTGTGATGGAAGGTGAAAAATAAGTTCAATCTCTTCCCTTCTTTGCTCTCCCGCAGTTGGAGGCCTTGAGCCTTCCTTTGATATGAGGATCTTGTTCCCGTAGCCGGCGGTCAGGCCCTCCACGTCGGGGCAATCAAGCTCTCGCATCGGGGGATCTCAGCTCCCTGCAATCGGACCCCGGGTCGGGACTAGTCGAACCCCCTGGGACCATGATCCCTGGAACAAGATCCCTGGATCTAATGCTCTGTGATCTAGGACCCTAAAGGTAGGGAATGCACTGGTGGTGATCGACCAGAATTCCATAGGTTCTGGAGAAGTTCTAAAGAAGGTACGGTTGCGCTGCAGTGGAGTTGCCTTACAGTGAATGCAGTACCAGAGACCCGGGCTCGATCCTGACTATGGGTGTTGTCTGTACGGAGTTTGTACTTTCTCCCCATGACCTGTGTGGGTTTTCTCCGAGATCTTCAGTTTCCTCCCCTACTCGTAAGACGTACAGGTATGTAGGTTAATTGGCTTGGTAAATGTAAAATTGTCCCTAGTGAGTATGGGATAGTGTTAATGTGCGGGGATCTCACATTATGTGTGGGTACAGGATAGTGTTAATGTGCGCGGACCCGGTGGGCCGAAAGGGCCTGTTTCAGTGCTGTATCTATAAACTAAACTAAACTAAAGTTATTGAGTACAAGGATATCACAAATATAATTATTCAAAAAGTGAGAGAGAGAAAAATAAATAAATCTTTGCCCCCTGCGGCCAATATCTGTCATGGGGAAAGTGTTCTAATTTAATCTGAAGTTAATAGCAGGATATTATAAAATTATAAAACCATCAAGCAGTGTCAAAATGATTTACTGAAAGGAAAATTGTAATTAACAAACTTGCTGTCATTCTTTGATAGTGTAAAAAAATAGAGTGTATAACAAGGAACTCGCAGATGCAGCATATTTAGATATCCAACAGGTATTCAATAAATCAATCAATCAATCAATAATCAATCAACCTTGATTGTCATCTTGTAAAGCAACAGTTGTACAGTGCAAAATGAGAAGACGTTTCCCAGGGAATACCAGAGCATCGCACATAAAACTTAAACATTTCACACATAAATAAAAACAATAAAATCAAACCAGTCCGTGATAAAAACAATACGAATAGTTAAAAAGTGCAGGTAAAAAACAGCAACATTAAAATACTAGTAAAAACAGTTATAAATTGTCCAGGGCAGCTGATTTAAATGGCCAGTGGCACATATAAGGCAAGGTAAGAGCACATGGCTTTAGGGATGATATCTATATAATTAAAACTCTAATCTTGACCACTTCCTGTTTGCATTGTATACTGATTGTAGAAAAAATGCGACCACTTACGGCTGTGATTTTTGGCCACATTACTCAGAGACCCCTCCCGCTGAGTAATCGAGGAAAATTAAAAAATGAGATTCTCTCTCATGCCATGAAGGCCACGCCCCTTCCGGTGGGAGGGGGAGGAGCTATAAAACCGAGAAATGTGGGCATGGCTCATTCTCTGTAAAATGGGGGAGGGAGAGGGTCATGACTCTCTGTCTGAGCTGTGAATCAACTGAACACACTGAATGTCTACTGAACTATGAGCGTGGTTTTTATGTGTTTTTTTTTGGTTTTATTGTGGTTTTATGGTGATTTTACCCTGAATGAAATGGTATGAAACTGTATTTGAATTTGGTGGCCTTGCACCCTCTTGAAACGGTATGAAACTGCATTTGAATTTGATGGCCTTGCACCCAGCTTGAAGTGGTATAAAACTGCATTTGAATTTGGTGGCCTTGCACTCTGCTTGAATTGGTATGAAACTGCAATTGAATTTGGTGGCCTTGCACCCTGCTTGAAATGGTATAAAATAGTACGATTAAACGAGAACTTACCAGTTTGAAGTTTGATCTGTATTTTATGAGGGATTACGTGAAGACCCTGTCCAGCACGCGACATACTTCAAAGCAGCGGTGTGGAATCACAGAAAACACAATAATTGAAATAAACATAGTAAAGATAAGGAGAACTAAGATACCAGTTGATCTCTATAATTGAGGGTGGAAGCGGAGGGCACGTAATCCCTCATCGTAACTCCTCATAAAATACAGATCAAACTTCAAACTGGTAAGTTCTCGTTTAATCTTACTATTTTACTTTGGAGTTATGTGAGTGACTACGTGAAGATTTTAAAGCTCTGTGATTTCAAACCGTGTAACAGTCCATACTTCACTCGCTGCCGAAGTCATCCAAGGGAGGAAGTATGTTATCGTAATCAAACCTGAATCTGTTTGTAAAACAACAATGGTATTATTTGAAAATAATAACAAAGAAATTAATGCTCCCCCAGGCTAAATTATATATTATTTGTAGCGTCTAAAATTCTCTCTGCAAGTGAAACGGGTTTTAATGGCTTGTTGTAGAATGTTTGAAAGTTCTTCCCATGGACCCCCTGCTGTTACCAGGTTGGTCCAGTGGCACATCCATACTGTTAGCCACCGACGTGGATGCTGCTCTGGTGGAGTGAGATGTGTAAATATCAGTATCCACTCCAGCAGCTCCCAATACCTGTTTGAGCCATCTAGAGATGGTTTGACTCGGTGCCCTGACCCAGTGGCTTTTTTGTGGCTGACCCATTTTGTCTCCCTCGGGAATTTTAGGTTGTGTTGATACATTGTAGGAGGTGAATCATGACATATAACGGTGGTCAGGTGGGTACGCCCGGTATTCCATAATGAGTCCTGAAGTTCCTGGTCTGCTCTGTTTCACCAGCTCCTGAATGGTGAATGTTATTTGGTCTGATGTTATGACCATATTGTCCAGTCTGAGTAGGTAAAAAGACTGGACCCTTATGTTGAGACTAAGCCATCAGCATGGCCCTATATAGTGTAGCTGTTTTCAAAGTAAGAAATCTGGCTGGTGGCCATCCCTTAGGTATGTCAGGACAACGCTGACATCCCAGATCTTGGTATATCTAGGTCTAGGGAATTTGAATAGAAGGTACCTCTCATTAATTTGGCCACCAGTGGACGAGACCTATGGCCTTTCCCTTGGTGCTTGTCTTAGATAGGCTACGGTGCACTTCTAGCACATTTGATAGTGCTATAGTTCAGACCTTCATCATGGTGAAGGCTGGCCAGGAACTCCGGTACATGGGTATGGTGGTTGATTAGTAGGTTGTCTCTGTTCTCGAGCAGTATGTTTCCCATTTTCTTATACTGGAGAGATATTGTTTCTTCGTGGAGTCGGTGAGATGCTGTCATCGTGTTCATGGTCCTGACAATCCCTGGTCCATCAAAAGGTCTTTTGGAATCTGCAACCCAGTAGGCTTATTCTGTCATTGCATGGGTGACTTTCGCCTGATACAGGGTGGATCAGTAGATCTGGTCCGTGTGGAATGGTCATGGGTTTCAATGACCTCAAGGATCACTGGGAACCATGGCTGTGTAGGCCAGTCGGGTACTACCAAAAGTCCGAAGCAAAATTCATCTGTATTTTGCGTAGTATCTGACCGATGAGGCAGAAAAGGGGAGAAAACATAGAGATTAGTCCCCCCCCCCCAGTTCAGCGCGGATGTATCCATCGCCGCTGCCTCGAGGTCTGGTTCCCATGCGACATACATCGGTACGTGGTGATTCAGTCGGAATGCAAAGAAATCGATATCTGGTGTTCCATATTGCTTTGTAATTTCAGCAAATACTTTGGTTTAACATGTCTGCCACAGTATTTAGCTCACCTGGTAGGTAAGCTGCTGCTAGCCAAATATGTTTGACGACATACCATTACCAGATTGTGTTAATCAAACTGTCACATGATATCGATTTTAGTTCACCCATGTGGTTTAGTATAGGCCACCACTGTGATATTGTCAAATTATAAATGAACATGCAAAATGGTGCACTATTGAACAATATGCTTTTAACCCATAGAACGCACCCAACATTCCCAACCAGGTTTTATGTCCAGTGTCTGTAGTGGTGATGACTCTAGATTAGTCCATTTACCACCTGTTCTGGATATGGGCTATTTTGTTTAAACACTAGCACCTTAGTTCTAATGGAAAGGTCCAAGTTAAGTAGCTGGTAATGCTGCTACTAATTTCCCAATTACTCCTGCCACTTTGTCGAATGGTTGGTTGATTGTTAACCATTAATTTGTTACAGGTTTGTGCCAATTATGCTGATTTTCCTTTTGGCAACGTGAAAAACATGTGGACTGAGTTAATTGAATACCAGTTAGTCCATAGTTGTGGATGGTGTCAACGTAGATTTATCTGGATTGTATGACAAAGCCCAGGCTAAATACATTTTCAGTAGCTAATGCTGCTGATTTAGCTAATTCCTTGGTTTTGTCTGTTGTTAAATATCATCGAGATATGACATGACAATATGTTTCCTTAATGGTGTCAGGCTGGTTTGAATATCTTGGAAAACAGTTTTGGCCCATTGGTCAATAATTTATACTACCATAGTTACCCCATCCAGGTAAATTTTAGGTATTTCCGATGATCTTTATGAATGGGTACTGAATAGTATGCATATTCTAAGTCGATGCCTACCATAAAGTATCCTTAGGAAATCCATGTTTGGCAGTTACAAATGTTTTCCATTAAAGTGTGTATACCTGGTGAAAGTATTCAATGTGGTTAAGTCAATGATGGTGCAACATTCACCATCTTTTTTGTTTTTTTGGTAAATTTAATACGGGTTCCAAAGGTTCATATTTAGACTTCTTTATGACCCCTTTGTATGTCTTCTCCAGTTCAGCTTGTCCCTCATGTTTCCTTTTTAGTGAGAGGGTAGAACCCCTTTGGGGTGCATGCTGAACTGGTGGCAAGTTTTTCTTAAATTCAATTTTTTGTCCTTGAATACTTTTGGTATATAACTACCAAGTGTGATAGTTCTTCATGCTTCCAAAACCAGGTATGCCCCCCCCCCCCCCCTGTGAGCACAATCCCCTCGCCTTTTATGTGATGGTAGGAGCCATACTCACCTACCTCCACTGTTGTTTAGTGGTGTGTTCATTTCTTTGGTTTCTGGTTCCTTGTTTGTTGGGGTGGTGTTGTTGGGGGATGGCGTGTTTTCCATGGGGCCCGCTCTGGACCCTGTCCCGAAAGACTTGCGGGTATGGTATGCGGGCCCCGAGCTTTCACCAGTACCATGAAGTAGACGCCTACTGGTGAATGCGTAGAGGTACTGCCGTCTGGGTTTTTGAGTGGTTTGCTCATTCCAGGTCCTGCCCTCATGAGGCCAAAATACCTTTGGGTTCTTTGTGCAGATTTTAGGCTTGATTTGGTAATTCTTTTCCAAATAGCAGGATCTGTGGTTCTGAGGTCGGCGTTCTACACAGTCCTGCGAATTTTTGAGGTTGAGGGCAGGTTTTATGATCTCCTTCCGGAGGTTGCCAATCACATACTGTGTTACACAGTAGAGTCAGGGTGTTTTGGCATGTCAACCCTGTCCATGGAATGAGCATGTGAAGTGATAGCCGACGTCAGGGGTATCTACATTTTTTGCAATTTTAAGTTTTTTGGGTTTAAATACCCTGCTCAATGTACCCCCTGTAATGCAGGCAGATTGAGCAAATGCAATTTTGGGTGAGGCATGAATAAGTCCAACTCCTTAATGACTACCTGTCTTGGAGAGGTTTGAAGGACAGGTAGTAAGCTGATGGCCAGTTTAGGCTGTAACGGCCGTTCCGCTCGCGGTGTTGCCAGGTAGCGGTTCACCACACCCAGCAGCTCTTCTTGGTCCTGTACCTCAAGCATACTCCCGATTTTGTTCAGCCAGTGACCCCTCTTCTTGACCAGCCCAGCACTGGTCGCCAACGCTCCCCTCTGTTGAGTGCACTGGAGCGGGAGTGTTTGTGCTCCCTTGGTGAGCTTGCCCCAGCTCCCGGAGTAAGTCTCGCTGGAGCTTTGCTCCATGAGCCTTTCCATAAGGCTTGAAATGGTCACTTTTAGCCACTCTTGGGCGGGAGTCTACCGTGCCGGGCTCTGATGAGTGAACCGGCCGGTCCGACTTCCGCGTGTCTGCATCCAGCCACTGTGGTTGGTCACCAACGTTCCTTGAGCTATGCTAGCGGCGCTGGGCTTGGCTCGGAATGCTGTCGGTGACTGTGGACCGCAGCGTTGTGCGGTCCAGGTGCTGCCGGTCATCCCCCACTGCTGGAATCCTCCTGGCCCATAGCGGGGAACGACCTTCCTTGGTGTTTTCCCTGTTCTATTCCTATTTAAAATAAAGCAGAACAGGGTTTCAAAAACACCATGTCCTCAGAGTAAGATTTGCTTACCTGAAGGTCCGTTTTCAAATTGTTACGGGAGAGCTCGTACTCCCGTCCGTCGCTGTGCACTGCGTGAGACGCTATGTCGCGCATGCGTGTTGGATGGGGTCTTCACGTAGTCACTCACGTGACTCCGAAGTAGAACTTCACTTGAATTTGGTGGCCTTGCACCCTGCTTGAAATGGTAGGAAACTGCATGAATTTGGTGGCCTTGCATCCTACTTGAAATGGTATGAAACTGCATTTAAATTTGGTGTCCTTGCACTCTGCTTGAAATCGTACAAAAATGCATTTGAAGTTGGTGGCCTTGCACCTGTTTGAAATGGTAGTAAGTAAG
The DNA here is from genome assembly GCF_028641065.1 of Leucoraja erinaceus. Lineage (NCBI taxonomy): Eukaryota > Metazoa > Chordata > Chondrichthyes > Rajiformes > Rajidae > Leucoraja > Leucoraja erinaceus. Next base: position 65,024,980 of record NC_073383.1, on the reverse strand, counting down.
TTTATTGGCCAAGTATTCACATACAATGAATTTGCCTTGGTGCTCCACCCACAAGTAACAACATGACATACAGTGACAGTTACGAATGACTCGGAAAACACTAAACATTAATAATAAGAAAACATTATTGATAAAACACCATTGATCAAACATGTGAACCAACAAAATACCAGATCAAAGGGAGGTGACAGATTTTTAGCTGTTGAGTCAAGCAACTACTCGTGGATAAAAACTGTTTTTATGTCTGGCTGTGGCAGTTTTGACAGTCCGGAGTCGCCTTCCAGAGGGAAGTGATTCAGAGAGTTTGTGGCCAGGGTGAGAGAGGGCTCAGAGATGATCTTGCCCGCTTGCTTCCAGGCCCTTGCAGTGTACAGTTCATCAATGGAGGGAAGGTTCTCTGCTGATCAGCCGATTCGCTGCAGCCTCCAGGTGTCGTGTTTGGTGGCTGAGCCAAACCAGAACATGATGGAGAAGGTGAGAACAGACTCTACGATGAATTGGACCATCATTGCCTGTGTCAGATTGAGCTTCCTCAGCTACCATATGAAGTACATCCTCTGTTGTGCCTTTTTGACTGTTGAGTCGATGGTAGCCCCCCACTTAAGGTCCTTGGAGATGATGGTTCCCAGGAACATAAAAGACCACAGATGTGACTGTGGTGTTGTTGATGGTAAGTGGGGTGAGGGGAGGGGGAGCTCTCCTAAAGTCCACAATCAATTCCACTGTCTTAAGACCATCGAGCTCTCGGTTGTTGCGATGGCATCAGGTCGGCAGTTGCGACATTTCCTGTCTGCAGGCAGTTTCCTTCCCATCCTGGATCAGTCCAATCAGGGTTGTGTCGTCCGCAAACTTGAGGAGCTTGACAGTATGAAACTGCATGTGAATGTGGTGGCCTTGCACCCTGCTTGAAAAGGTATGAAACGGCATTTGAATTTGGTGGTCTTGCACCTTGCTTGAAGTGGTAGGAAACTGCACTTGAATTTGGTGGCCTTGCACCCTGCTTGAAGTGGTAGGAAAGTGCACTTGAATTTGATGGCCTTGCACCCTGCTTGAAATGGTAGGAAACTACATGGACTAATTTATGTATGTTGATGAATAAAGGGACCAATTGCAAAGCTGATGATACAAGAATAGCTGTATTTCAAGTTGTAAGTAGGAAACAAGGAGCCGACAAACAGATAGATATATGTGCACTAAGTGAGTGGAAGCAGTTGGCAACTGATAGTGTGCTGGTCTGGGAGAAGGATCTGCTATCATCCGATACAATCGCCCTACCCGTTTAAATCTATTTTCTACCTGTAAATCTGATTCTACACTCTGTATCTTTCCCTTCACTGATGTTTAGTGGAGATGAATGTTGATTTCTTTAATTTTCAGTAACTCCTGCATTCCTTCCATCTCCCCTGCTCACCCTAGTCATCCTACTACTTACTCTGTTTGCATCCCTGTATTTCTTTATTTCCTCTTCTCTTGGTGATTGATATGACAGATGATGAGAGAATGTTTCTTTAAGGGGGTATCGAGATCTATGGGCAAAATTTCAGAATAAGGCGTCACCCATTTCAAATGCGATGAGGGTGATTTTTTTTTTTTCTCCTGGGGGTTGTGAATCTTTGGAATTCTCAAACTCAGAGCTGTGTATCTGTTCATTGAAGATGGCCAAAGTGGAGATGGACAGACAATTAAACATAAAAGGCTAAAGGGGGCAGTGGGAAAGTGGTGCTGAGATGAAAATTGGGTTGCCCATGAACTGCAAAAAAGAGTTGATAAACTTTGTTCTGTCTCCGTTTATGTTCTTGTCTTGTTCAGTGATTTCTGTGAATCTTTGAAAACCTTTCCTTTATCCTGCTTCCCATTGATCATTAGTAACCCATGACAACTGGCTCCCACCTTTCTGTCGGGGCAAAGCATATTCACTTTAAACAAGGTACAGTTGTCAATCGACCTTTTGTAATTATTGTATTCCACTGTGACTGGACTATCCTTTCCTCAGGCACTGATGCAATGCTCAGGGCTACTTGTTCTTGAAGTAGCAGTAGCTTCTATACTGTCTGCTCTGCCTGCTTTGTTGCACCTCATTATTTTCATATCACATAGTTCCTCTATTTCCACAGCCTTTCTTTCAGCATATTTGTGGATTTTCTTGGAACTTCAGAAGGATCTTTCAACTTGTTTTGTATTGCTCTTTACCTTTTGTGGCAGTGCCCTACCAACAACTCACTGTATATTCTCCTGACGTTTGAGATTGTCAAGAGATTGCTTGACATCTGATCTGTTTCGTGCCTTGCATAATCAAAAGAGGAGTAGGTGGCGATGAAAGTAAAGAAGACCCGTCTATCTCCATTCTCGTTTCTTATGCTCTGGGCTTAATGCTTAAACTGAATATGTGTGCTTCAATTATTTGCAACTAGTCCTGTCCAGCGCTCTTGGTTTCTAGGTATAGTTACAAGATTATAAGCAAATCAATTTTCCTGCATTCATGTACAACAGTGCAAATTGTCTCTCCCTATTGTTTCCTGAGTATGTGTATGGTAAGTCATGCTCTTGGTTAGTGGGACTTGGCTCAAGTTGTGTTAGTAGCTTTTGCGTACCTTCCTCTATGTGTCCAGCTGCAGTTACACCCACTGACTACTATCTCTGATAATGGTTTTGTAACCTTCTCTCATGCCAGAGACTACTATCTAGCATGTACTTTTTACTTTGTCATTAATTTCTTTAGTAGGAATAGATCGGTTAGATGCACAGTCTCTTACCCAGAGTGGGGGAATCGAGGACCAGAGGACATAGGTTTAAGGTGAAGGGGAAACTATTTAATAAGAATCTGAGGGGTAACATTTTCACACAAAGGGTGGTGGGTGTATGGATGAGTTGCCAGAGGAGGTAGTTGAGGCAGGTACTATTGCAATGTTTAAGAAACATTTGGACAGGTACATGGACAGGACAAGTTTGCAGACTTATGGACCAAACGCAGGCAGGTGGGACTGAGACATGTTGGCCGGTGTGGGAAAGTTGGGCCGAAGGGCCTGTTTCCACACTATATAACTCGCCCTATGACTATTCATTGCATCTCTGAATGTGTTCACAGTCTGCATTTCCCTGCTTATGAAACTTACCTGGATAATAACTCTCAATGTTCTTTATATTCTACCTTGCTGCTTCTACAAGATGTAGAACATAGAACAATACAACACAGGAACAGGCCCTTTGGCCCACAATGTCTGCGCCGAACATGTTGCCAAAACCAAATCTTATTTGTGTGAACATCATCCATTTCTCTCATTTCCCTGCATATCGAAATGCAGGCATTGAAACGGCTTAAGTACCACTACCGAAGGTGCCTCAAACACTGTCCCTGCCAGCACGTTCCAGGCACTCATCACCCTCTGTATAAAAAAACTTGCCCCACACATCTCTGTGCAAAGTACTATTGATACAGAGTCATTATATATCATAACAAGTACTTTAATTAGAATACATACAGAGACCATCAAAATGAGTACTGTAGGCTCGAAATTGTAAGTTGGTCTGCCTAACCAACATGGCTGCCCGCATGCCACTAGGTGGTGGTGGTGTGGAAACCTGACATGGATTATGGATCAGGTCATCAGCAGAAAAACCAGACATGGATCTAATCAACAAAACTGTTTGATCTACATCCCCCCTCTTACAATCTCCTTTAAACTTTGTCCCCCTTATCTTAAAACTATGCTCTCTGGTATTTGATTATTCCATTCTGGGAAAAACATTCTGATTTTTTTTTTAAACGTCACCCATCCATTTTATCCAGAGATGCTGCCTGACCCACTGAGTTTCTCCAGCACCGTGTGCCTATCTTTTGTGACAGCAGGCTTTTTTGATGGAGAAATCTTGCTGACATCATTGGCAGGGGCCTCCAGCTTTTACAAAGATGTGACCTATCTTTCTGGACAATTGGCTTTCTGGTTTCCTATATAAACTGCCCTTAACGCACATGTGGCATTCATTACTGACTCTGTGGCTTTACATAATGCCCCTTGTCTACATCTTGAACTGACTGCAACATTTCATGTTACTCATTGCAGTTTCTATCACACTGGCTGTTGCAAGTTCTCCCTGAAGCCTAAGGTTTGCACATTATAAAAGTTTGAAGTGTATGTTCTTATAGTGATCTGACCCTTAATGCTTTGTCCAAGAATATTCTGACATGTTTCCAGTAGTTTATATCAGTTATTGGCGTCACTCATCAAGTGTTTGCTAGCTACTAAGGCTCATTAATGTAATTAAAGTCTACAGGGAATTGTGCCGGCAGGTGCTTAAGAAGTTTGTGTTGATTTCCGTGCTTCTGTACAAACCAGTTGTTCCCAAACATGAGTGCATTAATAGGGATTCTGCTTGAAGTTCACCAATCCTGGGAGAATAAGCAAGGGGAACTGAGCAGAACATGCTGTGGACTGGAGAAGCTGTGCAGAGAGCTGCTGTGGGATTTGGAGGAAATGAAAGAAGGGGGGAGGGAAGCTCGGATGATTTTTTTTCTGGATTGGTTGATGAAGGGTCCAGTTGAGATGAATGGTCTTGACCCAAAATGTTGACTATCCATTTCCCTCAATTGATGTTGACGTATGTAAAGTGACCACATTCATTTAAATTAATTTAAATAAACTGCCAACATTGATTGGAACAGTATTTAGTCTTGGTATTGTTTCATTTTTGTCAGGTGTTTAGCATGCTATCTTGCAGAGCATGCCGTGCAGGAGTTAAATTAAACCATACATGAGCACAATGGGTAGTACAGCTGCAGGGAAAGTTCATGTTCATACATTATAGGAGCAAAATGAGGTCATTCGGCCCATCAAGTCTACTGCGCCACTCAATCATGGCTGATCTATCTGCCCCTCAACTCCTCTTCTAAACGTTGTTCCCTTTTCATGTATCTATACACTGTAAATGGATTGATTGTAATCATGTTTTGTCTTTCTGCTGACTGGTTAGCATGAGACAAAAGCTTTTCACTGTACCTCGATACACGTGACAATAAACTAAACTGAACTTAACGAAAGCGGAAGGAAGAAAGAACTTGCACTTTAAACAGCAGTTTTTGCAAAGGTTGGATGTCCTTCCAAAATAATCTGAGGTGTCACTGTTGTAACATGTGGGAAAGTGGCTGCCAAACCACACATGACAAAAATCCCACAAACAATAATGGCTCATTTAAGTATTGCTAATGAGGGATAAATATTGGCCAGTGTGTCAGGTGTTTTCTTAATATTCCTTTCAATGGAGCAATCATGTCAGAGGATCTGTTTCTTTGGGGAAAAAAAAAATTAAACTTTAGTGTCTTATTTGAAAGATGTCATCTCTGAAAGAATGTCAGTATGACAGGGCATTGTCATCTATGTAATATTCTCAAGCTTTCCGAGAGGAAGTGTAATTCACAATCCTTTGACCTGATGGAGAATATGCTGGCATCTTGGGATTGTGATTTAGAAGCCAATGCCAACTTAAAGTTTATCTAGATAGAAACACAATATTGAATCTACACTTTAATGAAGGAGTCAATGAAAGAGCGTTCACGTTGCGGCCCCGTTTCCACCAATCTTTCCACCACTACGCACAAGAAGCACAAGACGCTATTCTATGCAGATGCCGAGAAGTGTGTTCAGCTCTTGCAGAACAATTTCTAATCTTGTGATGTGGACTCGTTTTGAAGACTTTAATGAAACAATATATTTTCCACAACTAAATATCTCGAAGTCGTATCAACAAATTGAAATAAACCATAAAACGCAGAGACCAAAGTCATATATTTTATAATTTTGCAGGATTCAAATAAATTGCAAACTACATAATATATTTAAAGAAATTATGCGGTGGAGAATAGTGATTGCTGTGAGAATGAGGATGTCAAGGTGAGAAGCTGCTGTAAAACTAAAAAGCCATGCCAGAAAGACAGAAAATTAAAGAAATAAACTTGTTTTCCAATAATGTCCACATCATGGTTCTTGGAAGTTCCTAGAGTAGAATAAATATTTAGTGCCACTGATTTCCCTGCTTTGAATTTACAGGGAAAAAGACACAGAGCTATTGTGAGATCATTATACCGCTGGGGTGCAAACTGCCAAAGCGACAAAATGCTACACTTAAAGCGACAAAATGTCGCTTTACCTTCTCCTTTGACTCCATTCAAGGACCCAAGCAGTCTTTCCAGGTGTGGCAGAGGTTCACCTGCACCTCCTCCAGCTTCATCTATTGCATCCGCTGCTCTAGATGTCAGTTGCTCTACATCGGTGAGACCAAGAGTAGGCTTGGCGATAGCTTCGCCCAACACCTCCGCTTGGTTCGCAATAACCAACCTGATCTCCCGGTGGCTCAGCACTTTAACTCCCCCTCCCATTCCGAATCTGACCTTTCAGTCCTGGGCCTCCTCTGTGGCCAGAGTGAGGACCACCATAAATTGGAGGAGCAGCACCTCATATTTCGCTTGGGTAGTTTGCACCCCAGTGGTATGAACATTGACTTCTCTAATTTCAGGTAGTCCCTACTTTCTCCTCCCCTTCTCAGCTCTCCCTCAGCCCACTGCCTCCACCTCTTCCTTTCTTCTTCCTGCCCCACCCCATCCTCACATCAGTTTGAAGAAGGGTCTCGACCCGAAACGTTGCCTATTTCCTTAGCTCCATAGATGCTGCCTCACCTGTTGAGTTTCTCCAGCATTTTTGTCTACCTTCGATTTTCCTGCAAGGAAACTACTGTAGGTCAGTCAGTCCCTCAAGCTTGCTCTGTGATTCAATCAGATCATGGTTGATCTCCCCTTACATCTGGTAACAATTTATGTCCTATGGTTCTAATAAAGAAGGATACAGAGATTGTGAAGGCATTGGTGATGATCTCCCAAACATCACTGGACTCAGAAATAGTCCCAGTTGACTTGAAAGCAGCAAATGTTTTCCTGCTACACATGAAAAAACGAAAGAAAAATATAGGGAACACCAGGCCAACTATGTGCTTGCCTCTTAAATGTCATTTGATGTGATTTAATTCATGGCTCAGTTCAAAAGCAATTAGATAGGCAATGAATTGGGACCCACCATATGTTGCATCAATGTAATTTATTTTTGTATTAAGTGTCACGTTGCACATGGGAAAAGTGGCTGAAGGAAAATATAAAATGCTTTAAATAGCTTTGATGCATAATTTATCCCTCTTTGTAAATCAGGAAAGGTAATGTATAATTGATCTCTGCCACAGTTTTTGTTTTATTTACTATTTAGGCATAGAACTGATCATCGTAAGATATACAGTGTATTCGGAAAGTATTCAGACCCTTTCACTTTTTCCACATTTTGTTACATTACAGCATTATTCTAAAATTGATTAAATTCATTTTTTTAATCATCAATCTGCACACAATACCCCATGATAAAAAAGCGAAAACAGGTATTTAGAAATTTTTGCAAGGTAATTAAAAATAAATAACTGAAATATCACATTTACATAAGTATTCAGACCTTTTACTCAGTGCTTTGTTGGGCACCTGTGGCAGAGATTACAGCCTCAAGTCTTTTTGGGTATGACGCTAAAAGCTTGGCACACCCGTATATGGGTAATTTCTCCCATTCTACTCTGCAGATCCTCTCAAGCTCTGTCAGGTTGGATGGGGAGCGTCGATGTACAGCTATTTTCAGGTCCCTCCAGAGATGTTCGATTGGGTACAAGTCTGGGCTCTGGCTGGGCAACTCAAGGGCATTCACAGGCTTGTCATGAAGCCACTCCTGCATTGTCTTGGCTGTGTGCTTAGGGTCATTGTTCTGTTAGAAGGTTAATCTCCGCCCCAGTCTGAGGTCCAAAACGCTCTGGAGCGGGTTTTCATCAAGGGTCTCTCTGTACTTTGCTCCGTTCATCTTTCCCTCGATCCTGACTAGCCTCCCAGATCCTGCTGCTGCAAAACATCCTCATTACCACCATGCTTCACCGTAGATATGGTATTGGCCAGATGATGAGTGGTGCCTGGTTTCCTCCAGACATGACGCTTGCCATTCAGGCCAAATAGTTCAGTCTTGGTTTCTTCAGACCAGAGAATCTGGTTTCTCATGCCTGTTGGCATACTCTAATTGGGCTGTCATGTGCCTTTTACTGAGGAGTGACTTCCGTCTGGCCACTCTACCATAAAGGCCTGCTTGCTGGAGTGCTGCAGACAAAGTTATCCTTCTGGAAGGTTCTCCCATCTCCACAGAGGAACCATTGGGTTCTTGGTCACCTCCCTGACTAAGGCCCTCCCCCGATTGCTCAGTTTAGCTGGGCGGACAACTCTATGAAGAGTCCTGGTGGTTCCAAAGTTCTTCCATTTAATAATGACGGAGGCCACTGTGCTCTTCGGGACCTGCAATGCTGCAGAAATAGTTTTATACCATTCCCCAGATGTGTTTCTCGACACAATCCCATCTCGGAGGTCTACAGACAATTCCTTCATCTTCATGACTTGGTTTTTGCTCCGACATGCACTGTCAATTGTGGGACCATATATAGACAGGTGTGTGGCTTTCCAAATCGTGTACAGCAATTTAATTTACCACTGGTGGACGCCAATCAAGTAGAAACATTTCAAGAATAATCAATGGAAACAGGATGAACCGAAGCTCAATTTTGAGTGTCATAGCAAAGGGTCTGAATACTTATGTAAATGTGATATTTCAGTTATTTTGTTTTAATTATTTTGCAAAAATTTCTAAACACCTGTTTTTGCTTCTTCATTCTGCGGTGTTGTGTGTAGATTGATGTTAGAAAAAATGAGTTTAATCAATTTTAAAATAAGGTTGTAACGTAACAAAATGTGGAAAAGGTGAAGGGGTCTGAATACTTCCTGAATGCACTGCAGTAACAATCTTGTGCGTAACAATCCTCCACGGCCTTCATATCCAGACACGTACTCATATAAACTCAGCATACAAGGCAATTATAAAAGTGTACCAATATTGGAACCTATCATTGGCAACAAACCAAATAAATGTGCTTCAGGTCTTGGTTAAACCTGTTTGAGTTTGTGTGAAAAGCAATTATAATAATTTTTTTAATGTTAACTTCAGAACTAATTTATTAAGCTATCCCTCACATCAATTTGGCTGAATTCAATGGGGAACATGATCTGGGTGAGCAGGTATTTGTTCCTGACTAATTGACCGATTGTGAATTGCCTGTCAAATCAAAATACATTTCTGCTTGGACACAAAATGCTGGAGTAGATCCGAAACATCAACTACTCCTTTTCTCCAGAGACGCTCCCTGACCTGCTGAGTTACTCTAGCCTTTTTTTTATCAATCTTCGGTGTAAACCAGCATCTGCAGTTCCTTCTTACACATAAATTCCTGCATGCGTCTTGCCTTTTATGGCAGCACATTGCCAAGGTGTGGCTTTGTAGAGAGGTTAAAGAAATTTGCTGAAGCTCACTGGAGTCATGGAATTAGTTCTACCCTACCCCATTATGGCTAATCTTGTTTCTTGCCAACCTTGTTGTCCAATATCCCCACCCTTTCAGTCCCCAATGTTCAAAATTCTATCAAATTCCGCTTTAATATTGAGCCTTGTGAGATGAGCTGGCAGGATAGATGCCCAAGAGCTATTTCCCCAGCTGCAGTTTAGAACTGGGCGGTTAAGTTTCAGGATAAGTGGGGCTGACTTTTTAGGATTGAGATGAGAAGAATTGTTTTTCAGCAGAAGATTGCAAATCTTCGGAACTCTTCTCCCAAAGGGTTCTGGATGCCCAAGTGCATTAACGAAGGGATTGGTAGGATTTCTAACACAGAGGTGGACAGAATATGGGGATATTGGATGGCAAAGTAGCCATGTCACAGACATGGAGAAACAGGTTCAATTGTCGTGCTGCTTTCTCCTGCATCTGTTCCTTATGTTCTCATATTTCAAAATAACATTCCCAATGAAAACATCAAAATTCTCTAAACTTTCTAAGATCATAAGGTCAAGTGATAGGAGCAGAATTAAGCCATTCGGCCCATCAAGTCTACTCCGCCATTCAATCATGGCTGACCTATCTCTCCCTCCTAACTCCTGCCTTCTCCCCATAACCCCTGACACCTGTACTGATCAAGAATCTATCTATCTCTTCCTTAAATATATCCACTGACTTGTTCGTCACAGCCTTCTTGGGCAAATAATTCCTCAGATTCACCACCCATTGACTAACAAAATTTCTCCTTATCACCTTTCCTAAAAGAACGTCCTTTAATTCTGAGGCTATGACCTCTAGTCTTGGACTCTCCCACTAGTGGAAACATCCTCTCCACATCCTCTCCACATCCACTCTATCCAAGCCTTTCACTATTCAGTACGTTTCAATGTGGTCCCCTCTCATTCTTCTAAATACCAGTAAGTACAGGCCCAGTGCCATCAAATGCTCAGCTTGGCCAACGAGGGAAATTGAGGCGTTGGTCAAAAACAAAAAGAATGCATGGGACAGGGATAGACAGCTGGGATCAAGTGCATCCCTGGAGGAACAAAATAATAAACTGAAAAAGGAGATCAGAAGGGCAAAAAGGGGCCAGGAGATAGCTCTGGTGAGTTGCAATATGGACAATCGCAAAAGATTTTATAAATACACTAGACTAAGTGGGACCCTTTTGGTCCCATGTTCAAACGGGAGGGCTGGTCCCCCAACGCGATATTCCACTTTTCCACTAATTCCAATATTGGTGGCCAGTGGGGGGGGGGGCTTTCTGGAGCGCTAGTATGGGTGTTGTGGGCTGAAGGTAGCTGGTGGTAGCTCAGTCACTCAAGCCTGATGTGCTGGCAGCTTACTCACGGCTGGTGGGCTGGCAGTTGACTCACGGCTAATCCTTGAAATTCCGTTTCAAGCAGGGTGCAAGGCCACCAAATTCAAATGCGGTTTCATACCATTTCAAGCAGGGTGCAAGGCCACCAAACTCAAGTGCAGTTTCATGCCACTTCAAGCAGGGTGCAAGGCCACCAAACTCAAGTGCAGTTTCATGCCACTTCAAGCTGGGTGCAAGGCCACCAAATGCAAGTGCGGTTTCATGCCATTTCAAGCAGGGTGCAAGGCCACCAAATTCAAGTGCTGTTTCATGCCATTTCAAGCAGGGTGCAAGGCCACCAAATTCAAATGCAGTTTCATACCACTTCTAGCAGGGTGCAAGGCCACCAAATTCAAATGCAGTTTCATACCATTTCATGCAGGGTGCAAGGCCACTACATTCCAATGCAGTTTCATACCATTTCAAGCAGGGTGAATCTACCATAAAACCACACAAAACACCACAAAACACCAGATAAACTGCACACTCACAGTTCAGTAGACATTCAGTTGTGTTCAGTTGATTCACAGCTCAGACAGAGTCGTGATCTCTCCCTCCCCCATCTTGCAAAGACTGAGCCACACCCACACTCCCTGCCCCCTCCCACCGGATGAGGTGTGGCCTTAGTGTCGTGATTGACAGGAGAGAGATTCTCAACATTTTTTAAACACTAATAACACTTTTATTTTTCATTGATGGGAAGAATCCTCTGCACTTGATGAGCGCAGGGGGACTGAGTAAGATGGCCAAAAATCACAGCCTTAATGGTAGTATTTTATCTAGAATCAATATACAGTGCAAACAGGAAGTTGTCAAGTTTAGACTTTTAATCATTTGCCATTTCAAACCACCCACCACCAACCATTTGCTGTGCTTTATTTCAAACTAATCACCACCAACCATTTGGTGTGCTTTATTTCAAACTAATCACCACCAACACTAAACACTAATAACTCTTTTATTTTTCATCGATGGGAAAAATCCTCTTGTCCTGCGCAGCGGATGGGGACTCTGTGTAAGATGGCCAGAAATCACAGCCAGAAGTGGCAGCGTTTTTTCAAAAATCAATATACAGAACAACAGGAAGTGGTTAAGGTCAAACTTTTAGTAATATAGATAAGGGGGCAAAGGTAACTCGAGAGAGAATGGGACCTCTCAGGAATCAAAGGGTCACCTCTGTGTGGAACCACAGGAAATGGGCAAGGTCCTCAATGAGTATTTCTCCCCTATATTTACTGAGGAAAAAGTCAGTAGGACAGAGAGACTTGGGGCAATCAATGGAAGTGTCTTGAGAGCAGTCAGTGTTACCTTCAAAGAAGTACTGAAGGTACTTTTGTGTATGAAGGTAGACTAATCTCCAGGACCTGGTCAGATATATCCGAGGACATTGCGGGAAACTAGAGAGGAAATTGCGGAAGCCCTGATTGAACTTTACGAGTCGTACTTAAATACAGGAGAGATGCCGGAAGACTGGAGGGTGGCAAATGTTGTACCTCTTTTCAAGAAGGGCTGCAGGGAAAATGGTGGGAACTATGGCCCGGTGAGCTTGAAATCTGTATTTGGAAAGTTACTAGAGGGAAATCTGAGGGTTATAGGCATTTGAATGGGCAAGGGCTCATTAGGGATGGTCAGCATGGTTTTGTGGAAGGTCGTGTCTCACAAATCTGATTGATTTTTTTGAAGACGTGACCAAAAAGGTCGATGAGGGCAGAGCTGTAGATGTTGTGTACATGGATTTCTGTAAGGCATTCAACAAGATTTTTAATGGAAGGTTAGATTGCATGGGATTCAAGGAGAGATAGTTGAATGGATAGCAAATTGACTCCATGGAAGGAAGTAGAGGGTGATGGTGGAAGGTTGCTTCTCGAACTGGAGGCCTGTGACTAGTGGAGTGCCTCAGGGTTCGGTGCTGGTGCCGTTACTGTTCGTCATCCACATCAATGATTTGGATGAGAACATACAGGGCAAGATTAGCAAGTTTGCTGATGATACAAAAGTGAGTGGTTTTGCAGATAGTAAAGATGGTTGTGAAAGATTGCAGGAGGATCTGGATCGATTGGCCGGGTGGACGGAGGAATGGATGATGGAATTTAATACAGAGAAGTGTTGCATTTTGGGATGCCGAACAAGGGCAGGACCTAGACAGTAAATGGTAGGCCTCTGGGTAGTGTTGTAGATCAGAGGGATCTAGGAGTACAGGTGCATGGTTCCTTGAAGGCCGAGTTGCAGGTAGATAAGGTGTTTTCTCGTAAAGCTGTGTCTTTCTTCAATGGTCCTGTTCCATGCAATATATGTGGTTCAATTTATGAGCTGGTAATGTTTGGAATCAGGGGAATTGATATCCATCCGATTGCTGTGACACACAGCTTAGCTCTACCTTGCAATACATTGAAAATTCCTTCACTAGTCCCTAAACAATATCGTTAAGGTCAATTATTACAGTCAATAAAAAGCTTATTTTCAATGAATCACGGTCTTACTTTTAATTTTCCATACAATAATGCTTTGCACCTTGCTCTTAAAAGTTACTGTTGCTTGTGTTCAAATCCTTCCAATGCCTGTCCGTTCTGTTCATAACATCCAATTGTGTGTTCATTTAAGCCTGACCTCCTGTGAAGCCATAATCCGTTAGACTCACAATAGATAGCTGTGTCTTCATGAAATGAAGCTCAAAATTCCATCCCTAATACTCTCGCAATTTACATCTCTTTTATGAAGTTATTTGGAAACGATATATTTGGTCATGGTTTTTACCACGTCTCTTTGGTTTTGTATCCTTTTGTGTATGATTACACTCCTGTGACCTGCTTAAAAAAATGAATGACTCATTCAGTACTTTGCATTGTTGTGCATGTGTGAGAAAGTTGTGATTTCAAGATTCAGTGCTTCAACAAATAATTTCGAAGTGGAAACTGATGAGTTGATGCAGTAGTTTAAATGAAGTTTGTCAGCTCTGGGCCTGTACTCGCTGGAGTTTAGAAAAATGAGGGGGGACCTAATTGAAACATACGGAATAGTGAAACGCTTGGATAGAGTGGATGTAGAGAGAATGTTTCCATTTGTGGGAGAGTCTAGGACTAGATGTCATACCTTCAGAATTAAAGGACGTTCTTTAAAGAAGGAGATGAGGATACATTTCTTTCTCAGAAGATGGTGAATCTGTGGAATTCTTTGCCACAGAAAGCTGTGGAGGCTAAGTCAGTGGATATTTTTAAGGCAGAGAGATAGATTCTTGATTAGTACATGTGTCAGAGGTTATGGGGGGGAGAATGGGGTTAGGAGGGAGAGATAAGTCGGGCATGATTGAATGGCGGAGTAGACTTGATGATGAATGAACTAATTCTACTCCTATTCCTTAGGACATGACCTTAAGTGTTATGGCATTCTACCTCTGTTATTCAGTGCATTTTGGTGATCCCTAGGCAAGTTAGGCAAGGCAAGTTTTTTTGTATAGCACCATTCGTGCAAACAGCAATTCAAGGTGCTTTACAGGAAAGAAAAAATAGAATAGTCAATAATTAAAAATTGCAAAATAAGCAATACGACAAATGTATGAATAATAAAACAACGTCAACATCCCTACTCTCGCTTCTGTTATTTTCAACACTATTATAGAAACAGTACCAAAACCATTAATTTAGTACAATTCTCATTGTGGTTTGTGAGATTAAGTTTTGGATACAACATTGCTGATGCACAGTCACATTTAAAAATAACTGACACACAGTATGTTTCTAAAAAGAGTTTTGAAAAAAACACATCTTTCCTTACCAAGCAACAGTAAACATAGAATAATTATAAATGGAATTATTTTCCAATTTCCAGACCATTTAATCTGCTGTCATTGAGAGAGGAGATGGTTTAGGCATTTGAATATGAGATTTCCTTTATTTCCTGAAAGTAAGCAATTTGTATAGTCAAAGTAAAATCAATGGGCTATTATGGGCTCCATCCCTCCTTGGTCATCTGTTGCTGCCCCTGCTTTGTTCTGGCCTTTTCTTTCCTCCAGTTCTACTTCCCTTCTACTTTCAGTCTAAAGAAGGGTCTCAACCCGAAACATCACCTGTTCCTTCTTTCCAGAGATGCTGCCTGTCCTGCTGAGTTACTCCAGCATTTTGTGTCTATCTTTGAGCTCACAATCCTATGACTTAAAAGTATGAATGTCACCAAATAAGTTTCAAATAACAGCATTAGATGTTAGGTTAAGTAATGACCAATTGGAAGATTTTACTGAACAGCTTGAGGGAGGAATGGTGAGAAATTTGGGGCTATAATTCCAGAATTTAGGATCTTAGAATAGATATGACCATCCATGGTCAACTGACTAAATTCAAGCATGATTAAGAGTCTGAATTGAAGGAGTGCAGATATCCTGAGAGACTGTGCAATTGAAAGAGTAACAGAGACAGGAAGTGGTGAGGCCATTGATTAATTCTTAAACAAATACATTAATTTTAAAATTGTCATTGTTTTTGCAGCAGTGTGCATAGGGTGATGATCTAATGGGTCTAAATGACCATTTTTAAATACCATGGGGAGTGAGAGGAAGAGTTGCTATGGATCTTTCCTATATCCACAGCATCTCTCTAGTCAAAAGAACACATTTACAATATGGCCACACAAAACAGCTCACCCAATTCTTCCCACGTATGAAAACTTATTTTATTTTTGGCATTATATTTGTGCCTTGAGAAAACTTTGCTGCCACAGCTTTTGTATCCTCATGGAAGAAAAAAACATGGCCTTAATCTAAATGTCTGAAGACGTGTGCTTTTAAAGCTGAAGGACTTTCTCAATTTCACTTAGGGGAAAAAAAACATGCTTTGAAACAAAGGTCCTAAAGTCTTACAAGTTAGTTACCAGCAGAAATAAATGTTAATGTAAGATAATACAAACTGAATGCTATGGACGGATGTTTTATTCTGTTTTATTACATTCTTTACTTCCTTGTATAATTCTGCTTTGGATTTAGATGTGACATGTTTATTTAGTACTGGATACAAATATGAACTTGAACATCAAAACAAGTCCAGGCTATAACTGGCCTCAGGCTGTTATGTATGCATTTGGCTTAACAATATTCAGACAGATGTGCAATTAAATGCAATTTAACAAATTGCAGAAAACACCTATACCTGACAAATGTAATCTTTTTAACTATTAACACCTTATTGATTATATTCTAATGCTTTTGAGCGTTATTTTCACAAATGATTAACTCCAGTTTATTTTTAATGTAGCTCAGGGTAAAGTGAATAAGTCGACTTTATGATCAGCACAATCTCTCTGACTATGTCAGATGAAACAAACATATTCTTTTATTCTTAAGACTAATTTAACCATAAGATGGATGAAATGTTGGATATGGTCAGTAAGTGATGTCACAGATTTACAATTACAATGTAGTCATTGGATTAATTATATAAACGTACTTAATTTATATCCAACATTCAAGATTTTTGTTGCCATGCAGTAATAAATAAATGTCAAACTCTTTTATTACAGCATTTGTGGACAATGGCATGACTATCATCAGAACGTTTTTCCTTCCATTATTTATTATGTAAAAGAATATGTGTGTTATGATTGTGTTTATAATTTGTTTGGGTGTTTTGTTGTTTGTCTTTTGCACAAATGTCCGCGAGCATTGCCACTTTCATTTCACTACACATCTCGTATGTGTATGTGACAAATAAACTTGACTTGACTTGACTTGACTTGATTTGGCAACAAATATTCTCAATCGTATTAAGAAAGTGTATTTTATTATGTGAAACCTGTTTAACTGGTTTGAAAGATTTCACTCAATTCTCGTTCACATTCCTTGTGTGGCAATATTCTGTCACTTTTCATATTTCACACCACAGTAACAAAGGCCATTTGCAGGGCGAAAGAGTTATACAATGCAAAAACAGGCCCTTTGGTACAACTCGCTCTATACCTACCATCTGAGCTAGTCCCATTTTGGTCCACAACACTCTAACCTTTTCCTATCCATGTACTGGTCAAAATGTCTTTTAAATGGTGTAATTGTAATCACCCCCACTACTTCCTCTGGTAGCTTGTTTGAGGGAATACAGCACCAACATACCCAGTTTCACCATATAAGGAAAATTCTCCTGTCCTGGAAACATCATTCCAACTTAATGATATCAGGCGTATAAATGGGCCATCTGAGACCTGGCATGGGTGTATGTGTTATTCACCCAATGATTTCCCTTTAACGTATTCTGTCTCGGATACCATCAGCTGCCAATGCCCTGCCGCTGCCCTCCCGCCCCCCTAACCAACCCACCTCTTGTCACCTAACTACATTAAGGCAACTTACAGTGAGTTTACCAGTCGCACATGGTGATGTGGGTAGAAGGGTAGATGCAGTATTCAGGGCAAATACATGCAGTTACAGGGAGAACATACAAACTTACACATTTGCCTTTTAGAATCCTCAGAATATGCAAAAAAATATTCACACTTTTGTAATAAATTTACCAGATCTGTCTCCATTTCATATATCTGTGTTCTTGCATAAATATGCAAACACCATACATAAGTTTAATTTGTGTTGTCCTGTGGAATGTCGCAATCAGTCGCTAAATTTCAAATATTGTGACATTGTCAAAAGGGGCTAATAATAAAAAGATACATCATATAAACCATTCTAGAGAGAGATGAAAGACAATGGTTGACCCATAAAATATAACAATATTTCAAATGGCATTTTTATGAGGCTCATTTGCAATACCCTTATATTGAGGTTGGAAACTCAAATTCCACTGAAGAAACTTGAACGTAAAAATTTCAGCAGAATATTGAGGCCATCCCAAGGTGCTGCACGGAAGAAGCCTACTAGAGGAGCGGAACATGGAACCCGCATGGAAGACCCGAATGTTCGGGCGGAACTGGCAACTCACCCGGAGGACCAGAAAGTTTGGCGGACTGTTTCCTGTTGTGGGCTCGGACCCTGCTCTTGACGGGCACCTTAAAAAGGGACCACATCACCCCAATCCTGGGCTCTCTCCACTGGCTCCCTGTGCGGTTCCGTATACTTTTCAAGACCTTCCTCTATGTCTACAAAGCCCTAAATGGGCTTGCCCTCTCCTACATTAAACGTTTTCTCACCCACCACTCCACCTCCAGGTCCCTCAGATCAGCCGACTTGGGGCTGCTGAATATCCCGCGGTCTAGGCATAAGCTTAGGGGCGACCGCGCCTTTGCGGTTGCAGCTCCTAGACTGTGGAACAGCATCCCCCTTCCCATCAGAACTGCCCCCTCCATCGACTCCTTTAAGTCAAGATTAAAAACTTATCTATACTCCCAAGTCTTTCCTGACGTCCACTGAGCGGGGGCTATATGTAAATATGTATGTAGTTTGTTTGTTTATACTATTCTTATAACAAATGTAAAGCACTTTGGCCAACGAGAGTTGTTTTTTAAATGTGACTTGACTTGACTTGACTTGCTCTTCCCCCAGAGACAGCAGAACCGATGAAGATGGAGCTGCTGGAGACGTCACATGTGAGGAGCAAGGGTCAGTAGGAGGGTGAACAAAGGCTTTGCATCCAGCACCTTCAAGGTTGGATGCTGGCTCCCCTGGGACACAAAGAAGGCTGGGCGAGTAGAGTGGTGTCGGCTCTTGGGCTGGTCGAAGGTGACCGAGAGAGGCCAGCAGGAGCCTGAGGCTTACCTGAATTTGTAGTTGCTCCAGTAGACTGACTGTATAGGTGGTCCGGACTTGGACTTTGACAAAGGAGCCAAAACATGGTGGTGCCTGCATGTGTAAGGGTGATTCTTCATAAGTGTCTACTTTGAAGCTTCTGGAAATCCGATTATAAAATTTACATTTTTGCAACTTTGAATGTTGTTTCACATAGATGAACATCTCTACTATGGGAAAAATATGTTTGGCGCAATCTTTTAGAGAATTTCATTTATATTTTCCTCTACTTTTTCCAGGTTGCCCATTGCATTTCTGTCACATTTTTATGATGAACAACGTTGTAAAATATAACTGACTTAAGGATATAAAATCAAATTGTTGTCGCACTTTCAAATTAATCCTCAAATAAACCACCAAAAAAACCCTTTTCAGTCTAATGCATTGATTTTTAACCTTTGTAACAGTTTACTGCCGAAAAAAATGGTGATTTACAGTAAGAATGGTAACCGTCACATAACTTTTCACCCACTTCCTCTAAAACAATCTTAACTTCAGATGAATAGGCAGAAACATACTGTTCATTTATCAATTACAATTCATAATTATAGTCATTGTTGTATTATTTCACACATTATGAGCATACACTATGACATGACTCGGCGTGATGGAGATGATCAAGTTCGGGAGTGTCTCGTGACGGAGGTAACTAAAGGGTGATTCTTCAGTAACTGTCAACTTTGGTGTCCCGCTACTATGATGAATTTTTTAAAGGTGATAAATATTTTAATTATTAATACCTACCGTTTAAAAGTATTTTAATTTCAGATAGATCCCCCATTAAATAAATATGCCGACTTGAAATTTCACAAGTAATCATTGGGACATGCGGTTTTCCTGGTGGGTGCATTGAACAGGAAAGTAGACTATTATCTGAATGGTGGCCGATTAGGAAAAGGGGAGATGCAACGAGACCTGGGTGTCATGGTACACCAGTCATTGAAATGAGGCATGCAGGTGCAGCAGGCAGTAAAGAAAGGGAATGGTATGTTAGCATTCATAGCAAAAGGATTTGAGTATAGGAGCAGGGAGGTTCTACTGCAGTTGTACAAGGTCTTGGTGAGACCACACCTAGAGTATTGTGTACAGTTTTGGTCTCCTAATCTGAGGAAATAGATTCTTGCTGTAGAGGGAGCACAGAGAAGGTTCACAATCCGGTAGGCGGCGCGGCTCTGGCCAGCAGCGGCCTCTGCAGCCTGTCCGCGTTTTTTATTATTTTTTGTCTGTGTTTTTATGTAGTTTTTGTTATTTTATGTTGGGGTGTGTGTTGTGGAAGTCCAGGGGGTCATGGGGGTGGGGTGGGAGGAGGGGGGAAACTTTTGAATCTCTCCCTGCACTGGAGACCCGACCTTTTCTCGTCGGGTCTCAGGTGTCGTTGAGGCCGCAACGAGGAGCGGCCTCCAACGGGAAGAAGCCGGGGACTCTGGTGCCGACTCACCGTTGCCGTCGCGGAGCTGGCCGAGACCGGAGCGGGTGGAGCGGTGGAGGAGCGCTGCTGCTGCTGCTGCTGCTGCTGCTGCTGCTGCTGCTGCTGCTGCCGCTGCTGCTGCTGCTGCTGCTGAGTCGGAGGCTGCTGCTGCGGGTCTGCGGACGGCGGGAACCGGGAGCCCGCGGATCCCTGGAGAGAGACCGCTTTTCGGGGCTCCTGCAACGGCGACTTCCCCCGCCCGTGTTGCGGGGTCGAAGAGCTCCTGGAGCGGGGCCTAACACCATTGCCCCGCGCGGCTGGAACGGCCGCGGGACTTTGCGAGCGCACACCGGGGGTTCCAACACCAAGACCCGGTGTGCGACCTCGCGCCACCCGGCGTGGCTTCAATGGCCGCGGGACAATCGCCATCGCCAGCCGGGGGCTTTGACTTTGACTCTGACATCGGGGGGGGGGGAGAGTGCAGTGGAGAGATAAGTTTTTCTTTGGCCTTTTATTATTTATTTATTTATTCCATCACAGTTATGGGATGGATGTTTATGTTAAATGTAATTATGTTGTGTCTGGGGTCTATTTGTGTGTAATGTATGGCTGCAGAAACGGCATTTCGTTTGGACCTCCAGGGGTCCAAATGACAATTAAATTGACTCTTGACTCTTGACTCTTGACTAGACTGATTCCTGGGATGTCAGGACTTTCATATGAAGAAAGACTGGATAGACTTGGCTTGTACTAGAATATGCTGGAATTTAGAAGATTGAGGGGGGATCTTATAGAAACTTACAAAATTCTTAAGGGGTTGGACAGGCTAGATGCAGGAAGATTGTTCCCGATGTTGTGGAAGTCCAGAACAAGGGGTCACAGTTTAAGGATAAGGGGGAAATCTTTTAGGACCGAGATCAGAAAAACATTTTTCACACAGAGAGTGGTGAATCTCTGGAATTCTCTGCCACAGAAGGTAGTTGAGGCCAGTTCATTGGCTATATTTAAGAGGGAGTTAGATGTGGCCCTTGTGGCGAAAGGGATCAGAGGGTATGGAGAGAAGGCAGGTACAGGATACTGAGTTGGATGATCAGCCATGATCATAATGAATGGCGATGCAGGCTCGAAGGGCCGAATGGCCTACTCCTGCACCTATTTTCTATGTTTCTATGAACATTGGGGAAAACAATTACAAAATAACACTCTATTCATTTAGGGTTTCATCTTTATTTATGAGGATTATGTTTATTAATAATATAGCATAAGAAGAAATGGGACAGAATTACAGATTTTCCTTAGCATCAAAGTAGTGAGACACCAAAGTAGACACTTACTGAAGAATCACCCGTAAATATGCAAAATAATTTCATCGTGCAGTTGCGCATGTGACAAATAAAGCACCATTGAAACATTGGATGCTGTCCTGTCAGAGGTCCTGCCCTTGAGATAAGATCTAGATCTATTTGATCTCTCAAGTGGGATGGAAAGATTCCAGCACTACATCAAGTAGTGATGCTATCATTCATGTATTAATCAGTGTTTGCCCCTTATTCAAAATCACTTAAACTAGTTAACCAGTGCTTTATCACATGGATGTATGTGAGAGCTTGCTGTGTTTCCTCTATTTTCACAACAATCACAACAGTTGTGAAAGTTCAGTATACCTTTCTTCTTACTAGTCGGAAATAATGCTAACCCCTGGGAGGCCAAATTAAAGTACAATTAAATTGAGAGTAGTTTCAAGGAAAGCATGAGGATAATCCTTTTCTAGTTTAATGGAGCAATCAAATCAGTTACAAAGGTATCCAAATTGGAGATTAAATTGGTCCCATGCTTATCATATCCACTGCAAATCTAATCCAAAGGACGAGCCCATCCTGAGAACATATCTCCTTGCTTGCAATATTTATATTGTGTAAGCATTTTACATCTACCACTCTAAGATTAATATATACTTTGCATCCAGATATGAAAAGCATTATTTATTTATTTATTTATTTATTTATTTATTTATTTGTATTAGTTATTTATTTCGAACAGGATAAAAGAATAAAAAGCAAATGTGAAACAGCATACAAAAAACAAAACAAAAATATTTATAAAGTGTCATAAACAATATCTATAAATAAATGAAATCATATGTGTCCGAAAAGGAGCAGGAAGAAGCCAAAGCTTATTAATTCCCACCCCTTATTCAAATGCTTGTAATTATCTCATACAAATTTAGCAGCTATATGTACACCATATGTGCACCAGCCACTATATGTACACCAAATTATTTACATTTGAACACTAATCAAATATTTACAAAGCCATACAAAAAAGATAAAAAGAAAAAGAAAAGAAAAATCCCGCATATACTATACAGTATCTTAATCATATTTACAACCCATCATTCTATAATCACTCTTCCCAATACAATCAGTATAACAAATATCACAATCACCTATCCTCATCCCAATATAATTTTAAACAAGTGTTTTTGTACATCTTTTTTAACTGAATTATGCTTGTGCTAAGTTTTATCTCCTGTTCCAGACCATTCCACAAATTCACACCACAGATTGCTATGCACATACTTTTAAGAGACAAGGACATTAAAAGCCAATGAGAAGTAAATATTTTTAAACATTAAAAACAAAGATTATAATCATCTCAAGAATACTTAAAAGCAATGAAGAATATTTAACTAAACTTAGTTTACTCAAAAATATTGCTCTCTCACAGCTATTCCTTGTCATATAAATAGAAATAGTTGCAGTTCTTGCACCAGAATAAGAAATGTTTGGAGGGATAAGAGCCAAGCGTGAGCAAATGGGACTAGCTTTTTTCTCTTGTTAATTATATTGTTTCCAGAGTACTAGGTTTACATATTCAGTTGTATTATATTGTATTGTATTCCTTTATTGTCATTCAGACTATTCAGCCAGAACAAAATTTTGTGCCTTGCAGTCATAACATAGAATAAAATAACAAAACACACAATAAACACAGATTTAATATCCACCACCACAGTGAGTCCACCAGGTCCTCCTCCCTGTGATGGAAGGCAAAAGTCTTAAAGTCCTTGTCTCTTCCCTCCATGTTCTCCCTCGGCGTTGAGGCGATCCAGGCTTCCGATGTTGTGACCCCGCCGGGTGATGGTAAGTATGTCCCGTGGCTGAATCCGAGCTCCGCGAACGGATTCAAACTCCGCGGACCGGGGCGGACGAAGCTGCCACCCTCCAGTCCAGCGGATGAAGCTATCGTTGCGGGAGCTCCAGAAAACCGGTCACCAACCTGGGACCTGCGAGCTCCCGATGTTGTCGTCCACTGGGTCTGTGGCCGAGTCCACTGGTCGCCGCAACGCCACCACAGTCCCGATGTCGGCCAGCCTCGCGTTGGTAAATCCTGGTTGGCTCTGCCTCGGGAGCCTCGAGGTCGGTCCCAGTTGGAGGCCGCCAGCTCCGCCATTAGGCCTCAATGCAGACGGAGACGGAGACGGGGGGATACGACAAGAAAAGGTCGCATCCCCCCAAAGGAAGAGACCAAAACAAGTTTTTCCCACCCCCCCAAACACATACACAACTAAAACAAACTGAAATAAACTGTAACAACGGGACAAAAGAAATACAAAAAAAGAAAAGAAAAAAGGACTGCAGGCGAGCCGCAGCTGCAGTGCAGCGCTGCCAATTCCAGAACTGCTGCTGCAAGTAAGAATTTCATTGTTCTATCTGGGACATATGACAATAAAACACTCTTGACTAGTTTAGATGGGGCATCACGGTTAGGATGGATGAATTGGGCTGAAGGACTTCTTTCTATGCTGTATGACTCTTAAGTATTTATGGCCAGGTCAATAGATTCATTGGATACATTTCCTTTGTATCGGTTTTGTGGAATTTCCACAAGATTGAGCACCTTGGCAAGACTCCATGAGGAGCCCAACTGTGGAGTGCAGTTAGGAAGGGCCAATAAGCTTTGGATTGCCACATTTGTGTGGGGGTTCTGAATGCACTTGCTCCCACAAGAGAAATGCTGGCAGTTCTATTGGGTACTCCCTATGTTTTCCCAAGCCTGCAGACTTCCAGGAGGAATTATTTAAGGAGACAAGGGACTGCAGGTGCTGTAATCTGGCGTAAAATGTAAACTGCTGGCGAAATGGATCAAGCGGCATCTGTGAAGGCAGAGGGACCGTCGATATTTCAGGTCAAAACACTCACAATGCTTCACAGTACCAAAGACCTGTCTGTGTGGAGTTTTCATGTTCTCCCCGTGAAAACGTGGGTTTCCTTCTCCTGCTCAGGTTTCCTCCCACATCCCAAAGCCATGTGGGTTTGTAGGTTAATTTGCCTCTGTAAATTGCCCCCTGTGTGACAGGTGATTGATGGTTGGCATGCGCTCGATGAGCCATGCTGTATCTTTCAATCAATCAAACAATCCTGCATTACGAATTAAATAGAGTTCTTCAAATGATACCACAAGACAAAATTGAAGCTCATTAAATTGAAGACAAGTTATTGACCTGATTAGAAATTGGATGTTCGGCAGGGGACAGAGATAAAAAATAATGGACATCCATGCCCAAATGACTAGCGAGTCTTGCAAGGATCTCTATCCAGGGCGTAACTAATCACTATGCCCATTAATATCTTAGAAAGCCTCATATCTTGATGACAGAATGGTAGTATAAAAAGCAACATCGCTGGAAATATTGCAAAACACAAATTGCTGGAGGAACTTAGTGGGTCAGGCAGCATTTGGAATGGGAATTATAAGAATATACTGTGAGTGATAAGTGTAGAATTAGGTCATTTGGCCCATCAAGTCTACTCCGCCATTCATTCATGGCTGATCTATCTCTCCCTCCGAACCCCATTCTACTGGCTACTCCCCATACTCTCTGACACCCGCACTGATCACGAATCTATCTATCTCTGCCTTAAATGTATCCACTGACTTTGCCTCCACAGCCGTTTGTGGCAAAGAATTCCACAGGAATGGACAGGTGACGTTTCAGGTTAGGATCCGTCTTCAGATTGTCAGTCTGAATGTCATCTGTTGCATCTGAAGAAGGGTCTTGACCCAAATCGTTACCTGTGCATCCCCTCCCTGGATGTTGCCTGACCCACTGAGTTCCTACTGCACGCTGTGCTCTGCTCATGACTCCAGCTTAGGCAGTTTCCTGTGTGTCCTGATGGAAGTATAACTTTGCAAAAAGATATCAACAGAAAAAATAATTGAGAAAAACAGTGGCAAATTGATCTTGGTGTGCGCCAATGTGAGAGTATTAACTTTTGGCATAAAATGGGTCAAAAGTGGATGATCTCACTCGTTTGGAGGTCATCAAAATGACCACACTAATTAAGAGAAAAACAAGCTGAAACATCAAAGAATCAACAACTAGAATAGGTGTGATTGTAGTGGTTAGTGCAGCTATACAAAACTGATTCTACCATAATGTTGCATTTGTACTTTCTGGAATTTGCAAGTTTGCAGTGTGATTTTACCAGTCTTCCACACATTTAGAGCAACTGCCTGAGTTATGGGCCAGTCCGACGGGCGATTTTTCAGGCGACTGCCGATTACTTCACTTCATAGAAACATAGAAACATAGAAAATAGGTGCAGGAGTAGGCCATTCGGCCCTTCGAGCCTGCACCGCCATTCAATATGATCATGGCTGATCATCCAACTCATTATCCTGTACCTGCCTTCTCTCCATACCCCCTGATCCCTTTAGCCACAAGGGCCACATCTAACTCCCTCTTAAATATAGCCAATGAACTGGCCTCAACTACCTTCTGCGGCAGAGAATTCCAGAGATTCACCACTCTCTGTGTGAAAAAAGTTTTCCTCATCTCGGTCCTAAAAGATTTCCCCCTTATCCTTAAACTGTGACCCCTTGTTCTGGACTTCCCCAACATCGGGAACAATCTTCCTGCATCTAGCCTGTCCAACCCCTTAAGAATTTGGTAAGTTTCTAAAAGATCCCCCTCAATCTTCTAAAGTCTAGCGAGTACAAACCGAGTCTATCCAGTCTTTCTTCATATGAAAGTCCTGACATCCCAGGAATCATTCTGGTGAACCTTATCTGTACTCCCTCTATGGCAAGAATGTCTTTCCTCAGATTAGGAGACCAAAACTGTACGCAATACTCCAGGTGTGGTCTCACCAAGACCCTGTACAACTGCAGTAGAACCTCCCTGCTCCTATACTCAAATCCTTTTGCTATAAATGCTAACATACCATTCGCCTTCTTCACTGCCTGCTGCACTTGCATGCCTACTTTTAATGACTGGTGTACCATGACACCCAGGTCTCATTGCATCTCCCCCTTTCCTAATCGGCCACCATTCATATAATAATCTACTTTCCTGTTTTTGCCACCAAAGTGGATAACCTCACATTTATCCACATTATACTGCATCTGCCATGCATTTGCCCACTCACTCAGCCTATCCAAGTCAACTTGCAGCCTCCTAGCATCCTCCTCACAGCTAACACTGCCCCCCAGCTTTGTGTCATCCGCAAACTTGGAGATGTTGCATTCAATTCCCTCGTCCAAATTATTAATATATATCGTAAATAGCTGGGGTCCCAGAACTGAGCCTTGCGGTACCCCACTAGTCACTGCCTGCCATTGTGAAAAGGACCCGTTTACTCCTACTCTTTGCTTCCTGTCTGCCAGCCAGTTCTCTACCCACATCAATACTGAATCCCCAATACCGTGTGTTTTATGTTTGTATACTAATCTCTTATGTGGGACCTTGTTGAAAGCCTTCTGAAAGTCCAGATATAACACATCCACTGGTTCTCCCTTATCCACTCTACTAGTTACATCCTTGAAAAATTCTATAAGATTCATCAGACATGATTTACCCTTCATAAATCCATGCTGACTTTGTCCAATGATTTCACCACTTTCCAAATGTGCTGCTATCCCATCTTTAATAACTGATTCTAGCAGTTTCCCCACTACCGACGTTAGACTAACTGGTCTGTAATTCCCCGATTTCTCTCTCCCTCCCTTTTTAAAAAGTGGGGTTACATTAGCTACCCTCCAATCCTCAGGAACTACTCCAGAATCTAAAGAGTTTTGAAAAATTATCACTAATACATCCACTATTTCTGGGGCTACTTCCTTAAGTACTCTGGGATGCAGCCTATCTGGCCCTGGGGATTTATCGGCCTTTAATCCATTCAATTTACCTAACACCACTTCCAGGCTAACCTGGATTTCACTCAGTTCCTCCATCTCATTTGACCCCCGGTCCCCTGCTATTTCCGGCAGATTATTTATGTCTTTGTTTGTGAAGACAGAACCAAAGTAGTTATTCAATTGGTCTGCCATGTCCTTGTTCCGCATGATCAATTCACCCATTTCTGACTGCAAGGGACCTACATTTGTTTTAACTAATCTTTTTCTCTTCACATATCTATAAAAGCTTTTGCAGTCAGTTTTTATGTTCCCTGCCAGTTTTCTTTCATAATCTATTTTCCCTTTCCTAATTAAGCTCTTTGTCCTCCTCTGCTGGTCTCTGAATTTCTCCCAGTCCTCTTGTAGGCTGCTTTTTCTGGCTAATTTGTACGCTTCATCTTTTGTGTTGATACTATCCCTGATTACCCTTGTTATCCACGGATGCACTACCTTCCCTGATTTATTTTTTTGCCAAACTGGGATGAACAATTGTTGTAGTTCATCAATGCAGTCTTTAAATGCCTTCCATTGCATATCCACCATCAACCCATTAAGAATCAATCGCCAGTCTATCTTGGCCAATTCACGTCTCATACCCTCAAAGTTACCTTTGTTTAAGTTCAGGACCCTTGTTTCTGAATTAACGATGTCACTCTCCATCCTAATGAAGAACTCAACCATATTATGGTCACTCTTGCCCAAGGGGCCACGCACAACAAGACTGCTAACTAACCCTTCCTCATTACTCAATACCCAGTCTAGAATAGCCTGCTCTCTCGTTGGTTCCTCTACGTGTTGGTTTAGAAAACTATCCCGCATACATTCCAAGAAATCCTCTTCCTCAGCACCCTTGCCAATTTGATTCACCCAATCTATATGTAGATTGAAGTCACCCATTATAACTGTTTTACCTTTGTTGCACGCATTTCTAATTTCCTGTTTGATGCCATCCCCAACTCCACTACTACTGTTAGGTGCCTGTACACAATGCCCACTAGCGTTTTCTGCCCCTTAGTGTTTCGCAGCTCTACCCATATCGATTCCACATCCTCAAAGCTAATGTCCTTCCTTTCTATTGCGTTAATCTGCTCTCTAACCAGCAACGCTACCCCACCTCCTTTCCCTTTCTGTCTATCCCTCCTGAATATTGAATATCCCTGGATGTTCAGCTCCCAGCCTTGGCCACACTGGAGCCATGTCTCCGTGATCCCAACTATATCATAGTCATTAATAGCTATCTGCACATTCAACTCATCCACCTTATTACGAATGCTCCTTGCATTGAGACACAAAGCCTTCAGGCTTGTTTTTACAACACTCTTACCCCTTATACTATTATGTTGAAAATTGGCCCTTTTTGATTTTTGCCCTGGATTGTCTGCCTGCCACTTTTACTTTTCACCTTGCTACCTATTGCTTCTACCCTCATTTTACACCCTTCTGTCTGTACGCTCACACATTTAAGAAACCCTTTCCCTTTAACTCCATCCTCCACTATCCCATTCGACACCCCACCCCCCTTATTCAGTTTAAAACCACCCGTGTAGCAGTGGCACAAGTGAGGGGGAGAGGAGGGAGAGGAGTGGAGACAACTTTTAAGAAGCCAGAGATACACGGCTGTGAAGCTCGGCAGACATTTAACATTACCTGTCGGTTATCCTTGGTTCTGAAAACTACTGCTTATGGTTTTTTTTCCCAATGAGCCAATGAAATTCACCGGTCAGCACAAGCTACAACCTGTGAGAACCTTCAAGAACCTTCGATCTCCTGGCTACCTACTAGGACCTCCTGGCAACCTACCTATGGCATGAGAATTCTCGCTACTCTCCATGGTGGCTCGCCCATAATGAGGCCGCGACTAGTTCCCAGAATGCGGGATCTCCTCACGACCATGAAGGCGCCTCCCCGGCAACCACCCGCGAACATGTGGCGACCATGTGGTGACTGTATAGTCTCCTGCAGTTGCCTAAAAAGTCGCCTACGTGGGGCAGGCCCATAACGACGTTAATCGGACTTTACTAGGCTTCATCTTGTACTAAACGTTATTCGCTTTATCCTGCATCTGTACATTGTGGAAGGCTTGGTTGTAATCATGTATTGTCTTCATGTTGATTGGATAGGATGCAACAAAAAAGCTTTTGACCGTAACTTGGTACACGTAACAATAAACTAATCTAGGGAGAGAGAAACTCTGTTAACTGGCTCGGGTCCTTAGGCAGACAGCTATTGCTACTTTTATGTAACAGGGAAGACTTATAATGGAATGTCTAGTTCAGCCACCAATCTGCTGGCTTCCCCTGATGTTTCCGTGATATTAGGTACCTCCCACAGCTGATTTTAGTGGTATCTTAACGCTCTGTGTCCATGTTCTAAGATTCATAACCTGACGAGATTGCTCATATGTTACTTGTGGAGCAATTGCCTATTTGATTCAATCCCTTATTGATTCCAGTAAGCAATGTCTTAAAGAGACTGAGCATTTGCTAAATGATGAAATGTTGGTTCTTAAAGCTACATGGATCCAATGATTCCCTCTATCTTTATACTGTAATAGTCGATACTAGCTGTATGGCTGTTAAAAGCTATGCCCTAAAGGGGCAATGTGATGTTTTTTTAAATGGTTGCAGGTTTTAAGTCCTTATAAATAGCAATCTCAGTGTTACTGATGAGTGTATTATCTCATGGAGAACAGGAGCAACATGGTGGATAGAGCAGTGTGTGGAGACATTCTGTTGGAGTGAACCTGTTCATTCCTAATCATGCTCTATGTGGTATTATTGTAGTTCAATAATTCTGGCTGTGCAGTCTGAATCAAACTAGTAAGTGAGTTGTAGAAACAAAGAACTGCAGATGCTGATTTACAAAAAAAGACACAAAGTGCTGGAGTAACTCAGCGGGTCAGGCAGAAGCAGTACCCACGGAGAACGTGGAAAGGTGACATTTCGGGTTGGGACCCTTCTTCAGTCTGAGGAAGTGTTCCAACCACAACTTATACCTATCCATGTTCTCCAGGGATGCTGCCTGACCTGCTGAGTTACCCCAGCACTTTGCGTCTGGAAAAGTGAGTTACCTGAAATTATTGAAGCTGATATTGTCCCTTAAATGCTGCAACCTGTCCTGCCCAAACAAAAGATGAAGTTCTGTTCCCCAAGCTTAGATTGAACTTCATTGCACTGGTGTTGACCACCAAAGGGAAATAGGTTATAGTAAAAGGGAGATGGCAAGTTAAAGTGATAAACAACTAGATGGTCAATGCTGCCAGTTCTGCAGAAATATTACCCATCTGTAATATCAGCTCAGTTTTACTCTTCATCTCATTAATCTATAAAGGATATGGTTCTGTAAACATTGGAATCATCTAGGCAATTCTGGTCTCACCTTCTCAGAGTTATTCTCTTTGTCCTCTCCATCCCCATCCCCCCTCCTCTTCCTCTCTGCAATATAAATTGGTGGCGCAGTGGTAGCTGGTAGAGTTACTGCCTTACAGCACCGGAGACCCGGGTTCGATCCCGACTATGGGTGCTGTCTGTATGGTGTTTGTACGTTCTCCCCGTGACCACGTGGGTTTTCTCCGAGATCTTCGGTTTCCTCCCACACTCCAAAGATGTACAAGTATGTAGGTTAACTGGCTTGGTGTATGTGTACATTGTCCCTAGTGTAGGGTAGTGTTATCTGTATCCAAGCATCTATGTAGGTATAACTGGCTTGGTGTATTGTGTAAATTGTCCAAACAAAACTAAACTAAAATTAACTTATTTTGTTCACTTTCATCATTCAGTATTGATGTTGGGTCTTTAGCCTAAAACATTAACCTTGTTTCACTTTCTATAATCCCCCAGATATCTAATTTAGGTTTCTTGTTTAACCCTGATGGTAAACATTTTATTAAAGGCCATGCTTTTGCTGCCATTGGATTGATCATGAGACATTGGTCCCTTTCAATAGAATTCACTTTTTAAGAATATCTCACACTTCTGCTTTAAACCTACCTCACAATATCTCACACTTCTGCTTTAAACCTACCTCCTTGCCCAGACATTATAACATTCCCTCTCCTTGATCAATGTCAAATCTTCTTTACCAACTATCAATGCATGATAGAGAGCTTCCTGTATTTGGAAGAACAGAAGGATGAAATGCTGTTGGGTCTTATTACAGTATTACTAACTCAGTCTAGCACATTGCTTATAAAAACAAACTTAATTGTGGTTTTGGCTCTTCTACAGTGTTTAAAAGAGTGCAAGCCTCAAAAATACCAACAACCTTCTCTGTGGAGCTGCTCTCAAACGTATTGTCACTCATAATTCTTTATCATAGCCCCTTGATATAACATGAGTATTCTAAACTTAATGAAAAAAACAAAGCAGCACTGTTCATCAAATATGTTCCTTGGTATTCCAAAGGAAAAAGAGGCGGGTTTGAAAATTAAGCATGAGCTGAATCTTCTGCTCCAGTTGTGTGGATGTAATGTATCTCACTCTGCAAAATATTATTGTGACACACCTTAAGTACTGGGTGTATTGCCCTGCAGTAGTATACTTCAATAGAAACTTTCAAACGTTGTCAGTGACTTATTTATATTCCTGTAACAAGGCATTCAGGCAGGCTCTTAAATGATCACAACATTTGCAACATAACTAACAAGGAAATATATAATTAAAGTAGTGTTAATTCTAGGGAGCCACAAGAGATTGCAGATGCTCAAATCTGGATTAACACGTAGTTCATATGTATAAAGAGTAGCGGATGGTAGTGTAGTGAGACCAGGCAGGTTGAGCAAAATAATTTTATTAACAAACACAAAAACACAAACAAAAGCTCGTAACAGTTAGTCTAGCTAACGATTACAGCTCCTGTCGATGCGAGGAGAGCTAATTACTAATTACTCTCTAAAAACCCGCGAATGAACCCCCGCGGTCATGTGACAGTGCCGAACAATGACGAGGGTTCTGACTTCCCAGCCCCACCACTAGGTGCCGTTACTGGACCTCCCTCCCCCCCCCCCCCCCCCCCCCCCCCCCAGAACCAGAGGAAAGAAAACGAGCGGTCAGACCATGTAGAGACAGGAGGAACAAGCACAACAGGTGCAACAGGCACAATAAGTGTAACAGGCACAACAGGTGCATCCGGCAAAAGTGGGAGGGCCAGCGGACGACGTCTACGACGGGGTTGGGCCACCAACAGCAGGCGGTCGACATCCAGATGGGCAGGCTTGAGGCGGGCCACCGAACGACCTCCTGCTGGCCCCCGACATCCAAAACAAAAGTCGCGACGCCGGGTTACAACACCCGGAAGGGACTGTCATAAGGGCGCTGCAGCAGAGTCCGGTGTGAGTCTCTGCAGAGGAAAACAAAGTGGCAGACCTTGAGTGCAGGCGGAACATAGGATGGAGTGACACCGTGGCGAGAGGTCGGGACAGGGGCCAGCCCAGCCACTTTCTCACGGAAGAGGGTTCATGCTGCCGCCGTGCCGCAGGAAGAAAATTGCCGGGTCCCTTCAGTGGGGATCCGTAAACCAATTTAGCAGATGACGTGGCCAAATCTGCCTTCGGGGCCGTGTGGATCCCCAGCAACACCCAAGACAATTCATCCACCCAATCAGGGCCCGTGAGCCGTGCCTTCAAGGAGGACTTCAGGTGCCAGTGAAAAACACCGTAGTTCCGCTCAGGGGGGCACAGGTGCCGGCTGAAATGGCGAGCAGCTGCCAGCGACCATCACTAAACTATTCGAGGATCTCCCCGGATGGCGGTGTCAGAAGCGTCGACAGTGAGGGCGGTCGGGGCAGCATCATAGTGGCATTAGCGAACGCCTCCTTGGCCCCGTCAAAAGTGGCCATGGTCTCCGCATCCCACACCAAGTCCCGCTGCTTGCCGGCCAGACATTGGAACAAAGGCCGCATGGCCCTGGCCGCCGTTGGCACAAAAACGGTGGTAGAAATTGTTTGTGCCCACAAATTCTTGGAGCCCTTTAACGGAGTGCGCCCAGGGAAACTGCCAAATCGCCTCCAATTTGGCGGGGAGCGGAGTAGCGCCTTATGGGGTAACGTGGTGAATAGAATAGAATAGTTTCTTTATTGTCATTGTAACATGAACCATGTACAACAAAATTTAAAAATGTCAGCCAGTCAGTGCACCATTCAAACATTTCTAAAAGCTAGCGATACATACAAGATAAAATATTAAAAGATAAACAACTAAAATACATATCACGAAAATAGCACGCATAAACACCCAACCCTCCATCCTTCTGTCGATTTCACAGTGTACCACTGTCCCTTAGTATGTATCGCCCCTGCGTTCCTTGGCGGCTACATTTAGTGCTTTTATAGCAGTGGGGTAAAAACTGTTTTTTAGTCTGTTCGTCCTTGTCCTTGTAGATCTGTACCGTCTGCCTGACGGCAACAGTTCAAACAGGGAGTGTCCGGGGTGGGAAATGTACTTTATGATACTCTGGGATTTTTTGATGCAGCGGGAACTGTGTAAGTCCTCCAAGGTAAGGAGAGGGCAGCCGACAATCCTCTGGGAGTTGTCAATGGCCCTCTGGAGCGCTTTCCTCTGAGCCGCTGTGCAGCTGGTGTACCACACGCATACACAGTATGTTAGTATGCTCTCAATGGAGCACCGATAAAAGGACAGCAGCAGTCTCTGAGTGATGTTATTCTTCCTGAGCACCCTCAGGAAGTGCAGTCTCTGCTGGACCTTTTTCAGCAGCGCAGTGGTGTTCACGCTCCACGTCAGGTCCTCCTCAATATGGATTCCCAGGAAGCGGAAATCCGCCACCCTCTCCACACAGTCCCCTCTGATAATCAATGGTACCATGTCCGTTTTATTCTTCCTAAAGTCTATTATTAATTCCTTTGTCTTTAAGGTGTTGAGGAGCAGGTTATTTTCTTCACACCACACTGTCAGCTGCTCCGCCTCATCCCGGTAGGCGTACTCGTCCCCCCCGGAGATGAGTCCCACCACCGTAGTGTCATCCGCAAATTTGACAATGGTGTTGCTGTGGTGGGCGGGGGTGCAGTCATGTGTGTAGATGGTGTACAGCAGGGGGCTCAGCACGCAGCCCTGTGGAGAGCCGGTACTGAGGCTGAGGGCCGTGGATGTATGATGGCCCACTCTGACTCTCTGGCTGCGACCCGACAGGAAGCTATTTATCCACGTGCAGGTGGAGTGTGGAAGTCCCAAGTCACCCAGTTTGTCCACCAGTTTGTGGGGAAGGATGGTATTAAAAGCAGAGCTGTAGTCCACAAAGAGCATCCGCACGTAGCTCCCCCGCTGCTCCAGGTGAGACAGTGCAGCATGGAGAGCTGTGGCTACAGCGTCCTCTGTAGATCTATTTGCTCTGTACGCAAACTGGTGGAGGTCAAAGCTTCGGAACAGGAGTGGCCGAGGAAGTAGATGGAGTCTAGTCCGAACTGGCATTTGGTGGGGTTTATGGCGAGGCCGTGGTCCTTGAGGCGCTGGCACAGCACCCGGAGGTGCGGGCAGTGCTCCTGGCGGAAGCGGCTTGTGACCAGAATGTCATCAAGGTTGATGAACACGATGTCCAACCCCCGGCCGACCATGTCCATAACCCGCTGAAAGGCTTGTGTGGCATTCTTGAGGCCGAAAGGCATCCGCAACCACTCAAACAGGCCAGAAGGGGTAATGATTGCGGTCTTGGGCACATCATCGGGGTGGACTAGGATCTGGTGGTCCCCGCGCACCAGATCAACTTTGGAAAAAATTTGTAGCCCCGTCTAAATGGGCCGGGAAATCCTGGATGTGCAGGACTGGGTAGCGATCGGCAGTCATAGAAACATAGAAACATAAAAAATAGGTGCAGGATTAGGCCATTCGGCCCTTCGAGCCTGCACCGCCATTCAATATGATTATGGCTGATTATCCATCTCAGTATCCTGTACCTGCCTTCTCTCCAAAACCCCTGATCTCTTTAGCCACAAGGGCCACATCTAACTCCCACTTAAATATAGCCAATGAACTGGCCTCAACTACCTTCTGTGGCAGAGAATTCCAGAGATTCACCACTCTCTGTGTGAAAAGCGTTGGCGTTGTTAATGCGGCGGTAGTCCCCGCATTGTCTCCACCCACCCGACGACTTGGGGACCATATGGAGTGGGGAAGCCCATGGTCTGTCGGAGCGCCGCACAATACCTATATCCTCCATGCGCTGGAATTCCTCTTTAGCCAACTGCAGCTTGTCGGGAGGGAGTCTGCGCGCTCGTGCGTGGAGCGGAGAATGTGGTCGATGACACCGTATTTAGTGGTGGCCAATTTAAACTGGGGTGTCAGGATTTCCGGGAACTAGGCCAGAATCTGAGCATATGCACCGTCCGTGTCAGACACTGAGCCGAGATGCGGGCTGGGTGAAACCACGGGCCGTTGTGATGTGAAGGGTCTCGGGATGAACGAGGTGCTGGCCCTTAACGTCAACCAGTAGGAAATAGGACCATAAGAAATCAGCGCCTAGCAATGGCTGGGAGACGTCTGTGATGGTAAACGACCATGTGTAATGGCGGGAGTCGAAGACGAGGGGAATGGTGCAAATGCCATATGATTGGATGGGGCTGCTGTTGACGGCGGTCAGGGTGGGGCCTCGCTTACCAGAATGGGTATCGGTCCCAGACTGAGGCAAGATGCTGAGCTTGGCCCCGGTGTCCACAAGGAATCTGAGCCCGGAATGGTGGTCCCAGACGTAGAGGCGATGTTTCTGACCGACCGTGATAGCCTCTACTGGCGAAAGGCCAAGGCATTTCCTGGGTGCGAGCAGGGAGCAGGGCATCGGCAGTCCTCTGCAACCCAGCATCGGTGGCAGTAACACCACTGGCGCTTACTGTGATTCGTTGTTAGTTGTGAACTGTTGGTTGTGGCGCGCTGTTGTCAGTCGATGGTGGAACTGATCGTCGAGGCCGTTGCGGAGCTGTGGACACCCGGCTGATGGAAGCGCCGTCCTGATGCTTAGCGAGCCACAACTCGTTCACTCGCTCGGCGAGTTGCAGGAGGTCGGTGAAGTCGCACCCGGTGAGGTGCACGCGGATGTCATCGGGCATCTGCTCCAGGAAAGCCTGCTCGAAAAGGAGACAAGGCTGGTGATCGTCCATCAGCGACAGCATCTCGCTCATCAGCACCGACGGCTTGCGGTCACCGAGGCCGTCCATATGCAGGAGCCTGGCTGCGCGATTGCGACGGCTGAACTCGAAAGTATGCGGCAGTGCCTTGAGGCCCTCCTATTTGTTGTTGGCAGGCAGATTTTGGAGGTAAGGGAGCAATCGGGTGGTGGTTTCCTGATTGAGCGCGCTGGCCACGTAGAAGTACTTAGTGGAATCCGCGACGATTTGCCGGATTTGGAACTGGGCCTCGATGTGTTGGAACTACACATGAGGCTGGACTGCCTAGAAAACGGTGAGTTAAAGCGAAACCGCGTTCTGCTGGGCGGGGTTGGAGTCGAGGTTTTCGGCGCCATTCATTTTCGGACCCGATAAACGTTCGGATCATCGGGGTCACCAATCTAGTGAGACCAAGCAGGTTGAGCTAAATAATTTTATCAACAAAAACACAAACAAAAGCCTGTAACACCGTGTACCTAGTCTAGCTAACGATTACAGCTCCTGTTGATGAGAGGAGCGTCAACTGCTAATTGCTCTCTAAAAACCCGCGAGCGAACTCTCGCGGTCACGTGACATTGCCGACCAATGACGAGGGTTATGACTTCCCTGCCCTACCACTAGGTGCCGCTACAGTAGAACTCAAAGGTAGACATAAAATTCTGGAATAACTCAGCGGGACAGGCAACATCTCTAGAGAGAAGGAATGGGTAGAACTCAGCAGGCTAGGCAGCATCTGTAAGGAAAAATGGGCAGTTGATGTTTCTGGTCTGCACCCTTCATCTGGACTGCAAAAGTAGAGGGGAATTGACCAATGTAAAAAAAAGGTGGGGGAGAGGGGTGGGCCAAGAGGAAGAAAGTGATAGTTATATACAGATGAGGGAGGAGGGGGATAATTGAGAAGTCGGGTGGGGAGGGGAAAGGTGGAGATTGCAACAGAGCCTGGGAGGTGATGAGTGGAGAACAAATGGTGATAGATTCTGGAATATGATAAGAAGATAAGGTGAATATTTTTTACTTAAAAATCACAGAAGATCCTGAGTTACTGATTCTCCTGCTGCATATTTGAATCAAAAAGGGTTCAAAATGTAAATACTTGCAAAAGGAGGCATTTACTTGTTCTTGGATTTCAAATGTCAATTGCCTAATACATGCTTTTATTGTATCTGTCACAATATCAAATATGGGATCTTAGATTAGATTAGTTTGACAGATTGGAGCGGCTGGGCATGTATACTCTGGATTTTAGAAGGATGAGAGGTGATCTTTTTGAAACATATGATTATTAAGGGTTTGGACACGCTAGAGGCAGGAAACATTTTCCCAATGTTGAGGGAGTCCCGAACCAGGGGCCATAGTTTAAGAATAAGTGGTAAGCCATTTAGAACGGAGATGAGGAAAAACTTTTTCACACAGAGAGTTGTGAGTGTGTGGAATTCTCTGCCTCAGAGGGCGGTGGAGGCTGGTTCTCTGGATGCTTTCAAGAGAGAGTTAGATAGACCTCTTAGTGATAGGGATATGGAGAGAAGGCATGAACACATTGAATGGTGGTGTTGGCGCAAAGGGCTGAATGGCCTACTCCTGCACCTATTGTCTATTGTCTATTGGCATATACGCCAAGGTGTAATTAAATTATATGATCACATAAGGTTCACAGAGTATACAGTATACGTATGGTAATGATAAATATGACAATAAAATACAATGATTAGTGCAAAACAGCAGAATAGTGCAAGACTGTAGTGCAATTTGGAAGCAGAGCAAAACATATTAAAGTACAATAGCGGAATAACTGAATGCCTTGTCTACTTCATTTAGTTATTCCACTATTAGAGTCATACAGTGTGGAAACAGGGCCTTCAGACCAACTTGCTGTAACCGGCCAACATGTCCTAGCTACACTAGTCCCACCTGCCTGCGCTTGGTCCATATCCCTCCAAACCTGTCCTATCCATGTACCTGTCAAACTGTTTCTTAAACATTGGGATAGTTCCAGCCTCAACTACCACCTCTGGCAGCTTATTCCATTCACCCACTACCTTTGTGTGAAAAAGTTACCCCTCAGATTCTTATTAAATCTTTTCCCCTTCACCTTGAACCGATGTCCTCTGGTCGTCGATTCACCTACTCTGAGCAAGAGATTCTGTGCATTTACCTGATCTATTCCTCTCATGATTTTATATACAATTTTGTACTTTGATATTTTTTGCACTTCTTTCAAATTGAACTATTATCTTGCACTATTCACCCTGCCCTGCAGTGCCTCAGAACCAGGCCTGGTGCCAAAGACTTGACTGCTGCTGCTGCCAAAGATTTGACTTCCTACGCCCTTTCCTGGTGGTCACCCATCTACTTTCTGCCTGAACCTTAGGTGTTACCACCTCACTATCAGTCATATCTACGATGCTCTAATTCTCCCAGAAGATCGCAAGTTCGTCCAGCCGCGGCTCCAGTTCCCTCGTGCGGTCAGTCAGGAACTGCAGCTGCATGCACTTCCCACAGGTGTAATTTCAAAGTCATGCAGTAAATATTAAAGTTCAATATTGACACTGGAAGTCACCTTGACTTCCCACATCCTGCAGGATGAGCATACCAGTTCGCTAAGTACCTTCTCTAAGACCAAAGAAGAGTTATTAAAAAAACAGATCTTATCTTGCCGTCCCCCTTTACTTGGTCTCCTTTAAACCCCCTTTTCACGGGGCGACTTGACGCAAGAGGTAACCAGAGTTTAACATCGTGGGAACCTCGTGCGGTAACAGTACGGCATTCGTGGACCACCGTGGCGCTAACGGCAGGTAATCGTGTAACTTGGGTACTCGGGAGAAAATTCAAACATGTTTGAATTTGTCCAAGAGTGACTTGTACACTTGTGGTTGAGCATTGCAACATTTTATGAACGTAGTGGCCAGTGCGATATCCGTAGTAACTCTTGCGGTTACCGTGGGAACTCCTGCGAACGGTGAACCCGGAAGTTGGATAGAGTGAATCCAGCCAGTTTGCTATTTACATACAAATCTAATAAAACTAGCTAACAAGCATTTCATTAATGTCAGTGTGTCTCTTTTTGTCTGAAAGCAGTTTCTAACTGGAGGAACTCCGCGGGCCAGGCAGCATCTACGGAGGGAAATTGATAGGCGAGCCTTTCCTCAGGCTGCCTTATCTCTCTACCCCCCCAACTCCCACCCACACACACAAATGCTGGAGAAACTCAGCGGGTGCAGCAGCATCTATGGAACAAAGGAAATAGGCAACGTTTCGGCCCGAAAAGTTGCTTATTTCTTGTGTATGTTTCGGAAGGAACAGCAGATGCCGGTTTAAAGAGAATGAGTTCGACGGCAGGCAGCATCTTTGGGGAGAAGGAATGGGTGACATTTCGGGTCGAGACCCTTCTGATATGCTGCTTGTCCCGCTGAGCTACATGTTGTGTCTATCTTCGTTTTAATCTAGCATCTGCAGTTCCTTCCTGGCCGAACCCGATTGAAAGATGAGAGGCTGGGCGATAGAAATCATTAATTGAATTAAATAACTAGATACCTGTCTAATCGTATCTACAGGATTGGACAGGCTAGATGGAGGGAAGAATGTTCCCGATGTTGGGGGAGTCCAGAACCAGGGTCCCAGTTTTACAGTCTACCGTGGGAACTCTTTAATTACAGTGGGAAACCTTAGGTTTGCCAGGGGGTGGGGACGGGGCTGGAGTTGGGAGGGAAAGGTGGGGGAGTCGAGGGAGAGGAGGGGGAGACAGATGGGGGTGTCTTCATTTAGTGGCGGTGGGTGTCTGTCACTGAAACAGGCAGGTGAGATTTCACATTCACCTTGTGTGTGCCTCTCTCTCTCTCTCTCTCTCTCTCTCTCCCTCCCTCCCTCTCACACAGGCATGAATGGAGGAACTCCGCGGGCCAGGCAGCATTTACGGATGGAAATGGACAGGCGACCCATTCTTCAGGCTGCCTTGTGTCTCTCCCCCCCCCCCCCCCCCCCCAACTCCCACCCACACACACACGCGAATGCTGGAGAAACTCCGCGGGTGCAGCAGCATCTATGGAACGAAGGAAATAGACAACGTTTCGGCCCCGCTGCACCCGCTGAGTTTCTCCAGCATTCGTGTGTGTGGGTGGGAGTTGGGGTGAGGGGGGGGGGGGGGGGGGGGGGGGGGGGAGAGACATAAGGCAGCCTGAAGAATGGGTCACCTGTCCATTTCCCTCCGTAGATGCTGCCTGGTCCGCGGAGTTCATCCATTCATGCCTGTGTGAGAGGGAGGGAGGGAGAGAGAGAGAGAGAGAGAGAGAGAGAGAGAGAGAGAGAGAGAGAGAGAGAGAGAGAGAGAGAGAGAGAGAGCAATCCTGGTCAGTCCTTTGAAGATAGACACCAGTTGCTTGGAGCAACTCAGCGGGACAGGCAGCATCTCTGGAGAGAAGGAACGGGTGGCGTTTCGGGTCGAGAGCCTTCTTCAGACTGAAAGTTTCACCTCTCAGTAGATCATAAAATAACACAATCATCACAGTCAATGTGAGATACAGTGTTTATTCATATTTGACAAAATAAAAAGACGACTTCTTGCACATATTGAGAGAAGGTGCATCACACCAAACAACATTTGTCTAAAAAAACACAGATTATTCTTCAGCTCATTAAAGAGCTCGGGTGAAAAAAAACAATATAGTGTGTGACAACAAAGTAACATCATTTGTGCCACGTGATTAACTACACTACAGTCCACGATGTTCATTCATGATTAACGGGAAAGATCGGGAGACGGACAAGTCACTCGCAAAAATGACAGAATTGCAGAGTACCGTGGGAACTCTTTACTCTACCCCCGTTATATCGTGTGATATCGTGCTAGACCACGACCACGCCACTCTGGCTACATCTTGCGTCAAGTCGCCCCGTGAAAACTAGCCATTAGGACTTTATTTCTTGGAGCACAGGTAGCGATGTTACAATATCTACCTTCAGCAGCGCTGCAGTTCTGCCACTGGCCGTGTGCGCAACTTTGGCGCCTTTGAGTGGGGGGGGGGGGGGAGGGGGGGGGGGGGGGGGGGCGGTGGGATTAAAATGCCATTTTGTACCGGAGGCAGAGCTGCTGCAGAAAAATCGATCCGCCTCCTGTTCGTGCTGTATATTTTTTTTAAATTGCTGGATAATTGAATATTTGGATTAAAATAAAAAGCGACTTCGAATGCCCTCAACACCTACAACGTGACGGATCGCAAGAACGGGACGAAACAAGGTGTAAGTCTTCTATTTTACATATAATCTTACTTCTTGGGATGGCTTTAATCTAATTTTACGTTGCGAAAATGTAATTTGGGCCCCATATGAACCGGCAGTGTTTTTTCCTGCCGATATGGGGTTCAAATTCACCGCAAATGCAACGTTCCAATCGATCGTGTTCCAGAAGCAAGATGATTAAAATGCCCATTTTCTTTGGAGATAAGCCGTCTAAATTGTCTATATTTTGTGCTATTCTCTCTCTCCATGATCATTATTTTTAAACTAAATATTCACAACAGTTTGAATCGCATGTATTGTGCAAAAAACAATAATTTGATTATATTTTGGGTGGATGTTTCTAGATTAATTTATGGGAATTAAATATAATACAATAATATTAAAATTCTGATCTTGAGAATATCACATTTTTGAATTTTTAAAGCAGTCTGGGTGTTTTTTTACTATTTCTGTCACAACGGTCAATTTTGTAATTAGCTACAATTATGTAATTAACTAATTATATGCTTTAATTTCAGGTCATCCATGTAAGATGCTTTCTATTTGTTTCAGAATGCTTCAATCTATAATAACTGAAAGTTTCATTCAGTTCTCTTAATTTTTACGAAAGTTATGGGATTATGACTGTCCTCGATCACAGCTTTTGTGTTAAGTCAATGGAAAATAATAGGGAACAAGACGCTAATTTCTGAGTATGAAAATGGCCATAACTTTTTTACTGAAGATATGAAGTGAATTAGGTGTCAAATTAAACTTCTTTTTATGCTTTATCTGATGGGATAAATTGTAGATGATTTTTAAAATCTCAAAATTTAGTAACATAGGAGGATGTGGGGTGATCTTAGATCAAGATCAAGAGAGGAATAGAAAGAGTAAATGCACAGAGTCTTTTTACCGGAGTAGAGGAATCAAGAATCAGAGGACATAGGTTTAGGGTGAGGGGGGAAAGGTTTAATAGGAGGAGCAACTTTTTTACACAAAGGGTGGTAGGTGTATGAAATGAGCTGCCGGAGGAAGTAATTGAGGCAGGCAATATCTCAACATTTAAGAAACATTTAGACCGGCACATGGATAGGGCAGGTTTAGAGGGATATGGGACAAACACAGGCAGGCGGGACTAGTGTAGATTGGGCATGTTGGTCGGCGTGGCAAGTTGAGCCAAATATATTGGGCCCGCTAGTTTTCCCAATCTTTCTCACTGCAGTGGCGCACTGGATCTCCTACAAGTTTGCTGTGGAGTGGAGCTAACACACCTGATAAATGGGAAACTGTTCAACCTTTTTTGCCTCTGCTGCAGAATCAAGGTCAGCCCGACTTCAGACATCCAGCTGCAGTACACAGATGACACCTGTTTAAATGAACGTTTGAAGGCTGCGTTCAAGTTCCGAATTAAAAACAGAAAATGTACAAACAAATGAATAGGCATTGGAGAACAGAGTTCAGAGTGGGTGTGGTAGTTCATTCCCACACTAGTTCACTGAAAATCGATAGTAATCCAATCTCTTGCATAAGAACTATAGATATGAAAAAAAAAACTGCTTTTAACTAATTACTTTTTTGCTTATCTGTTGTTACTTGGTGTTACTCATTTAATTATAACTTTGCACAACATTTAATCACTGTTGCTAATTAGACCAGTACCTTTGAAACTGTAAAAAAAAAAAAATTCCTGGAACATTATGGAGGCCTTTTATAGATGCACACAATAAATGGCAACACAGAAAAAGCAGTAAGGTGAAAAGGAATCCAAATTCTGCGACTGCTGGAGATTGGAAATTTGAAGCATTTCATTTGCATGTGACTATAAAAGTATTATCAATTCATTGAAATAAAATAGCTGTACATTTGTAAAATTATATTGCCTATTCTCATTTCAGGATTTATGCCCATGTATTTCTGGCACTATTTTACCTTTGACAGAAAATTACAGTCAAGTATTTTAATTAGCTACTCTCAATTCCTGTTTTAAACTCTGTGAAATATTCATTATACAGTAAGCCCTTACCTGTTCTTGAATCAGTCAATGTTGTTATGTTAAAAGAATACTGTAGGGAATATATATATCCAATTAATGTCACGATGTACACTGTTATGGCATTCACCACTGGATCACAGCAGAATGTAGATTTGTGTAGATGTTGAGGAATAGGATAGGATAGGAATACTGCTCGGCTGCTCTATCTTCTCTAACATTGTAAACTTTTATCACAATCCCTGTAAACATGTCAAAAAATGACAAATGAGTGATGATGTGGAGTCTGTAGAAAGAAAACAAGGAAAAATATATTTTGAAATTTGATTAGAACGTTTAACATGCTTTTGCGCTGGGCAGTGGGCAATTGACATTGAAAGTTATCAGCTGTCTTCTACAACAATGAACAAATAGTTGTTTTATTGCCAAAATGAAAAAGTGAGTATACTTGTGAAACCTTTAAACCCCTTTCTCACGGGGCGACTTGACGCAAGAGTTAACCAGAGTTGAACATCGTGGGAACCTCTTGCGATAACCGTACGGCATTCGTGGACCACCGTGGACCACCGTGGCGCTAACGGCAGGTACTCGTGTAACTTGGTGACTTGGGAAAAAATTCAAACAAACTTGAATTTCTCCAAGAGTGACTTGTACACTTGTGGTTGAACATTGCAACATTATATGCACGTAGTGGCCAGTGCGATATCCGTACTGACTCTTGCGTGTACCGTGGAAACTCCTGCGAACGGTGAACCCGGAAGCTGGACAGAGGGGACAGAAGGTGAGTAAAAATTGTCTTCTGTGGGATTGAATT
The DNA here is from genome assembly GCF_028641065.1 of Leucoraja erinaceus. Lineage (NCBI taxonomy): Eukaryota > Metazoa > Chordata > Chondrichthyes > Rajiformes > Rajidae > Leucoraja > Leucoraja erinaceus. The sequence goes on along the minus strand of NC_073383.1, from coordinate 64,980,759 downwards.
TAAAAAATGAAGATTTGCATCCGCATATGGACATCAACTTATTCATGAGTTATGTTAATGAGATTCAAGAAAATAACTATAATCTTTAAAAGGGACTTTACTGAAAGGTCCCACATTTTTATGGTCCGTGAGAAATGTTTCACATGTACTTCTTTGAGAGATACAGCTCGGAGACCTCGCCGACCAGCGATCGATGCCTTTCCGAAGCAGGGTCCGGAACGCTACCAATCAATGTTCTCCAGAGACCCGTGTAAAGGAGTGAACTGCACATGCTGGTTTAAAACGAAGACAGACACAAAAAGCTGGAGTAACTCAGCGAGTCAAGCAGCATCTCTGGAGAAAAATAGGTGATGTTTCGGGACGAGACACATCTTCAAACTCAATTCCGATTAGGATGTCTGAAGAAGGGTTCCGATTCGAATCGCCACCTGTTCATTTTCTCCAGAGATGTTGCCTGACCCATTGGCCTATCAGGGAATCAAATATAGACATAAAGTGCTGGAGTGACTCAGTGGGTCAGGCAGCATCTCTGGAGGAAAGGGTTAGGCGACATTTCGGGTTGGGACCCCTCTTCAAAATACCCTGCTGAGGTCATCTGTTGTTGGCCCTGATTTGTCCCGGTCTTTTCTTGCTTCCAGTTCCCTCCTACAATTATCCCGAAGAAGGGTCCCGACCAAAAATGGAATCTATTCCTTTTCTCCAGAGATGCTGCTTGGCCCGCTGAGTTACTCCAGCATTTTGTGTCTAACTTGCTGATTCAGACAGTTTTATATTATCAAGGATTCTGCGCTGACTCTTTACTCTGAAACACACGTTGGAAATTTAAACTTGGGCGCAACTAACATCGTCTTACTACCGTGGGAACTCTTTAACTCAGCGGGCAGGCAACAGTTGATTGTTGCTCGCTTCAGTTTCCCAGGGGGTCGGGACGGGACTGGAGTTGGGAGGGAAAAGTGGGGGAGTCGAGGGAGAGGAGGGGGAGACAGATGGGGGTGTCTTCATTTACTGGCGGCGGGTGTCTGTCACTGAAACAGGCAGGTGAGATTTCACATCCACCTTGTGTGTGCCTCTCTCTCTCACCCTCCCTCCCTCTCACACAGGCTGAGAGACTCTGCCTCTGTGAGTGTACATCTCTTTCTCCCCCTCTCCCAAACACAGTAAGACCGAGGTACTGTGCTCAGTCCATCTGTGTCTCCCACATACACAGTAAAATTCTGATTTGTGTGTGTATATACGTCTCCCCTCATTTCTCTCTCTCCCCCCCACCCCTCTCTTTCTCCCCCTCCCCCCCTCTCCTCTCTCTTTCTCCCCCTCCCCCCACCTCTCTCTTTTCTCCCCCTCCCCACCTCTCTCTTTCTCCCCCTCCCCCACCTCTCTCTTTCTCCCCCTCCCCCCCCCTCTCTATTTCTCCCCCCACACACAATGAGACCGATGTATTCTGCTTAGTCTCTCTTCGCTCCCACACACACAGATAGACCAAGGTCATGTACGCTCTTTCTCTTCCGCAAGTCACCCCGAAGTACATCACACTACCTCTGTGCCTCTCTCTGTGTCTCTCTCCCCCTCTCTCCTAAGTAATGTGGCATCTTCCTGCAGTAAAGTCACGGCATTAGTATAGGCATGTCTCCAAATGAGCCAATTCAACCAAGGGAGGATATTTATAGTGTGTGGAAAAATAAAGTGACATAATTTGTGCCACGTGATGATTTAATTACACTTGACAGTTTATAATGTCATTCAAGATTTAACGGGAAAGCTCGGGAGATGGACAAGTCATTCGCACAAATAACAGAAATGCCGAGTACCGTGGGAACTCTTTGTCTACCCCCCCGTTATATCGTGTGATATCATGCTAGACCACGACCACTTCACTCTGGTTACATCTTGCGTCAAGTCGCCCCGTGAAAAAGGCCTATTAGGTGCAAATAAAGGTTGCACAAGAAGCAGCAGCGTGGAAAATATGAAAAGACTCTTTGTCATTTCGATCACAAGATTCAATGTGCATTCTAGTATCAGGGTCATTCAAGCAAACTTAAAAATTGTTGTAACAATTCAGAATGAAAAGGGTGACAGCTCGCAGGCAGAAGTATTTGTGCTACTTGAGGTTAGCATTCACAAGAAGAGTGAAGGTTCTTGTTTTGATCCTGAAGTGACTGGCAAATTCTCTCCTTATTTGTAGATTATGGAAATTAAACCTTTAATATCAATGAGATATGCCAAAAGGATCATGTATTTCCAAAGATTGAAAAGCACATCAGGACTAAAACCCAGCAAAGATCTCCTAACAGATAAAAACAAAAGGCTGGAGTAACTCAGCAGTGCAGGCAACATCTCTAGAGAAAAGGATTTGGTCACATTTCAGGTCGAGATCCTTCTTCAGACTGATTCTTATTATTCCTTTTCTCCTGAGATGCTGCCTGACCCGCTGAGTTACTCCCGCATTTTGTGCCTATCTTCAGTGCAAACTAGCATCTGCGGTTCCCTCCTACACAAACATCTCCTAACTCTCTTCTTGGTGAGAACTTGACAGGGGAGTTCACATTCATTCCTTCAGTGACACCAAGGTTTTGTAGGACTATTCTAAAGAACAGTCCACTGTTATTTGTTGACCAAGTAAGGTAGGAGAGCTGGGATAGCCTTTTCAAGTGTGGCTCCACATGCCATACACCATGTAATAAATAATTTGCTTCAGAAAACGGACTTCAAGATACTGTTTCCTCTAGGTAATTCCCAGGGCAATTTGAAGACTTATTTGATGAAATATAAGGTTGCTTTACCAACCCAATACAGCTTCAATGCTACATCAAAGGATCGATGAATATTGAAGGCTTAATATTTATGTTGCTGCTTTTCCCAGCTCATCGAGAAAACAGATGGTGAAGATAAACCAAAAAAAAAGTGTTTATTTTGGCAAGACTATAATATCCCGATGCATATCAACACTATTGCCAATTCGTGGGATGAAGTTACAAACCAGGGCATCGGAGATGTCCTCATTCTTTAGGGAACAAGGGTTCCCCTCTTCTATGAGGCTCTCACCAGGGTCTCTTCTATACCTCGTAACTCTGCTCTCACTCCCCATCCCCCCACTCGTAACAAGGCAGAGTCCCCCTTCTACTCACCTTCCACCCTACCAGCCGTCACATACAACAGATAATCCTCCGATATTTTCGCCACCTCCAACGGGATCCCACCACTGGCCACATCTTTCCATCTCCTCCCCTTTCGGCTTTCCACAGAGGCCGCTCCCTCCGTAACTCCCCAGTCAATTCGTCCCTTCCCACCCAAACCAAACCCTCTCTCCTGGTACTTTCCCTTGCAACCGCAGGAAGTGTTACACTTGTCGCTTTACCTCCCCTCTTGACTCCATCCAAGGATCTAAGCAGTCTTTCCAGGTGCGGCAGAGGTTCACCTGCACCTCCTCCAACCTTGTCTATTGCATCTACTAGCTGCTCTACATCGGTGAGACCAAGCGTATGCTTGGCGATCGCTTCGCCCAAGACCTCTGCTCGGTTCGCAATAACCAACCTGATCTCCCGGTGGTTCAGCACTTCACTCACCCTCCCATTCTGAATCCGACCCTTCTGACCTGGGCTTCCTCCATGGCCAGAGTGAGGCCTACCGTAAATTGGAAGAGCAGCACCTCATATTTTGCTTGGGTAGTTTACACCCCAGCGGTATGAACATTGACTTCTCCAATTTCAGGTAGTCCCTGCTTCCTCCCTCTTTCCCCTCCCCTTTCCAGCTCTCCCACGGCCCACTGTCTCCGCCTCTCCCGTTTTTTCTTCCCCCTACCCCCACATCAGTGTGAAGGAGGGTCTCAACCCGAAACGTTGCATATTTCCTTCGCTCCATAGATGCTGCCTCACCCGCTGAGTTTCTCCAGCATTTTTGTCTACCTTAGGATTTTGACTGGTATGTGGTTAGGAAATGGTCCCTAAGTATGGTTTGCAAAGGTTTCGCAACATTGTACAAAAATGTAATACAAAATCATCTATCTAGTCAAGGGAACCAGCTTTCAAGAGGTAGAGGAGGCTGACATGATGAAATTGACTGAATTCCACTGAGAAAAATTGTTAAACTATTCAATTGAACTAATACAAGGTACACAAAAATGCTGGAGAAACTCAGCGGGTGCAGCAGCATCTATGGAGCGAAGGAAATAGGCGACGTTTCGGGCCGAAACCCTTCTTCAGACTGATGGGGGGTGGGGGGGAGAAGGAAGGAAAAAGGGAGGAGGAGGAGCCCTAGGGCAGGGGGATGGGAGGAGACAGCTCGACGGTTAACGAAGGGGAGGAGACAGCAAGGACTAGCAAAACTGGGAGAATTCAATGTTCATGCCATCCGGACGCAAGCAACCCAGGCGGAATATGAGGTGCTGTTCCTCCAATTTCCGGTGTTGCTCACTCTGGCAATGGAGGAGACCCAGGACAGAGAAGTCGGATTGGGAATGGGGGGGGAGTTGAAGTGCTGAGCCACCAGGAGTTCAGGTGGGTTATTGCGGACTGAGCGGAGGTGTTCGGCGAAACGATCGCCCAACTTCCGCTTAGTCTCCCCGATGTAAATCAGCTGACATCTAGAGCAGCGGATGCAGTAGATGAGGTTGGAGGAGATACAGGTGAACCTTTGTCGCACCTGGAACGACTGCTTGGGTCCTTGAATGGAGTCAAGGGGGGAGGTGAAGGGACAGGTGTTGCATTTCTTGCGGTTGCAACGGAAAGTGCCCGTGGAGGGGGTGGTACGGGAGGGAAGGGAAGAATTGACAAGGGAGTTGCGGAGGGAGCGGTCTTTGCGGAAGGCAGACATAGGGGGAGATGGGAAGATGTGGCGCAACTAATTCAAGTTGTGGAAGAAAAGCAAATTGTTGAAATACCACCTCTACAAATGCTAACATCGCATCAAATGTAAAAAAACATTCAAATTATTGAATGTTCAATCGAAATCTTCACCAAAGATAAAGAAGAAATACATTGAATAGGGGAATAAATGATGACATGAGCTGATTTGTAGAGCTCCCAAAGGCAGAGAAAGCGGTTAAGGTCATTGTTAAGGAAAGTGGATAATTTGTTAAGGTCATTGAAAAGAAAGTGGATAACATGATGTGGGATACTATACTTGCATAGACGATTCAAAAGAAGCAAAAGGAATGCAGAAGAGACTATAATTTCATTGTCAGATGAATGGGAGAGAGAACCCATTGCCTTGTGAACTAACCCACCTATTCCTCTACCCTACCACATATTTACCAATAAACTCTACAACCATCACTGCAGTCATAGAGTCATAGTGATACAGTGTGTGAACAGGCCCTTCGGCCCAACCTGCCTATACTGACCAACATGTCCCAGCTACACTTGTCCCACCTGCCTGCATTTGGTCCATATCCCTCAAAACCTGTTCTATCCATGTACCTGTCTAACTGTTTCTTAAATGTTGGGATAGTCCCAGCCTCAACTACATCCTCCATACACTCACCACTCTTTTCACTGTGTGAAATGGTGACTCCCTCAGATTCCTATTAATCTTCTCCCCTTATCTCAATCTTGTGAGGGTTATTTTTTTTTAATACCTTTAGAAACTTATTTTACCTTAAAACGTACTTCATTATGGGGAAATTACATTAATTTAATATTGTTTTGCTCAAAATTGCAATTTTAGCACATCTATGAAGCTATGGTCGTACCATGGCTTTATAGATGTGCTCCTAAAATTGCAATTGAACCATTGAACCATTGAAGGGTTTTAACTCTCTTTAAACATCCAAGCATGTATTTACTGTAGGAATTTGTGCAAGGTACTTTGTTATGGTTATGTCTCACTGAGAAAGTGGGATTTCATTCATTTCCAAGATCTCTGGAGCACTGGAATCCATTAATCTGGCCACTGGCAAGGGTTTTGCTGATATCTAGCTTGTTTCTTTATGATGTTCTAATGATTTAGCAAAAGCCCTTATTCAGTAATTTCATTGATTTTTTAATCTGTTTAGCCTCAGCAGGATCACATGTTGCTACTGACGGGCAATTCTGTACAAGCTCTCTGATGTGTTACTGTTGATGATCAATAGTAAGCTGATCTACGGATTGAAACTCAAATATAATTAAGAATAAACCAAATCCCAGAACCATGTTTGAAATATTCTGCTTTTGCTCTATTTTTTGTCTGATATTATTTGTCGGACACTTATTAAAATTACACATTCAGTGCAAATGAATTTACAGAAAACAATTCAATTTTATTTTTGGTGTTGTAGAGAGTAATATTTCAATATTTCAACACATTTTTAACCGCAGTGATAAAAAGTAGTCAAACTTGAATCCTACTTTAATATTGTGACAAGGCAATGTAAATGAAACATTGTTCATCTACGGATGAAGCTGAGACATTTTTAATTATATACGAGACCAAGTGGCTCCCTGTCACATGGGAGGCCTGGTCCCCCAACGCAACCCATTCCCCCAATGCAATATTCCACCACTCACCCATAGCCCCCACGTGAGGCCTGGTCCCCCAACGCAACCAGTACCCAAACGCAATATTCCACCACTCACCCGATCCCCCAATGCAACCCGTTCCCCCAACGCAATATTCCACCACTCACCCATAGCCCCACATCCTCCCTCTTTTTAAACTTTAATAAAATGCAAGGACTTGCTGCCAGGACTTAAAAAAAAATCCAATTCCAATTCCCCTGCCTCCCCCAGCACTCCCTCCCCCTCCTGTTCAGCCACACTCTGCCAGGACTCAGTTCTATGATTGCAACATTGTTGCAAATGAAATCTCATTATGACTTCATAGCTGTAACTGCCAGCAACCGCCACAGCACTTGAAGTTATTGGTCTCAAAGTGGGGTTTTGTAAAGTTAATAACTTGTAAAATATAACATCAATCTGAACAAAACTTTTTTCAAAACATGACACAAGACAATTGTGGGTATGGCGATGCAAACATTTTTGCGCTATCATGTATCGTTTTGGCATAATTTCAGGATCACACACACACACACACACACACACACACACACACACACACACACACACACACACACACACACACACACACACACACACACACACACACACACACACACACACACACACACACACACACACAGAGAAACAAACAAGATGAATGTTTTCGTAATAGACTAGATTAAGTGGGACCCATTGGGCCCCCAACTGCGTAGGTGTGGCTGTGTAGTTTCTGTTGTGATGCCCCTGATCCCCCCCCCTCCTCTCCTCACTCTGCCCCATGTCCTCCACATCCTCCCCCACGCATTCACTCCATCCCCCCTCAAACCCCTATCCACTCTAGCCGCTCTCCAGCAGCGCAACCATTCCCGCCCATTGGGTTCCCATTGTGAAATAGAACATGCAGGTATTACTGTGCAGGCGCAGCTGATGGGCACGGCAAGTGGAAAAGTGATTTATTAAAGCTTAAAATTTGAATCTCTTAAAATATAACACCAATTTAAATGTTAAAGATGAGATTTATTCAGTTCAGTTCTTTCTTGTTGCACCTCTTGTTGCGTTCTGCTGCTCACTGTGTCTCGATGTCTCTTTGCTGTTGATGAAAAAAAGTCACAATTTTAATATAGACACATTATTCAGTGGTCAAATTTTAACTTGAAGAAAAACCTGCGAATTTACCTCAGAAGTCATTGTCAACCAAGCATGCCTTTAATGACAACATTCTTGGTCAATGTTACATCCTTCAGGAAAACTTTGACATTTTCCTTCACCTTTCTTCGGCTAAGAGCCACATATAGTTGTCCATGCTGAAATATCGGTTTCTCAAGGTATATCAACACTTTCTCCATGGTTTGTCCTTGCGCTTTATGGGTCGTCATAGCAAAACTTGACTGAATGGGGAATTAGCTCCGCTGAAGAGGAATGTCTTTGCCTTCTGTCACTTTGAGCACTAAACTAGAAATGAGAACAATGTCATCTTTGAAGGCTCCCATGTTAATTCTTGCAACAATCAGATGATTGTGTAGCTCTTCCGCAATAATTCTTGTTCCATTGCATAGCTTTGGGGGTTCCAAGCTTCTCATTAACATGATCGGAGATCCTTTTTTCAACTCCAATTTATGTGGTGGTAATCCAGAGATGTCGAGTGAATTGAGGAATTCTGTTGGGAAGTGAGTAGCATTAGTTCCTTCAGTGACAGCATTGAAATAATAGTACAAAATAATTCCAGGGAAGTGTTTGATACATGGAGAATTGATGTATCTTATCGTATCGTCATGCGGAACCAAGATACAATTGTCGGAGAATAATTCTGCAGGATTGTCAAATGCGGGATAGATGAAATGAATACAATCATCCAGTGTTTTTGCAGATAGAACCATAACTTCTGGTACTTTCAATTTCATTGACTTCATTCTTTAAAATCTCGTCTTCCCCAACTTTCAACAAAAATTGAGAATAGTCGCCTTCTCCCTCTCTCAATCGTATATTCGTCTGCAATGGAAACTTGGTTAAAAGTCTCCACAAGTAGGATTTCTCGATGCAGGAATTTTCAACATCGGCATCATTTCCTCTTTTCACCACAGGAAGGAGTTGTTGAAAATTGCTACAACAAATGGTAAGAATGCCGCCAAAAGGCTTTGTGTTGGTGCATACATCTTGAAGAGTTCTGTCCACCACTTCAAAGCTCTCCCTCCTAATCATTGGGCATTTATCCCAAACAATGTTTCATTTGCCTCATCAAACGTGCCGCGTTAGAGTTCTTCTCAATGTTGCAGAATGGATCCTCAGTCACTTGGATGGGTATCTTGAATCGAGAATGTGCAGTTCTTCCACCAGGCATTAGTTTAGCTGCTATCCCAGAGGATGCTACAGCAATAGCCACATCACCTTGACCTCTAACTTTGTAAAGGATCAAATTGGTGATAAATGTTTATTCCATTTGCACATGGTCATACATTGCTCTCTGCTCAGCATTCAGCAGAGGCTTATTCTCCTCAACAAAGAGCTGTTGTTCAGGTCTATTGTATTGCAATTCCTGCAGCAATTCTGGATTGTCATCATCAAGGTGCATCCTTCGATTTTTTTGGTCGTGGCAAATGAAAGCATTCAATTGTTTTGTTGTTATTCTCAAGCTTGTCTTGAATATTCTTTATTCTTGCATTCTTAAAGGGCTTTATTCTTTGGAGCTCAGAAGGTTAAAGGGGGACTTGATAGAGGTCTTTAAAATGATGAGAGGGATAGACAGAGTTGACGTGGATAAGCTTTTCCCACTGAGAGTAGGGAAGATTCAAGCAAGGGGACATGACTTGAGAATTAAGGGACAGAAGTTTAGGGGTAACATGAGGGGGAACTTCTTTACTCAGAGAGTGGTGGCTGTGTGGAATGAGCTTCCAGTGACGGTGGTGGAGGCAGGTTCGTTTTTATCATTTAAAAATAAATTGGATAGTTATATGGACGGGAAAGGTATGGAGGGTTATGGTCTGAACACAGGTGTATGGGACTAGGGGAGAATACGTGTTCGGCACGGACTAGAAGGGTCGAGATGGCCTGTTTCCGTGCTGTAATTGTTATATGGTCATATGGTTATATGGAATATACAACAGAGTCTGATCATGATGCTTCTCATCAATCATGATATTAGGATCACTCATTGTTCTTCATTCTTTGTACTTGCAGCCGAGGGAGTGGGAAGGTCTGGCAGGGGCTATTTGGGGGGGGGGGGGGTGCGTCCTGCAGCCGGGGGAAGAGGGCGAGCGTCCTGCAGCCGGGGAGGGGGATGGCTTCAGGCGGGGGCTGTGGGGGGGGGGGGGGGGGGGTGTATTGCAGTGTATTGCAGGGGGGGGGGGGGGGGGGGGGGCTAGTGTATTGCAGCCGGGGAGGGGGACGGCTTTGAGGCCGGAGCTGTCGTGAGCCGGTGGGTGGGGAGTGTCCTTCAGCCGGGGGAGGGAGATGGCTTCAGATGGGGGCTGACAGGGCTGGTGGGGGGGGAGGGAGGGGGGGGGGGGAAGCATCCTGCAGCTGGAGAGAGGGGGAGGGCTTCAGGCGGGGGCTTTCAGAGCTGGCGGGGGGAGGGGCTAGCATCCTACAGCCGGGGGAGGTGCACGGCTTCAGGCCGGGGCTGGCGGGGGCTGTTATGGGCCAGTGGGGGTAGTGTCCATCAGCCGGGGAGGGGGCTGCCGGGGATTGGTGGGGGGGTGAGCGACCTGCAGCTGGGGGAGGGTGACGCGCCTTAGGGGTGTGTGGTGTGTGGGATCTAGGGGTGTGTGGTGTGTGGGATATAGGGGTGTGTGGGTGGGATGTTGTGCCTCACCAGCGCCCGGCCCCAGTGGCCCCACCAGCGCCAGTGCCTGGCCCCTCCACTGCGCTCGGCCCCACCAGTGCCCGGCCCCACCAACGCCGGCCCCACCAGTGCCCGGCCCCACCAACGCCGGCCCCACCAGCGCCGGCCCCTCCAGCGCCCGGCCACAACAGCACCCAGCCCTGGCCCGACCAGTACCCGGCTCCCTCAATCCCCCCCATCCTCCCTCCTCACTTCCCCAGGATCTTGAGGTTGCAATAGTCGGCCTTGCAGTTGGCCAGGCTCTGGGTCGCCCCGCACTCAAGCCACTGTGATGCACAAATTCTGCTCGTTCCGCTCCGCTCCTTCAGCTTTATTGTGACAGAGGAGCCAGCCAATCAGTGCACTGATGGTGCATCGGAAGAGGCGTCTCCATCCCGGCCTGGGCATCGCTGCCCCGGGTGACTGACAGGAGAGGAGACCAATCTCCTGACAGGAGAGGACACCAATCTGCGCATGCACGGTTTTAAAGATTTTTAAACCTCGATAACTTTTACAAGATACCACTGATTGAAATGAAACATTTTGCACTCACAGCACAGGAGAATAGTGAGTAAACTGGCGAAAAATCACAGCGCACACACACACACACACACACACACACACACACACACACACACACACACACACACACACACACACACACACACACACACACACACACACACACACACACACACACACACACACACACACACACACACACACAGTTTTAGCCACGCACAGCCACACACAGCCACACACAGCCACACACAGCCACACACAGCCACAAAGAGTTTTAGTGTTATATAGAGATACTGGACCAAGTGGGAGCCGTTGGGTCCTTGTTACACAGGAGCCCTGGTCCCCCAACGCAACCCTTTCCCCCACTCTACCACTCTCCCATAGGCCCCACGGGAGGCCTGGTCCCCAACGCAACCTGTTCCCCACGAAAATATTACACCCAAAGCAATATTCCACCACTCACCCATAGCCCCCACGGGAGGCCTGGTGCCCCAACACAACCCAATATTCCAACACTCACACATTTCCCCAATGCAACCCGTTTCCCCAATGCAATAACCCACCACACCCATAGCCCCCAATTGCGCAGGGGCTGTCCACTTCGCCTTATTCACTGTCCCTCATTTTTAAACTTAAAAAAAATGCTATTTCTCTTGCTAGCTCACAGAACTCAATGTGCTGTGACTTTAAAAAAAAAAATGCAATTGCACTTCCTAGGGCTAGCAGGGCTCAGTGTACTTGGATAGCAACAATGTTGCGAGCAGGGCAACAATCCCATTGTGACATCATAGCTGTAAGCACAGGGAATATTTTTTTGGCAAATTATGGTTTTGTAAATCTAAAAATGTTAAAATATAACATCAATCTGAACGCAACTTGACACAACCCACCGCAGGACAATTGTGAGTAAGGTGGTGCAAAATTTTTAGCGCTATCATGTTCCGTTTGGGCATAGTTCTGGGATCACATATGCGTACATAGATAGAAACAAATAAGATGAGAGTTTTAGTAATATTTAGATAGATGGGGACCAGTAAATAAAAAATAATCATATTTCACAAATGGTATTCTCACCTGCTCCCAGCAATAACCCTTGGCGGTGATACACTTTTTCTTCAACATGATAAACTTGTTTAATCTGATCAAGTCATAGTAGGAACATGATGCTTAACTGCCAACCCTTAGGGGCTTTATATTGTAGCCATTTTATTATCAAAGTTGGAATTGTAAAATAGTTAAACTGAAGAACAAATATCCTATTAATAGTATATACCTTCTCCATAAGAATTTTGGAAATCACAGTTAATCCTGATTGAATCCAACAGTCATATCTTTCAACATCTTCAGTGTTTTCTAAATTTGATCAGAGAGCATCTGAGAATATAATTCTCGTAAAAATGCTGCTGATAATGCTGGTGGATTACTTGTATGAAAATCTCCCAATTTATTCCTCTAAAGTGGTCACGTCAATCCTGTAATTATTTTTCTCCCCTACTGCTTTCAGATTTCTCAGCAACAAAATCCATCTTCGTAGCACAAACCTCTGCCAATTCTGCCCTTAAGCCACCTTTAAGATATGTGGTAGACAAAAATACTGGAGGAACTCAGCGGGTGAGTCAGCATCTATGGAGCTCCATAGATGCTGCCTCACCCGCTGAGTTTCTCCAGCATTTTTGTCTACCTTCGATTTTCCAGCATCTGCAGTTCCTCCTTAAACCTTTAAGATATGTGTCTGGTTTGTCATACTTTCCCCTCGCCTTTTACATTGTAATGTCCTTGGAACATCTTTCCAAAGCAAGGTACTTGTTTGGGAGTTGAAGACGTTTACACATACAATGTTTTGACATTTTATGAACAGTCAGTAAAACTAACCACAATACAATCATCAGCACTCAACCATGCGTGATAGAGGGGAAGGTCATGGAAGAACCAGGTGAAGATGGTCATGACTTCCGGTAGGCGGCGCGGCTCTGGCCAGCAGCGGCCTCTGCAGCCTGTCCGCGTTTTTGTTATTTTTGTCTGTGTTTCTGTGTAGTTTTTGTTATTTTATGTCGGGGTGTGTGTGTGGGGGGGCGGGGGGTGGGGTGGGATGATGGGGGAAACTTTTGAATCTCTCCTGCAAACAGACCCGACAGCTCGTCGGGTCTCAGGTGTCGTTGAGGCCGCAACGAGGAGCGGCCTCCAACTGGGAAGAAGTGGGGGACTCGGGTGTGTCGACTCACCGTTGCAGGTCGCGGAGTGGCCGAGTCCGTCTTATAGCCTGTGGTGGAGTGGTGAGGAGCGCTGCTGCTGCTGCTGCTGCGTTGCTGCTGCTGCTGCTGCTGCTGCTGCTGCTGCTGCTGCTGCTGCTACCGGAGAGTCGGAGGCTCCAACGACGGGTCTGTGGACGACGGCACCGGGAGCCCACGGCTTTGATGGAGGGAGATGGCTTCTCAGGGCTCCTGCAACGGCGACTTCTCCCGCCCGGAAGTGCGGGGGGAGCACCAAGAGCTCCTGGAGCGGGGCCTTGACACCACTGCCCCGCGCGGCTTGGAATGGCCGCGGACTCTGCGAGCGCACACCGGGGGCTCCAACACCAAGACCCGGTGTGCGACCTCGCACCACCCGGCGTGGCTTTAATGGCCGCGGGACAATCGCCATCGCCAGCCGGGGGCTATGACTTTGACTCTGACATCGGAGGGGGGAGAGTGCAGTGGAGAGATAAGTTTATTTGGCCTTCCATCACAGCTATGTGATGGATGTTTATGTAAATGTAATTATGTTGTGTCTGGGGTCTATTTTGTGTGTAATGTATGGCTGCAGAAACGGCATTTCGTTTGGACCTCCAGGGGTCCAAATGACAATTAAATTGACTCTGACTCTGACTTGGACTCTGTATTGCTAATTTGCATTTTGGATATTGAGTCCACTAGTCTCTAAAATCTGCTTGTACTTCCTTTCAGCCAGACATTCAGCTGAAATTCAGTGTGATCTTTTTCGGAACAAGAGATTCAGAGCCAAGTAAGTATGTGAAAAGTCTGTCGGTTCAGTAAGTGCTGTTGATGGCACCATTAACAGATCCTTTGTCGCTTTACTGATGATTAAGTATAGCCTGATTGTGTGACAATTGGCTGGCTAGAATTAGCGTAACAAGGCATTTGATTTGAATTACATCTAGTTAATTTTTAAAAGATCTCTGCAGAATTTGTGGGTTTGACAATTATTTAGCCATTTATATAATATTTTTTCTTTTAATGGTAGCGGTTGAGATTTTATTAATCCAGGGGACTCTGAAGAAGGACCCCACCCTGAAACGCCGCCTGAATATATCCTTCCACAGATGCTGCCTGACTTGCTAAATTCCTCCAGCAATTTGTTTGGAGTTCTAGGTATCTGCAGTTTCTTGTGTGTCGACTATGAGAAATGCCTAGGAGCCAGGATAGACCACTGGGTTGGGTGTGTACGAACGAGAGAGTTGGGAAAGTAGAATCAGGGCATGGAGTAGAAATTTTGCTAAACCCTGGCTTAGGACAGTTCAAAAGCTAGAGATTTTTAAAACCTACTTCATATCTTGATGTTAGACAAAAATGCTGGAGAAACTCTCTTTCTAATAAATTCATCGAACATGACTAAAATAATCCGAGATGCCTCATTTAAAACTAAGGAGCTGTATAGGAACTAAGGCTGGCACAGTGGCACAGTGGTAGAGTTGCTGCCTTACAGTGACAGAGATTCAGGTTCGATCCTGACTAAGTCCCCAAACTCAAATTATAGATCCCATAATCAATTATTAAGAAATATTGTGTCTTTAAACTGGCTGATGATAGATTAGTGAGTTGAGTTTGTTGGATGCTATTTTGATGACATCATAGGGAAATACTGTGGTCTAAAATGTCTTAAAGTGATTAGTTATAGTGATGTGCATGATAAATTTTCTTGGATGGTTGTAGATGCCATGTCTAATAATTGGAGAGATGTTACGTTTGAGTCATGGTCCAGTACATTCATCAGTATTAGAATGATCTTCAGTCTGATACATGGATTAGGGGTTTGCACTCTGAACACTATCCAACTTTAGCCCAGTAATATGAATATTGATTTCTCTAACTTCAAGTAACCCCGGCATTCCCTCTCTCTCTATCCCTCCCTCACCCAAGTCACACCAGCTTCTCATTTTCACCCAACAGCTCTTTACTTTGGGAAATGGCGAGTTTCCTTTATCATCGTTACTCTTTTTGCATATCTTTCATTCAGTTCTTTATCTCTCTACATCATCGTCTATATCTCTCGCTTCCCTTTCCCCTGGCTAGTCTGAAGAAGGGTCTGAACCTGAAACATCGCCATTCCCACTTTTATTATCGTTCTTTTATTAAGAGCTAAAAGTGTAACCCGTTAACACCAATCTAGCTTTAGCCTGGCTTGATGTGAATAAATCTTGTTGGAGGTGTGGCTTGGTCACACAAAGATAGGTAGGGATTTCTTTTTTTTTGGCAAAACTGAATAACCTCGCATTGTGAGACAGAATTGTTTCCCATCTAACTGCAGGAGATGCCGTATCTTTCCTTACACCTCATCCTTTCCCACCAGCCAGGGGCCCAAAAAGATATTTCAGGTGAAGCAATGAATCACTTGCATTACTTTCCAGCCAGTAGTGTTCACAATGTGGTTTTCTTTACATTGGGAATATTAGTACCAGATTGGGAGCTTTGTGGAGCACCTGTTGCAGTCCAGAGAAGTGAACCAAAGTTTTCAGTTGTTGGCACTTTAATTCACAATCCCACTCCCATTTTATACTTTCTGCATATGGCCTGCTCCGTTACAATGAGACCCAGTGTAAGGAATAATACCTCATTTTCTGTCTTGGCACTTTGCAGCCTTCTGAACTCAGCACTGAATCTCTAATTTTAGGTAACTTGCTCTTTCTGCCTGTTTCTTCCATTTTGACATAGATTATTTTTCCCTCTAAGCATAGACTGACCTTTTGGGCAAGTCCCACACCTTTGTTGTTAGGTACAGGCTGAAAGGTATCGTTTGATCCAAAATATTGATACATTAAATCATTTTTGTCTCACCCGATCAGTGATATTCCCTTTGTTCAACCCATCCCACCCCGCTCGTTCTCTGTTACTGAAAATCAACTTGTTTTCTTATTTATGGACACGAAGTGCTGGAGTAACTCAACAGGTCGGGCAGCATCTCTATAGACACAAAGTGCTGGAGTAACTCAGTGGGCCTGACCCGCTGAGTTACTACAGCACTTTGTGTATATTGCCTGATCCGCTGAGGTACTCAAACATTTTGTGTCTATTGCCTGACCTGAATATCTCCAGCACTTTGTGTCTTCAAGTCAAGTCAAGTCAAGTTCATTCGTCACACACGCATATGAATGAGATGTGCAGTGAAATGAAAAGTGGCAATGCTTGAGGATTGTGCAAAAAACTACAAAACAGAATGGAACAGAATCAGTAATTACATATTGTGGGAAAAAAAAGAAAAAAACAGCAATTTAAAAAAGACACCACACAGCAGTAAATCGGTACAGTAAGTTAGTCCCTGGTGAGATAGGAGTTTACAGTCCTAATAGCCACCGGGAAGAAACTCCTTCTCATCCTCTCTGTTTTCACATCATGACAACGGAGGCATTTGCCTGACCGTAGCACTGGAACAGTCTATTGCTGGGGTGGAAGGGGTCCCCCACAGTGTTGCTGGCTCTGGATCTGCACCTTCTGATGTATAGTTCCTGCAGGGGGGTGAGTGTAGTTCCCATAGTGCATTCGGCCGAACGCACTACTCTCTGCAGAGCCTTCTTGTCCTGGGCAGAGCAGTTCCCAAACCAGATTGTGATGTTTCCGGACAAGATGCTTTCCACATCCACTGCGTAGAAGCACTGGAGGATCCTCAGAGACACTCAATTGCCTGAGGTGGTAAAGGCGCTGCCTTGCCTTACTCACCAGTGCGGCAGCGTTTGAAGTCCGTCAGATCCTCTGAGATGCGGACTCCCAGGTATTTAAAGCAGCTTACCCTATCCACAGTATCCCCATTTATCTTCAGTGGTGTGTATGTCCTCAGATGTTGTGCCCTCCTAAAGTTCACGATCAGTTCATTACTTTTTTTGACACTCAACAGGAGGCTGTTGTCCTGACAACAGAGTGCCAGATCAGCCACCTCTTCCCGGTAGGCCTTCTCATTATTTTCAGTGATCAGGGCCACCACCACAGTGTCCTCAGCAAACTTGATTATAGAGTTGGAGCTGAACCTAGACACACAGTCATGTGTGTACAGGGAGTACAGTAGGGGGTTGAGGGCGCAACCCTGGGGGGATCCTGTGCTCAGGGTGAGGGTTTTTGATGTGAGGGTCTTCCTCCCATCTTGACTACCTGGGGCCTGGCGGTGAGAAAGTCCAGGACCCAGGCACACAGGGGGGTGTTGAGCCCCAATTACAGCAGCTTCTCAGCAAGTCTGGTGGGGACTATCGTGTTGAAGGATGAACTGAAGTCTATGAACAGCATCGTCACATAACCCCCCTTCTGGCTGTCAAGGTGAGAGAGAGTGGTGTGCAGAACCTGGGAGACCGCATCGTCCGTGGATCTGTGCGGACGGTATGTGAATTGTAGCGGGTCCATGTTGCGAGGGAGGAAGGCGCAGATGTGTTTCTTTACCAGCCTCTCAAAGCATTACATGACTACCGAGGTGAGGGCCACTGGACGGTAGTCATTCAGACAAGCTGGAGAGGCATTCTTTGGTACAGGTACAATGATGGATCTTTTGAAGCAGGCAGGGACCACGGACTTGGCCAGAGATGCTGCCTGATCCGCTGAGTTACTCCAGCATTTTGTGTCCATCTTTGGTATAAACCAGCATTTGCAGTTCTTTGTTTCTACATTTTGTTGGAAACCCATGTCAGTTTGAGTGACGAGTGGATAAACCTGAAGCGGATTACGCACTGTTATTGGGGATTATGACAGTGACAGAGCTCAAGACAACATTATAGGAATCCAATGGTAGTAAAGAGTCAATTGCCCCAAGCTCTACTGCTGTAGATAGAACTGTCACAAACAGTAATTCATTGAAGTGAAAAGAGCAGTATCCTTTAGAAAATCTGTTTGGCAAAACGTTTTAGTTTTGTTTGCAAAGGCAGATAAACTAGAAGAGTTGTACATCAAATTTGTCGCAATTGCTACCCATTTATCACAATGTGTGTGATGTGTTGATGCATTTGTACACAAATTAGGTCATATTTGTGTAATTATTTATATTAATTTGCTCTATAAGATTCACAAGTGATCATCCCTGTCAAACCAAACAAATCTTTCCATTGATATGGAATCTGCAATGTAGAGGTTTGTCATTTTTATTTGACGTATTTAAAATGACTTTGTATCTTTCATCGTGTGATTTTTCTGGGCAAGGAAGAGGAAATAGAAATAAACAGACGTCTCTACCATTACATCCTACAAATCGGACACAAAATGTGGCATCAGAGCAGTTTCAGGACCTTAGATTTCATTTTCTTTGTTGTTCATTCCCGCAGATGGTCAATTCAATCGGTAACATTTCTGGTGCCAGTGGTCATGTTGTCAGTTTAAACCAAGTTCTGAGATTTAAGGACGCGAGTGAACGAATGAATGCAAATACTTACTACATAAAGATCGTTGACAAAGTTACAAAGTATCTGTGCTAGGCCCCCCTTTATTCCCCCTCCTCCCCCTCCCTCACAGCGGTCCCCCACATGCCGGGTCCTGCATTTTTCATCCTCCTCTCTCACGGCGGTCCCTCCACACCGGGACTTCCTTTGTTCCTTCCCCTGGCAGCGGCGTCCTCACTTCCATATGGTCTGTCCTCGTCCGTCGGTCGGCGCCATCATCGACCGGCGCACTGACCTCTCCACTATTGCTGCGAGGTCTTCCCCGGGCGCCTCCGTGGCGCTGACCCAGGCCCCAGCCACGGGCTTCGCCGACCCAGGCTCCATCAACACCATTGGCCACGGGCTCCGACTCGCGAGGCTCTGGCCTCAGATTCTCAGCGGTCTGCGGGCAGCCGTCATCATCTCACTCGACAGTGTCGAGTAGTGCTGGTGAAGTGCTACATTGTGAAGATACCTTCTTATGCTGCAGTATTACACTGAGGCTTTGTCCTCATATTGCTATACATTATACGGATAATAAAAATGCAATGGGCCCATTATGAAGAGTCATGAAAGAAGTAATTTATTTTCCCATGTTTTTTCCTTGGAAATTTGGAAAAACTGGGAGGTTTGCCAATCCAAGACTATCCATCAACCAAATATGAATGTTGAAACCAGTGTGACATGTAACATTACATTGAGGCTTTGTCTTGAGATTGCAGTAATTCAGATGGACGTGAATGATCCACAGTGTACAATTATGAAAGGAAGAGAAGATCTCTTCCAGTGTTTTTGTCAGCCTTCCCTGTCAGCTAAATCCACAAAATAATCTTAAGGTTGTTTGTGGAACCTGGAAACATAGAAGCATAGAAACATATATAGATCATTGAATTTTAGATATTTACTAGACCAAGTGCACCCCCAATGGTGTGATCCCCCAACCCAATATTCCACCATGCACCCGTCTCCTCTAACGGAACTGAAGCTATTCCCAAATGTAAGATTCCAGCACTCCCCTGCCTCCCTGAGCAGTGGATTAAAAAAAAAATTCCAATTGCACCTCCCCTGCCTGCTGCAGCAGTGAAAAGTTCAGAGTGTTCCTGTCTTGCAACTTTGTTTTGAAGTGTGTTGGAAGCTGATAGGAAGGAGCAGCCGTCAACGAATCAAAAGGCAGAAAGGCAGCCGGACGGACGGATGGCAGGCGGCAGCCACAGACTTTTATATAATAATAGATGGATAGATAGATGGCACAGAAGGTGTATCTCGGCCCATGATACCAATATTAGTTTCAAATAAATTCTGCAGCAAAATAAACAATTGCTTCTGCCCATTAGAAATAATACTAAAATGGGTGCTATCATAGACAGTGAAAATGGTTGACACTAAAACCTATGTCTTCTGTTCTTGATTCCACCACTTTGCTTAAAAGACTGTGTTTACCCTGTTTATTCTTCTCATGACCTAATACACCTCTATAAGATCACCCGTCATCCTCCTGTATTCCAAGGAATAAAGTCAGTCTGCTCAACCTCTCACTATAGCTGAGGCCCTCCAGTCCTGGCAACATCCTTATAAATCTTCTTTGCACTCTGTTCAGCTTAACCAAAACTGAACACAATACTGTAAATGTGGCCTCACCAATGTCTTGTACAACTGCAATATGACCTCCCAACTGCTGAACTCAACACTCTGACTGATGAAGGCCAAAGTTCCAAAAATCTCTTGACCACCCTATCTACCTATGATGGCACTTTCAAGGAACTATGAACATGCACTCCTAGATACCTCTGCTCTACAATGAGAGTGGTCCAAATAATAGCTCATGGAGTTTAATTCAGATAAGTATGAGGGGCTGCATTTTGGGAAGTCATACCAGAATCTTCATAGTGAATAGTAGGGCACTGGGGAGTGTTGTAGATCAGAAGGATTTAGGAGTATGTTCATAATTCCCTGAAAGTGACGTCGTGGGTAGATAGTGAAGAGGGTTTGGGGCACCCTGGCCTTCATCAGGAATGGAATTGAGTATGGAGGTTGGGGCATTATGTTACAATAGTACGAGACTTTGATTAGGCCCAATTTGGCGTATTATGTTCAGTTTTCATCACCCCGCTATAGCAAGGATGCCATTAAGCTGAGTAGAGCGCAGAGAAGATTTACGCATTACGAGTCAAGAGTGGTTAATTGACAGGTTGAGGTGTGATTTTATCAAGCTGTATAAAATCAAGATGTTTAAAATAAGGATTTGAGTATAGGAGCAGGGAGTTTCTGCTGCAGTTGTACATGGTCTTGGTGAGACCACACCTGGAGTATTGCGTACAGTTTTGTCTCCTAATCTGAGGAAAGACATTCTTGCCATAGAGGGAGTACAGAGAAGGTTCACCAGACTGATTCCAGGGATGTCAGGACTTTCATATGAAGAAAGACTGGATAGATTCGGCTTGTACTCACTAAAATTTAGAAGATTGAAGGGGGATCATATAGAATTTTACAAATTCTTAAGGGGTTGGACAGGCTAGATGCAGGAAGATTGTTCCCGATGTTGGGGAAGTCCAGAACAATGGGGCACAGTTTAAGGATAAGGGGGAAATCTTTTAGGACCGAGATGAGAAAAACATTTTTCACACAGAGAGTGGTGAATCTGTGGAATTCTCTGCCACAGAAGGTAGTTGAGGCCAGTTCATTGGCTATATATAAGAGGGAGTTAGATGTGGCCCTTGTGGCTGAAGGGACCAGGGGGTATGGAGAGAAGGCAGGTACAGGATACTGTTGGATGATCAGCCATGATCATATTGAATGGCAGTGCAGGCTCGAAGGGCCGAATGGCCTACTCCTGCACCTATTTTCTATGTTTCTATGTTTCTATGTAAGAGAGGAATACAGTAGATAGGGTGAATGCTCAGCCTTCTTCTCAGGGCAGTGGAATCAAGAACTAGTAGGCATAGGTTTAAGGTGAGAGGGGAATGGTTTAACAGGAACCTGAGAGGCAACCTTATCTCACAATAAATGATTGATAAATAGAATGAGCTGCCAGAGGAAGTGGTTGAGGTAGATACAATAACAACATTTAAAATATATTTGGACGGGTACATGGATAGGAAAGACTGAGAGCGATATGGCCAAACATAGGCAAATGGGACAAGCTTAGAGGGGAGCATATTGGTCAGCATGGATGAGTTGGGTTGAATCTCTCTATAACTCTAATAAGATAGGACAACAGACTGCACTCATCATTGAAAATCAAAAAAATTGTGGTTGCTGGAAATTTTAAATAAAAAAAGAAAATGCTGCAATATCCATGGAAAGTTAATCTTCTGAGCCAAGGAGGTTTTTGATAAAGGGTCCTGGATTTGAAATTTATCTTCCTCTTTCCTCTTTTGCCGTCTAATCTGTTGAGTGTTTCCAGTGTTTTTTTGTTTTCCGTCTGCACCTATCAATGTCTCCAGTGGTAGCGCACACAGATATCAATTCACACCACCACTCTGATTGCATATTCATATTTGGTTAATACACTACCTATCTCTCCCAAAATTCCAGTGAAGAACCATGGATAGAAATGACCAATTTCAAGGTTTACACCAACTTAAAATGGTATCCAAAACCTTGGTCACTTCATGAGTGTGTTCATATCTCAAAAACTCCATCAAAATACTTGTGTCTTATGTTAAAACCCATTATTTATTAGAAACTGATCTCTAACCTTTCACAAATATTTAGATATTAGCACCATTTTAATCCTTTTATTTCAGTTATTTTTCTTTCTAGCCAAGAATAGTAACTTTTTTTAGAGGAAGTTATTTTCTCAGCAAAGGTTATGGGTTTTGTTTTTAAGAGAAAAAAATAACAAGCACATAAAAGTCCAAAGTTGATTTATATATTTTTATGCTGACCATTGCAGCCTCAGGATGTCCTAAGGCTTTTTATATCCATGGAGATGCTTTTGAATTGTTGTCACTGTTGAAATATAGGATTCATGGCAACTAATTTGTTTGCAACACAGTACCACAAGCAGCGTTTGGAAGCAGGAATAGACACAAGGGCTCTTGAGACTGGTGCTTCAGGATTATGTTTATTATTGTTACATGTATCGAGGTACAGTGAAAGGATTTATTTTGCATGCTATTAAAAAAAATCAGATATACCGAACATAGAAACAATCAGTTCAAAATCAAGTACAATAGAAAGAGCAAAGGGGAAATACACTATAGTTCTCAACATTAAAACACATTGTAGCACATCAGTTCCTTAGATCAGTCTGAAGATGGTTTTCGACCTGAAACATAACCCATTCCTTCTCTCAAGAGATGCTGCCTGTCCCGGCTGAGTTACTCCAGCATTTTGGTCTAACTTTGATTTAAACCAGCATTTGCAGTTCTTTCCTACACTGTTCATAGAAACATAGAAACATAGAAAATAGGTGCAGGAGGAGGCCATTCGGCCCTTCGAGCCAGCACCGCCATTCATTGTGATCATGGCCGATCGTCCCCTATCAATAACCCGTGCCTGCCTCCTCCCCATATCCCTTGACTCCACTAGCCCCTAGAGCTCTATCTAACTCTCGCTTAAATCCATCCCGTGATTTGGCCTCCACTGCCCTCTGTGGCAGGGAATTCCATGAATTCACAACTCTCTGGGTGAAAACGTTTTTTCTCACCTCAGTCTTAAATGATCTCCCCTTTATTCCAAGATTGTGGCCCCTGGTTCTGGACTCACTCAACATTGGGAATATTTTTCCTGCATCTAGCTTGTCTAGTCCTTTTATAATTTTATATGTTTCAATAGACTCCCCCTCATCCTTCTAAACTCCTATACAATACAAGCATAGTCTTTTCAATCTTTCCTCATATGACAGTCCCGCCATCCCAGGGATCAATCTCGTGAACCTACGCTGCACTGCCTCAATCACAAGGATGTCCTTCCTCTAATTAGGAGACCAAAACTGTACACAATACTCCAGATGTGGTCTCACCAGAGCCCTATACAAGTACAGAAGAACCTCTTTACTCCTGTATTAAAACCCTCTTGTTATGAAGACCAACATTCCATTAGCTTTCTTCACTGCCTGCTGTACCTGCACGCCAAACTTTCAGTGACCGATGTACAAGGACCGGTGTACAATGGGGTTAGGTTAGGTGTTACCTAACCTAAACCCATTGAGATAATAATCTGCCCCCTTGTTTTTGCCGCCAAAGTGGATAACTTCACATTTATCTATATTATACTGCATCTGCCACGCATCTGCCCACTTACTCAACCTGTCCAGGTCACCCTGCAACCTCCTAACATCCTCTTCACAGTTCACACTGCCACCTAGCTTTGTGTCATCTGTGTCACTTGCTAGTGTTGCTCCTAATTCCCTCTTCCAAATCATTAATATATATGATAAACAGTTTCGGCCCCAACAACGAGCCTTGCGGCACTCCACTCGCTGCTGCCTGCCATTCTGAAAAGGATCCGTTCACTCCTACTCTTTGCTTCCGGTCTGCCAACTAATTTTATATCCATGTCACCACCCTACCACCAATACCATTTGCTCTAATTTTAGTCACCATTCTCCCATGCGGGACCTTATCAAAGGCTTTCTGAAAGTCTAGACACACTACACCACTAGATACACTGTTCCTTAGAAAAAGTTCAATGTCCTCATTGTGGTCGAGGAGAATCAAACAGTACCCTAGTTTATGGAAGGATCATTCAGACGCCTAATAACAGCTAATGTAATCCCACTTTTTAAGAAAGGCGGGAGAGAGAAAACAGGGAATTATATACCTGATATCAGTGGTGAGGAAGATGCTGGAGTCAATTATAAAAGATGAGATAGCCGCACATTTGGATAGCAGTAACAGGATCGGTCCAAGTCAGCATGGATTAACGAAGGGGAAATCATGCTTGACTAATCTTTTGGAATTTTTTTAAGATGTAACTTGGAAAATGGACAAGGGAGACCCAGTGGATGTAGTGTACCTGGATTTTCAGAAAGCATTTGATTAGGTCCCACATAGGAGATTCGTGGGAAAAATTAGGGCACATGGTATTGGGGGTAGAGTGCTGACGTGGATAGAGAAGTGGTTGGCAGACAGGAAACAAAGAGTAGGGATTAACAGGTCCCTTTTAGAATGGCAGGCAGTGACTAGTGGGGTACCGCAAGGCTCGGTGCTGGGACCGCAGCTTTAGCTTTGCCCACTAATCTCCTATGTGGGACCTTATCAAATGCTTTCTGAAAGTCCAGGCACACTACATCCACTGGCTCTCCCCACCACCGATGTCAGGCTAACTGGTCTATAACTCCGTTTTTCTCTCTGCCGCCTTTCTTAAAAAGTGGGATAGCATTAGCTACCCTCCAATCCACAGGAACTGATCCTAAGTCTATAGAACATTGGAAAATTATCACCATTGCATCCACGATTTCTAGAGCCACTTCCTTAAGTACCCTGGGATGCAGACCATCAGGCCCTGGGGATTTATCAGCCTTCAGTCTATCGAACACCATTTCCTGCCTAATGTGGATTTCCTTCAGTTCCTCCGTCACCCCAGGTCCTCTGGCCACTACTATATCAGGAAGATTGTTTGTGCCTCCTTAGTGAAGACGGATCCAAAGTACCTGTTCAACTCATCTGCCATTTCCTTGTTCCCCATAATAAATTTACCTTTTTTAGTCTTCAGGGGTCCAACTTTGGCCTTAACTAATTTTTTTCCTCTTCACATACCTAAAGTAGCTTTTACTATCCTGCTTTATATCCTTCAAAAGAACTGCAAAAATACTGCAGATACTGTAATGTGTTAAAAAAAAAAAGAATATATAGAAATACCCTAAAGGTCATAGATCATCGGAGAAGAGAGAACCATTGAGAGGCAGATAATGTTTGAACACTTTTTAATTGAATGTTTTACTAAAATACAAAACAATACTGTATTCAAATCATAATTTAAATGTAAATAGGCTTTGGTGAGCATTCAATCTAACCCCTTGCGAATGTAGTTTTTTTTTAATCTGCCTTTTCAGATTGTACTGAATGTAGCAGCTTGTTATTCAGATAAGTTACTATCCATTAGCTTCCGTGAGTTCTGAAGAAGAATCTTGAACCGAAACATCATCCATTCCTTCTCTCCAGAGATGCTGCCTGTCTCGCTGAGTTACTCCAGCATTTTGTGTCTATCTTCGGTGTAAACCAGCATCTGCAGTTCCTTCCTACACAGCATAGAAACTATATCTATAATAAAACATTTAAAAGACATTTGGACAAGTACAAGGATAGAAGAGATTAGAGAGATATTGGCCAATTGCAGGAAGGTGGGGTTAATGTGGATGGGACATCTTTGTCGGCATGGGCAAGTTGGGTTGAAGGGTCTGTTTCAATGCTGTATGACTCCATGACTCTGAACAGGTGCTTTGGCCCTCTGAGTCCATCCACATGCCCATCAAATGGCTATCGACATTAATCCCATTTACAAATAAATATCCTCCCCACATTCCAATCAACTCTATCCAGAGTCTAACATTTTCAATAACATAGTAAATAGGTGCAGTAGTAGGCTATTCGGCCCTTCGAGCCAGCACCGTCATTCAATATGATCATGGCAATCATCCAAAATCAGTACCCCTTTCCGGCTTTTCCCCTTTATTCCTTGATTCCCTCAGCCCTAATTGGGAAATGGGAGGAAATGGGCCCACAGGAGGAACATGCCAATGCCCCACCCATCCAGCCTGGGTTCAGACATGACCTCCAATGTCACTGGAGTTGTGAGACAGCAGCTCGCTGTGCCACTGTGCCTGAGATCCTGAACATTGAGTGCCTGCTAAAGACGCCAATTCTCTGTTTCTTATGCTACTGCAGCAGTTTAAAGAAATTAAATCACACTCATGAAAAAATGATTGAGGAATAGTTTGTCATTTTATAGATTTCATTAATTCTACCTCTTGGCCTTGGACACATTAATACAATCATTCTATGGTTGCAGCGTGGTATAAATTGTACTTATTTGAAGAATGAGGAAGCACGCTGTGAATTCAAAGAAGTTATATAAAATCAACATCCAATGTATTTATTTGCTTTCTTGCCTGAATTGACGACATCATGGATAATTTAATTCCATTCAATGAGTCATTTCTATTAATGGCAGCTGTCTGATTGTTTGTTTTAAGTCTGATAAAATGCTGATATTATTGACCTATTCCTCACAAGCAATCGTTACGTTATTAGCTATTGTGGTATTATGAATTTTATTATCAAATTTAGCAGGAAACAACAAAAATGTAAAACTAAAATGAATATATTGCCACAATCATATTTATTCTATTATGATGATTTTGTAAAACAAGCAAACCAGCCATCACCTTCTGCTGCTTGTTATGACAAGCTTTCTTATTTTTAATGCAGTTCTGTAATTCAATAATTCTCCTGTGCACAGTAAACAACAGCATAGCAGCATGTGGCAAAGTGAAAGTGCATTTTATTATTCACCATGAACTATTCTTCTCTAGCTACAGTATATCAATCATTATATGATATCGTTCAATCCAGTGGAGGTCATGCTGTCATTGCAATTTGGTTGCAATAAGTCAGTTTGAACATAGGCTGAAACCTTCTCTCCCCATTCATAGCCAATTCCTCCCGTTGTGCTGTAGCGTTGTGGATACATGGTGATCCCAGTATAACAGGTCCGCATATACATCTGTCTGTCTGTCTGTCTGTCTGTCTGTCTGTCTGTCTGTCTGTCTGTCTGTCTGTCTGTCTGTCTGTCTGTCTGTCTCTCTCTCTCCCTCTCTCTCTCACTCTCCCTCTGTTTGTCTGTCTCTCTCTCTCTCTCTCTCTCTCTCTCTCTCTCTCTCTCTCTCTCTCTCTCTCTATCTCTCTGTCTGTCTGTCTGTTCTTTATCTATCATACGATCCTCAGTCATCCAGTGTACAACACAAAGAATCCTACACATTTCTTTAGGTATAAAAAGGGCAGCATAGAGGTGTGGTTAGAAGAGCCACTGCCTTGCAGCACCAGAGACCAGAGTTCAATCCTGACCTGTCTGTGTGAATCTGCACGTTCCTCCTGTGTCTACTGGATTTCCCTCACATCTGAAAGATGTGTGGGTTGGTAGTCTAATTGGTCACTGTATATTCTCTTGAGTGTACATTGTAGGTAAGTGGTGGAACCTGGGAGGAGCTGATGAGAATATGTGGAGAATAAAATGGTATTGATGTAGGACTAGTAAAAATGTGTGGTTGATAGGTTGCACTTGGTGGGCCAAAGGGCCTATCACTGAACTGTAACTCTCTATACTATATGATTCTAATGGAAGAAATATATAACACCAAAAATATACAACACACAGGTTCAGGTCTATCTCTGAACAATAACTCTTTGTAATATCTGACTAACTTAAGTAATATATCATAATCATAATCATAATCATTAGCCAAGTATGTTTTGCAACATATGAGGAATTTGATTTGCCATAATTCCTCTAAATACCATTAAAAAGCAACAAAACACACAAAATACATTTTAACATAAACATCCACCACAGTGACTCCTCCACATTCCTCATTGTGATGGAAGGTGAATAAAAGTTCAATCTCTTTCCTTCTTTGTTCTCCCACGAACGGGGGCCTTGAGCCTTCCGTTGACGGGACAATCTTGGCTCCTGTAGCCGGCAGTGGGCCCTCTGTGTTGGGACGATCAAGCTCCTGCATCGGGGGGGATCTCAACTCCCCCGCGCCAGGCGATCTGCCCTGGGTCAGGGCTGGTTGAAACCTTCTGCGACTGGAGCTTCCCGACATCAGTCTCTACACGAGACTGCGAGCTGCACGATGTTGAAATCCGCAGGAGCAGATCCCAGACATCGGATTGGCTCCAATGGGAAGTCCACGTACCTGCGGAGGGGCTCAAAACCAGTCCCGAGCAAGGACCAGCTCCACATTGTTAGGCCGCAGAGCGACTGGAGATACGATCCAGAAAACAATCGCATCTCCGGCAAGGTAAGAGATTGAAAAAATGTTTCCCCCGATCCCCTCCCCCACCTCCCACAAAAAACAAACCAAAGGCCATTAACACAAACTTTTAAAACACACTAAAAATAACAAAAAAAGACGAAAAGGCAGACAGACTGTTACCGTGCGGCAATATAACAACATAAGTAAGGCCTACCCAAAATGTCACCTATCCATGTCCTCCAGAGATGCCTTTAGAGGCACATGATAAACACATGATAAAATAGGCCAAAGTCACCATGGTTTTGTTCAGGGGAGATCTGTTGGAATTCTTTGAGCAAGTAACAAGCAAGATAGAAAAAGGAGAACCTCAGCGAGTGAGGCAGCATCTATGGTAAGTTGCTGCACGTGAGGCTCCTAAACAAGATAGAAGACTATGGTATTAGGGGTAGGTACTATGTGTAGGAAAGAACTGCAGATGCTGGTTTAAATCGAAGGTAGACACAAAATGCTGGAGTAACTCAGTGGGACAAGCAGCATCTCATGAGAGAAAGAATGGGTGACGTTTCAGATCAAGACCCTTCTTCAGATGGGTACGAGCATGGTTAGAAGACTGGCTGACTGGCAGAAGGCAATGATTGGGGATAAAGGAAGGCAAATGCAAGGTTGGCATTTATTTTGAGAGGGCTAGAATATAAAAACAGCAATGTAATGGTGAGGCCTTATAAGGCAACGGTCGACCACATTGGAGTATTTTGCGCAGTTTTGGGCAGCATATCTGGGGAGGGATGTGCTGGCGATGGAGAGGGTTCACAGGAGGTTTACGAGAATGATCCCAGGGATGACTGGGTTAACGTATGAGGAGCATTTGATGGCTCTGGGTATTTAGAAGTATGGAGTTTAGAAACTAAACTCTGGATTTTAGAAGTAAAAGGGAGAATCTCATTGAAGCTCACCAATTAATAAAAAGCCTAGATAGAGTAGATTTGGTAGTGGGATAGTCTGGGACAAGAGGGTACAGCCTCAGAATAATAGGACATACCTTTATAATGGAGAGAAGGAGGAATTTCTTTAGCCAGAGGGTGGTGTATCTGTGGAATTCATTGCCATAGATGGCAGTGGAGGCCAAGTCATTGGGTATCTTTAAAGCATAGATTGACAGACTTCATTACCCTTAACATCAACCATCCCTCTCCCTCAACAGATGCTGCTTGAACTGCTGAGTTCTTCTTTCAGTTTATTTTTATACCACACATTTTTATAAATCTGTTCAATGAGCAGGTATATATAGAACGACTTAATCAAACAATTTAAACATAATAAAATATTAATGCAAAAGTGATTTAATAAATGTATATATATGAAATAAACATTTATATTATTAAAGTAAAAATAAATAACTGTCTTCAATTATCTTTGTAATTCAGTTGGCAAGCACATTCAGTGGAATAAACTTGTGCTAAATGAGCACACAGAGCAATAGAGTTACAGAACCAGCATGGATTTAAGAATGAGTCTAAGAATTGAGCTGGATTCAAGATCTGTGCATATCTTACCTCTTGAGCAATCCATTCTTCCATGTTGCAGTTCGGATGTGTTTCTCTGGAACAGGCTGTTTGTCAGGGTTCCCTGAAGTACTGCTGTCAGTAATATTTGGCCTTTAACATTGCACATTAATTTTGTCCATTTTTGAATTTTGACATGGTTAATCAATGGGAAAACATCAACTTGCACATTTGAAATATCATGGAGTCATGCAGCATGGAAACAGGCTCTTTGTCCCATTAAGACCAAACTGTCCACTAAGTCCCCATTTACTAATCTTAATTTATTCTCTCTCCCCTTGCTCATCAACTCCCCAAGAATCTACCACTCACAGCGGGGGCAATTTATTCTAGCAATCAATCTCCCAAGGGTGGCACAGTGGACAGTGGTAGAGTTGCTGCCTTAAAGCGCCAGAACCTGAGTTCGATCCCGACTACAGGTGCTGTCTGTACAGAGTTTGTACATTCTGCCTGTGACCGTGTGGGTTTTCTCTGGGTGCTCCAGTTTCCTCCAAAGGCATACAGGTTTGTAGGTTAATTGGCTTCGGTAAAAATTGTTTAAAAATGCCCCTTGTCGGCCAGATTCGATGGGCCGAAGGGCCTGTTTCCGCACTGTATCTCTCGTCTAGAGTCTTTGGGATGTGGGAAGAAATCGGAGCACCTATAGGAAAGCTACATGACCACAGGGAGAATGTGCAAACTCTATGCAGAAGGCAATGGAGGTGAGGATTGAACCACATCAACGGAGCTATGAGTCAGCAGCTCTGCTGGTAGTGTTAAGGTACCAACCAAGCCATGTCTTGGTAGCACTCAGATGGAGTTATAACATTGGTTCTTGCCTATTATAGACTTGTTGTGAGATCCTGAAGGAATGCTACATTGCTGGAAGCACCGATTTGCAGTTAGAAAGATATAATCAATGGGCTGGAACTTGCCTGGAATTTCCATGATGATTTGCAAACATTTATCCACTGCCAGTGTTGGCAAGTTTAGATTCCCACGAGCACCCTGACGACTGTTTCCTAGCTGTACACAAAATTAAGTCCACTAGTAAATCATGAACACGTTTTGGGGAAAGTGTCTGTTGAACCAAGGCCAAGTCTAACCAGGATCAGGGACAGAGAGCCCATCTGGCTGAATAAATAGTTACAACTAAACAATGAGTATTGAACAAATAATGAATCATGAATTAAAGTTATTATGATGTTTTTAACTGTTAGAAGGTTTTTTTGTGCTGGTAGAGCTGTTGTGTCATAGTGCCAGAAACCTGGGTTTGATCCTGACCATGCAGGATTGTCGGTTAATTGTCCTCTGTAGATCCCCCCCCCCCCCCCCCCCCCAGTGGGATAAGATAGAACAAATGTGAACAGGTGATCAATGGTTGACGTGGACTTGGGTGGGCCGAAGGATCTGCTTTCATACTGTATTTTTCCAGGGGAGTTTTTTCAGTTTACGAATGTTTCATGTTCAAAATCCTTGACAGCTTTAGCAGCTGGCAAAATTTGGCAGCATAGGTTTGTCAGTTAGCAAGATTTATTTCAGCCATATAATGGGTGAAGATTGTTCTTAGCTGCCAGCTGGACACTGATATGTTGGACCTCTCCTGGCAAAGTCTCATCTTTGTAGGGCTACACTCCTGGCAAGGTCTCATCTTTGTAGGGCTACATGTTAATCCCAGCTTTATCAGGCAATTGAATTATCCTATCACCAACTAGAGAGTGATCCTGACCTACCGTCTACCTCATTGGAGACTCTTGGACTAACTTTAATCGTACTTCACTAGACTTTATCTTGCACTAAACATTATGAATGAATGAATTAATGAATGTATGATTGAATGAATATGTATGTACACATACAAGGAATTTGCCTTGGTGCTCCGCTCAGATTCAGATTCAGATTCAATTTTAATTGTCATTGTCAGTGTACAGTACAGAGACAACGAAATGCATTTAGCATCGCCCTGGAAGAGCGACATAGCAAATGATTTGAATAAATAATAATAAGTGTCCGAGGGGGGGGTGGTGGTGATTGGCAGTCACCGAGGTACGTTGTTGAGTAGAGTGACAGCCGCCGGGAAGAAGCTGTTCCTCGACCTGCTGGTTCGGCAACGGAGAGACCTGTAGCGCCTCCCGGATGGTAGGAGGGTAAACAGTCCATGGTTGGGGTGAGAGCAGTCCTTGGCGATGCTGAGCGCCCTCCGCAGACAACGCTTGCTTTGGACAGACTCAATGGAGGGGAGCGAGGAACCGGTGATGCGTTGGGCAATTTTCACCACCCTCTGCAATGCCTTCCGGTCGGAGACAGAGCAGTTGCCATACCATACTGTGATGCAGTTGGTAAGGATGCTCTCGATGGTCATAAGTAACCACACGGCATACAGTAACAATTAAGAATAATACATAAAACATTAATCATTAATAATAAAACATTACAGTTTAAACATGTTAATGAAATAAAATACCAGAGAAAAGGAAGGCTACAGACTTTTGGTTATTGAGTAGAGCTACAGCTCGTGGAAAAAAGCTGTTTTTAATGTCTGGCTGTGGCAGTTTTGACAGTCTGGAACCACCTTCCAGAGGGAAGTGCTTCAACGAGTTTGTGGCCAGGGTGAGAGGGGTCAGAGATGATCTTACCCGCTCGCCACCCGGCCTTTGCAGTGTACAGTTCGGCAATGGAGGGAAAGTTGCAGCCAACAACCTTCTCAGATGATCAGCCGATTCGCTGCAGCCTCCGGATGTCATACTTGGTGGCTGAGCCAAACCAGACCATGATGGAGAAGGTGAGAGGCAGAGGGCCATATAGAATTGGACCATCACTGCCTGTGGCAGATTGTGTTCCCTCAGATGCCGCAGGAAGTACATCCTCGGTTGGGCATTTTTGACTGTGGAGTCGTTGGTGGCCCTTGGAGATGATGGTTCCAAGGAACTTAAAAGACTCCGCAGATGTGACTGTGGTGTTGTTGATGGTGAGTGGGGGTGGGGAGGGGAGCTCTCTTAAAGTCTACTATCAATTCCACTGTCTTAAGAGCATTGAGCTCCAGGTTGTTACGAAGGCACCAGGATGCCAGCTGTGTCACTTCCTGTCTGTAGGCAGATGCCTCCCCATCCTGGATCAGTCCAATCAGGGTAATATCATAATTAATTTCAGCTGGGCCAGCACGTCTTTCAAAGGTCTTCATGAATTCCCTTTATCTTGAATCTGCACAAGGTGGACTGGATAGCACACAACAAATAGAAAGCTTTGCGCTGTACCTCAGTACATGTGACAACATTAAACTAAACTAAACTAAACTGATTGCTAGAAGATAGACACAAAATACTGAACTCAGCGGGACTGGCAGCATCTTTGGACATAAGGAATGCGTGACATTTCGGGTCGAGACCCTTCTTCAGACCCGAAAGAACACCCATTCCTTCTCTCCAGAGGCTGCCTGTCCCGCTAAGTTACTCCATCATTTTTTGTCTATCGTTAGCTTAAACCAGCATCTGCAGTTCCTTCCTAAACTAATTGCTAGCAAGCCAACATCAGGGATAGACGCAGTCTGAAGAAGGGTTTCGGCCCGAAACATCGCCTATTTTCTTCGCTCCATAGATGCTGCTGCACCCGCTGAGTTTCTCCAGCAATTTTGTGTACCTTCAGGGATAGACAAAAGTGTTTTTCAGTGCATCACGCAGGTTCTGGTCCTTCCTTCAAGCACAAAACGTCTTTTAATTTTCTTTGTCGATTATGGTCTCAGGTTGTGGACAATGTAGCTGCCATTTTTATCAGATTAGTAGCAGTATTCGCATATTAGAAAGTAATTATTTTGGAAAAATGATGGGAAAGGTAAATCGTAAGGCAGGGAATTAATGTGCACTCTTTATTCCCAATGTTGTGTAGTCAATGAGAAAAAAGAGTGATGAACAGAATCCAAACGGTAGCTAATTCTTCGCACCCTGGAGTGTCAGATACTGAGGGGAGACCTGATAGAAGAAAATAAAGTTATGAGAAGCAAAGATAGGTAAACAGGCAGGATCTTTTTCTCAGGGTAAACATAGCAAAGATTCGGTGCCAGAGTGTGGCCCAGCGTAAATTGAAGGCACAACACCTCATATTTCTCTTGGGTAGTTTACACCCCGGCGGTATGAACATTGACTTCTCTAATTTTAGGTAGGACTGGCTTTCTCCCTCCTTCCCAGCTCTCCCACATAGCCTACTGCCTCCGCCTCTTCCTTCCTCACCCCCCCCCCCCCCCCCCCCCCCCCCAACATCAGTCTGAAGAAGGGACTCTACCCGAAACGTCGCCTACTCCTTTTCTCCATAAATGCTGCCTCACCCACTGAGTTTCTCCAGCATTATTTGCTGACTAAAGATTATAGGGCATAGCTTTAAGGTGAGAGGGGCAAAGTTTAAAGAGGATGTGCCAGGCTCATGGAGGCTTTGAAGAGTCAGGAAGTGAGCCACCTATTAAAGTCTACATGGCCCGGATGCTGCCCTTTCAGAAATAACGTGGGTATTACTTGTCTAGTTAAATATCCAGTCTGTGGTTTGGAAGACATCCGGGGGTACACTTTTGGTGCCATTATTTAAGCAGAAGGAAAGTGAATGAACTCTTTCATGCTTTAACCTGTGACTTACATAAAGCGGAATGTTACCTGCTACTTCCCACTCATGTCTAGACACCATCAAAGACTGTTTTGTGCATTTTCATTTTCAATTAAGATGAGGTTTCGCATTCAATGGCTTGAACAAAATGTGAATTCTGCTTTGGGTGGCAAAGTCTTGGAAATAAGATTAAACTGGTCATTCCTCCCATCTCTATCCTAATGCTTAACTGGAGGCATCACCAACCCAGACACAAGGAACTCCAGGTGCAGGAATCTTGAGCAATATACAAAATGCTTGAGGAACTCAGTGGGTCAGGCAGTATCTGCGGAGGGAATGGAAAGACGACGTTTTAGGTCCGGATCCTTACTCAGACTCTGAAGTTGAGTCCTGACCCGAAACATAATTTGTCCACCCCTTTCACAGATACCTGTCTGATCCACTGAGTTCCTCCAATGCTTTGTGTTTTATTGTACAGAAGTCACAACTGCACTGGCAGAGCTTGACTCAGATGTGACTGGTGCTACGACTGGTGTACCAAGAGAACCTACAATGCCTGCCATGTCTAACGTACTTGAACCATAAATGAAATGTTATCATTGGTTGACTTAGAATAATTTAGAAGTTATTTTTAAAGTAACAATATTATGAAACCAGACAGTTATGAGAGGAATAGATAGAACCTATTTCCCAGTTAATATCCAACACAAGAGGGTGTGGCTTTAAGGTGAGTGGGACAAAGTACAAAGGCGATATGCAAGGCAAGTTTTTTTGCACGGAGGGTGGTGGATGCCTAGAATGTGCTTCTGGGAGTGGTGGTGGAGGCAGATACGTTCATGGCATTTGGGTTTTGGATAGGCACATGAATATGCAAGTAAATTAGTGATATGAATCATGTGCAGGAACATAAGAGTTGGCATCATGTTTGACACAGACATTGTGGGCCAAAGGGCCTGTTCCTGTGCTGTACTGTGTAGGAAGGAACTGCAGATGCTGGTATAAAACGAAGATAGACACAAAAAGCTGAGTAACTCAGTGGGTCAGCCAACATCTCTGGAGAATAGAAATCACTGGCCACTCATTTCTTGGGCTACCCCATTAGCTCCAGTATGAACCCTGAAGCAGTCTTTCATCAAAGGCTTAGATTCACCAATAGAGGGATTTGTGTCAACTTCATCTAACCCTTGCAAGCCTTGGACTGATGGGAAGAACAAGCAAGGAGCAAACAATCTGGTAATATTTCTTTCAGAATTAAGTTTAACTTTATTTTGAAATCATATCTTAGAATGCTGTCGATGCACGTGAAAATATATATTGCAATGAAGTGCAAAAAAAATGTTCATGATAGCTTTAAGTAATATAATCAGTAGGTAAGTATAAACATTTGTCTTTGCCAGTTTATGTATTTCATGATATCCAAGAAGAAAGAATGGTACGGTGATGGATTGAGTCCTTGAGTTGTGAAAGAGGATAGGTTTCAAAGGACAGATAAAAATAAAAGAGTGGAAAGAAATTCAGATAATTGAAATGATATAAAATGTAAATTAAATATATGATAGCTGAGACGGTGAAAATAACTGGAACAAGATGTTAAATTGATGTGCGCAATTAAATGAGTAAAAATAACTAAACAAGAAAACAAAAGATAAATGGATCAAATGAAGAAGAAGGAAAATATTGGACTAGGGTGAAAGAAAACAAAGGGGGAGACAGGAAAACATCTATATTATTAAAAGTCTGATCTTGACCACTTTCTGTTGTTCTGTATATTGATTTTAGAAAAAACGCTGCCACTTACGGCTGTGATATTTGGCCATCTTACTCAGAGTCCCCATCCACTGCGCAGGACAAGAGGATATTTCCCGTCGAATAAAATAGTTATTAGTGTTTAAAAAATGTTGAGATTCTTTCTCCTGAAGACCATGCCCCTTCCAGAGGAACTATAAAACCCAGAAGTGTTGAGTGCATCAGTCAGTCTCTGCAAGATGGGGGAGCTGGAGGGTCACGTCTCTCAGTCTGAGCTGCAAATAACACTGAACACATGTATACTAAACTGTGAGTGGTTTTACTGACCTTGAGTGCCCTTAAGGTGGTTTGAAAATATAGTTTGGAAATGCTAAAGCTGTTGCCTTTGGTTTGGAAATGTTAAAGCTGTGTAGCCTTTGGTTTGGAAATGCTAAAGCTGTGTTGCCTTTGGTTTGGAAATGCTAAAGCTGTGTTGCCTTTGGTTTGGAAATGCTAAAGCTGTGTTGCCTAATTAATGTTGCCTTGCCTGATTAAAATTGCCTTGCCTAATTAAAGTTGCCTTGCCCAATTAATGTTGCCTTGTCTAATCAAAGTTGCCTTGCCCAATTAATGTTGCCTTGTCTAATCAAAGTTGATTGCCTAATTAAAGTTGCCTTGCCTAATTAAAGTTGCCTACTATCCATTAGCTTCCGTGAGTTCTGAAGAAGAATCTTGAACCGAAACATCATCCATTCCTTCTCTCCAGAGATGCTGCCTGTCCCGCTGAGTTACTCCAGCATTTTGTGTCTACCTTCGATTTAAACCAGCATCTGCAGTTCTTTCCTACACAGATACAATACAATAATACAATGCAATTTATTTGTCACTTGAACCTCATAGAGGCTCAAGTGAAATGTTGTTTCTGCAGTCATACATACAAGAAAAAAAAGACCCAAGACACAACACAATTTACACAGACATCCATCACAGCGCATCTCCACTTCGCTGTGATGGAAGGCAAAAAAAACGTATCTCTCCCCTGCACTTCCCTCTCCCCCCGATGTCAGAGTCAAAGTCAGAGCCCCCGGCGGGCGATACCAATTGTCCCGCGGCCATTAACGCCGCGCCGGGTGATGCAAGGCCGCGCTCCGGGTCTTGTTGTTGGAGCCCCGGGCGGGCGCTGGCAAAGTCCCGCAGCCGTTGAAGCCACGCCGGGCGATGATGTAAGGCCCCGCTCCAGGTCATCCTCGACCCCGCTACTCGGGCGGGAGAAGTCGCCGTTGCGGGAGCCCCGAAAAGCGGTCTCCCAGCAGGGACCCGCGGGCTCCCGGTGTCACTGTCCACCAGACCTGCGGTAAGCCTCCGAATCCCCGGGGTCGGGTCGCAGCAGCACGCCACCACCGCTCCTTCCGCTCCGGACTCGGCCAGCTCCGTGATGGTGAGTAGCTCCGCAGCTCCGTGACTGGAGCCCCAGGACGTTCCTGCTGGAGGCCGCGCCACGGTGCTAGGCCCCAACGACAACGGAGACCCGACAGGGAAAGGTCGGGTTCTCCGTGCAGAGGAAAATTTTTTAAAGTTTCCCCCCCCACCACCCCCCCCCCCCCCCCCCCCACCCACACACACACACACACACATCCCAACACGCCATCAAAAAAATAAAAACTACATTAAAACGGGACAAAAAATAACAAAAAGACAGACGGACTGCAGAGGCCGCTGCGACGTGAGTCGCGCCGCCCACCGGTAATTGTGGGGTGAGCTTGGTTGGTTCTATGCATTTCACTGAAGAGCTCAACAGGGTAGATGTAGGTTCAGTCCCGACCTTGGCTCCTGTTTGTGTGCAGTTCACACATTCTCCATGTAACCACATAAGGTTTTCTTTTGGTGCTCTGGTTTCCTCCCGCATTCCAAAATACATGCAGCTTGGCAGGTTAAGTGGATGGGTCATAGAATGTTGGGGGAAAGCGATGAGAATGCGGGGAGAATAAAAAGTGGAATGAACGTAAGAATAGTGTAAATGGGAGGTTGATAATTGGCATGGACTTGGTCAGCCGAAGCACATGCTGTGTGATTCAGTGACTGGATCGGGAGATAATTCCACCCAGGCTGAGGAGTCAATGACCATGGACCACATACTCAACATAAAGGATAGATGATCTAAAACTGAAAAGAAAAATGTATTCAGAGTCGAGTCAAGAATCAAGAGTGTTTTATTGTCATATGTCCTAGATAGGACAATTAAATTCTTGCTTGCTGCAGCACAACAGAATATGTAAACATAGTACATAACAGGAGAAAAAAAGTTCAGTGTGTATATACATGCACAAATACTCAATAAATAAACGAAAATAGTGCAATGATAGTAACAGTCTGTTGTAGTTCAGAGCTTATCTGTTGTTGTGTTTAATAGCCTGATGGCTGGAGGGAAGAAGCTGTTCCTGAACCTGGACGTTTCAGTTATCAGGCTCCTTTACCTTCTTCCCGATGACAATGGTGAAATGAGTGTGTGGCCAGGATGGTGTGGGTCTTTGATGATGTTGGCTGCCTTTTTGAGGCAGCGACTTCGATGGATCCCTTTGATGGTGGGGAGGTCAGAGCCGGTGATGGACTGGGCAGTGTTCACAACCTTTTGCAGTCTTTTCCGCTCCTGGACGTTCAAGTTGCCGAACCAGGCCACGATGCAACCAGTCAGTATGCCCTCTACTGTGCACCTGTAGATATTCAAGAGAATCCTCTTTGACATACTGAATCTCCGTAGTCTTCTCAGAAAGTAGAGGCGCTAATGTGCATTCTTTATAATTGCTTCAGTGTGTTGGGTCCAGGAAAGTTCTTTGGAAATATGCACGCCCAGGAATTTGAAGTTTTTGACGAGCTTCATTCAAAGAGTGGTGAATCTTTAGAGTTCCTCACCTCAGAGGGCATTAAAATTTGGCATTGATAGATTTTTGGTTTGTAAAGGCATTAACGATTGAAGGTAGGAAAGGCACACGGTGTTGAGGCTGAAGATTAGCCATGATCTTGTTGAATGGCAGAGCAGGCTTCAAGGGCTGAAATAGCAGCTGTCCTATATTAGCCCTTCAAATCTGTTCTGCCATGTGACAAGATATTAACTGATGCTATTTCTTGCATTCATATTTTTTTATTTAACATTGCCTTGTTAAAAACGATAAGTGATCAATGTGAGCCAGCAGCAAAAGCTTTGATATTGTATCACCATGCAGCAGATTTAATTTTCTTTGGTGCATATGAGATTTCTTGGCTTACAGCTTGCTGCTAAATATGATACATTGTGCAAGAACAGTAATAGAATCTTAATTACTGAACAAACTAAAAATTTGTCATTCGTTTTTGTCTTTTGTTTATTGTGCAGTGGAGAGACATTGAAGAGGGCCCTATAGCCCAGTTGGTCTTATTCCTGTTCAAAAGATGATCACTGTGATTACCCAGCACATAAATGGCTGGAAATAAAAGAAAGGAGGCCAAATATTAAAGCAATGGAACGATAGACATTCAAGGCTGCAGGGTTCATTATCACAATCAGCATCCTTGAGGTTGGGAGCACGGATGCTCAAATCTGCTCAGAGTTCAGTGGACACAGTACCCTATTTATTAGTTAAGAAAGAGAGACACAAGCTACTGCTGATGCTGGAATCTTGAGCAAAACACAAAGACCTATTTTCTTATTTAACATTGTCTTGTTAAAAATGATAAGTGATCAATGTGAGCCAGCGGCAAAAGCTTTGATTTTGTATCACCATGCTGCAGGTTTAATTTGCTCTGGTGCATATGAGATTTCTTGGCTCACAGCTCATAATTTTACACAACTCAGCAGGCCAGGCAGCATTTGTGGAGGGAATGTTTTAGGTTGGGACCATTGACCTGAGTCTGAAAAAGGGTCTTCTCATGAAACATCACCTCCTGTTCCTTCCTTCCATAGTTGCTGCCTGACCTGCTGAGTTCCTCCAGCACTTTATGTTTTGTTAATACCCACAAAATGTTGGATCATTTAGAAGCTATTTTGCTGACCCATTTAGGTTACTCTCTGTATTTTGCACATCAGATTCACACCGAACATCATTGTGACATGGATATTTTTGAGGCAACGATAGATAGATTCTTGATCAGTATTGGTGTCAGGGGTTACAGGGAAAAGG
The DNA here is from genome assembly GCF_028641065.1 of Leucoraja erinaceus. Taxonomy (NCBI): domain Eukaryota; kingdom Metazoa; phylum Chordata; class Chondrichthyes; order Rajiformes; family Rajidae; genus Leucoraja; species Leucoraja erinaceus. Next base: position 64,940,418 of record NC_073383.1, on the reverse strand, counting down.
AAGGAGAATGGGGTTGAGAGGGAAAGATAGATCAGCCATGATTGAATGGTGGAGTAGACTTGATGGGCCAAATTACCTTATTTTGCTCCTATCACATAAACGTATGAACCAATGAGATATCAACAAGTTGCAAAGTTATAAAGTAAACAACTTTACAATATTTTTCCAGGAGTTTTAGCTGAACTTTCACTGACGTTTTTGAGGAATGATTGGGCAAATATATATAGAACCTTCTCACCTGAAATCTGATTGTCTACCTTCTATGGAAATAAGGCTTGAGAGCTGGTGGAAAGTTTATTTCCCTTTGCCTTTCTCTAAATAGAAGTTGGGCAGGACTTTGATCCTTGGAGTGCAGGAAACTGAGAGGTAATCTTACAGTATAAAGGTATATAAAATCACGAGGTTGAATTGATAGGGTGAATGCATTGATCCTTTTTACCTGGGTAGAGGAATCAAGAACTAGAGGACGCACATTTAAGGTAAGAGGGAAAAGATTTAAGAGGAACCTGAGGGGCAACCTTTTTACTTGGGATTTGGTTATTTGGAATGAGCTGTGTGGAAAAGTAATTCAGTCAGTCACAATAACAACATTTAACAGGTACACGGATAGGAAATGTTGAGAGGGATTAGGGCCATACAACCAGTTTAGATGGGGCATCATGTTCGGCATGGACGAGTTGGGCTGAAGGGTCTGCGCTCTGTGTCTCGATGCCTTTATTGGTAGCTAAAAGAGTGGACACAAAATTCTCAAACAAACTTCTGCTGCATTGTCTGCAGTTATTCCAGGTCTCTGAATTCCTAGCCTAGTAATTTAACTCCTGCACCAATCTCACCACAGTTAAAGCCCTGCTCCGAACAAACCTCAGCCACAACTTGTGCCTTATTCTTCAGATACATTGTCAGCAAGACTCTGTCTCACGTACATTGCACAATGCCTGCGTGTCTGCATTCTGAACAGACAAAGCTCTCTTACATTTTCTGATGTCAGCACCATGACAATCTGACTCGCCTTTTCAAAACTAACGTTTGGCTTTTTAACCTTGAATGAATCTGCCCATTGACCAGCACACAAACACTATAGAGCCTATTGCAGAAGTAAAAAAAAGTAAATCAATCACAATCAGAATAATACTTTATTCGCCAAGTATGTTTTGTGACATACGAGGAATTTCATTTGCCAAGTCAGTCATACAAATAAAAAGCACAAGAACACACAAAATACATTGTAACATAAACATCCACCACAGTGACTCCTCCACATTCCTCACTGTGATGGAAGGCGAAAAAGAAGTTCAAATCTCTTCCGTTCTTTGCTCTTTTTTGCGGTCTGGGGCCTCAAGCCCTCCGTTTGCGGGACAATCTTGACTCCCGTAGCCGGTGGCGGGCCCTTCGCATCGGGCCAATCAGCTCCTGCATCGGGAGGATGTCAGCTCCCCCGCACCAGGTGATCAAACCCCACGTCGGGGCTGGTCGAACCTCTGCGTCGTTGGAGCTTCCCGACTAGCCTCTCTCTAGACTTGCGAGCTCTCGATGTAAAGTCCGCAGGCCGCGGTTGGGGCGATCCCAGGCAAGGGATCTGCCCTGATGTAAGTCCACGCCCCGCGGAGGGGCTCAAGGTCAGTCCGAGAAGGCCTCCCGCTCCATCGATGATAGGCCGCAGAGTAACCCGAGAATGCGATCCAAAAATTAATCGTATCTCTGGCAAGGTAAGAAACTGAAATAAAAATTTCCCCCTCCCCCCACATAAAACAAACCAGAGAACATTTACATAGACTTTTAACACACACTAAAAATTTAAAAAAAAGACAAAAGAACAGACAGACTGTTGTCACAGCTGCCAATCGTGCGGCGCCCCTGGTGATATGAAACATTGTGAATTTGAAATGTTCCTTGGAGGTTCAGGCTTAGTTTAGAGATACAGCGCGGAAACAGGCCTTTCAGCCCACCGGGTCTGCACCAACCAGCGATCCCCACATATTAACACTATCCTAAACACACTAGGGACAATCTTTTTAACATTTCCCAAGTCAATTTACCGACATACAGTACTTGTACACTTTGTCAATAAGTTAACGAGTGTTGATTGGGTATCTGACCGAACATTCACCAGGACAATGTTTCTTATAGATACCTATTGCTACATTCCTACCTCTACTGTCCACTCAGTAAAGTAAGTTTATTAAGAGTAATATCTAGATTATTTCTACGTTGTTGCTAATGATTCCCATATCTATCAGAGCCACCACATTTTCTGATATATGCACTTAGTGGCCAGTCTACCAAATTCTTTCTCGAAATTAAATAGATCGACAATAGGTGCAGGAGTAGGCCATTCGGCCTTTCGAGCTAGCACCGCCATTCAATGTGATCATGGCTGATCATGCACAATCAGTACCCCGTTTCTGCCTTCTCCCCATATCCCTTGATTCCGCTAGCCCTAAGAGCTCTATCTAACTCTATTTTGAACGCATCCAGTAGGTATGTTGCAAAGCCTACCTGAAGCTTCGTTGAAAATCTGCCCCAGCCCGTGTGTGTGATTTTGGCGCTGTTTTGAGGGGGCGGGTTTAAAACGCGATTTTCACTAGGCTGTTGCAATCGAAAATGTTCAGCCTAGTAAATCATTAACGAAAAATCGCTGAAAGACCCAGTCACAAAAGGTAATATTAGTTTTTATGGCCTTGTATAATAGTTATAGTAGTTTAAAAATCACTCTCTAAACCCGCGACCTCTCGCGGCCCCAGGGTTTTATAAAGCAAACAATTAAAGGTATGTACCTTATTTTTACAATAAAAAGGGCTTCTTTAGAACCCTTTATACAAGTTTACTATTGCGAGTAGCTAATTTGGGCCCATTATATCCCGCAGTATTTTTCTGGGCATTTCAGGGCACAAATCTACCGCAATGTGAACGTTCTAAACCAGCGCGTTCACAGGAACCCACTAGAGAGCTGATTTAAAATGGACTAATTTACAGCAATTGAACACTAAATTCCTTTCATTTGGCCTATAAATTAATGTAAATGAGATTTCAAAATCATGTTTTATTGAGAATTATTTATGAATATTATTTGGACACTTGGGCTATTTAAAAATGTTAATCATTTATTAAGAAATGGATTGATGTTTAGATCTAGTAATTGAAGTTTGAAATTAGCTACACTTGGGTAACTAACTAATTATATGTTTTAATTTCAGGTCATTCAAGTAAGATTATTTTATATTTGTTTCAGAATGCTTCAATCTACGATAACTGAAAATTTCAGTCAGTTCTCTTAATTTTTAAGAAGGTTATGGGCTTTTGACTGCCCACGATCACAGCTTTTTTGTTATGTCCATAGAAAATCAATAGGGAACAAGATGCTAATTTCCGAGTATGAAAATGGCCATAACTTTTTAAATACTTGAGATATGAAAGTGAATTAGGTGTCAAATTAAACTTCTTTTTATGCTTTATCTGATGGGATAAATTACAGACTTGATTTTTAAAATCTCAGAAGGCAGTGAATCGGCCTCCACTGCCTTCTGAGGCAGAGAATTCCACAAATTCACAACCATCTGAGTGAAAACGTTTTTCCTCACCTCATTTCTAAATGGCCTACCCCTTATTCTTAAACTGTGGCCCCTAGTTCTGGACTCCCCCAACATGTTTCCTACATCTAGCGTATCCAATCCCTTAATAATTTGATATGTTTCTCTAAGATCCCCACTCACCCATCTAAATTCCAGTGAATACTAGCCCAGTCGCTCCATTCTTTCATCATATGACAGTCCCGCCATCCCAGAAATTAACCTGGTGAATCTACGCTGCACTCCCTCAATTGCAAGAATATCCTTCCTCAAATTAGGAGACCAAAACTGCACACAATACTCCAGGTGTGGTCTCACCAGGGACCTGTACAACTGCAGAAGGACGTCTTTGCTCCTGTACTCAACTCCTCTCGTTATGAAGGCCGAGGTGGCATTAGCTTTCTTCACTGCCTGCTGTACTTGCATGCTTACTTTCAGTGACTGATGTACTTTCCCTTTTCCTAACCTGACGCCATTCGGATAATAATCTGCCTCCCTGTTTTTGCCTGTTACTGCTATCTGAATGCGCAACTATTACATCTTTAATCATCGAATCCAGCATCTTCCCCACCATTGATGTCAGGCTAACTGGTCTATAATTCCCTGCATTTGCCCTCCCTTCTTTCTTAAAAAGTGGGATAACATTAGTTACCCTCCAATCCACAGGAACTGATCCAGAATCTATAGAACTTTGAAAAATGATCACTAATGCATCCATGGTTTCACAGGAAAAACGTTAAAATCTCTGTACAGGCAACCGCCTGTAGTTAGGATCGTACCCAGGTCTCTGTCTCTGTAAGGGGGCGACTCTACCACCGATTGCTGGAAATAGAAGCTAGAACAGTTCAGTGCAGAAATAGGCCCTTCAGCCCACAATGTCTGTGACGAACTTGATACCGAGATAAACTAATTTCATCCACATGATTCATTTTCCTCCATTCCCTGCACATCCATATGCCTATCTAAAAGCCTCTTAAATGCCACTATCGTATATGCCTTCGCCATCACCCCTGGCAGTGTGTGCCAGACACCCACTACTTGAATTTGAAATAAAAACCCCCAAATTCCTAGCATATATGCACTTTGCTAATTTGCTTCTGAGATGATTAATGTTTGATACACCTCCGTATGAGATCATATTTAAAAACTAAACTTTGTTATGTCTAAAAAGACATTTAAAAATAAAATCTATGTAATTCCTTTAAGTTCAAAACCTTTTAAGTAATATTTCTTCCTCCTCTTCCAACTCTTTGACGTTACAATATGAGGCCTTTGTGTCTGGGAACATCTTAATTTCTCTGAAAAGTTATTAAAAAAAAGTTAATTGAATTGAATAAATTGAATTTTATTATCCAAGTATGTATAAATATATATACATATATATATATATATATAAGGAATTTGCTTTGGTGCTTTGCTTGTAAGTAACAACACGATATACAGTAAACAATTAAGAATAAAACATTATAATTTAAACATGTGAGGAATGAAATAAAATAACAGAACAAAAGGAGGCTACACACCTTTGGTTGTTGAGTAGAGCTACTGCTCGTGGTAAAAAAACTGTTTTTATGTCTGGCTGTGGCGGCTTTGTCAGTCCGGAGTTGCCTTCCAGAGGGAGGTGCTTTAAAGCATTTGTGGCTAAGGTGAGAGGGGTTAGAGATGATATTACCCGCTCGCTTCCTGGCCCTTGCAGTGTACAGTTTGTTGATGGGGGGGGGGGGGGAGGAAAAGGTTGAGGCCAATAATCTTCTCGGCTGACCAAACGATGCGCTGCTGCCTCCGTATGTCGTGCTTGGTGGCTGAGCCAAATCAGACCATGATGGAGAAGGTGAGGACAGATTCTATGATGGCAGTACAAAACTGGACCATCATTGTCTGTGGCAAATTGTGTTTTCTCATCTGCTGCAGGAGGTCCAACCTCAGTTGGGCCTTTTTGACTGTGGAGCCTCCCATTTAAGGTCCCTGGAGATGATGGTTCCAAGGAATTTAAATGACTCCACAGATGTGACAGTGGTGTTGTTAATGGTGAGTGGGGGGAGCTCTCCTAACGTCTACACTCAATTCCACTGTCTTAAGAGCATTGAGCTCCAGGTTTACGATATTTTGATATTGGAATAATTTCTCCAATTTCCAAGTAAGTTTTAGTAAAAGGTACACAAAAATGCTGGAGAAACTCAACGGATGCAGCAGCATCTATGGAGCGAAAGAAATAGGCAATGTTTCGGGCCGAAACCCTTCTTCAGAAAACATCACCTATCTATTTTCTCCAGAGATGCTGTCTGACCTGCTGAGTTACTCCAGCATTTTATGTCTATGTTAGGTTTTAGATTAGTCTCTCATTTAGGAGTTGATCAGAGTGGAGAGAGGATGGTTGAAGAGACATGGGAAAGGAATTTGTGCTTTGTAATAAAGCAGTAAAGAATAGATCAACAGCCACAACAGAGTTGGTCTCCATTTATTGATTTCTTGGATTCATGTGGTGCAACAGTATCGTAAAAATTTTAAGTTTCAGGTATTGGTGAAAGATGATCAAGAATATAAAAAAAGTATCTCCTTGTGGCTATTGGATAATCTCCCTCCTGCTTCACTTTCTCACTTATTTTTTTTACTATTTCCTTCTCTCTCTCTTTTTCACACACACTAGACTTTCCTCTATTCTTTACTATCTCTTTCTTTCTTATCTCTCTCTTTAAAAAAAAGGAAGTTGTACAGAGAATGTATTATGATAACATAATTTTGGGAACCTGTAAAAAAGGTACCACTGTATTGTACTTACTTCTAATAAATAAAATATTAAAAAAAAAACAACAACAAAAATCCCACCATTAATCATGAACAGAAATCACTAATATAGGTAAATATTCTGACTAAACATCTCCTTACCTTCCTATTATAGGAGTAAATCTCAATAATTGAAATTTGCCTTTCAAAATGCTTCTGTCTGCCATCTATGAGACTTTGCTGCTTTCCTTATTTAAATTTCTGCCAAACACTCTCATCACACAGAATATAAAATCAGTATATTTAAGTTATGAATAATAAAATTATAGACATTCAGCACAGAGAAAGGCCATTCAGCCCAATATCCCAACCAACCATCAAGCAAATATCTGTACTAACCCCATTTTCCAGAACTTGGCCTGTAGCCTGTTATATTTTATCTAGGTCCCAACCTCTTGCCTTTTATATTCCATGTCCCAGCTAATGAAGGCAGGCATCATATGCCTTCTTAACCTCCCACTGTATTTATCTCTCCTGGACAAACTTTATTAATTCCATCCCCTCTAATTGTTTAACTGACAGGCCTACTGACACAGAAAAAAGAGCCTGAATAGGTTTCAATAAGTCCTGCAGCTCCAGTGAGCTGAATTCCATCCTGATCTCCAATGTGATATGGAGCTTATATCTTCTCTGTGTGACTCCATAGATTTCCCCTGATTTCTGCAATATCTCTCAGGTCCCAAAGACTTGCATGTTAATAGAATCATTAGCTACTGTAAATTAGTCGGTGCTGGTGAGTGATTGAATCAGGGATGGTGGTTGATGAGACAGGCTACAGGGAGAATGAGTGAAGCACAGAGTACAAAATACTGTTGATGGGTGGACTGGCCTCATATGTCATAAGGAAATATAAATTATAAAAAAAGTTTAATAACTGAAACGATGAAAGATGCATACTAGATGATATATTTGTGTGTGTTAATCTAGTTTTCACATCTCAATGCAATAACACGCCCCTCCCCACATCAGTCTGAAGAAGGGTCTCGGCCCGAAACGTCGCATATTTCCTTCGCTCCATAGATGCTGCCTCACCCGCTGAGTTTCTCCAGCATTTTTGTTGACCTTTAATTAATCAAGTAGTTGTTAAGTAGTTGGTGTGTATTAGTCATTGGCTGGCACTTGCATGATTATTTAGTGCTTATCATTGTCAGTTCACTGGTCACTCCCTAGTGGGGTTTTCTGTCTGCTTGTCTTGTACTGTGTCCTGTTTGATGCCAGTGGGTATCCTGAGATTTCCCCTTTCCTGTGCATGATTTGATGCTGTGCAGTCTTTATTCACTTGGTTTCTGAATGGCCTGATCCAACTGGAGTACCTTATCAGTTTAATTCATTCATCATTCGTTGAAAACATTAGCGACGCAGTGGTGCTGCTTTCCAATGGGAACGGTAACGGAAGCACCACACATGTCTATCCTCCGGTTCCTGCGGACTTCCGCCGGATTGCTATGTGCATTCCTTACAATGCTATGTACGACAGTGATTGCAACTTCTGCTGAGGTGTGGATGGCCTTGGCTCGCTAGAAGTTTAAACCTTTGATAATACCCTATGTACCCATCTCCAGGGGAGCTTCCATGATCCGTCGCATCAGCAATGAGAAGAACTCACGTGAATCCCCTCCTGAGAAATGAGTGGATGTTTAACCATTGGCTGCATGGGTGTGATTTTCAAAGCAACAGTTCCTCTCTGTATGTTACAATTATGGGTTAACAATTAACCCAATAGATCGTCAACACTACAATTACCATTGCTGTCAAACAAGATTTTCTGTCAAACTAACTATGATGAGTTTGTTAGATTATTGTAGAACGTCGTGCCATAGAATCATGCACTAGCACTTGACCCAAAGCATTCTGTGCCATGGTATTTTACGTGCTCATCTAAATGCTTTGTAAATGTTATTGGAGCACTTGCCTTCACCACTCTCTTGGATAATGTGCTCCAGAAGCCAACCACTATCTGGGTGAAAAAAGATCACCCTCAAATCACGTGCAAATCTTCTACCAGTACCTTAAACTTATGATGTCTGGTTATGGTCATTGTTGCCAAGTGAAACGATTCTCACAATCTATCCCTTCTATGCACTTCATAATTTTGTAGACTTCATTCAGGTCACCACTCACCTGTCTCTGCTCCAAGGAAAACAAAACCATCCTATCTAGTCTCTCCTCATTGCTGGTGAATTTCTTCTGCACCATCTCCAGTGCAATCACGTCTCCCTTAATTGTGCGGCAATCAGAACATGGTCCTCAGTAGTGGCCCAACTAATGTTTTATACTGTTACTAGACACAAAAAGCTGGTGTAACTCAGTGGGACAGACAGAGAAGGAATGGGTGACGTTTCGGGTCGCGATATTGTTGCACCTTGACCTCACGATCTTGTAACCTATATTCAACCAGAGAAGGTAAATATCCTCTATGCCCTTTTAAGCACCGTCTCTTGTTGCTGCCTTCAGAGATTCATTGACATAGGCACCAAGAATCTTCAGTTCTCTGTACCTAGATGCACAGAATCTCTTGCCCAGAGTAGTTGAATGAAGAACCCGAGGACATAGGTGAAGGGGAAAAGATTTAATAGAAATCTGAGAGGTAACCTTTTCACACAAAGGGTGGTGGGTGTATGGAACAAGCTGCCAGAGGAGGTAGTTGAGGCTGGGACTATCCCAATGTTTCAGAAGCAATTAGACAGGTACATGGATAGGACAGATTTGGAGAGAAATGGACCAAACGCAGGTGGGTGGGACTATTGTAACTGGGACATAGTGTGGGCAAGTTGGGCCAATGGGCCTGGTTCTATACTGTATAACTCCATGACTATGATTTCCTATAATCTTACCATTCATTATTGAGTATACACTAGTCTAATTAGGTCTTCCAAAAATGTACAATCTCACTATTTTCAGAAACATTTCTCCGACCTTCTTACCAATTCATTGATATTCATCAATTGTCAAAGACTATCCTCCTCACTAAAGCACCATGAATCTCTAGGTAGACACAAAATACTGGAGTAACTCAGCGGGTGAGACAGTCTCTCTGGAGAGAAGGAATTGGCGACGTTTCGGGTCGGGTCTGAAAAAGGGCCTTTACCCGAAACGTCGCCAATTCTTTCTCTCCAATGATGCTGCCTCACCCGCTAAGGTACTCCAGCATTTTGTGTCTACCTTCGATTTACCAGCATCTGCAGTTCTTTCTTAAACATGAATCTTCAGGTAATCTGTGAAGTTACTGGTCATGCCTCGTACATTCACATTCAGATTGTTAATGCATGCAACAAACTGCAACAGTCCTAGTACTGATCATTTTTGTTATACCGCTGGTCACAAACTCATAATCACATGAACAACCCCCAATCATTCCCTGCTGTCTCCCATCGCCGTTAATTATGGCTCTGAATAAGAGACAAAGTGCTGGAGTAACTCAAAGGGTCAAGAGGCATCTCTGGAGAAACCCACTTCCTTGTTCTGAAATTCCACCCGTCCCTTCTTGCACTCTATACCCACACATTTTTCTCCATAGTGAATACAGACAAGAAGTGTTCATTTAAGTTATCAAATTATGTCCCTTGGCTCTTTGCCTCTTTGCTCACCAGCTCTCTGTATTTCATTTTTGAAATACTCCCACGAGTCGCATTCAACTCACTTGTTGCAGGTTGCGAGTTGCAACTAGTCACTAGTTGCTCCCAGACCCCTTTTAGAATTTCCTGTCTTATAGTATTGAAATCAGCCTTTCCCCAACTTCCTCTAATTTCTCATCTATCCTTTACTTTCCCGTAATAACCATAAAACTTAGCATTATGATGAACAATATCTCTGAAATGCTCTCCCACTGATATTTCCCCAGCTGAATTTATAATGATTAATCAGTATTGCTCTTTCTCTAGAGGGACTATCTACATGCTGGTTCAGAACAGGGCGGCACTGTGGTAGATCTGCTGTGTTACAGCGCCAGAGACTTGGGTTAGGTGCTGACTCCAGGTGCTGCCTGTACAGGGTTTGTATTTTCTCTCTGTGACCATGCAGGTTTTCTCCGGGTGCTCCGGTTTCCTCCCACACTCCAAAGATGTAGGCCAATTGGCTTTGGTAAATTGTAAATTGTTCCCAGTGTGTAGAATAGTGTAATGGGCCCGTCCCACTTAGGCGATTTTTAAGGCGACTACAGGAGACTATGTTGTCGCCACAAGGTCGCCACATGTTTGCGGGTGGTTACCGGGGAGTCGCCTTCATGGTTGTGAGGAATTCACGTATTTTAGGAACTAGTCACAGCCTCATTATGGTTGCCGTAAATTTTTCAACGTGTTGAAAAATTAGCAGCGACCAGAATGAAGCCGCCATGGAGAGTAGCGAGAATTCTCGTGCCGTAGGTGGGTCGCCAGGTGGTCCTAGTGAGTTGCCAAGAAGTCGAAGGTTCTCATAGGTTGTAGCTGGTGCTGACCGGTGAATTTCATTGGCTCATTTGGAAAAAAAACGTAAGCAGTAGTTTTCAGAACCAAGGATAACCGACCAGTAATGTTAATGTCCGCCAAGCTTCACAGCCATGTATCTCTGGCTTCTTAAAAGTTGCCTTCACTCCTTCTCCCTCCTTCTTCCCCATTCTCCTCCACTCTCCCCCCCTCTCCCCCTTCTTCCCCTCTCCTTTGAAGGACTTACATGACCCTTCCCGTACACTGTGCTTTCACCGTCTTAATTACAGCACCAACCTTCCTGTTCATCGCGGCGTGTGTCTGTATCACATTGGCTTTGCACCATGTGAATTTCACTCAGACGGCGCTCCCCCCGCTTGCCCTGTCCCCCACCTGCATAACGGACTGGTGAAGGAAGCGATGTGTGTGTTCCACTCTGACAGTCGCCATTCCAGTCACCGTTTAAAAATTGTCTAAGTGGGACAGGCCCATTAGTGTATGAGATGATCGCTGTTCTACATGATCTCGGTGAGCTGAAGTGCCCGGTTCCGCACTGTATCTCTAAATTTACTGAATCTTTGTGGGACATACTTCAAATTGATAAGGAATGTGATGGGATGTGTTTTGTAACCATTAGCCTGTTACATTCTGGCCAGTTTAGTCTTAATTCGTCCTCATTGCCCCAGGACAAAGAATATCTTGAATGGTGCATTCTGATCATTGGGGCCTAATTATAAACTGGATGGGCAGTTTTGTAACATTTAAATGACTTGATTAATGATTGAAAAGCCTAGACTAAAGAACCAGATAGAAGACCTTGATTCCCACCAAGGCAGCTGGGGAATTTAAATTCAATTGAATTCAATTGAATAGAAAAGATTAGCAGCAATAATAGTGACCATAAACTACCAGGTTGTTGCAAAAGCTCATCTGGGTTGTTCATGTTTCTTTAGTGAAGCAAATCCAATTTGGAATCATTGGAACCATTCTGGGTCCAGAGCCATAAATTGACCTTTAACTGCTCAATCAAATGATCTGATAAGCCATTCAGTTGTACCAAGCTGAGCAATAAAACTTTACCTTACTGCATGGTTGAAGAAGATGATTATTACCATCTATTCACAAACTTTTTGGTGAAGTAACGGAGAAAGTCAATTTGCAAAAAGTCAATGTAATGTCAAGAGTGTTTAATTGTCATATGTACTGACAATAGAACAATGAAATTGTTACTTGCAACAGTATAAAAGGCCTGTAAATGCAACACACAGAGATTATATATAATAAAAATAAAATTCAATAAATAAATAACCACATTACCGGTTCAAACATACCCTGCAGTCCTAGTGCAATTAAAGACTGTCCGCAGAAGATCATAGCTGAGGTCAACGTGGTGTGGAGTTCAAGAGGCTGATGGTTATTGGGAAGTAGCTATTCCTGAACCTGGTGGCCAAGATTTTTAGACATGTAACTTCTTCCCGATGGTAGGGGTGAAATGAGAGCATGGTTTGGATGATGTAGCCTTTGTTGATAATGACTGCCTTTTTGAGCAATTGCCTCCTATAAATCCTTTTAAGGATGTGGAGGTCAGTAAGTGTGATAGACTGTACAACCTCCTCCATTCCTGGGCATTCGAGTTGCTGAACAGGCCGTGATGCTACCAGTGAGTATGCTCTCTACCATACACCTGTAGAAGTTTAAGAGAGTATTTGTCGATAAACCAAATCACTGCCATCTGCTCAGGAAGTGGAAGCGTTGATGGGCTTTCTTTGTGTTTTCATCAATGTTCCCATCCAGAACAGATTTTTAGAGATATGGACACACAGAGACTTGAAGTTGTTGACTCTCTCCATCTCCGACCCACTGATGACTTTCCTCTTCGAAAGTCACCAATCAGCATCCAGTCGTTTGATCTGAAAATTGTTGTTCAGATCATTTGATTGAGCAGTTCAATAGAATTTTCAATCTCCTTCCTAGTATTTGTGGTCTTCAAAAACGTATTTGATAAGGTGTCACATAATAGTCTTGTTATCAAGACAAAAATCTGTGGAATAAAAGGGACTCCAGATGACAGAAAATTTGCTAAATAAAAGGAGTAGCAGAGAAAGTGTGGAAAGTGACATAAAGTGTAGTACCTCGAGTTGGTACTAGGAGGACCTTTTTTCTTAATATATATATAAAGATTTGGATAGGGGCATACCTTTAAATGTGCAGGTAACAAAAACCTGGAAGTGTAGTAAATAATGTTTGGCTAGTAATAGGCAACGAGCTACAGACAGACCAGTGGAACTGATGAATAAATGACAGATTTATTGAGGAAAGAGTTACATTTTGGTCAGAAGAATGAAAAGAGACAATACACGCAAGAGGCCACAAGTGTAAAGGTGGTACAATGTGTAAAGATCGGCTATTTCTTATCAAAAGTAAAATATCAAGTTAAAATGAACACAGGATCTGGGTTTTTTCTAAACAGCAGTACAGTGTTCCAGAGCAAGGAAGTCACGATGAACCTTTACAAAATATTGGTTTAGCCTCAAGAGGAATGTTGTTCACACTGTAGGGGAAATGTCAAGGCTTTGCAGAGGATGCAGAAGAAATCGACTGAAATGATTTCAGGATTCAAGGTCTTCATTTATGTGATTAGACTGATGAATTGGGTTAGTTCTCCTTGGAATAGGGAAGGTTTTGAGATCCGATGGAGATATTTAAAATCATATAAGTAAAAGGAGAAAAAAATTGTTCTTGTTGGTCGATGGGTAAAAACTGGGGACTTATCAAGCAGATAATTGGTGAAAGAACCAACAGTGATGCAAGGAAAAATATATACATGGGGAATAGTCGGGTTGCAGAGGAGAAAGATACAGTTGTGTGGTTTAAAATTATGCTGAATGAATATCTGAAAGGATGAATTGCCCGGACTTTGAGAAAGGACACAACTGAGAATAGTTGAGGTATTTTCACATAGAGCTGGTGTATTCCTGACAGACCAAATAGCTCCTTCCTGTGCTGTAACCATTCAGCGATTCATTAAATCTTGCCAGCGATTAATTAAATCTTGCCAGCAAAACCTACATCTCATGGGAGAAAGATTAAGAAAAATGATCAATGCACAAAATTAGACCAGGCTGGCAAATGTAATTCAAACAAACAAATTTGATATCCTAAAATTAATTATGCAACCACCAGCCTTCGTTAAAAGCCAAGAATATCAGCATATGCTCTCAGAAGAAATGCCTCCAATTTATAGAAATTTTTAATCTTTAAATTTGCAGTTTTATTTGAATAAATTGGCAAAATTAGGCACAAATCATATACTGTAAGCATGTGCAAGCAGTATCGTACTGTAATATATTGAAAATAATTGCATTGAATTTACACAAAAAAAGTTTAAATTGGTGTCTAATTGTGTGCTGTCAGTGCAATGGTTAACTTGTCAGCCTGCTAATCTAGTAGCCTGTTAAATCCCACCATAACATCTGTGGAATTTAAATTCAGCTAATCTGGGAATTTGGCACAAACGTTTCATTGGAATTATGAACATAAACTACTGGATTTTAATCTGAAGAAGGGTTCTGACCCAAAACGTCACATATTCCTTCTCTCCAGAGATGCTGCCTGACTCGCTGAGGTACTCCAGCATTTTGTGTCCCTCTTCGGTGCAGCTGCAGCACCTTCCGACACATGACATGGTTGATGCTCAGTTCAAGGACAACTAGAATTGGGCAACAAAGTTGGCCTTGCCAGTGAGGTCCACAATCTGAAATATAGATAAATAAAACGTGTTTAATTTAACCCTAGCAGCTTTATGCACAAGTGGAAATGATTGTTAGATTATATTGTGGTTGATTAGTTAAATTATATTTTCAGAAGCCGTCTAAATTAAATAACCTCAGTTCAGTTAAGTTTATTGTCACTTGTACCGAGATACAGTGACCTAGCAGCAAGCAAAAATAAAAATGTCTTTACAAATAAATATATATATTTTTCAATTTTTCTTTCATCGTCTCACTGTCCATTCCCGCAGATGAGCTGGGATGTACAGTTTTCATGTTGCATACATAACATGTCCTTCATGAAGTAAAGTGCCATTTCTTTATAATGATTCATCCTAAAATTGAAAAGCAAAATAGCAGCTCTACACAATCAGGCCAGCTGCACGATATACGAGTGAACAGCTTGTAAACAAGATGTAACCCAGCATTCTACCCACCTTTAGTTTAGTTACTTTAGTTTGTCACGTGTACCGAGGTACAATGAAAAGGTTTCGGTTGCGTGCTAACCAGTCAGCAGAAAGACAATACACGATTACAATCGTTCCATTTACAGTGCATAGATACGTAATAAGGGAATAACATTTAGTGCAAGGTAAAGCCAACAAAATCTGGTTAAGGATAGCCCGAGGGTCATCAAAGAGGTAGATTTCAGCACAGCTCTCTGGTTGTGGTAGGATGATTCAGTTGCCTGATAACTGCTGGGAAGAAACTGTCCCCAAATCTGGTGGTGTGTGTTTTCATACTTCTATACCTTTTGCCTGATGGGAGAGGGGAGGAGGGAGTGGTTGATTATGCTGCTGGCCTTGCCGAGGCCGCGTGAGGTATAAATGGAGTCAATAGAAGGGAGACTGATTTGTGTGATGGTCTGGGCTGCGTCCACAATTCGCTGCAATTTCTTGCGGTCTTGGATGGAGCTGTTCCCAAACCAAGCTGTGACGCATCCTAAATCCTTTATTCTCTCCCATTGTTCAAGATGCAATTGGAACACTTTTTATCTAAATTCATTTAACATTGTAGCACAACAGATTAAATTACCATGAAATATTCAGAACAGGCTGTAACCGTAATTAAGTATGTTATACTTCACTTCACATATTGCAGCACAGCCATGGATGACTGCAAGAGATGATCTTTTTGTCACAATTCCCTAATCCTCATATGTATTAAGGAAAATTCCCATTGCTCTTTATCAGATCATTTTTCCAATATGACAGATTTTAAATATTTTGCTTCACCTGTCTTGGACTGCTGATTGATTTGTATTATTTCTGTTTATTGTGAAATGTTTGTGTGAATATCTGACAGCTGCTTTGAAGAAATAAAACTGATGTTAAGAGATACTGGATGTTATGATGAATACTGAACATTACTCAAGGTGAATTTGAGCTATTGAGCTATTTGAGCATCCGGGCGGTGAGTTTAAAAACCGAGCGCAGGGCTTTGTTCCACAGAGGCTCCGGGCGGTGAGTTTAAAAATTGAACGCGGGTCTTTGCTCCACAAAGGCCCAGGAGCGGTTGGTGCGGCGGGTGCAGCATTGCTCACTCTGCAATGTTCCTTCACACTTCAAAATTAGTGGTCTAGAGGAAGCCGCTGACTGGTGGAAACAGACTAGAGGAAGCAGCTGATTGGGAGTAACCCCAGATATTGCCGGCCCTGCTGATTTCTTCCAGCACTTTGTATTTTGTTCCGGGGTTCAGCATCTGCAGTTCCTTTTTGCACTCCCTGCACTCCCCCCTTAATTAAGGTAAGGGGGGGGTATGAGTGCCAGGGCAGTTTACTGTTCTGGATGTCACATGTGGGAAGTCATGGAGACTGATAGCCTTCCAGACGTCCATATCTGTGCCAGGTGCGTTGAGATGGGGCTCCTAAGGGACCGTATTGGGAACCTGGAGCAGCAGCTCGATGACCTCTGTCTGGTCAGGGAGAGTGAGGAGGTCACAGAGAGGAATTATAGAGAGGTGGTCACTCCAAGACCACGGGAGACAGACAAGTGCGTCATGGTTAGGAGAGGCAAGGGGCAGAGACAGGGACTAATAATAATAATAATAACTTTATTTATAAAGCACTTTTAGGCAACATCAGTTACCACAAAGTGCTGTACAGTGGAAATCAACAAAAAGTTATCACAGTACCCCGTGGCTGTACACCTTGGCAATAAGTACTCCTGTTTGAGTACTGTTGGGGGGGACAGCCTACCTGGGGGTAGCGACAGCGGCCGGGCCACCAGCACAGAGACTGGCCCTGTTGCTCAGAAGGGTAGGGAAAAGAAGAGGAGGGCAATAGTAATAGGGGATTCTATAGTTAGGGGGTCAGATAGGCGATTCTGTGGACGCAGTCAGGAGACCCGGATGGTAGTTTGCCTCCCTGGTGCCAGGGTCTGGGATGTGTCTGAACGTGTCCAAGATATCCTGAAATGGGAGGGAGAGGAGCCAGAGGTCGTGGTACATATAGGTACCAATGACATAGGTAGAAAAAGAGAAAAGGCCCTGAAAGGAGAATTTAGGGAGTTAGGAAGAGAGTTAAGGAGAAGGACCACAAAAGTAACAATCTCAGGATTACTGCCTGTGCCACGCGACAGTGAGAGTAGGAATGGAGCGAGGTGGAAGATAAATGCGTGGCTGAGGGACTGGTGCAGAGGGCAGGGATTCATGTTTCTGGATCATTGGGACCTCTTTTGGGGAAGGTGTGAGGTGTGACCTGTTCTAAAAGGATGGGTTGCACTTGAACCCGAGGGGAACCAATATCCTGGCGGGGAGATTTGCAAAGGCTACTGGGGAGACTTTAAACTAGAACGCTTGGGGGGAGGGACTCAAATAGAGAAAGCTAGTAGGCAGTGTGTGAGGCAGGAGGCAGAGAAGGGAAGCACTCAGACCCAACATGTAGGGCAGAAAGAAGAAAAATATAATACACAGGGAATAAGAGGTGGTGGGTTTCTTAAATGTGTATATTTTAATGCTAGGAGCATTGTAAGAAAGGTGGATGAGCTTAGAGCCTGGATTGACACCTGGAAGTATGATGTTATGGTGATTAGTGAAACAGGGTTGCAGTATGGCTGTGATTGGAAACTAAATATTCCAGGATTTTGTTGCTTCAGGTGTGATAGAATTAGAGGGGCAAGAGGTGGGGATGTTGCATTGCTTGCCAGGGAAGATATTACAGCAGTGCTTTGGCAGGATAGATTAGAGGGCTCGCCTAGGGAGGCTATTTGGGTGGAACTGAGAAATGGGAAAGGTGTAGCAACACTTATAGGGGTGTATTATAGACCACCTAATGGGGAGCGAGAATTGGAAGAGCAAATATGTAAGAGATAGCAGATATTAGTAGTAAGCACAAGGTAGTGATTGTGGGAGATTTCAATTTTCCACACATAGACTGGGAAACACATTCTGTAAAAGGACTGGATGATTTGGGGTTTGTAAAATGTGTGCAGGATAGTTTTTGCAGCAGTACATAGAGGTACCTACTAGAGAAGGGGCAGTGCTGGACCTCCTGTTAGGAAATGAGATAGATCAGGTGGCAGAGGTATGTGTTGGGGAGCACTTCGGGTCCAGTGATCACAATACCATTAGTTTCAATATAATTATGGAGAAGGTGAGAACTGGACCAAGGGTTGAGATTTTTGATTGGAGAAAGGTTAACTTTGAGGAGATGCGAAAGGCATTAAAAGGAGTGAATTGGGACATTTTGTTTTATGGGAAGGATGTAGTAGAGAAATGGAGAACATTTAAAGGTGAAATATTAAGAGTACAGAATCTTTAAGTCCCTGTTCAGTTGAAAGGAAACAGTAATAATTGGAAAGAGCCATAGTTTTCAAGGGAAATTGGACACTTGGTTCGGAAAAAGAGAGAGATCTACAATAATTATATGCAGCATGGAGTAAATGAGGTGCTTGAGGAGTATAAAGAATGTAAAAAGAATCTTAAGTATGAAATTAGAAAAGCTAAAAGAAGATATGAGGTTGCTTTGACAAGTAAGGTGAAAGTAAATCCAAAGGGTTTCTACAGCTATATTAATAGCAAAAGGATAACGAGGGATAAAATTGGTCCATTAGAGTCAGAATGGACAGCTATCTGCAGAGCCAAAAGAGATGGGGGAGATATTGAACAATTTATTTTCTTCAGTATTCACCAAGGAGAAGGATATTGAATTATGTGAGGTAAGGGAAACAAGTAGGGTAGCTATGGAAACTATGAGGATCAAAGAAGAGGAAGTACTGACACTTTTGAAAAAATATAAAAATGGATAAGTCTCCAGGTCCGGACAGGATATTCCCTAGGACATTGAGGGAAGTTAGTGTAGAAATAGCAGGGGCTATGACAGAAATATTTCAAATGTCATTAGAAACGGGAATGGTGCCGGAGGATTGGCGTACTGTGCATGTTGTTCCCTTCTTTAAAAGGGGTTCTAAGAGTAAACCTAGCAATTATAGACCTGTTAGTTTGACGTCAGTGGTGGGCAAATTAATGGAAAGGATACATAGAGATAATATATATAATCATCAGGATAAACAGGGTCTGATTAGGAACAGTCAACATGGATTTGTGCCTAGTAGGTCAAGTTTGAAATCTTCTTGAATTTTTTGAAGAAGTTACTAGGGAAATTGATGAGGGTAAAGCGGTGGATCTTGTCTATATGGACTTCAGTAAGGCCTTTGACAAGGTTCCACATGGAAGGTTGGTTAAGAAGGTTCAATTGTTGGGTATTAATAGTGGAGTACCAAGATGGATTCAATAGTGGCTGAATGGGAGATACCAGCGAGTAATGGTGGATAACTGTTTGTCAGGTTGGAGGCCGGTGACTAGTGGGGTGCCTCTGGGATCTGTTGGGTCCACTGTTGTTTGTCATATACAGTGGCTTGCAAATGTTTTCATACCCCTTGAACTTTTCCACATTTTGTCACGTTGCAACCACAAACGTAAATGTATTTTATTGGGATTTTATGTGATAGACCAACACAAAGTGGTGCATAATTGTGAAGTGGAAGGAAAATGATACATGGTTTTCAAATTTTTTTACAAATAAAAAACTGTAAAGTGTGGCGTGCAAAAGTATTCAGCCCCCTTGAGTCAACACTTTGTAGAACCACCTTTCGCTGCAATTACAGCTGCAAGTCTTTTGGGGTATGTCTCTACTAGCTTTGCACATCTAGAGACTAAAATTTTTGCCTATTCTTCTTTGCAAAATAGCTCAAGCTCAGTCAGATTGGATGGAGAGCATCTGTGAACAGCAATTTTCAAGTCTTGCCAGAGATTCTCAATTGGATTTAGGTCTGGACTTTGACTGGGCCATTCTAACACATGAATATGCTTTGATCTAAACCATTCCATTGTAGCTCTGGCTGTATGTTTAGGGTCGTTGTCCTGCTGGAAAGTGAACCTCCGCCCCAGTCTCAAGTCTTTTGCAGACTCTAACAGGTTTTCTTCCAAGATTGCCTTGTATTTGGCTCCATCCATCTTCCCATCAACTCTGACCAGCTTCCCTGTCCCTGCTGAAGAAAAGCATCCCCACAGCATGATGCTGCCACCACCATGTTTCACCGTGGTGATGGTGTGTTCAGGGTGATGTGCAGTGTTAGTTTTCCGCCACACATAGCATTTTGCATTTAGGCCAAAAACTTCAATTTTGGTCTCATCTGACCAGAGCACCTTCCTCCACATGTTTGCTGTGTCCCCCACATGGCTTGTGGCAAACTGTAAACGGGACTTCTTATGGCTTTTTTTCAACAATGGCTTTCTTCTTGCCACTCTTCCATAATGGCCCGATTTGTGGAGTGCACGACTAATAGTTGTCCTGTGGACAGATTCTCCCACCTGAGCTGTGGATCTCTGCAGCTCCTCCAGAGTTACCATGGGCCTCTTGGCTGCTTCTCTGATCAATGCTCTCCTTGCTCGGCCTGTCAGTTTAGGTGGATGGCCATGTCTTGGTAGGTTTGCAGTTGTGCCATACTCTTTCCATTTTTGGATGATGGATTGAACAGTGCTCTGTGGGATGTTCAAAGCTTGGGATATTTTTTTATAACCTAACCCTGCTTTAAATTTCTCCACAACTTTATCCCTGACCTGTGTGGTGTGTTCCTTGGGTTTCATTAAGCTGTTTGTCACTAATGTTCTCTAACAAACCTCTGAGGCCTTCACAGAACAGCTGTATTTATACTGAGATTAGATTACACACAAGTGGACTCTATTTACTAATCAGGTGACTTCTGAAGGCAATTGGTTGCATTGGATTTTATTTAGGGGTATCAGAGTAAAGGGGGCTGAATACTTTTGCACGCCACACTTTTCAGTTTTTTATTTGTAAAAAATTTGAAAACCATGTATCATTTTCCTTCCACTTCACAATTATGTGCCACTTTGTGTTGGTCTATCACATAAAATCCCAATAAACTACATTTACGTTTGTGGTTGTAACGTGACATAATGTGGAAAAGTTCAAGGGGTATGAAAACTTTTGCAAGCCACTGTACATCAATGATCTGGATGATGGTGTGGTAAATTGGATTAGTAAGTATGCAGATGATACTACGATAGGTGGTGTTGTGGATAATGAAGCAGATTTTCAAAGTCTACAGAGAGATTTAGGCCATTTGGAACAGTGGGCTGAAAGATGGCAGATGGAGTTTAATGCTGATAAGTGTGAGGTGCTACATCTTGGCAGGACAAATCAAAATAGGATGTACATGGTAGCGAATTGAGGAATGCAGTTGAACAGAGGGATCTAAGAATAACTGCATAGTTCCCTGGTGGAATCTCATGTAGATAGGGTGGTAAAGAAAGCTTTTGGTGTGCTGGTCTTTATAAATCAGAACATTGAGTATAGAAGTTGGGATGTAATGTTAAAATTGTACAAGGCATTGGTGAAGCCAATTCTGGAATATGGTGTACAATTTTGGTCGCCAAATTATCGGAAAGATGTCAACAATATAGAGAGAGTACAGAGGAGATTTACTCGAATGTTGCCTGGGTTTCAGCACCTAAGTTACAGGGAAAGGTTGAACAAGATAGGTCTTTACTCTTTGGAGCACAGAAGGTTAAGGGGGGACTTGATAGAGGTCTTTAAAATTATGAGGGATAGACAGAGTTGACGTGGATAAGCTTTTTCCACTGAGAGTAGGGAAGATTCAAACAAGAGGACATGATTTGAGAATTAAGGGACAAATGTTTAGGGGTAACATGAGGGGGAACTTCTTTACTCAGAGAGTGGTAGCTGTGTGGAATGAGCTTCCAGTGGAAGTGGTGGAGGCAGGTTCGATTTTATCATTTAAAATTAAATTGGATAGGTATATGGACGGGAAAGGAATGGAGGGTTATGGTCTGAGTGCAGGTAGATGGGACTAGGGGAGAGTAAGTGTTCGGCAAGGACTAGAAGGGCCGAGATGGCCTGTTTCCGTGCTGTAATTGATATATGGTTATATGGTTATATGGTTATTCAAATACTAATGTTTATATTTCAAAAGTAAAGACGAATAACTAGAGTCATAGAGTCATACAGTCTCTGGCCCATCTCATACATACTGACCAAGATGTCTCATTTAAACTAATCCCATTTGTCCACATTTGGTCCATATCCCTCCCAAACTTTCCTATCCAGGTACCTGTCCATGAGCCTTTTAAATGCTGTTATAGTGCCTGCCTCAATTACCTGCTCCAGCAGCTCATTCAAAAGTTGTCCCTTAGGTTCCTATTAAATCTTACCCATCTCACCTTAATACAATGTCCTCTGGTTCTTCATTCCCCCATCCTGGATAAAATAATCCATGCTTTTGCGGTATCTACTGAATTGAAATGAATGAAAAGATATAGCTTACAAACTGGCCCTTCGGCCCATTGAGTTCATGCCAACTCGTTCTCACTAGTTCTATGTTTTTCCACTTTCTCAAACACTCCCTACACACTGGGGACAATTTGTAGAGGCCAATTAACCTACAAACATGCCGGTCTTTAGGATGTGGAAGGAAACTGGAACACCCAGAGGAAACCTATGCAGTCACAGAGGGAATATACAAACTGAACACGGGCTGCACCTGTGGATCAAATCCAGATCTCTAGTGCCGTGAGACAGCAGCTCTACCAGCTGTGCCTCCCTTACCCTTGCAGCCCTTCTTAAACAGAAGGACATAATTTGCCACCCTCTAGTCATCCGGCATGTCACCTGTGTCTAAATGGTCCAGACATTGCCAAATTAATTCTATGGACTAGTTAAGCTGCTGTCGTTGGCATTTAAGATCTGACCTCTTTACTGTAAAATTGAGATAATGGAAATATTTTGAAAATAATGATGAACGTATAGTAAGTCTAAAAGTGGTTACATTACAATGTTGCCTTTGGTAAATGAAATTAATTAAATACCATTTATTTCAGCAACCCTGGTGTAAATGTACAGAGTAGAAAAAATGACACACATAAAGCAGCAAGGTAGTGCAGCGATAGTGTTGCAAACTCCACATATACTGCACTAGAGACATGGGTTCAATCCTCACTTCGGGTGCTGTATATGTGGAGTTTGTATGTTCTCCCTGTGACCTCCTACATTCCAAAATCGTGCAGGTTTGTAAGTTAATTGGCTACTGTAAATTATCTCTAGTGTGTAAGATAGAACTAGTGTACAGGTCATTGTGGTTGGCGTGGACCCAGTGGGCCAAAGAGCCTGTTTCTGTGCTGAATCTCTAAAACTAAGAAATTAAAGCTGGAGATAGAGAAAGAGATAAGATATGCCTTGGTTAATGCTATGTTGAATAAGTCTTAAACCCTATTAAGTGATTTTGAAATCCAGTTTTTGGACATAATGTGGTTTAAAGCTATGGGCAATTTGCACAGAAGATGGTCCATTGTGAAACAATAAAGTAATAAGTAATTTATGGTAAAATAATAAATATACATAGAGAAAAACTGGGGTGTCTTTTATGTGAAGTTGTGAGGTGTGATTTGGCAGAGGCTGTGAAATATTTAAATATAAGCTTTCATTTAGGTTTTGTTGGTAACAGATCTTAAATATGGCACAATTTTCATGTCATAAAGAATCTGGCTTGTGTTGATGGAAAATAATAGAAAAAGCCAATTTCTAGTCTATGTTTGCTATTATTTCCCATAGTGGCACAACAGTAAAGTTGTTGCCTTACAGCACCAAAGACCCAGGTTCGATTCTGAAAACGGGTGCTCTCTGAGCATAGTTTTGTACATTCTCGCTGTTGGTTTTCTCTGGGTCCTCCGGTTTCCTCCCACATTCCAAAGATGTGCAGGTTAATTGGCTTTTGTTAATTGTCCCTCGTGTGTAGTATAGAACTAGTGAACAGGCTGATCGCAACTCGGTGGGCTGAAAAGCCTGTATCTAAGCTGTATCTCTAAACATAACTAAACATGTGGGGTTGTAAGTTAATTGGCTTCTGCAAATTGCCCCAAGTGTGTCGGATGCGAAAGTGTGTTAATATAGAACTAGTGTATGGATGATCAATGGTTGACCTGGTCCAAGTGGTCTGAAGGGCCTGTTTTCACACTGTATCTCTCAACTACAACTAAACAAAACAGTATCCCAAGCTCATCTCTAAATATGTTTGTGTTTGCTACTAATACAAGGTGATTTATCCAGCCAGAAAAAATCCAGAAAATCATTATGTGGTGCCATTTTTAAGAGCATGATTGGAACAAAAATGAATGGATGATGTATGATGAGGAGACAAAGATAGGATTAATAGTCCACGAGTGGGCTTGAATACAAACTCATGAGCAATCTGGGTGCATATAATATGTAAAAAAATATCATATTCTATAGGTATTCATCACGCCTCTTCTTGGTGTACAATTTATTACAGCTGGATGTAAATATTCATTTCAGATACAGAATCTGCTGAGAAGATCATGGAACGAAATTACCATGAAACAGATTTTGCACCTAATAATGTCATCAGCTGCAAGAAATATTAATGTTGGAGACAAATCAAATAATTCGCATTAACCACAGTCTAGCAATCACATGAGTTGGCGATTGCTTAGTTATTTTAAGAAAATGACTTTACCTCTTGCATTAGATATTTATTCATTCGGTAATGTGTGCTGAGTTACATTCATACCATGCCTGGTAAAAGGAAAATATCTAGACTTTTGCGATTTATCTTTTTTTTGGTACATTAAACTATCATTGAGATTTAATTATATCCTTGCACAGTTATCATAGATCTTCAAAACAGAGTAACTTACATTCGGAAACATGCTAAAATAGACATGCAAATGGGAGCAAATTCAATTAAACACATCTTCTAACAAATTTCCGTGCACTAATTTGAAAAGGGTGTTAGTCCTTGAAGACATACTTCCCATGGCAGATAGATAGCAGCAACATATACGTTGAGTACTATGAAGGAGAAAAACTGCAAAGGAGTGGGAGAGGGAGAGGGAGAAGAAGAGGGACTGGCAGGGGCGGGGGACTTCCTGTGAGAGGAACTGCAAGAGGACAGGGAGGGTTCTGTGAGGGGGGGGGGCGAAGAAAGAGGGGACATGAGGCAGAGGCAGAGGGAGGGGGAGGGGTGACGTTGGGAGGAGAGGGGCTGTGGGACAGAGACTGAGAGAGAGAGAGAGAGAGAGAGAAAGGGACCGCAGAGGAGACCAGGTTTATGAGGGACCCATTGCAATTCGCTTACCGCCACAACAGATCAACGGTGGATGCGATCTCGCGGGCCCTCCACTTCTCTGGACCACTTGGACAACAAAAACTCATATGTCAGGCTGTTATTCATTGATTACAGCTCGGCATTTAATACTATCATCCCCTCCAAGCTGGTTACCAAACTTGCAGAACTGGGTCTCTGCGCATCCCTCTGCAATTGGATCCTCGACTTCCTCATTCACAGACCACAGTCTGTTCGTATTGGTGGAAATGTGTCAGACTCGATAACAATCAGCACGGGAGCACCTCAAGGCTGCGTTCTCAGCCCCCTGCTGTACTCACTCTATAATCATGACTGCGTAGCCAGTCACAGTGCGAACTCCATCATCACTGTTGTGGGACGTATCACTGATGGGGATGAGTCTGAGTATAGAAGAGAGATCGAGCAACTGTCCATATGGTGCCAGCACAATAACCTGGCCCTCAACAACAGCAAAACCAAGGAACTGATTGTGGACTTTGGAAGGAGTAGAATGGGGACCCACAGTCCTGTTTATATCAACGGGTCGATGGTTGAAAGGGTCAAGAGCTTCAAATTCCTGGGTGTACACATCTCTGAAGATCTTTCCTGGTCCGAGAACACTGATGCAATTATTAAGAAAGCACATCAGCGCCTCTACTTCCTGAGAAGATTATGGAGAGTTGGTTTGTCAAGGAGGACTCTCTCTAACTTCTACAGGTGCACAGTAGAGAGAATGCTGACCGGTTGCATCATGGCTTGGTTCGGCAACTTGAGCGCCCTGGAGAGGTAACAACTACAAAAAGTAGTAAACACTGCCCAGTCCATCATCGGCACTGACCCTTCCATCGAGGAGATCTATCGCAGTCGATGCCTCAAAAAGACTGGCAGTATCATCAAGGACCCGCACCATCCTGGCCACACACTCATCTCCCTGCTACCTTCAGGTAGAAGGTACAAGAGCCTGAAGACTGCAACGACTAGGTTCAGGAATAGCTACTTCCCCACAGCCATCAGGCTATTAAACTTGGCTCGGACAAAACTCTGAACATTAATAGCCCATTATCTGTTATTTGCACTTTATCAGTTTATTTATTCATGTGTGTATATATTTATATAATGGTATATGGACACACTGATCTGTTCTGTAGTCAATGCCTACAGTCAATTACAGTTTTGTAGTCAATGCCTTCTGTTGTGCTGAAGCAAAGCAAGAATTTCATTGTCCTATCAGGGACACATGACAATAAACTCACTTGAACTTGAACTTGATGTCCTTTAGTTTTTGATTCCCCTTTGCTGGGAAAACGGCTATGTGTAATTACCGTATATAATTCCCTCATAATGTTATTCACCTCTATAACATCACTCCTTGTTCTCCTAAACTCCAGAGAATAAAGTCCCAGCCTATCCAATCTCTTCCTATATTTCAGGCTCATAAATCCTGGAAAAATTCTCATAAATCTTCTATGCTCTCCGTCCAGGTTAATGGCATCTTTCCTGTTGTAAGGTGACCAGAACTGAGCATAATACTCCAAGTGCAGCCTCATCAACATCTTGTACAACTGCAACATAACATAACAGTCCCCGGGGCCCTACCGTTCACTATGACGGTCTTACCCTGGTTTGAACACCATTTGGCATTCCACAGCCCACTTACCTAGCTAATCAAGATGCACTGTAATTTTTGATAACCTTCTTCACTGCCTACAATACTGCCTGCAACACTGTCTGCAAACTTGCTAACTATGCGTACATTCTCAACCAAATCATTATTAATGACAAACAACAGTCAGCCAAGCACTGATCCCAGAGGCATACTGTGAACCACACAGGCCTCCAGTTGTAAAAACAACCTTACATTAACACCCTCTGCTTACCAACATCAAGTCAATTATGTATCCAATTAGTAAGTTCTTTCTGGATCCCATGCGATCTAACCTTCCAGATGAGTCTACCATGTAGGAACTTTTCAAAAGCCTTACAAAAGTCCATATGGACAACGTCCACCAACCTGTTTTCATCTGTTCTCTTGTATTGATGTATTCAAGAGACAGATAGATATAGCTTTTAGGGCTAACAGAATCAAGGGAAATGGGGAGAAAGCAGGAACTGGGTACTGATTTTGGATGATCAGCCATGATCATATTGAATGGTGGTGCTGGCTCGAAGAGCCGAATGGCCAATTCCTACACCTATTTTCTATGTTTCTTTGTTACCGTTTCAAAATACTCAGATTTGTGAGATTTGATTTCCAATGCACAAAGCCATGCTGACTATCCCTAATCTTTTTGCTGTCCTGCGATTAATATAGAGAGGCCTGCTTAGTAGCATGTGAAAGGTTATTAAGTGTTATTTAGGCTCTCCTATTTAACTGCTGGTGTTGTTCACAGTTAGTAATCATTGGAGTAGGGAAAAGGCTAGTTGGTTTCAAGAGTCAAGAGAATCGAGAATGTTTTATTGTCATATGATCTGAGAGTGAAATTCTTACATACTGAGCACATAGTGCTCTGTCAAGTCCATAATTAGCTTCCAAGATAATTGTTCAATGTGTGGCTCAGAGGTGACATCACTGGAATAGATTCTCAAAACCCCCCCAAAATAAAAAACATAAAAACAAACAATAATAGTGCAAAGTGAAAATTAATACCTCCAAGTCAATGTAGTTTGAGCCTGTTTGGAGGTTATAGTGTTTAATAGCCTGATGGTTGTAGGGACGAAGTTGCTCCTGTTCTCTATGATTTGCAGTTCTTTACGAAAGCAGTTTCTCTATTAAAGAGTCCATTATATGCCACGGTGATTAATAGTTGTTTTTTTCTGCTCAGCTGGGAGATGTGAACTGAGGCTGCAGTTGCTGAGCAGGAACATTTGCCTCAGTGCCTTTCTTTTCCAGTTGCCCTTCAGTGTGTTCAGTCTCCCTGAAAGACCCTCTTGTACTTTCTGGAAATATAGCATTAGCCATGAGGAAACTCTTCCGATGATCCACTACCACCTGCACATGGAGAACGTGGGTTTGTTCATGAAAAGATCTGGTTAATAATGGCAGCTCTCAGGCGATGACAGCCCTGGAAAACCTGATCCTTATGAGAGAGGTTCTGGTAGGATGTTGTGTCTTTGATGACCTTGTGGGTTTAGGTTCTTGGCTGATGGGCTGCTTTTGCTTCCTGCTCAACGAATGGTCTTACTGACAACTTTTGTAATAAATTCCTTCCTGAGATTTCAACACTGAGCCACACGTTGAATAAGTATCGCAGAAGCTAAATGCTGGTGAAAGCACTCACTGTTTTTTTGGAACACACTATGGTGATAGAAGATGTTTGAGTAGCCTACACTGAATTCTGTCTGAAGGTCCCCAATCTGGTCCCCTAATATCAGCAGAGTGAAACTCAATAGAAACTCAAAGTTTAGTAATTAGCTTGGCACACTCTAAGTTTTGTATGGCAATCATGGATTGTATTTCTTTGATCCAGTTTATTTCTTGAAAGTTAGAAGTGGGTGCTGTGTGAAGAGTAGCCTCATTTTGTGGATATTTGACAGTTGGAAAAAATCACGCATCTCACAGTGTGCCTTGTTCAATTTCCCAAGTGGACCCTATCACCCAAAAATCACTGCTAGCACAATTTACTTGGGTGAAACTAATATTTGTGCAGTTAAAGCCTAAAAGCTGGGCACTGATTTATTACAATTTTAGACTGAAATCTTTTCTACTTGAGTAAATGAGAATTTAAACCTGAATACAGTATTAGCGTGGATACTTAAGATGTTTGAGGCTGGAAATATATTAATTTGTGAATGATGGTGCAAATTATCAGAATTTGTTACCACTAAAGATTAATGATCACTTTTTTTTTTTAATCCCAGCTCTCTATTCCACCTTTCTTTGATATATTGTGTGTCTTCTGAGATGCAAGGAGAAATAATCTTGAAACTTATCAAGAAAATCTTTTTCAAATTGTTTATGTAGCATGTGCTGTGTGGAAAAATGGTGTTTAAAATAAATGACTGAAGTGTTCGTGTATGAATTAAGTGTAGCAAAATCTTAAACCTGTTGTTTATTTTTAATCTTACTTCAGTTGCCAAATGGAGAAGTGTATCCGTTTTGATGTAACCATATTTGTTTTAATTAATCCCTTTGAAGGAGACCTCGAAGGTAGGCTCAGGCTACTGTGCTGGAATTAGTTTAGTTTAATTTAGAGATACAGCGTGGAAACAGGCCCTTCGGCTCACCTTGTCCGTGCCGACCAGTTATCCCTGCACACTAACACTACCCTACACAAACTAGGTACAATTATACCAAGCCAATTAACCTACAAACCTGCGCGTCTTTGGAGTGTGGGAGGAAACTGGAGATTCTGGAGAAAATCCACGCAGGTCACGGGGAGAACGTAAAAAGTCTGTCCAGCCAGCAGCCTTCGTCAGGATCGAACCCGGGTCTCTGGCGCTGTAAGACAACAACTTTACCGCTGTGCCAGCGTGACACCCAGTTCATCTATATTACTAAAACTCTTTGTTAGTGCCGGCAATGTGTCACTCTGCTCCGCTTTTTCCTATCTTCTTCCAAATGCTTTGCCACAGCCTTCTCATTTTCATATATTCTACTCACATTTTTCCCGTCTAAGTGATAAACACCCCGTCGCATTCCGACCTATATTTCCGAAGTTATTCATGATTTAAAGTTTCAAAAAAAGCCAAAACTGCTTTCTCAGAGAGCTTTCTCAGTGATAATGTCACAATGCCTCTCACAGTGCACCAATCACAATGGGCTCTCAAGTTGTCCAGGCCCTAGTGCTGCTCTTTGACTTGGGTAGGTCCTGGGGCAGGGAATGGGAGTGAGGGGATGAGGATGAGGGAGATGGGGTAGGGTCTCTACCCCCTCCCTCTCTGCCCCTCTCCCTCTCCCTCTCTACCACTCTCCCCTTCCCTCTACCCTCCCTCTCTACCCCCTCCCCCACCCTCTCTACCCCTCCTCCCTCTTTCCCCGCCCCTCCCTCTCTACGGAGTGGTGTGTATTGGGACCTATGGGTGAGTGGTGGAATATTGCATTCGGGGACCAGCCGAAGAAGGGTCTCGACCCGAAATGTTACCCATTCCTTCTCTCCAGAGATGCTGCCTGTCCCGCTGAGTTACTCCAGCTATTTGTGTCCATCTTACGTTATGTTAGGACTTGGACCAGCATCGAGACATGCACTGCGGATCCCACCTCAGACACAGGGGAATTGCAATTCACCTAATTTACTAAATCTAGAAGTTAAAAGCTAGTATGTTCAAAGATGACCCCAAAACGTCAGAATGCTAACAAAACCCAATCCACCAATGTCCTTCAGGGAAGGAAACCTGTCAATCTTGCTTTGTAGGAATTAAATGTAATTCCAGATCCATCAATGTTGTTGACTCCTCAGTTCAGGTAATAGGACATCAGATGCAGAGTTAAGCTCTATCAGACACGAGGTCAGTGGGTAGTTGGCGATGTGTGATTCAGTGGACCAATACTCATCCGTGAAGAAGGTTATTATTGAAAGTATTGGATGCACACCGGAGAAGAATGCAAAGAAAAATAATGGGGCTAATAATATTTGGTTCTGCTGTGCAGTGAAAACATATTCACACCATTTGAAGTCTTGGCAGTCTGAAATTCTTGGACCTGCCAGATTGACTTAAAAATGTGAAAAATTAGAGATCAATATTTCTCGCTTTAATTTGCAGGCAAAAGAAAAGTCGCAGTGGACTCACAGCCAACAAAACAAGCAGTATGCTCGATGACATCAGTGTAAATATCAAACTGTTACAGTACAATAGAACTCCTCAACATAAAGCCTCATGTTCTAGGCTTTATACCAGTTCCATGTCATCAAAGTGTTTACAACTTCCCTTTTTCTTTCTTCTATCTTCTTGAGAAGATAAAGGAGTTTGTTAGCCCAGACCGTGAGACTCAAGACCAGCTTCTTCCGTACTGCATCTGATTGCTTGCTGCAACCTTTCCTTCAATCTGTAAAAGAAAATGGGATTTTGGAAATATACTTCTGGAAAGACATAAGACAGTCATATATGTTCTCACTCCGTTCATCACTATCCACTATTGTTTTGTAGTTACATTTTACCATATTTGAATGTCATTGTTATTATTGACTTTTTTGTCTTTATGAAATGCAGTTCAAATAAGTCAAAGGTGCCAATTTCCAAATTGACCTCGTTATTGCAAATTGCTGATAACTAAAAAGGTGGAAGAAGTCACAAAATGTTGGAGGAACCAGGTAGAGCAGGCAGCATCTGTGGAAGGAAAGGACAGGCAACATTTCGGGTTGGGACTCTTCTTCAGACTGATTAGAGTTGGGGAGAGAAAGCTGGGAAAGGGAGGTTGGGGTGGACACAACGCCTGGCAAGTGATAGATGGATACAGGTGAGGGGGGGGGGGGAGTGTTTGATTAGTTGATATGTGGAGTAAGTGACAAAGGCTAGAGGTGAAGATGAGACAACAAGGAGAGGAAAAGTGGAGTGAAATGCAAAACTGGAGGGAGGGGTGTGGGTGGAAGTGGACGGGGTGGTGAAAAAGGGGAGAAAAGGGGAATATTGTCTCGGGGATGGGAGAAGAGTGAACAAAGCAGGGAAAGGTTCAGAGTGACTGAAATGGGTGGGAAATGGTGGGAAAATGTGTGAATTGGGGTGGGGGTGGGAGGTATTGCTTAAAACAGATTTTAAAACAAATACCATTGGGTTGTAAGCTACCCAAGCAGAATATGAGGTGCTATTTCTCCAGTTTGCGTGTGGCCTCACTTTGGGCTCCTCAAGAAGATAGAAGGGAGATGGCCAGGATGGTATGTATCCTTGATGATACCTTTAGACAATTGACAATAGGTGCAGGAGTAGGCCATTCGGCCCTTCGAACCAGCACCGCCATTCAATGTGATCATAGCTGATTATATACAATCAGTACCCTGTTCCTACCTTCTCCCCATATCCCTTGACTCTACTATCTTTAAGAGCTCTATCTAATTCTTTCTTGAAAGCATCCAGAGAACCAACCTCCACTGCCCTCTGAGGCAGAAAATGTCACAGACTCACAACTCTGTGTCAAAAAGTATTTCCTCATCTCTGTTCTAAATGGCTTACCCCTTATTCTTAAACTGTGGCCCCTGGTTCTGGACTCCCCCAACATCGGGAACATGTTTCTTGCCTCTACCGTGTCCAAACCCTTAATAATCTTATATGTTTCAATAAGATGCCCTCTCATCCTTCTAAATTCCAGAGTATACAACCCAGCCGATCCATTCTATCAACATATGACAGTCCCGCCATCCCGGGAATTAACCTTGCGAACCTATGCAGCACTCCCTCAAAGAATGTCCTTCCTCAAATTTGGAGACCAAAACTGCACACAATACTCCAGGTGTGGTCTCACTAGGACCCTGTCCAACTTTGCTCCTATACTCAACACCATTGCCTGCTGTATCTATAGAACATTGTAAAATGATCACCAATGTGTCCATGATTTCTAGAGCCACTTCCTCAAGTAGTCTGGGATGCAGACCATCAGGCCCTGGGGATTTATCAGCCTTCAGTCCCATCTGCCTACCCAACACCATTTCCTGTCTAATGTGAATTTCCTTCAGTTCCTCTGTCATCCTAGATCCTCTGGCCAGTAGTACATCATGGAGATTATTTGTGTCCTCTTTAGTAAAGACGGATCCAAAGTACCTGTTGAACTCGTTTGCCATTTCCTTGTTCCCCATAATAACTTCACCCTTTTCAGTCTTGAAGGGTCCAATTTTGGTCTTAACTATTTTTTTCCTCTTCACATACCTAAAGAAGCTTTTATTATCCTCCGCTATATTCTTGGCTAGCTTACCTTCGTATCTTATCTTTTCTTCCCGTGTTGCCTTTTTAGTTATCTTCTGTTGGCCTTTACAAGTTACCCAATCCTCTGACTTCCCATTCATCTTTGCTATGCTTTACTTGTTCTCTTTTATTTTTATACTGACCCTGACTTCCCTTGTTAGCCACGGTCGCCCCTTATTCCCCTTGGAATCTTTCTTTCTCTTTGGAATGAACTGATCCTGCAACTTCTGTATTATTCCTAGAAATACCTGCCATTGTTGTTCCACTGTCATCCCTGCTGGGGTATCTTTCCAGTCAACTTTGGCCAGCTCCTCCTTCATTGCTCCATGGTCCCCTTTGTTCAACTGTAATACGGACACCTCCGATTTACCCTTCTCCCTCTCAAATTGTTGATTAAAACATCATATTATGGTCACTACCTCCAAATGGCTCCTTTACCTCGAGTTCCCTTATCAAATCCGATTAATTATATAATTCTAAATCCAAAATTGCCTTCTCCCTGGTAGGCCCCAGTGCATGCTGCTCTAAGAATCCATCACAGAGGCATTCCACAAACTCCCTTTCTTGGGGTTCAGTATCAACCTGATATTCCCATTCTACCTGCATGTTGAAATCTCCCATAACAACCGTAGCATTATCTTTGCGGCATGCCTTCCAGATGGAACACACCGTGAAGATGGACTGGATTGAGTTGTGTTCACCAATTTTTTACAGATTCAGGTGGTCAAGTGCAGAGCAGGCTGGGATGCATTCAATCAGAATACTTTCTATGGCGCATCTGTAGAAGTTCGAGAAAATACTTGTGTGCTTGCTGAATCTTCTGGGCGCCTCATGAAATAATTTCTGCCTTCTAGAAGTATAGAAACCAGTTGCTGATGGAGGCTCGAAGGCCAAAATCCAGGACTTTAGAAATGTGTTTATGTGGTATTATGGTGTGGAAGCCTGAGCTGTAGTCAATGATGTACTAGTGGCCAGAGGATCTAGGGTGACGGAGGAACTGAAGGAGATTCACATTAGGCAGGAAATGGTGTTTGGTAGACTGATGGGACTGAAGGCTGATAAATCCACAGGGCCTGATGGTCTGCATCCCAGGGTACTTAAGGGAGTGGCACTAGAAATCGTGGACACATTGGTGATCATTTTCCAATGTTCTATAGATTCAGGATCAGTTCCTGTGTAATGAAGGATAGCTAATGTTATCTCACTTTTTAAGAAAGGCGGGAGAGAGAAAACAGGGAATTATAGTTCAGTTAGCCTGACATCGGTGGTGGGGAAGATGCTGGAGTCAATTATAAAAGAAGAAAAAGGGGCATATTTGGATAGCAGTAACAGGATCGGTCCGAGAGAATGGACTTATGAAGGGGAAAACATACTTGACTAATCTTCTTGAATTTTTTGAGGATGTAACCAGGAAAATGGACAAGGAAGAACCAGTGGATGTAGTGTACCTGGACTTTCAGAAAGCATATGATAAGGTCCCATATAGGAGATTAGTGGCCAAAATTAGAACACATGGTATTGGGGGTGGAGTACAGACATGGATAGCAAATTGATTGGCAGACAGGAAACACACAGTAGGGATTAATGGGTCCCTTTCAGAATGGCAGGCAGTGACTGGTGGAGTACCGCAAGGCTTGGTGCTGGGACCGTAGGTATCTATAATTACTACAAGTCTGATCTTGACCACTTCTTGTTGTATTGTATATTGATTTTAGAAAAAACGTTGCCACTTATGACTGTGGTTTTTGGCCATCTTACTCAGAGTCCCCCTCCGCTGCACAGGACAAGAGGATTTTTCCCATCGATTAAAAATAAAAGAGTTATTAGTGTTTTAAAAATGTTGAGATTCTCTCTCCTGAAGGCCACATCCTGAGGGTTAAAACCCGGAAGTGTTGAGTGCCTCAGTCAGTCTCTGCAAGATGGGGCAATCGAGAGGGTTACGTCTCTCAGTGTGAGCTGTGAATAACACTGAACACATGTCTACTAAACTGTGAGTGTGGTTTTACTGACCTCCCTCAATGTGGTTTGAAAATGAAAATGCGGTTGGTTTGAAATAAAGCACAGTAAATGGTTGGTGGTGGTTGGTTTGAAATGAAGCACAGCAAATGGTTGGTGGTGGTTGGTTTGAAATAAAGCTCAGCAAATGGTTGGTGGTGGTTGGTTTGAAATGAAAAATGATAAATGATTAAAAGTCTAAATTTGACAACTTCCTGTTTGCACTTTATATTGATTTTAGGTAAAACGCTACCACATGGCTGTTATTTTTGGCCATCTTACTCAGGCCCCCTGCGCTCATCAGGTGCAGGGGATTCTTCCCATCGATGACAAATAAAAGTATTATTAGTATTTTTTAAATGTTGAGACTCTCTCCTGTCAATCACGCCACAAAGTCCACGCCCCTTCCGGTGGGTGGGAGGAGGGTTTATAAAACCCAGAAGTGTGGGCGTGGCTCAGTCTCTGCAAGATGGGGGAGGGAGCGGTCACGATTCTGTCTGAGCTGTGAATCAACTGAACACACTGAATGTCTACTGAACTGTGAGTGTGTTGTTTATGTTGTGTTTTGTGGTGTTTTGTGTGGTTTTATGGTGGTTTCACCCTGCTTGAAATGGTATGAATCTGCATTTGAATGTGGTGGCATTGCACCCTGCATGAAATGGAATGAAACTGCATTTGAATTTGGTGGCCTTGCACCCTGCATGAAATGGTATAAAACTGCATTTGAATTTGGTGACCTTGCACCCTGCTTGAAGTGGCATGAAACTGCACTTGAATTTGGTGGCCTTGCACCCTGTTTGAAGTGGCATGAAACTGCACTGAGTTTGGTGGCCTTGCACCCTGCTTGAAGTGGTAGGAAACTGCACTTGAGTTTGGTGGCCATGCGCCCTGCTTGAAGTGCTAGGAAACTGCACTTGAACTTGGTGTCCTTGCACCCTGCTTGAAGTGGTAGGAAACTGCACTTGAATTTGGTGGCCTTGCACCCTGCTTGAAGTGGTATGAAACTGCACTTACGTTTGGTGGACTTGGACCCTGCTTGAAGTGGTATGAAACTGCACTTGAGTTTGGTGGACTTGCATCATGCATGAAGTGGTATGCAACTGCACTTGAATTTGGTGGCCTTGCACCTTGTTTGAAGTGGTATGAAACTGCACCTGAATTTGGTGGCCTTGCATCCTGCTTGAAATGGTAGGAACTGCATTTGAATTTGGTGGCCTTGCACCCTTCAGCCCGCAACACCCATACTAGTGCTTCAGAAAGCCCCCCCCACCCCCCCACTTGTCACGGATATTGGAATTGATGGAGAGGTGGAATATTGGGTTGGGGGACCAGCCTTCCCGTGTGAACATGGGACCCAATGGGTTCCACTTAGTCTAGTTTATATACATCAATGATTTGGATGAAGGGATTCAAAGTAACATTAGCAAATTTGCAGATAACACAAAGCTGGGCGGCCGTGTGAACTGTGAGGAGGATGCTATGGGTATGTAGGGTGACTTGGACAGGTTGGGTGAGTGGGCAGATGCAGTTTAATGTGGATAAATGTGACGTTATCCACTTTGGTGGCAAAAACAGGAAGGCAGATTATTTTCTGTATAGTGTCGTTGGGAAAAGGGAAAGTACAAAAAGATCTGGGGGTCCTTGTTCATCAATCACTGAAAGTAAGCATGCAGGTGCAGCAGGCAGTGAAGAAAGCTAATGGCATTTTGGCCTTCATAACAGGATTAGTTGAGTATAGGAGCAAAAAGGTCCTACTGCTGTTATACAGGGCCCTAGTGAGACTACACCTGGAGCATTGTGCGCAGTTTTGGTTTCTAAATTTGACGAATGCCATTCTTGCTCTTAAGGGAGTGCAGCGTAGATATACAAGGTTAAAATCCCGGGATGGCAGGACTGTCATATGTTGATAGAATGGAGCGGCTGGACTTGTACACTCTGGAATTTAGAAGGATGAGAGGGAGTCTTATTGAATCATGGAAGATTATTAAGGGATTGGACACACTACAGGCAGGAAACATGTTCCCGATATTGGGGGTGTCCAGAACCAGTGGCCACAGTTTAAGAAATAAGGGGTAGGCCATTTAGTAGGGAGATGAGGAAAAACCTTTTCACCCAGAGAATTTTGAATCTGTGGAATTCTCTGCCTCAGAAGGCAGTGGAGGCCAATTCTCTGGTTGCTTTCAAGAGAGAGTTAGATAGAGCTCTTAAAGATAGCGTAGTTAGAGGGTATGGTGAGAAGGTTGGAACGGGGTACTGATTGTAGATGATCAGACATGATCACAGTGTATGGCGGTGCTGGCTCGAAGCTACTCCTGCACCTATTGTCCGTTGTCTGTTGTCTATTGAAGCAGTTTCACAGATCAAACACAGCAAAGCATTTCATTTATATATTTTGCACTTGCTTTTTTTGTTGCCTTCTGCTATTTTTTTTAAGATGTTACTCGGGAAATTGATGAGGGTAAAGCTGTGGATGTTGTGTATATGGACTTCAGTAAGGCCTTTGACAAGGTTCCTCATGGAAGGTTGGTTAAGAAGGTTCAATGGTTGGGTATTAATGGTGGAGTAGCAAGATGGATTCAACAGTGGCTGAATGGGAGATGCCAGAGAGTAATGGTGGATGGTTTGCTTGTCAGGTTGGAGGCCAGTGACGAGTGGGGTGCCACAGGGATCTGTGTTGGGTCCACTGTTGTTTGTCATGTATATCAATGATCTGGATGATGGTGTGGTAAATTGGATTAGTAAGTATGCAGATGATACTAAGATAGGTGGGGTTGTGGGTAATGAAGTAGAGTTTCAAAGTCTACAGAGAGATTTATGCCAGTTGGAAGAGTGGGCTGAAAGATGGCAGATGGAGTTTAATGCTGATAAGTGCGAGGTGCTACATCTTGGCAGGACAAATCAAAATAGGACGTACATGGTAAAAGGTAGGGAATTGAAGAATGTAGGTGAACAGAGGGATCTGGGAATAACTGTGCACAGTTCCCTGAAAGTGGAATCTCATGTAGATAGGGTGGTAAAGAAAGCTTTTGGTGTGCTGGCCTTTATAAATCAGAGCATTGAGTATAGAAGTTGGGATGTAATGTTAAAATTGTACAAGGCATTGGTGAGGCCAATTCTGGAGTATGGTGTACAATTTTGGTCGCCTAATTATAGGAAGGATGTCAACAAAATAGAGAGAGTACAGAGGAGATTTACTAGAATGTTGCCTGGGTTTCAGCAACTAAGTTACAGAGAAAGGTTTGACAAGTTAGGGCTTTATTGTTTGGAGCACAGAAGGTTAAGGGAGGACTTGATAGAGGTTTTTAAAATGATGAGAGGGATAGACAGAGTTGACGTGGAAAAGCTTTTCCCACTGAGAGTAGGGAAGATTCAAACAAGGGGACATGACATGAGAATTAAGGGACTGAAGTTTAGGGGTAACATGAGGGGGAACTTCTTTACTCAGAGAGTGGTAGCTGTGTGGAATGAGCTTCCAGTGAAGGTGGTGGAGGCAGGTTTGTTTTTATCATTTAAAAATAAATTGGATAGTTATATGGATGGGAAGGGAATGGAGGGTTATGGTCTGAGCGCAGGTATATGGGACTAGGGGAGATTATGTGTTCGGCACGGACTAGAAGGGTCGAGATGGCCTGTTTCCATGCTGTAATTGTTATATGGTTATATGGTTATATGGTTATACTTTGAACTGTAAAAAATCTATTTGATCACTACCGCTCTAGGAGGTGGAATGCAAAACTTATATGAGAGGACGGTCTTTTTGCAGAGAGCAATGAATCTCTGGAATTCTCCATGCTCGAGGGGTGTGGAGGCTACATAACTCAGGATATTTAGAAAGGAAGTAGATAACATCTTGAATTTTCAGCACTATGGGGATATGGTCCAGAAGAGAAGCTGAAGTGATACGATACGACACGATACGATGGAACTTTATTTATCCCAGGAGGGAAATTGATCTGCCAACAGTCATAAAACACAAGATACACGAAACATGACATTAAAGTGATGAGTGGAAAGGATTGGGGTTATGCAAAGATTGGGGATGATAGGTGTGTGGGGAGATGGGAGGGGAGTCAGTCTACCCCACAACAGAAGGGGGAGGAGTTATGCAGTTTAATAGCCACAGGGAAGAAGGACCTGTGGTCGTTCTGTACTGCTGAAGGTACTCCTCAGGTTGACCAGTGGGTCGTGGAGGGGGTAAGCTGTATTGTCCAGGATGCTCTGCAGTTTGAGGAGCATCCTCTCCTCAAAGACCACCTCTCATGAATCTATCTCCTTTCCCCAGGATGGAGCCAGCCTTCCTGATGAGTTTGTTAATCCAATTGGCATCCGCGACCTTCGATCTAGCTGCCCCAGCACACAACAGCGAAGAAGATGGCACTGGCTACCAATGATTGGTAGAACATCTGCAGCATCTTACGGCAGGCGTTGAAGGAGCGGAGCCTTGTCAAAAGGTACAGCCGGCTCTGTCCCTTCTTGTACAAGACCTCAGCTTTCTTGAACAGTCCAGTTTACTGTCCAGGTGCACTTCAAGGTATTTGTATTCCTTGGTAAACTGGGACAGATTAGTCATTATCATATAAAAAGGCCTGGCAGTCTTAAGCAAAGATCTTATAGCGAAGCAAGATGGATTACTCTCACGCAAACGTGAGGTACGCTCATGGGCGGATTCATGGGTGATTATAGGACACATTTTAGCAACCTGACTCCGCCATCTTGTTCCGCCATCTTGTTCCGCTTTCTTGCTCCCGCCTTCTTGCTTCCGGCCAAAGATTGGATCCGCAGCGAGGAGAAGGAGTGCGGGGCCCGTGGCAGCGGGGAGAGAGAGTCCGGGGCAGCGGGGAGAGGGAGTGCGGGGTCCGGGGCAGCGAGGAGAGAGAGTGCGGGGCCCGGGGCGGCGGGGAGAGAGAGTGCGGGGCCCGGGGCAGCGGGGAGAGAGAGTGCGGGGCAGCGGGGAGAGAGAGAGTGCGGGGCCCGGGGCAGCGGGGAGAGAGAGTGCCCCAAGACAATGTTTCTTATTTAATGTCCCTTGTCTAGTCTGAAATAAAGTTCATTATTGGATTAGAAGAAATATAATTGTGTGTGTTATATACATTTATATAATTTTCATGTATGTGTGTTTATAAACATTTTATTCCTTAACACGAATCAACAGAATTATGAACTAACAGAATAATGAATCTAACCCTATAATCACGCACAAAAAGTCCCCCCCTGTCAATCACCCTGCGAGTCGGGTCGGTTCCGGTTACTACAAAATCAACTCAAACACTGTTTGTGAGCCATTTAAAAAGAAATGATTTAAAAAACATTAAAAAAGACAATTACCAGAATCAAATTTTATTCTTGACAAGAAGTTTGAACTGACAGATTTATGAATCTGACCCACACAAACTGTTGCCCCGCAACATTGATTACAGTGCGAGTCGGGTCGGGTTAGGTAGGCTCAGGTTGCTAAAATGGGCGTGGAAAAATGCCCATGATCCCCTCCATAGCGTACTACACGTCAGTCCATTGCATTTAGCAGGAGTAGCCTATCTTGCTTCGCTATAAGATCTTTGGTCTTAAGGGCTGAATGGCCTACTCCTGCTCTTTTTTATGTTCTAATATAATTATTCTCATACTTCTTTTCTCACCCCTACTCAATTCTCCTGGAACTATTCACTTAATGTGTGATTTTACCCCATCAGCCATCTGCAAGCCATCCTCCATAC
Organism: Leucoraja erinaceus; assembly: GCF_028641065.1. Lineage (NCBI taxonomy): Eukaryota > Metazoa > Chordata > Chondrichthyes > Rajiformes > Rajidae > Leucoraja > Leucoraja erinaceus. The sequence goes on along the minus strand of NC_073383.1, from coordinate 64,899,740 downwards.
TTTTCAATGCTTCTATGTAAAGCCACCACTAGACACAACTTCTCTTCTATACCCTTTTCAGCATTCTGAAAGATTTATTTCCTCAGGGATATACTGCTTCACTCTTCCATCTACCCGGCCACTTTTTGTCACCCCTTCCCACAAAAATATAGAAGATGCAACGCCTGTCCTTTTCACACCTCCCATTGCATTACCTGGGGCACAAATCAGTCTTTCCAGGTAAAGCAGTGTTTCACTTGTGACTTAATAAAGTGTACAGGCTGCTCACAATGCGATCTTCACCACCAAAGGGAAATAAAGGCCAATTTTATTTTAAGGTTGGTGGATCCCTTTGCAGAACACTTCCTGTCAGACAACAAAGATAGCCTTGAGCTTCTAGTTCCCTATCACTTTAATCCTCCATTCTATTCCCATGGTGACCTCTTTCACACTGATCGAGCAAAGGTCACTGCATTCATATGAACCACAAGGCTTGGATAGATGGATGTGGAGAGGATGTTTCCATTAGTGGGAGAGTCTAGAACTAGAGGTCATAGCGTCAGAATTAAGGAACGTTCTTTTTGGAAGTAGATGAGAATACATTTGAATGAATGAATACGTTTATTGTCATTGCACAATACTGTCCAACAAAATTCCATTACATCTCCTCCGGTTAAAAAAAATATAGAAACACGACAACCATTAACACATATGTACACTTATTAATAAAATAATAAATAGGTATTTTAAAAGAATTTAAAAGAATTTGGCGGCATTTCTTGGAATTACATATTTTTTTCTTCCCCAGTGTTCTCTGTTGGAATTTAGCTCTTTTATCGCATATGGGTAAACTGACTGTCTGGTGTACCAAAAACAACCTGGTACTCAACCCATCAAAGACAAAAGAGCTGGTCGTTGACTTCAGGAGGAAGAGGAGAGAGGAACCTGCTCCCTTATACATCAAAGGAAACATGGTGGAGAGAATCACTGGTTTAAAGTTCCTGGGAATAAACATCTCCCAGGACCTCAAATGGCAAATGAACACCGTCACTCTCGTGAAGAAGTCACATCAGCGGTTGTATTTCCTGAGGTCTCTGCGGAGAGCAAACGTCTCACAGCCGCTGCGACAGGGACTGGTGGGCGGCAGCTTCAACCACCCCGGGCTGCGGTGTTTTGAGCCGCGGGACTGTTCTTAACATCACCCGGGGGGGGGGGGGGGGGGATCCGCCCCAGCCTCAGAGGGAGAAGCCGAGGATGTGACTGCAGACCTAAGACTTTTGCCTCCATCACAGTGAGGAGATGCTGGGTGGACTCACTGTGGTGGATGTTAATATGTGTTTATCTCTTGTTTTATTGTATGGTATTTGATGTATGACTGCTGCAGGTTTTGTTCAGACTTCAGTCTGAAGTGACGACAATAAAAGGCTATCTACACCAGATCTATCTTTTTGGACTATCTATCTATCTATCTATCTATCTATCTATCTATCTATCTATCTATCTATCTATCTATCTATCAAACTATTTTTTAGTCCTCAGAGTCCTGAATCGCCTCCCAGAGGGTAGCAGAGTAAAAAGGTGCTTGGCAGGGTGGGATGTGTCCTGCTTGATATTTGTGGCCTGGCGCAAGCATCGGGCCCTATATATGTCATCCAAGGAGGGCAGTTGGGCATTTTTAATGCTATGCGCAGTTTTTATAATTCCTTGCAGCGCCCTCCTCTCAGCCACATTACACTAGCAAATCACACCAGGATTCCATAGTCCGGATACTTTCCGTACTGCGGCGCATCGGTAGAAGGACAACAGCAGAACTGTGAATCTTTGCTCTCCACAGAGACCTCAGGAATATGAGCCGCTCAAGTGACTTCACGAGAGTGACGGTGTTCATTTGTCCATTTGAGGTCCTGGGAGATGTTTATTCCCAGGAACTTAAAGCCAATGACTCTCCACCATGTCTCCTTTGATGTATAAGGGAGCAGGTTCCTCTCTCCTCTTCCTCCTGAAGTCAACGACCAGCTCTTTTGTCTTTGATGGGTTGAGTACCAGGTTGTTTTTGGTACACCAGACGGTCAGTTTTTGGACTTCATCCCTGTAGGCAGACTCGTCGTTGTTGTTTATCAGTCCCACCACAGTCGTGTCGTCCGCAAACTTGATGATCCTGTTTGTACTGTGTGTTGGTGTACAGTCATAAGTGTATATTGTATACAAGATGGGACTCAGCACACAACCTTGTGGCGCACCTGTGCTGAGCGTCAGGACTGGGGAGTAATTGGACCCCATCCTGACAGTCTGTGGGCGATCTGTTAAAAAGTCCTTAATCCATCCGCATGTGTTTGCATTAACACCCAGATCAGACAGTTTGTCTGCCATTCTGCTGGGTATGATTGTATTAAATGCAGAACTAAAATCTATAAATAACATCCTCACATATGAGCCAGGACGCTCCAGATGTATCAGTGCAGAATGTAGAGCTGTGTTGATGGCATCCTCCGTTGACCTATTAGCTCTATATGCAAACTGATGCTGATCCAGGGTGGATGGGAGTGAGGACTTAATGTGGGCCAGGACCAGCCGTTCAAAACACTTCATCACTATTGAAGTGAGAGCAACAGGTCTATAGTCATTCAAGCTGGTAATGGCTGTTTTTTTGGGTACAGGCACGATGGTAGCAGTCTTAAAGCATTTAGGGGCAGTGCACGTTGACAGAGAGAGGTTGAAGATGTCGCTGAAAACCTCCGCTAACTGGTCTGCACAGTCCCGCAATACTCTCCCTGGGATGCCATCTGGGCCAGCAGCCTTCCTGGGGTTGACCCTGCGGAGTGTTCTTCTGACGTCCTCCGTACTCACAGTGAGTGGCACAGTGAGTGCCAGGTCGTCAGTGCTGTGTGCGGCTGCAGGTGCAGGCTCAGCCTCATTCAGCTCAAAACGGGCGAAAAAATGGTTGAGCTCCTCAGCTAGCGAGTTGTTACTGCTGCAGATGATCGGCCCCCCCTTGCCCTTGTAGTTTGTGAGTTGCTGAATGCCCTGCCAGACACGCCGAGGGTCCCTCTCGTTAAAATACCCCTCTAACCTTCTTCCATAGGCTGTCTTTGCCTCTTTAATGGCTCTCTTTAGTTTAAATCTGGCAGTGCTGTACAATTAATCACTGCCAGATCTAAAGGCTGAATTTCTTCAGTCAGAAGGTGGTGAATATGTAGAATTCTTTGCCACAGAAGGCTAAAGAAGCCGTCAGTGGATATTTTTAAGGCAGAAATAGATTCTTGATTAGTATGGATGTCAGAGGTTATGGGGAGAAGGCAGGAGAATGGGGTAAGGAGGGGGAGATAGATCAACAAAGTGATTGAATGGCTGAGTGAACGATAGGCCGAATGGCCTAATTCTACTGCTATTCCTTATGACCTTATGACATCAGTCCCTGACCTGGTATGTTACATCCTTTCTACTTCAACTTTGAGTTGAATAATTTCAGATGATCAGGAATTTCAGACTTTGTTTCTTACAGTTTCAGCATTCATTTTTTTCTGGACATTTCTGGAAATTATTCATCTCTTATTCCCATATTTTGTGGACGTACCTTATGTTTTTCATGACTGGCTTTACCAGTTGTTTTACATGTCTCTATTATTCCATTTATCATTAATCTCTTGCCACACCACCTTTCCATTGACATTTCTTTCTGTTCTCTTTGGCCCTTCCTCTCCCTAAATCTTTTATTTTTAATTTTGTTAATAGAAACATAGAAAATAGGTGCAGGAGGAGGCCATTCGGCCCTTTGAGCCAGCACTGCCATTCATTGTGATCATGACCGTAATAAAATACATTGATCTGAGAAGTTAAATGCATGTCACTCCACCGCCTGACCTGCTGTGTATTTACAACTTTTTTCTGTTTTATGTCAAATTTTCAACACCTGCAGTTTCTTCCTGTAACAGGCAATAATGTTATCAGACCATGTGCTCTGCCATTAGACATGGTGACTGTCGGAACATGTGAAATGTCAAAGACTAGAGGGCAAAGCTTTACGTGAGAAGGGCAAAGCTTAAAGAGGATGTGCTGAGCAAGCTTTTTACACAGAGGGCTGTAGGGGCCTGGAACACACTGGAACTCGGTGATGGTGAAGGGAGATATGATAAGGGCAAAGAAGAGGCTTTAAATTAAGCACATATGCAGGGAATAAAGGAATGTGGACCTTGGGCAGGCAGATAAGATTTGTTGGTCTTGGCATCATGTTCAGCACAGATATTGTGGGCTGAAGGGCATGTTCCCATGCTGTATTTTTCTATATTCTTCGATGAGGTGTCTCGTTGAAAAAAGTTTGAAAATCCAAATATATTACATTTTCTCTTTACTTTCTGCTTTTTATTAAAAAAAATCAATGTTTGCTACAGCATGGCCTTCATTTTTGAAAATTGTGCTGCCTTCTCTTTATTATATTGCCAATTTGCAAATGTTTTTTGTGATTTTCTGGTTTACACCTTGAGCAAAGCTCCTACCTTTGTTGTTAAAGGCCTTTAATTCTATGGAAAGTCTTTGCCTCTCTTTTAAGCCTGGGAATCATATTATCTACTAGACTAAGTGGGACCCGTTGGGTCCCATGTTCACACAGGAGGGCTGGTTCCCCCAGTGCAATATTCTACCTCTCCACCAATTCCAATTGGGGGGGGGGGGGGGGGGGGGGGGGGGGGGGTGGAGGGAGCTTTCTGGAGCTCTAGTATGGGTGTTGTGGGCTGAAGGGCCTGGATTCCAGAGGGCTAGTATGGACATTGTGGGCCAAATGGATTATTGGGGTGGCAGCTAAGTCACTCAAGCCTGATGTGCTGGCACCTCACTCACGGCTGGTTGGCTGGCAGTTGACTCATGGCTATTCCTTGAAATTCCATTTCAAGCAGGGTGCAAGGCCACCAAATTCAGGTGCAGTTTCCTACCACTTCAAGCAGGGTGCAAGGCCACCGAATTCAAGTGCAGTTTCCTACCACTTCAAGCAGGGTGCAAGACCACCAAATTCAAGTGCAGTTTCATACCACTTCATGCAGGATGCAAGGCCACCAAATTCAAGTGCAGTTTCATGCCACTTCAAACAGGGTGCAAGGCCACCAAATTCAAGTGCAGTTTCATGCCATTTCAAGCAGGGTGCAAGGCCACCAAATTCAAGTGCAGTTTCATGCCATTTCAAACAGGGTGCAAGGCCACCAAATTCAAATGCAGTTTCATACCATTTCAAGCAGGGTGAAACCACCATAAAACCACCATAAAACCACACAAAACACCACACACACCACACTCAGGTCAACAGACATTCAGTGTGTTCAGTTGATTCACAGCTCAGACAGAGTCGTGATCTCTCCCTCCTCCATCTTGCAAAGACTGAGCCACACCCACACTTCCAGGTTGTATGAACCCTGCCCGCTCCCACCGGAAGGGTCATGGCCTTCATGGCGTGAATGACAGGAGAGAGATTCCTCAACATTTTTAAAACACTAATAACACTTTTATTTTTCATTGATTGCAAGAATCCTCTGCATCTGATGAGCAGAGGGGGACTGAGTAAGATGGCCAAAAACACAGCCGTAAGTGGTAGCGTTTTATCTAAAATCAATATACAATGCAAACAGGTAGTTGTCAAGTTTAGACTTTTAATCACTTGCCATTTCAAACCAACTACCACCAACCATTTGCTGTGCTTTATTTCAAACCAGCCACCACCAACCATTTGCTGTGCTTTATTTCAAACCAACCACCACCAACCATTTGCTGTGCTTTATTTCAAACCAACCACCACCAACCATTTGCTTTGCTTTTTCAAACCAATTTTCATTTTCAACCACATTAAGTCAGTAAAACCACACTCATAGTTTAGTATACATGTATTCAGTGTTATTCACAGCTCGGAGACGTGACCCTCTCGCTACATCATCTTGCCGAGACTGATTGAGGCACTCTACACTTCCGGGTTTTTTAGTCCCTCCGGAAGGGGCGTGGCCTTCAGGAGAGAGAATCTCAACATTTTTAAAACACTAATAACTCTTTTATTTTTCATCGATGGGAAAAATCCTCTTGTCCTGCGCAGCGGCGGGGGACTCTGAGTAAGATGACCAAAAATCACAGCCGTAGGTGGCAGCGTTTTTACTAACAATCAATATACAGACAACAGGAAGTGATCAAGATCAGACTTTTAGAAATATAGAATTGTTGGCCATCTGGCACGATTCTGTTCCACTAAACCTATGGATATATGTAACATGTGACTTTGATATCTCTTCCTTCATTTATTTTAATTAAGTTATTTTAATCACTGCTGTATCTTCGTAGCTCCAGAGAAGTATTGTAGAAATTCCTAATATTTCATGGTAGGATCTTAATATAGCAATCTAGCCGCAGATATTTCTGGTTAAAAACCTTTGCAAATGGACAGAATCTCATTCCATTTAACTTTCCTTCGATGTTTCTTTTGGAGTATTTATGAATCTTTTTAATTCCCTCTTCATTTCTGTCGCCTGAGCTGCAGCTGGTGATAACTGGTTACCATGGTAAGTGCTTTGTGGGTTCTATACTACTAATATGCAGCTTTCAATTTTCTATGCATGCAAAGGGAGATGTTTGATTAGCCAAGAAAAGATTTTAAAAAAGGAACAGGGAATGCAGGAAATTTGACATAAAGACAGAAAATATTGGCTATACCTCAGAACTCTAAGAATGCCTGAAGTTTAGTTTAGTTTAGATCTACTGGCTCTTTGACCCATTAAGTCCACTCTGACCATCGTTCAAACTTGTACAATGTTATCCCACTTTATTAACCACATCTTGCTCATTAGGGGCAATTTTACAGAGTCCAATGAACCTCAAAATCCGCACGTCTTTGGGATATGTGCAAGGAAACTAGAGCACACAGAGGAAACCCACTCCACCACAGGGAGAACGTGCAAACTCCACACAGACCACCTGAGGTCAGAATCGAACCCAGGTCTCTGGCATTGTGAGACAACAGTTCCATCTGCTGCCCATTGATTGACGCCTCTTTCAGACGTTGATTTACCTGTCATGCATTCCTATTAATCTCTGCTTTCCTTGATTTGCTTCATCAAATTGCTCATTTTTAAAGATACTCCTGTGATTATCAAATAAATTGGTCCTGCATGTCACTGGTGGGGAAGGAGCGGTTGTCAATATAAAAGAAAGGGTGTGATTGTGACAAATCTTTGTCTCATATTGTGAGAACAAGTACTATGTAATGCCAGAATCCGGTCATTATGTAGGAAAGGACAAATGCAGGGGAGGGTCAGGCCAGTTGGAGACCTCAGGGTTATGTCATTAAATTGATAATCCAGACAAGTGGATTATAATACAAGGTTCAAATCCTATGACTGCCCCTAGAGAATTTATATTCAGATGATTAAATAGATCTGAAATGTAAAGGTTGCTTCAGTACTTTACTTTTAGCTTTTTGGTTCAGTTTAGTTTAGAGATACAGCATGGAAACAGGCTCTTCGGCCCATCGAGTCCACACCTAACATCTGCCCCTCCCCCCCCCCCCCCGGTCTGGACCCGACCCCCTGGGAAACTGAAGGGAGCGACAATCAACTGCCACGGGTACAAATAATATCATTCACAAGAAAGGGCAGATGCTGGTTGACTAAAAGTGAACACACAGTGCTGGAGTAACACAAAGACGCAGCGGAATTTTGGAAACGTCATCCCGTCACCCATTCCTTCTCTCCAGAGATGCTGCCTGTCCCGCTGAGTTAACGAGTGCCCACAGTAGACGCACCAGTCACTACGGTAAACTCACGGGTTACTTACATTCTTACAACGAGTTTAAAAGTTTAAAATGTTTACTTCAAGATTAAATTAGACTCATGTTGAAAGATTTTCACGAGTTTACAATTTTCCCGAGTACTTGCCGTTAGCGTTACGAGTTCCGACGTTCCTGTTACGTTAATTCTACATGATTACCATGAGTTTGATTTGTTTTAAACTCTGGATCATTGTTGGTGGACTCGCACCGTGAGACAGGGCTATTACAGTGCCAGAGACACAGGTTTGATCTTGACTATAGATGCTATCTGTATGGAGTTTGTACCTTCTCCCTGTGACCACATGGGTTTTCTCCAGGTGTTCCGGTTTCCTCCCACACTCCAAAGACATACAGGTTTGTAGGTTAATTGGCTTTGGCAAAAAATTGTCAATTGTCCCTAATATGTAGGGTACAACGAGTGTACGGGGATCGCTGGTCGGTTCGGAGTCGGTGGGCTGAAGGGCCTGTTTCCGTGCTGTATCTGCAGAGTCTAAAGTCTAAATAAAGTTTATGAATTTAACAAAAGGCTGTGGAACTGATCCTTGCTACGAAGTGAAACAACCAGCAACATGCTAGCACAAATTATTCTGACATTTTGGCATATTCACTGGAAGCAAAATTATCCATCTCCAATTATGTCATAGCAGGTTCAGTCGAGAATCATTAGCAAACTTCCCAGGTTTGCCTTTGGAAGGCTCGAAGTAACAACATCTCTTTACTGTAAACAAGATAGATTGCATTCTGTTGCAAGATTCATCAGAGCCACAAGCAGGCCTTTCAGAAGTTGTCAGAAGAAAGATGGATGACATGAGTGACCTGGTGGTGTTGCTCTCCATTTGTTACTGACTTAGACCAAATGCAATTTACAATCTTGTTTGTCCATTTTCCAATCTGAAGACAATATAGTTCAAGAATCCATACTGAAGCTGTTTGGATAAATTTATTTAAGGTAATTCAGCAGAACCTGACTTTGGTCTATTCCTCCGATTTCAAACCAGCAATATTTTATTACTTCTTCCTTTGTTTTAGATTCTGAGTTTTTAATTTAATGAATGTTTGACATTTTCTAGAAAAAGTATATTGGCTGATTTATCCCAACTGACAATTATCATGCAAAACAACTGCGTACCATTACATTGTGATTATTAATCATTTGTAAGAAGAAGTTGTATTGAGTCATTTCTCAAGCTCTGAATGCAAATTAATATTTTATTGAAAACCAGTTTGCATGACCTTGACATGATCAGAAAAAAATACTACAGTGTATTCCTTCAATAGATGATTATGTAAGTTTGGCTGGATGGATTTGGATTACAATATTTTCTGAGCCCACAAGAATAATAATTTGCTTATTGTTAGTTTATATGAATATAAAGTCAGGTTCATTTTTCATTATTTCAATAGATTATTTTGTTATCTGCGCATGAATGCAAGACCTGTTTAGTTTTTCATGCATACGTTTTATTCCATGCAGGAAATAAACATTTTACAAAAATAATGATTCATTTGCAACATTTGATTCATGCACTCTTTTCTTACTGTATACTGAAACTCTGTGCATTTCAGCATCATGCTGTTGTGTAATCAGTGGCATAAATTCCAGGTTTGTTGTCGCTAAAGTGTTATATCTTGATTGATTTCCTAGCTCTTTCTGATTTACAGCCTTAGATGAGTCACATGCCTAAGGCCTTAGAATTTTGTCCAAATTTTTCAAGATTTAACTTAGCAGTTCACTTAATTATGTTCGTTTTTTTTTCACAGTTCCTGATTACAGTCTTGAAAAAATAATCAATTTTAAAATATTTTTTTGTTTAACTTAAAAACATTTTTTCGTGTGTTGTGTGGCTGAGAATGGCAGTTAATACCAATGCCATGATATAGAAGGGAACCAAAAATAAAACAACACGCAAATGCTGAAAATCTAAAATTAATCCGTAGGAATGCTGGAAATGCCCAGAAAGGTAGGTACCATCTTTGGGAAGAGAAGCTGTGTTAACGTTTCAGGTTGAAGACTCCTCTTTCTATTGGAAAGAATTCTTTGGGATAGAATTTACTCACATTTGGAAGAGAAGGGGATTAATTAGGGACAGTCAACAGGGCAGGTCGTGTCTTAATAAATGGATCAAGTTTTTTGAGGAGGTGACGAAGGTGATCAATCAGGGTAGGGCAGTAGAAGTTATCTACATGGATTTTAGAAAGGCATTTGATAAAGTCCTTCATGGTAATCTGATAATCCAGATGATTAAAACACACTGAATTAACAGTGATTTCATCTTATGGATTCAGAAGTGGCTTACTGGTAAAAGACAGTGTGTACTGATGGAAGGTCAATAGTCAGGCTGGAGGACTGTGACCAGTGGAATTCCGCAGGGACTGGGGCCATGATTCAGTGTACAATATCATGAGAGGAATAGATTGGGTAAGCACACAGAATCTTTTGCCCAGAGTAGCGGAATCGAGAACCATCGGAAATTGGTTTAAGGTAAGTGGGAAAGGTATAATGGGAACCTGAGGGGTAACTTTTTTACACAAAGCGTGGTAGGTGTATGGACCAAGCTCCCAGAGGATGTAGTTGAGGCAGGGACTATCACAACATTTAAGAAACATTTGGACAGGTACATGGATAATACAGGTTTGGAGGGACATGGGCTAAAGGCAGGCAGGTGGGATTAGTGTAGATGGGGCATGTTAGTTGGCATGGGTAAGATGGGATGAAGGGCCTGTTCCTATGCTTTATGACTCTATGACCCTATAACTCTCTGACCTCTGCTGTTTGTGATATATGTATAAATAACTTGGGATGTAAACATAGCCGAGTTGGTTAGTAAGTTTGCAGATGACACCATAGAGTCATGGATGTGAGGACAGCTGTCAAAGTATTCGGCGGTTTACAGATCAGCTGCAGAAAATGGGTGGAGAAATAGCAGAAAATGTACAAATAATTGGATGACCCTTAACACCATTGATGTACAGAGGGATCTCGGGGTCCAAGTCCATGAATGTGACAACTCAAATACTGTAGATGGTAAAGAAGGGATAGGATATGCTTGCCTTGATTGGTTGGGCCATTAAGCATAAGAGTTCGGAAGTCATGATGCAGCTTTAAAGACTTTAGTTAGGCCGCAATTGGAGTAATGCGTGTAGTTCAGAAAGTGAGGAGTGTCTGGAAAATGCTGCTGGGAGAGGTGGTTGAGCCAAATACAATAGTGGCATTTAAGAGATTTTTATATCGGAACTAGATCAAGTGCCCACTCCAGTGGCTGGGCCTGCTCCCCCAATGCAAGATTTCACCACTCACCCGTTCCCCCAATGCAATATTGCACCACTCATGCATAGCCCCCAACTGCGAAGGCGCAGTTCATTTCTCCGCATCTTATAGAAACACCATAGAGTCATGGATGTGAGGACAGCTGTCAAAGTATTCGGCGGTTACAAAATTCTTAAGGGGTTGGACAGGCTAGATGCAGGAAGATTGTTCCCGATGTTGGGGAAGTCCAGGACAAGGGGTCACAGCTTAAGGATAAGGGAAATCCTTTAAAACCGAGATGAGAAGAACTTTTTTCACGCAGAGAGTGGTGAATCTCTGGAACTCTCTGCCACAGAGGGTAGTTGAGGCCAGTTCATTGGCTATATTTAAGAGGGAGATAGATGTGGCCCTTGTGGCTAAGGGGATCAGGGGGTATGGAGAGAAGGCAGGTACGGGAGACTGAGTTGGATGATCAGCCATGATCATATTGAAAGGCGGTGCAGGCTCGAAGGGCCGAATGGCCTACCCCTGCACCTAATTTCTATGTTTCTATCCCCAGCACTCCCCTCCTCCTCCTCTTCACCCTCCCTCTTCAATCCCTAGAGAGGGAGGGGAAGGGATAGAGAGGAAGGTGCGGTAGAGAGGGAGGAGGGGTGGAGAGGGGGGGGGGGGGGTAGGGAATGGCGGTCAGAGAGGGAGGGGGGGCAGAGAGGGCCCTGTGTGTAGAGGGAGGCCATAAGTTCAGCCGCTGCCTGGGGGTCCAGAGGGAGAGTGGGGTTAGAGAGGGAGGGGGAGGGGTGGAGAGGGAGAGGAGGGGAGTAGAGAGGGGTAGAGGGAGGGGGGTAGAGTGGGGGGGAGGGAGGGTACCATCCCAAGAAGAGGGAGGGTAGACTGTGGCAACTACACCAGGCTCCAGCCCCCTCCTCTGCCTCAATCCCCCCCACTCACCACCCTCCCCACAACTCCGCAGGATCTTTCCCTCTCCGCCGCACACCCCCAACCCAGCTCCTCCACTGCTCATTTTCCTCATCGCTCCTCCCCTCCTGGAGTCCCCTTCCCTGCCCCAGCACCTACCTAGGTTGTAAATGGGTGAGCGCCAGGGCCTGGAACTTAAAATTGATAGGATTAATACTCGGAAATATAAGGCCCGGCCCGGGAAGTTTATCGCTCCAGCCATAAATGTGAGTAGCCGCCGCCTGGGCTGGGAGTCCAGGCCTCCAACGTAATCACCGGGCTCGTCATGGTCACATTGGTCCAGCAGCGGCAAGATGAAGACTCTTTAATTATATAGAGATATGCATATGCAAGGAATGGAGGGATATGGATTATTTGCAGGTTGATATGAATTGGTCTTGGCATCATGTTTGGCACAGAAACGGGACAAGCTGTAAACAGGGCTGGACTCAAAATGCTGGAGTAACTCAGCGGATGACACAGCATCTATGTAGGGAAGGAATTGGCGACCCTACCTCAGATTGATGTCAGGTGAGGGACAAAGATAGAATGTAGGCGGAGACAGTAAGACTGGTGAAAGCACTGGGAAGGGGGAGGGGATGGAGAGAGAAAGCAAGGGTTATCGAAAGTTAGAGAAGTCAATGTTCATACCGCTAGGGTGTAAACTACCCAAGCGAAATATGAGGTCCTGATCCTCCAATTTGCACTGGGCCTCACTCTGACAATGGAGGAGGCCCAGGACAGAAATATCAGATTGGGAATGGGTGGGGGAGTTAAAGCGCTGAGCCACCGGGAGATCAGGTAGGTCAAGACGGACCGAGCTGAGGTGTTCAGCAAAACGATCGCTGAGCCTGCGCTTGGTCTCACCGATGTAAAGAAATTGACACCTGGGATAGCGGATACAGTAGATGAGGTTGTATGAGGTGCAAGTGAACCTCACCTGGGAAGACTGTTTGGGCCCTAGGATGGAGTCGAGGGAGGAGGTAAAGGGACAGGTGTTGCAGCATTTTGTGTCTACCTTCGATTTTACCAGCATCTGCAGTTCTTTCTTAAACAACTTTAAACAGGGCTTTTTCAAGAAGGAACTGCAGATGCTGGAAGATCGAAGGTACACAAAAATGCTGGAGAAACTCAGCGGGTGCAACAGCATCTATGGAGCGAAGGAAATAGGCGACGTTTCGGGCCGAAACAAAAGGTCTGAAGAAGGGTTTCGGTCCGAAACGTCGCCTATTTCCTTCGCTCCATAGATGCTGCTGCACCCGCTGAGTTTCTCCAGCATTTTTGTGTACCTTTAAACAGGGCTGTCTGGTCAATGGGTAATTGGGTCCTTTGGGGATAAAACCAGCATTTAGTGCACAGCCCTGATTAATCCTTCGGGAGTTCTTTCACATTGCTCCGCAGTGAACATTTGTCCCCATGATCCCATGGCCACTTTGATTTTATGCAATTAGTGACATTCCCATCCCCACAACATCCCTGCAATTGAATAAGTTTTTTCCCCCTCTTTCCCAATTTAGTGTAGTTTAGTTTAGAGATGCAGCGTGGAAACAGGCTCTTTGGCCCATCGAGTCTGCATCGACCAGCGATCCCCACACATTAACACTATCTTAAGGGCCTGTCCCACTTGGGCGTCATTTGCGCATCACGTAGGTTGCGCGCAAAGATTTTGTGAATCTCTAAATCCTGGGGCGCCGCGCGACCGCGCGTCACTGCCAACACCACCACGCGCCATGCGTGCGTAATGCATGGCATGCGCACATATCATGCGCATCACGACGAGCGCGTCATGCGTCATGACGCGTAAATGATGTCACGTAAATGACGTGCAAATGGCGCCCAAGTGGGACAGGCCCTTTACACACACTAGGGCCAATTTACACATATGTCAAGCCAATTAACCTACAAACCTGCCAATTAACCTACAAAACTTATATGCCTTTGGCGTGGGAGGAAACTGTTCTGATATAACATAGAACAGCATATCACAGGAACAGGTCCATCAGCCCACAATGTCTCTTATACAATGGAAGTTTGATAGATTTTCATGCAAACATAATATGTTAAGGCATCTTTTCAGTGAAACATAGTAGAGAAAAAACCCAGTTATTCAAACACCATAATAATTGTAAAACCTTAGGAAATAGCTTGAATGAATAAATGAATGTTGCGATTAAAATTCAATGCGTGAGGCCGACAAGGCTATAATTACTTGCACTAAAGATTACTGTTATTAACAAAGCTATGTTTCTGAATACTAGGAATTAGACCAGTGAAACAGTAATAATAATAGCATCACCATATGTGTGAGTTGAGGTTATTGATTTGTGATGGCTGATTGCTAATGGCACTGGAATTAGATGCAATTCTATAAAACAATTAATATTGCTCTTGACATTTTTATAACTGCATTTCTTTATTGTGGAGGCGACAATGATATGAATGCTAATTAACAGACAGCACCCATAGTCAGGATCGAATCTGGGTCTCTAGCACTGTAATACAGCAACTCTACCGCTGGGCCACTGTGCAGCCCTGCATAATTTCAATTTAATGGGAATATATTTTGTTTTTGTATTTTAAGCTAACTTTTACAGATTTGCTACGCGAGCCAAAAGTGTCCTTGTCGTTTTCCAGGACATATCAGTTTTGTTACATTGATGTGTGTAAGAAGGAACTTCAGATGCTGGTTTAAACAGAAAAATACAAATTTTAAACACAAAAAACTTGAGTAACTCAGCGGGACAGGCAGCATCTCTGGAGAGAAGGAATGGGTAAAGTTCAGGTTGAGACCCTTCTTCTGAAGAGATGCTGCCTGTCCCGCTGAGTTACTCCAGCTTTTTGTGTCTATCTTTGCTACGTTGATTTTTCTCTTACCTCTGAGCCAGCTGTGGGTTTCAATTACCTCTTTAAAATTTGAGCATTTAATCCAGAGAAACTCTTTGTTGTTGTTCTGAAGGCAAGCTTTCAGATGATCTAGCCTAGAAATTTTAGTGTGATGTGCACTGTATTGTTTATTTTAGTTTAAAGATACAATGTGGAATCAGAGCCTTCAGCTCACCGAGTCCATGCCGATCAACAATCACCAGTGCAGACTCAGTATGAAAAAAAAAAAAAAAAAATGAAATGATTCAATTTATTGTCATTGTCAGTGTACAGTACAGAGACAACGAAATGCATTTTTAGCATCTCCCTTGAAAGGGAGACACAGGGCGTCGCGGTGTGCCCGCGCCTGCCGCCGTAATTACATTCCATTACAGGCAAAGGTGGGTGAAGTGTCTTGCCCAAGGACACAACGACAGTATGCACTCCAAGCGGGATTTGAACCGGCTACCTTCCGGTCGCCAGCCGAACTCTTAGCCCATTGTGCTATCTGTCGCCCATGAAGAAGGTTCTCAACTCGAAACTTCACCTGTCCCTGTTCACCGGAGATGCTGCCAGACCTGGTGAGTCAAGCAATTTGTGTCTTTTGTGTATTAATTAGCATCTGCAGTTCTTTGCTTCTACATGGAAACAGGGTATTTTAATACTGCTACATATAGTTTAGTTGTTATTTTAGAGATACAGCATGGTTCTTCAGCTCACCATGTCCACGCTGACCATTGATCACCTGTGAACAGTACTTCGGTGTTATCCCACTTTTGCGTCCACTCGCTATTCACAGCAGTAATTTACAGAGAGCTATTAATCAACAAACCTGCATGTCTTTGGGAGCATCTGGACGAAACCCATGCAGTCACAGGGAGAACATGCAAATTCTGCACGGACAGCATCCAAGGCCAAGATTGAAGTTGGGTCCCTGGTGCTGTGCTCTACCAGCTACCCCACTGTGCCCAAATTTGATTGTTGCTCCAATTTTCAATAATCTCTGATGTTTATACACACACAAACAATCAGTGAACAGGATTGAAGGCGATTGCTGTTTTATTCTGCAAAGATAATAATTCAAAAAATATCTTGAATTGGAATAAATACATTTGTGCAAACATTGTAAAAATATGAATCGATATGTTAAGGACTGTGGATATTTGTTAATCAATTTCACTGCTGCAACAATAATGTTACTGAATTATTATACATCAATAAAGTATCATTATAAACAAAGGAACAATCAATTTGTGTTAAATTTGTAAAACAAAGCATGATTTTATTTTAATTATTCCCAATTGTGGAAAAAATGTTGAATAGTCAATTATTGATAATAGCTAAGCGTTGCAACTTTATGAGATCCTTTGCATGGCTTTCTCATTTTAATACAGCACTTTTAATAAATATCTGGTTCTGCTAAATATAGCGTGGAATAATCCAGAGATGAATGCCGATGTGTTTTAATTGCCATTTTGATCCATCTGACTGCACTCTTGTTTTTGAGGTCATGGAGTTTGAGTTACACCACTCTACAGATTTACGTGCAGAATATTGACTACGTGGCTGACTTGGTTGTGGAAGATAAAGGTAAGAGTTGAAGGGCTGCTTTCCCGATTGGGGATCTGTAACCAATGGTGTTCTGCAAGGATCAGTGCTGGGTCCTCTGATGCTTGAATTATGTATATATATATATAAATGATGTGGATGAAAATGTAGGTGGTCTGATTAGTAAGTTGGCAGATGACTCAAAAATTGCTGGAGTTGTGGACAGGGAGGGAGGTTGTGAAAGGATGCAGCAGCATATAAATTCATTGGGAAATTTAAGGGGAGAAATGGCAAACAGCAAAAAATGGAGTTTAATCCAGACATGTGATGCATTGCACATCGGGTGGTTAAATGTAAGTGGAAAGTACACAGTAAATGGCAGGACCCCGAGAAGCATTGATGTACAGATGGATCTTGGGGTACAAGAGCATCATTCCCTTAAGGTGGAAATGCAATTGGATGGGGTAGTAAAGGAGGGGTTGGCTTCATCGGTTGGGACATTGAGTATCAAAATCGGGAAGTCATATTGTATACAACTTCGGTTAGGCAACATTTATAATAATGTGTGCAGTTCTGGTCACGACATTGCAGGATAGATGTGGAGGCTTTGAAAAGGGCTCAGAAGAGGTTCAGCAGGATGTTGCCTGGATTGAAGAGTATCATGAGGAGAGGTTGGACAAACTTGAATTGTTTTCTCTAGACTGTTGGGGGTTCAAAGAGTGACCTGAAAGTATATTAAATTATGAGAAGCATAGATAGGGCAGATACAGTCTTTTTCCCAGGGTGGAAAGGTCTAATACTAGAGGGCTAGGGTTAAGGTGTGAGGAGGAACGTTTAAAGGAGACCTACAGAACGGGTTTTCGAAACAGAGAATGATAGTGCCTGGGATGCACTGCAAAGGAAGGTGATAGAAGCAGATACCATAGCAACATTTATGAAGTATTTAGAGAGAGAAATGAACAGGCAGGGGATTGAGGGATGTGGGTCATGTGCAAGCAGATGGGATTAATTTAGACTGGCATGGTCAGTGCAGACGTGATGGGCCGAAGGGCTGTTCCGTACTGTACTGTTCTATGTTGTGTGACAGCAGGAACTCGGGAGGACTGGGCTAGTGAGATACAGCTCGTCCTGCTGCGCTGATTTGTGTCAGCACAGTGAGTCTTCAAAACGCTGACTCTTAGCATCAAACACTGACAGTTGGCATGCAATGCACAGAGCAGCAAGGGAGCTTCATCTGACAGATAGCTGACACCACACTTACTGAAATAAGTGTTAAAATATTATTTTCCAGTGGCTTGTAATTAGATTTAATGTGGGTTTAAAATCTGAATTAAAGCCTGCGACTCGTTACTGTCACTTTACTCACTGCGTGCATTTGTTATCACTTCCGTCATGTGCTCATAGCCGGTTTGCAAAGAAATGAAACACCAGGCATTATTTATCAAAAAATATTTTTTTTAAGGAATTTTGTAAGAAACACAAACGCCTAGAAAATGATATTGCATAGGGTTGTAATATTTTGGTGTTTATTGTTTTTTTTTTAAAATTAAACCATGAAGTTCAATAAACAAGTCCCAAAGCTATTTGTTATTACCTCAAGTGAGATGATGGACAGGGGCTGTTGTCATCCATAATACAATGCGTGTTTGAAAAGCTCAAATTGGGTAATGAAATTGCTTTAGAAAGACTGTTTAAGATGAGAGGGGTGAAGTTTCAAGGAGATTTACGACAAGTTTTTTTACACAGAGAGTTGATGGCACA
Source organism: Leucoraja erinaceus (assembly GCF_028641065.1). Taxonomy (NCBI): domain Eukaryota; kingdom Metazoa; phylum Chordata; class Chondrichthyes; order Rajiformes; family Rajidae; genus Leucoraja; species Leucoraja erinaceus. The sequence continues at coordinate 64,881,597 of NC_073383.1, read as the reverse complement.
TTGGCGCAATGGTAGAGCTGCTGCCTCACACCGCCAGGGACCCATATTCAATCACACAGACCTCGTGTGCTGCCTGTGCGGAGTTTGCAAGCTTTCCCTGTGACTGCATGTGTTCCTCCAGGAGCTCTGGCGTCCTCCCACATCCAAAAGACGTGTGGGTTTGTAGGTTAATTGGCCTTTGTAAATCGCCCCCAGTGTGTAGGGAGTGAATGTGAAAGTGGGATAATATAGACCTAGTGTGAACAGGTGATCAATGGTTGGCGTGGAGTCGGTGGGCTGAAGGACCTGTTTCCATGCTGTATTTCGAATAAAATCCCGGTCCACAATTTGGATCCGATCAGCTACATTAGCACTGGACACAATAATACACCCCATAGAAATTTGTTTATGTCTGGTGAAATCACACCCTGAGGTTGAATTTGTTATTAAATAGATTAAACATCTCTTTGACATATGGGCCAATTGACAAATGCATTTGCTCCACCAAGGGACGTCAGTATCTACATAACTTTTGCTTTACTTGAGGCTTCCAGTACTTTTCAGTGCCGTTGTAGGATTGAGCAACAAAAGTTTAAGGGAGAACTTAGAATGATTGTAACAGGCAACACAGAAGTAGTGGTGAAGTCAATAAGCATGAAACTCTTTTAAAATGTATGCCAACATCATAAGGACCACACAAAAATGTGTCTTGCTAATTATAGTTTGTTGTATATATTAATGGTTATCGGTTTATCAACTGGATTGTAAATTGGTGTTTACCAGACAATGTATGAAACTACATAGGGTGGCAAAGTGGTGCATGTGCAGCACAGCAATGCAGCTGGTAGAGCTGCTGCTTCACGACGCCTGTTCAATCCTGACTGCGTGGAGTTTGCATGTTCTTCCCATGACCCTGTGGGTTTCCTCGAGTGCTCCTGTTTCCTCCCACACCCCAAAGAAGAGTAGGATTTCAGAAAAAAATGTATCTGCAAATTGCGTATTGAGTGTGTAAGGAGTGGATGTGAAAGTGGGATGGCATGGAACTAGTGTGGTCCAAAGAATTATGTTTTATCTCTAAACTAAAACTAAAAACGAAACTAGATGTGATGTATTAAAGTTTAGTTTAGAGATACAGCATGGAAACAAGCCCTTCGGCACACTGAGTCCATGCCGACCAGCAATCCCCAGCACTAGCACTAGCACTAACATACAGACTAGGGACAATTGACAGAAGCCAATTAACCTACAAATCTGCACGTCTTTCAAATGTAGAAGGATACCGGAGCACCTGGAGAAACCCACGCAGTCACAGGGAGAACATGCAAACTCCATATAGACAATTACCCGTAGTCAGGATTGAACCCGGGTCTCTGGTGCTGCAAGGCAGCAACTCTACAGCTGCACCACTGTACAAATGTAAATGTAAGTTTTTGGACTATTCTAAAGAATTCAGATATCAGTCATAATCCTTGTATATAAAAATATGTTTTCTGCTGTAGTTCATCAACAATGGTTCTAAATGTACAGGGAAAATCCAACGTCTATGTTTAAAGAAAGTTCGGCCCTGTGACACTGCACTCCACAGATACAATTTCATTACATTTCTGTAATGTCCTTGAGAAATGGATCACAGCCAAGTCTTTGAGCTAACATTCACTGGACAAGCTGACGGATTAGTTGACCGAGGACTAGCATAGCATATTATCTAATGTATGGAAGAATCATGCACCGACTATGTGCAAAAAGATTAAAGCTGTCATTAAAACTAAAGGTGACCTGATGAGGTGCACTAAGAGAAAAAAGATCCCTAATTTTCTAGTAGAAACAAATAGAAAAAAAATATTTTGTAAAGGCTTTCTATGTATTGAGAGTATGCATTTGTTGTGTATTGGTTTTTTTTGTTGTTTATTGTATTTTTTATGAATACTGAATTTACAGACAAGATATGCTGCTGTAAATAAGAATTTAATTGTCCTGTTTTTGGTACATATTGCAATTAAACTCTCTTGGCTCTTGGTAAACACCATAAGCATTTTTTCTCTTGTAAGCCTTGTAACTTCAACTGATAATTTTGTAAATATAAAGTATTTTAGAGGTTGCACTGAGCTTGGCAGCAACCAATTCTTCAGATGTTCCAAATGCCCTGAAAACTACAGAATGATGCCCAAAGCACGTGGCAAATCGTCCTGGCTGTCATAACGTTATGAGCCTTATCACACTTGTACTGGAAATATGCAGCCAAAACTCAATATGCTATGCTCTGATGCCACCAGTGCTATATTGGAGTGCAAGACCTCGGCTAATGCCCTCGCACAGCTCAACATTAATCTGGGCTGTTTACAGGAACCATTAACTACTTCCATTTAGTTACCGGCTCCCCTTCTCAGCTCTTCCTCAGCCCTCGGGCTCCTCCTCTTCCTTTCTCCTTTCCTTTCTTCTCCCTGCCACCCCCCCCCCCCCCCGCTACAGTCTGAAGAAGGGTTTCGGCTCGAAGCGTTACCTATTTCCTTCGCTTCATCGATGCTGCTGCACCCGCTGAGTTTCTCCAGCACTTTTGTCTACCTCCGATTTTCCAGCATCTGCAGTTCCTTCTTAAACAACGAGTTACCGGCTGATCTATTCTAGCTGTGGCTCCAGTTCTGCAAGTGTTTCCTACTTTCTAGTTATTTTCAGTTGGAAAAGTTTTCGGGGAAGGGTGCGACAAGCTTTAAAGGACTTTTTGCTGAATTTGAGGCTTCTTGAATGAGCAGTGGCTGCATGAATAGATAAAAGTCACAAAGTGCTGGAGTAGCTCAACGGCTCAGGTATCATCTCTGGAAAACATGGGTCGGTAATGTTTGACATCAGGATCTTTCTTCAGTCTGAAGAAGGGTCTCAACCCGTAATGCCACCTATCCATGTTTTCCAGAGATGCTGTCTGAGCCGCTGTCACTATAGCATTTTGTGTCTTTTTTTCCACAGGCCAGCATCTGCAGTTCCTTGTATGAATTAATAGACATTTCTCTCCAAGTACAGAACAGCGTAGAACACAAAGTGTGGAGGAACTCAGCAGGTCAGGCAGCATCTGTGGATAGGCAGCACGTCGGGTCAGGACCCGTCTTCAGCCCATACTTTGAGTTAGAAGAAAATCTCAGAATGGATACAAGGAATTGCAGATACTGGTTTACTAAAAAAGTGACACTGTGTCTTTATGAGGATGTTGCCAGGAGGGTCTGAGTCTATAGTGAGAGGTTGAGTTGGCTGGGACTATTCTTTGGAGCACAGGGGGATGACGGGTGGTCTTTTGGATGTGTATAAAATTGTGAGAGGAATAGATCGGATGCACAGAGTCTGCAGAGAATAGGCAAATCGAGGACCAGAGGACATAGGTTTAAGGTGAAGGAGAAGAGATTTAATAGGAATCTGATGGGTAACTTTTTCATACAAAGGGTGGTAGGGGTATGGAACAAGCTACCAGAGGAGGTAGTTGAGGCTGGGACTATTCCAACGCTTCAGAAACAATTAGAAAGGTACATGAATAGGACAAGTTTGTACTTATGGTGTTTGAGTAATAAATCAATGGAACTACCCACTAATTCCAATCATCCATGCCAATTTGTGTTGCTATTAACTATTTGGTGGGAATAACATTGCTGAGCAATGGGATTAAAACTCGGACTGCATCCAGACAATATTTGGGTGGGAAAGTAAATTGAAAAGTGATGCATCTTATAATTTTCAGGAATTTGCTTGGGACATCAAGAGCGTGTCAAACATTCATTGCATGCAGCTGGATGGAGCCCAGGGAACATGTCTTAGACATGTCACCATTATTCTTTTCTCCTGTTATTCAGTTTAACACTTTGAGCATGTTCCAAATGCGCTGCTTCTTACCAAACCCTGGTTCTTTATCTTTCATCCTTGATTTATCACTCAGTTTCTGTAATTAGCTGAGTACTGTTGACAACTCCAGGCTTCCAGTTGCCTGTTCATTGCCAATATCCTTAGCCTTAATTATTAAGTAGTCTCTCTGGTAGTGATTGCAGACCTGTAATTTCCAGACTGACGCTTCCTGTTTGACGTAGTCATCGCATTAAGTGGAAGGTCTCAGATGGCAGGTTCTGAGGTATGATCTGTTTCTTTAGGGTTCAATGAGTTGCCTACCAGACCTTTCAAAGAATTGTCTTCCTATCATTAAAATAGTTTTTCTCACTCACACCCATGTTTATAGAGTAAAATAAAATGGCTGCCTTGGATTTATGAGTCAGATGTAAATGCACCTAATGAGCCACAAGGGAGTCTTGTGTATCAGGGGAAATCAAACATTTAGTAGCAACAGTCCACAACAGTATCAGCTTTCAGTTTTCAGGTCTACAGCGATGTCAAGCACAAAGAAAGAGAGGGCCCTCGAGGCTCATTCACTGGGTCTCTTTGAAGTACAAATCCAGAGCTGCAGAAGTTATTGATTTTAGATGCATTTGGATGAAGTGTGGCTAGGTTGTACTCTATCTGCAGTTGCACCGTATAGGGATTTGATTTCAAAGCAGTAAAAGTTGGGTTGTTGATGAATTTGCTTCTGACATTAGCACCTATATCAGGTTGCAAAATAATGATAGTAAATCAACTTATTAGATAGCTGGTTACCCATATTTGTTGGAAAACTGAAATTGATATATGTAATTGTTTGTACTGTATAACATTTATGAAAAATATTTTTTAAATAACAAAATTATTTCATTTTATATTAAATATGTTAAAAGGTTAATGCATAGAAAACATCACATTTGAGATATAAAATATCTGAAATGAAATAAAATATCTGAAAAGAATAAGATACCAGAATAAAGAGATCACTAAACACGCCATGTCAAATAGAAAATCAGCAAAATATTCAGGACAGCCACATCTTGTTAACTGTGATTTAACATCAGGCTCCATATCGAGCAGATAGATATATAGCCATTCATCTATGAAATATATTTTGTGAAAACTAATTATTTAATACAGAACAACAATTTATTTCCTCTTGAAGGTCACAGTTACGTTTGGTCCTAACTCTCATCAGGAGATTTCAAGGTGGACATTTCTTATGACCACTTAATGGCAGAGAATTAAGCTCATTGGTCATGGCTCAAAAAATACGTCTGGAAAGACCATAGAGGTTTAATTATATATCAATATGAATAAAAGGATTAAATATCAGAAAATAAAATTAAAATTATTATAAATACAGCTGTCCCCTTTCAGTAATAGTTCTTTCTTATCAGTCTTATGTGTTTTTGATGCTAATTATTACAGTACTGTGGAGGTAAGGTTACCCGATCAAGTGATTTTTATGTAGTTTTTAACTTATGGACAAAATCTTTGATAAATGACTTGGATGAGAATATATTGGTAAGTTTGCAGATGGCATTAAAATAGGTTTCTGATTCTCTGCTGTACTGTACATTGAACTATACAGCACAGAAAGAGTTTGTGCCAAACATGATGCTAAGTTAAACAAATATAATCTGCCTGCACATTCCCTGCATATCCATGTGCCTATCTATAAGCCTCTTAAATGCCACTATAGTAGCTTCCTCAGATTCAGATTCAGATTCAGATTCAATTTTAATTGTCATTGTCAGTGTACAGTACAGAGACAACGAAATGCATTTAGCATCTCCCTTGAAGAGCGACATAGCAAACGATTTGAATAAAAAATAAATAATAAGTGTCCGGGGGGGGGGTGATTGGCAGTCACCGAGGTACGTTGTTTAGTAGAGTGACAGCCGCCGGAAAGAAGCTGTTCCTCGACCTGCTGGTTCGGCAACGGAGAGACCTGTAGCGCCTCCCGGATGGTAGGAGGGTAAACAGTCCATGGTTGGGGTGAGAGCAGTCCTTGGCGATGCTGAGCGCCCTCCGCAGACAGCGCTTGCTTTGGACAGACTCAATGGAGGGGAGCGTCGAGGAACCGGTGATGCGTTGGGCAATTTTCACCACCCTCTGCAGTGCCTTCCGGTCGGAGACAGAGCAGTTGCCATACCATACTGTGATGCAGTTGGTAAGGATGCTCTCGATGGTGCAGCGGTAGAAGTTCACCAGGATCTGAGGAGACAGATGGACCTTCTTCAGTCTCCTCAGGAAGAAGAGACGCTGATGAGCCTTCTTGATCAGAGTAGAGGTATTGTGGGTCCAAGAGAGGTCATCGGAGATGTTGACTCCCAGGAACCTGAAGCTAGAAACACGTTCCACCTCCATCCCGTTAATGTGGATGGGGGTGTGCGTGCCACCTCTGGACTTCCTGAAGTCTACAATGAGCTCCTTGGTCTTCTTGGAGTTAAGGGCCAGGTTGTTGTCAGCGCACCATGCTGCTAAGTGCTGGACCTCCTCCCTGTAGGCCAGCTCATCGTTGTTGCTGATGAGGCCAATCACCGTTGTATCATCTGCATACTTGATGATGGTGTTAGTACCATGTACAGGTGTGCAGTCATAGGTGAAGAGGGAGTAGAGGAGGGGGCTCAGCACACAGCCCTGAGGAACGCCGGTGTTCAGGGTGAGGGTTGAAGAGGTGTGCTTGTCTAACCTCACAGACTGGGGTCTGTTGGTTAGAAAGTCCAGTATCCAGTTGCAGAGGGAGGGGTCGATGCCCAGGTTACCGAGTTTGGTGATCAGTTTTGATGGAATAATGGTGTTGAATGCTGAGCTGTAATCGATGAACAGCATTCTTACATAAGTGTCTCTGTTGTCAAGGTGGGAGAGGGCGGAGTGAAGTGCCGTTGAGATGGCATCCTCCGTACTCCTGTTCTTGCGGTAGGCAAACTGATAGGGATCCAGTGTGGGAGGTAGGCAGCTTTTGAGGTGTGCCAGGACCAGCCTCTCGAAGCACTTGGTGATGATGGGGGTAAGTGCAACTGGGCGGAAGTCGTTGAGGCTTGCCGCAGTGGAGTGTTTTGGCACTGGCACGATGGAGGTGGCTTTAAGGCAAGTGGGGACAACTGCTTGGGCAAGTGACAGGTTGAAGATGTCAGTCCAGACGTCTGTCAGCTGCGCAGCACAGGCACTGAGCACGCGCCCGGGGATGCCGTCAGGGCCAGCAGCCTTACGTGCATTAGTCCTACTCAGTGCCACGTACACGTCGTAGGGGGTGAGTGTGAGGGGTTGGTGATCGGCAGGTAGCACAGCCTTGATGGCTGTCTCTAGATTGTCCCTGTCGAAGCGGCCATAGAAGTGGTTAAGCTCCTCAAGGAAGGAGGCGTCGCTGGATGTGGGGGTGATGTTGGAGGGTCTGTAGTCCGTGATGGCCTGGATGCCTTGCCACATGCGTCGGGGGTCGGAGTTGTTGTTGAAGTGCTCCTCAATCCTGAGCTTATGGCAGTGCTTGGCCTTCCTGATGCCCCTCTTCAGGTTAGCCCTGGATGAACTGTAGGCTCGAGCATCGCCTGACCTGAAAGCGGTGTCCCGTGCTTTCAGCAGTAGCCTGACCTCGCTGTTCATCCATGGCTTCTGATTCGGGTATATGGTCACCTGTTTGAGGGAGGTGACACTATTGATGGTGGAGTTTATAAAGTCCAGAACAGAGGATGTATAGGAATCAATGTCCGTGTGAGAGTCAAGGGTGGCCTGGGCTGCAAACGCCTTCCAGTCAGTGTTTCCAAAACACTGCTGAAGTGTGAAGTCCGCTTCCTCTGACCAGACTTTAACTGTCCTTACAGTTGGTTTAACCCGTCTGATGAGTGGGGAGTACTTAGGGAGCAGGAACAATGAGACGTGATCAGACTGACCAAGGTGGGGGAGGGGGATGGCTTTGTAAGCTTCAGCCATGTTGGTGTAGACTCCACCTCCACCACCAACCCCAGAAGCATGTTCCATGCACCCACTAATCGCAAAACCTGCCCTGCACATCTCATTTAAACCTTGCCCCTCTCACCTTAAAGCTATGCCCAGAAGTCTTTGACATTTCCATCCAGGGACTGGCTGGAAATGACTATCCACTCTATTTACGCCTTTCATGTCCATAAAAACAGAAGTCATTCATTATCTGGGGATGACCTGTACTAGGATTCTAGAATTAAAAAATCTGGGGACTGAACAGCAGAGCTGCCTAATTAAAAAAACGAGTTGAGGTAAATTGATACATTTTTGGATTGCAGTCAATAACTAGAGTGGTGTCACTGGGATAATTGCTGAGATTTTAATCATTGATTATCAATATTATTGACTTGGATGAAGGGACCAAGTGTACAGTGGCCAATTATGTTGATTGTAGGAGGATATATGGATCAATAAGTTGTGCAGAGGCCATATACAATAGAGATAAAGATAGAATCATAGTATCACACAGCACAAAAAATAAGAAATATATACTTATTGAACTATGAGAGATGATCTTATTGAAATACAGATGTAATAAACAAGATCAGGAGTAGGCCATTCAATCCTTCGCCCTCCTCCACTGTTCAACATGATCACAACTGATCATTCACTTCAGAGTACCCATCTTCTCTCACAGAATGTAGAATAGTACACCACAGGGACAGGTACTTCAGCCTACAATGTGTGTGCTGAGCATAATATGTTATCTGAATGCACACAATCCATATCCCTCTATTTCATGTATATCCATGTGTTTATCGAAAAATCTCTTATAACCACCATTGTACCTTATTTTCATGTATCATGATCCATTTATCACGACTTGCTTGATCCCAGCTGACTATACCTAACATATGCCTCCTTCGTTTTCCTGAGCAGAATCTCAATATCTCTCATCAATCAAGGTTCCATAAACTTGCTAGCCTTGCCCTTCACTTGAACAGGACCCTATCTCACTTCAAAGCCTATCAAGTGTCAGCTGTACCGTGACCAACAAACAGCTTCTCGCAATCATGTTTTGCAAGTTCCAGCCCAATTTAGCCTTTCCCCAATTTAGGACCTTAACTGGAGGACCAGTCTTATCTCTTTGCGCAACTAACTTGAAACATATGGAATTGTGGCCACTGATCCCATAACTCCTTCCGCACCAACCACTTGCCCAGCTTCATTAGTTAAGAGGAGGTCAATTGTAGCCCATTCTCTGGTAGGGCCCTCTACATATTGCTCCAAAATACTTTCCTAGACATACTTCAAATCTGGCCATATAAACCCTTAGCACCAGTCAATATTAAGGAAGTTAAAATCACCTTCTATTATAAATACCTTAGGTCTACACCTACTCGCTTCTCCAATTCCCATTAACTATTATGAGAAGTACAGCAACATCCCATCAAAGTGATCACCCTATTTTTAAGAACTATGCATATGACCTCACTAGATGTCCAGGCTGGGATATTCTCTTGAAGTGCTGTTGTGATGTTCTCCCTAATCAACAGTGCAACTTCTTCTTCACTCTTGCCTCCACCTCTGTCATGCCAGAAACAATAATACCTAAGAACATTGAGCAGTCAGTCCTGCCCATCTGCATTTATACAGTGCTTTTGTAAGAGCTATAATATTCTGAGTTAATCTGCGTTACCTGAAAGGCTTACATAGATACATGAACATTAGGTGCAGGAATAGGCCATTCAGCCTTTCAAGCCAGCACCACCATTCAATGTGATCATGGCTGATCATCCACAATCAGTACCCCTTGCCTGGCTTCTCCCCATACCTCTTGATTCCACTAGCCCTAATAGCTCTGTCTAACTCTCTTTTGAATGCATCCAGTGAATGCCTTCTGAGACAGAGAATTCCACAAATTCACAACTATCTGTGTGAAAAAGTTTTTCCTCATCTCAGTTCTAAATGACCTACCCCTTATTCTTACACTGTGACCCCTGGTTCTGGACTCCCCCAACATCGGAAACATGTTTCTTGCATCTAGAGTGTCCAATCCCTTAAACATTTTATATGTTTCTATAAAACACCTCTCATCCTTCTCACATGAAACCCTGATGCCCCTGTCCCACTTAGGAAACCTGAACGGAAACCTCTGGTGCCCTTGCGCCCCACCCAAGGTTTTCATGAGTCGCCAGAGGTTTTGGTCACTTGCCTGAAAAGCCTCGACCGAAGCGTGAGCTGCACCTACTGACCAAAGATCCAACAGGATCTTTGCTCACACACACACACACACACACACACACACACACACACACACACACACACACACAGTGGGGGCCAGGGACAGCGGAGGAGCGCTGTCTGCGCGATGAAGAGGAAGGTAAACGGCTGCCACAGAGCACAGTAAGTCCTTTAGAGAGCGCGGGAGAGAAGGGGAAAAGGACAAAGAAGGGGAGAAAGAAGGGAGAGAGACGAGGAGAGAAGGGGAGAGTGAAGGGGAGAGATGAGGAGAGAAGGGGAGAGAAGGGGGGGGGAGAAGGGGGGGGGGGGGGTTTAAGAAGTTTAATAAAGTTAGCGGGCATTTTACCTTCTGGCGGATCTTCTAGGCACAGAAAACCAAAGATCCTACAGGATATTTGCTGAAAACTCCAATGAGCCAATCAAAATGGCCAGTCAGCGAAAGAGATTGCCTTCGACTGCCTGTAAGTAAATAGCAGCCCCACTCCACTGGCTTCGACCAAACGGCAACCTATTTTTAGTCGAGGCCGGTTTTGTTTTTTTTTAAATAATCGCAGGAACATAGAAGAAGCCTCGACTACGCGGAAACCACTTTCCACCATCAGGGAGTGTGTCCAAAACCTCCGGGAACTTCACGGAAACCTTGGGTGGGGCGCAAGGCCTCTAGAGGTTTCCGTTCAGGTTTCCTAAGTGGGACAGGGGCATAAGCCTATAGTTTTAGACCATCTATGCTCCCTGCCCTGCCCCTACCTTAACTGCCTACAGGACTTGCTTGCTCTAACCATTATATTTGCCTCACTTTCTCATCTGTTACACTACTACATTGGGTCACAGGTCCCTGGAAGATTCTTATCTCCTACCTTAACTTCTATCTTTATAATAACCTCCAGTCTATCTACCTCCCAAGATCTTCTTATTGTTTATATTCTGACCTCCCTCATGATCCCAATTTACAGCAAGTTGTTACTGTTTGCCATGCTTTCTGCTGTCTGACCCCCAAGCTCTGAAATCTCCACTCTAAATTCTCTATCTCTTTACCATTTCTTTTAAAATGTCCTTGACCAAACTTTTGGTTACACCCTTTACTTCCTGCTTGTGTGGCTTATTTTCAATCATTTGCCTGATTATTTACTGCAAAGTGACTTGGTTTTTTTTTAATGGTGCTATATAAATGTGTGTTTTGCTTTTGTGACAACATTTCTCAAAACTACACTGCAGTTAACAAACTGAAATAGTTTCAATGCACAAATCCTTTTCTGACTTGGGAACATGTCACTGGTGCTGCAGGTCCTTTAGAGTAATTCAGTCATACAACATAGAAATAGGCGCTTTAGCCCACCTTGTTCATGCTGACCAAGATGCCCCATCTAAGCCAGTCCGTATTGTCCCCATTTGTACGATATCCCTCTAAACTTTTTTATGTCCTATGTACCTGTCCAACTGTCTTTTAAATGTTATTATACGCACCTCAATTACTTCACCTGGCAGCTCCTTCCATATACCCAACATCATTTTTAGTTTAGTTAAACTTAGAGATAGAGATACAGCACGGAAATAGGCCCTTCAGCCCACCGGGTCCATGCCGACCAACGATCCCCGCACACAACACACACTAGAGATAATTTACATTTATACCAAGCCAATTAACCTACAAACCTGTACGTCTTTGGAGTGTGGGAGGAAACCGGAGCACGCAGAGGAAATTCACGCAGGTCATGGGGAGAACGCACAAACTCCATACAGGCTGCACCTGTAGTCAGGAACGAACCGGGTCTCTGGCGCTGTAAGGCAGCCACTCTACCACTGCGCCACCGTGCTGATTTGTGTTAAATCTTGCTCCTCAGGCCCTATGTTATCAGTGCTTGGTAGCTACTTTTATTAACCCTTGTATGCCCCAACATATCAGGCACTGAGTCACAGAAATGTTAAACATTTCTGTTAATGAGTTGATCCTGTAATAAAACACAAAGTATCTTGGTGCACACCTCTACTACTGCAGTGCAGGGTCAACTGAACACTGAAAAGAAATGAATTGTGTGAACAAAATTATTGTTGCACGTTAATTATTTCTGTTTATACATCTCTACGCTAATGAGAGAATAAGCAGTTCTTGGCAGAAGTATTTGACCTTCAAATGAACTGCAGCTTTTCTGATGAATAATAATGCTTTGTAAAGGCCGATCATAAATCGTTGCTTTCAATTTTGTGACACACAACATAAAGCAAAGAATAAGCTTGCAAATTTGCAATAATTTAACGCGATCCCAATGAAGAATATAAGTAAGAGTTCTCATGATTTACAGTTTTCATTATGTCTCAGAGCTACGAAAAAAATGCCTTTTCGACATTGCTGTTCTGGTCCTTGTTGTTGGTGTATCAGTAGATGTAGCAAATTTCAACAACATCAAAGTTATGGGTCCAGGCAAAACTTTGGCTGTAGTACTGAAGATTTGTGCTCCAAAACTGCCTGTGCCTCTAACCAATAAGTGTCAGCATTATTGCAACACTGACGTTCATATGATGATGTGGATAATTGGCCCAACTCCTGCATTTGCTTCTCCCTACCACGAGCTCTCTCCCACCTGCAGCAACACCACCCCTTGTTTCCAATAGTTCTATTAGAATGTGATTACTCAGCAGTAATTTTCTTCCTGGCATTTAGTTTGGGTTTTCATCAGGACTACTAAGATCTGGATGTGTCTTTTAGCTCTTTATCCAAAGATAGAGTGAGAGTGGCCAAAGGAGAACTAAAGGAAATTACAAAAGGTGGTGGACGCCACCAAGTCCATCGTGGGTATTGACCTCCCCACCATTGAAAGGATCTATGGGGGTTGCTGCCTGAAAAAGGCAGTCGGCATTGCCTAGGACCCACATCACTCTGGCTGGATGCTCATTTCACTCCTGACAAGCAAAATATGTTGAGCTTTATTGCAAGAGCATTTGAGTACAAGAGTCAAGCCAATTTGCTCGAATTACACTGAGCCTGGTTGAGACCACATCTAGAATATTGTGAAGGAGTTCGGTCTCTTTACCCAAGGAAGGTTATACTTGCAAAAGAGGATACACAGCAAAGGTGCACCAGGTGGATTCCCAATTTGGTGAGCTTGTCATGTGAAGATAGATTAAGTAGAATAGGACTATACCTTCTTGAAACGGTTCTTTACTTTCTTATGCTTAGATGATTGAGAGGGGAGAATGATAGATAATCTACAATGCACAATAAAAACATAGAAAATAGGTGCAGGAGGAGGCCATTTGGCCTTTCGAGCCAGCACCGCCATTCATTGTGATCATGGTTGATCATCCCCTATCAATAACCCGTGCCTGCCTTCTCCCTTGACTCCACTAGCCCCTAGAGCTCTATCTAACTCTCTCTTAAATCCATCCAGTGACTTGGCCTCCACTGTCCTCTGTGGCAGCAGGGAATTCCATAAATTCACAACTCTCTGGGTGAAAACGTTTTTTCTTACCATTTAGTCTTAAATGACCTTCCCTTTATTCGAAGACTGTAGCCCCTAGTTCTGGACTCGCCCAACATTGCAATCATTTTTCCTGCATCTAGCTTGTCCAGTCCTTTTATAATTGTATATGTTTCTATAAGATTCCCCCTCATCCTTCTAAACTCCAGTGAATACAAGCCTAGTCTTTTCAACCTTATGACAGTCCCGCTATCCCAGGGATCAATCTCGTGAACCTACGTTGCACTGCCTCAATCACAAGGATGTCCTTCCTCAGATTAGGAGACCAAAACTGTACACAATACTCCAGATGTGGTCTCACCAGAGCCCTATACAACTGCAGAAGAACCTCTTTACTCCAATACTGAAATCCTCTTGTTATGAAGGCCAATATTCCATTAGCTTTCTTCACTGCCTGCTGTACCTGTAAGCCAACTTTCAGTGACCGGTGTACAAGGATGCCCAGGTCTCGCTGCACCTCCCCCTTACCTAACCTAACCCCATTGAGATAATAATCTGCCCCCTTGTGTTTGCACCAAAGTGGATAACCTCACATTTATCTATATTATACTGCATCTGCCACGCACCTGCCCACTCACTCAACCTGTCCAGGTCACCCTGCAACCTCCTAACATCCTCTTCACAGCTCACTCTGCCACCCAGCTTTGTGTCATCCGCAAACTTGCTAGTGTTGCTCCTAATTCCCTCTTCCAAATCATTAATATATATGGTAAACAGTTACGGCCCCAACACCGAGCCTTGCGGCACCACTCACCATTCTGAAAATGACCCGTTCACACCTACTCTTTGCTTCCGGTCTGCCAACCAATTTTCTATCCATATCAACACCCTACCCCCAATACGATGTGCTCTGATTTTAGTCACCAGTCTCCCGTGCGGGACCTTATCAAAGGCTTTCTGAAAGTCTAGATACACTACATCCACTGGCACCCCTTCATCCATTTTACTTGTCACATCCTCAAAACATTCCAGAAGATTAGTCAAGCATGATTTCCCTTTCATAAATCCATGTTGACTTGGACTAATCCCTTTACTGTTATCAAAATGCCCCATTATTACCTCTTTAATATCAGCATCTTTCCCACCACCGAACTCAGGCTAACTGGTCTGTAATTCCCCGTTTTCTCTCTCGCTCCTTTCTTGAAAAGTGGGATAACATTAGCTATCCTCCAATCCACAGGAACTGATCCTGAATCTATTGAACATTGGAACATGATCACCAATGCGTCCACTATTTCTAGAGCCACCTCCCTGATGACCCTGGGATGCAGACCACCAGTTCCAGGGGATTTATCATCCTTCAGCCCCAATAGCCTACCCAATACTATTTCTCGCCTAATGAAAAATGTATTTCAGTTCCTCTACCCTCTTAGATCCTCTGTCCTCCAGTACATCTGGGAGCTTGTTTGTGTCTTCCTTTGTGATGACAGATCCGAAGTACCTATTCAACTCTTCTGCCATTTCCTTGTTGCCAATAATAATTTAATGTCTGCCTTCAAGGGACCCACATTTGACTTTGCTACTCTTTTTCCCTTAACATATCTAAAGAAGCTTTTACTGTCCTTCTTTATATTCCTGGCCAGCTTCCCTTCGTGCTTCATCTTTTCAGCCCGTATTGCACGTTTTGTTTCCTTCTGTTGTCCTATGAAAGTTTCCCAATCCTCTGATTTCCGGCTACTCTTTGCTGTGTTATACATCTTTTCTTTTAGTTTTATTCTATCCCTAACTTCTCTTGTCAGCCACAGTTGCCTCCTACTCCCCTTAGAATCTTTCTTCCTTTTTGGAATGAAATGATCCTGCGTCTTCTGGATTATGCCCAGAAATTCCTTGACCAGAAATTCAATGTTCTTGACCAGACTAATTCATAGTTGATGTTTTCATTGACTGGAATGTCTAGCACCCGAAATCACCATTTAGGACTGAATAGATTGTATTCTGAATTTTCTTCCAAATGTGGGCCATCGAAGCATATTTAACCATATAACCATATAACCATATAACTAAGTTTATTTATATTTACTAAGTATATTCAAAGAGAAGATGGATACATTTTAGGTTTTAAAGGAATCAAGGAATGCCCCATGATAATTTTTTGAAAGAAAGAATAGGCCAAAAATGAGATAGGGAAATGTAAAAGGTTAGCTTTGACCACACTGAATGCCAGCATAAGTGCAAGGAAATTAATGGCCTTCTTTTGCTTCTTCATATTTTTGTTCTTACATTCATACGTGATAGGTTAATATTTCTGAAAGTGAATGAGCCACCTGCTCTAGATGTTTCAATCTTTCAATCAGTGCTTTCTTTGTAGACAATGTGCCAGTAAGCACATGAATTAAAAATTAATCTACATTTATCAATAATTTATTTCCATCAGAAGGGAGCGGTACACCCCTCTCGTCTGTTTTGATTTTGTGACCAATCTACACCTAATTTAATAAACTAATACCAACTAAGGTATAAAATTCACATGTTAAAAATTAAACAGGTTATTCAGTTAATATGCTTTAAGATTTTAGACGTACTGGTTCACTGTACCAGTATGTACTGTCACAATAAAAGCATTGTTTTTAATTCTCCTCGGATATGGAAGAAGCACCAGAGAACCGGAGAACTGTATATTTCTCATCCTGTTCAATAGGGGAAAGAGACAAACGTGTTAGTAATGCTAACGGTAGGTACTCAGGACATCCGGTAACTCGTGGCGTTTGTTCATCCCTGCAAAAAATGTCCACGAGTAAAAAAATACACATGATGGAAAACAATGTTACTTTTTATACCTACCGCTACAAGACATCCACAAACTCCTACGGACCCGCTACGGACATTCTCCGAGTTCGAATCAGGGGAAAACGCGGGAGAACTCGTGAATTACCTCATACAGTGGGACAGTGGCTTTAGGAAACTTTTAGAGACATAATGATCCTTGGAAAGACAACTGACAACCAGAACAGAATTGTTAAAAGCACATAGCCTAAAAATGTGATAAAATTCTTCATTGAAATTACAGAGAATGTTCAGAAGAATAATGTATATCGGGGCTTTCAAAATGCTTTTATTGGAGCATCATAATGGAATTTTTAGCACATTGGAAGGTTCAGGGCCAACTGTGCAGCAATGCACAATATTAATTAAGGAGCTAACAGCAGACGTTGGTAGTGAACATTTATTTATTAGATTAAATAAAAGTTTATGGTAGAATCGTCCAGGGATTCTGACCTGTTCTTTTTGATATCTGGGCATAGCGTCATTGAGTCATATGACATGGGAATAGGCCCTTTGGCCCAACTCATCTACGCTGACCGGGTTTGAAAACTGAACTAGATGCATAAATCTAAATTCAACACATATCCTTCTAAAGCTTTCCTATCCATCTACCTGACTAAATATATTTTTAACTAGACTTAATGGGACCCGTTGGGGGGGGGGGGGGGGGCTTTCTGGAATGCTAGTATGGGTGTTGTTGGCTGAAGGTTCTGGTTTCCAGAGGGCTTGTTGGGACATTGTGGGCCGAATGGATTCTTGGGCTGGCGGCTCAGTCACTCAAGCCTGTTGGCTGGCAGCTCACTCACTCACTCACGGTTGGTGGGCTGGCAGTTGACTCACAGCTATTCCTTGAAATTCCATTTCAAGCAGGGTGCAAGGCCACCAAATTCAAGTGCAATTTCTTACTACTTCAAGCAGGGTGCAAGGCCACTAAAGACAGCGAGTCGTGACCGCTCGCTTGTTCATCTTGCAGAGACTGAGCCACGCCCACAATGCTGGGTTTTATAGTCCACCCCCCTCCCACTAGAAGGGGCGTGGTCTTCATGACGTGAATGACAGGAGAATCATAACATTTTTAAAACACTAATAACTCTTTTATTTTTCATCTATGGCAAAAATCCTCGGCACCTGATGAGCGTAGAGGGACTCTAGGTAAGATGGCCAAAAATCACAGCCGTACGTGGTAGCGTTTTTTCTAAATCAATATAAAGCTCAAACAGGAAGTGGTCAAGATTAGACTTTTAATTATATAGAAGGCAAGGCTACTTTAATTAGGCAAGGCAACTTTAATTAGGCAAGGCAACTTTAATTAGGCAAGGCAACTTTAATTAAGCAAGGCAACTTTAATTAGGCAACACAACTTTAATTAGGCAAGGCAACTTTAATTAGGCAACACAGCTTTAGCATTTTCAAACCAAAGGCAACACAGCTTTAGCATTTTCAAACCAAAGGCAACACAGCTTTAGCAGTGCAAAAATATATTTTCAAACCACATTAAGGGCACTGACAGATCAGTAAAACCACTCACAATTTAGTAGACATGTGTTCAGTGTTATTCACAGCTCAAACTGAGAGACGTGATCCTCTCGCTCCCCCATCTTGCAGAGACTGACTGAGGCACTCAATACTCCTGGGTTTTATAGTACCTCCAGATGAGGCATGGCCTTCGGGAGAGAGAATTTCAACATTTTTTAAACACTAATAACGCTATCGAATAACTAATTAATCGATGGGAAAAATCCTCTTGTCCTGCACAGCGGAGGGGGACTCTGAGTAGGCCAAAAATCACAGGCGTAAGTGGCAGGATTTTTTCTAAAATCAATATACATAACAACAGGAAGTGGTCAAGATCAGACTTTTAGTAATATAGATGTCACTGCTTTACTCACCTCTTCAGCTTTCACTATCAGAACTTTTGTCTCTTCTCACCTTGCACACCTAAGATAATCACATAAGCCTATGCTTGGCCCATATCCCTCTGAATCTTCTCTATCCGTGCACCTGTCTATATTTTAAACAGTGTAATCATACTCGCCTCTAACACTTCTTTTAGCATCTTGTTCTATAACCCACTGCCTCTGTGTGGAAAAAGTTGCCTCACAGTCGCTGTTTAAATCTTTCCCCTCTCACCTTAAAACTATGCTCTCAACAGTTAAAGAATTATAGAGCGATACGGCATAGAAATAGGTTTTTCAGCCCAAGTTATTCACGTTATCAAGACAGGGTAGACAGTCTGTAGTCCTTTGTTTTGAAGAATGAAGGGTGACCTTATTGAAACATATAAGATGCTAAGGAGGTTTGAAAAGGTAGATGTTCAGATGCTTTCATTAGTGGGAGAGACACAGATAAAGAGACATACAGTATGTACTAAAATTGAACTCGTCATTGCAAACTGAGGCATGTAGAAATGTCTTCTCTCACAGTGTAGTGAATCTCTGGCATTCTCTGCCATTGATGATAGTGGAGGCCAGATCACTTGATGTATTTAAGTTGGAAATAGGTCAATATTTGAAAAATTAAGATAGTGAGGGTTAAGGGAATTGGGCAGAAGAGGAGATGAGGCCAGCATAAATCAATCATGATTATATTGAACAAGGTAGGGCAGGGCAGGCATGAGGGGCCCGGTGTCCACACCAGCTCCTATTTTTTTTTAAGTTGTTGTCAGTTTATGCTATTTATTAAATATATCACTGTTCACGTGTAATGCCGACATCAAGTATATGTATTTGCTTGCAGGGTTCTTCTCCGTGATCAACAAGACTGGACACTCAAAGCATGCCAGGAATTGAAAATTCCCCACCCTTCCTAAATATGAAAATTCTGCTGCTGATTGATGACTTAAACCCAGCCAAGTCATACTAACATCTGTCAAAGTCACCAAAATCTGCGTAAAACATTTCCTGAGGTAATGCTAAATACAAAGCGTTTATTTACTGTACATTGTATGATCACTTGCAATAGGGATGTGAGTAAGAGATGAAGGTTTAGATGTAGAAACACAGAACTGCAGATGCTAGTTTATACCAAAGATAGATACAAAGTGCTGAAGTAACTCAGTGGGTCAGACAACATCTCTGAAGAAAAAGGATAGGTGATGTTTTGGGTTTGGACCCTTCTTCAGACTTTAGGTTTAGGTTATTTATTTTTGTTTATTGTTGTTATGTGTCACCTGTCTCTAGATTCTGTGAAAAACTTTTACTTGCATGTTATCTAATCAGATCAGAGAATACTGTACATAAATACAATTAAATCAAACTCAAGTTCAACAGAAAGAGCAAAGGGAACGATATGTGGTGCAGAATATAGTTCTCAGCATTGTAGTGCATCAGTTGCATAGACAAAGTCCAATGTCCGCAAGGTAGAGATGAATTAGACAATATGGAAGCACCATTCAGAAGCCTGATAGCACAATCTTCCTGATTGTGGAACAACTGTTCCTGAGTTTGGTGGCGCACACTTTCAAGCTTCTGCATCTTTTACAACGGGAACAAGGAGACCAGGGTGGTACAAGTCTTTGATTATGTTGGCTGACTGCTGTACTCAATGCCCAGATTACGAAGGACAGCATGCAAAATGCCTTCTTTACCACCCTTTCTACCATTTTCACAGAACTATGTACTTGTACACCTTGGCCCCTCTGTTCCACAATACTCCCAAGGGCTCAACCATTCACTGTGAAAGTCCTACATTGTTTGACTTCTCAACATGCAACACCTCTCATTTATCTCAATTGAACATTCCTAAGCCCACTTACCTAGCTGAACAAGACCCTGCTGTAATTTTTGATAACTGGTTCAATGATTTCTTTCTTGTCATTTGTACCAGCTACAGTGACATACATTTTTTGTATACAGCTCAGCAAGACTATCCCCACACATAAGCACAATCATCCCAGTCAGTACAATATGTACAAAGCAGCCCACCAAGTCCATATGCTGGAGGTGCCATTTTGGCACTATTGTACAGTCCCAGCAGCAGCTGGCCACAACGCCCGTTGCAGCCAGTGCCTCCATTCTGGTCATTCCACAATCTTATGTCCCTCTCCATGCCTGGCCCTCTTCAGCCCTTGTTCTCGATATCTAGGTTCTCGATGATACCATGCATGTTCACCTGCATGTCCTCCAACCTCATCTATTGCATCCACTGCTCTAGGTGTCCACTGCTCTACATCGGTGAGACCAAGCACAGGCTTGGCGATCGCTTCGCCCAACACCTCCGCACAGTTCGCATTAACAAACCTGATCTCCCGGTGGCTCAGCATTTCAACTCCCCCTCCCATTCCGTATCCAACCTTTCTGTCCTGGG
The DNA here is from genome assembly GCF_028641065.1 of Leucoraja erinaceus. NCBI lineage: Eukaryota > Metazoa > Chordata > Chondrichthyes > Rajiformes > Rajidae > Leucoraja > Leucoraja erinaceus. The sequence continues at coordinate 64,861,057 of NC_073383.1, read as the reverse complement.
CCTCATCCATGGCCAGAGTGAGTCCCACCGCAAATTGGAGGAGCACCACCTCATATTTCGCTTGGGTAGTTTACACCCCAGTGGTATGAACATTGACTTCTCCAATTTCAGGTAGTCCTTGCGATCTCCCTCCTTCCCCTCCCCTTCCAGCTCTCCCACAGCCCACTGTCCCCGCCTCTTCCTTTCTTTGTCCCGCCCCCTACGCCCCCACCCCCACATCAGTCTCAAGAAGGGTCTCTACCCGAAACATCACCTATTCCTTTGCTCCATAGATGCTGCCTCACCTGCTGAGTTTCTCCAGCATTTTCGTCTACCTACAAGGTATGATTAGTAAGTTTGCAGATGACATTAAATTGGTGGTATTGTAGATAGCAAAGATGGTTATCAATGGTTACAGCAGATAAGGTTTGGCACATTGGCATTCATCAGTCAGGGTTTTGAGAATAGAATTTGGGATGTTATGTTATAGTTGTGCAAGGCACTGGTGAGGTCATAGTTGGAGTATTGTGTTTATTTTTGGTCACACTATTGTAGGAAAGATGTTGTTAAGCTGGAAATCATGTAGAGAAGATTTACGAGGTTGTTGCTAGGTCTTGAGGGCCTAAACTATAAGGAGAGGGATGGGCAGGCTAGGTCTGTATTCCTTGGGGCGTAGGAGAATGAGAGGTGACCTTATGGACATGTATAAAATCATGAGCGGAATAGAAAGGGTGAATGAACAGTCATTTGTCCAGAGTAAGGGAACCAAGAGCCAGAGGATATAGGTTTAAGGTGGGAGGGGAAAATTTTAATGGGAATCTGAGGGACTGGTAATAGGAATCACACCGAGGTCGGTGGGTGTATGGAATGAACTGCCGAAGGAGGTATTTAAGGCAGGAACTATAACAACATTTGAAAGGCATTTGGGCAGGTACATGGATAGGAAAGGTGTAGAGGGATATGGGCTATATGCAGGCAGGGGACTAGTGTAGATGGGGCACCTTGGTTGGTTTGGGCAAGCTGGGCGGAAGGGCCAGTTTCCGTGCTGTATGACTATGTTTCTTTGATTATGCAATCCTATTCTTAACTGTCAATCAGTGTTGAAGCAATTCAAAACATCATCTACTGTTAAATTACTTGTAAATTGCTTTTTACTAGCTTACTTGCTTTGCTCTCTTCCATAAAAGCCAAAATCTTAAATCTTAAAGACCAAAGACTCCCAGAACAATTATATGAAAAGATAATTGATTGCTACCTATTTTTCCTTTTCCTGAGGTCATCTCGAGTCAGATTCAGTGCCAAACATGATTGACAGTGATGCTTCAAGCTTTCAGGCCTTACTTTGCGTAAAGTCAACAATCAATATTAAAAATGTTAAAAATGATCTGCATAAACTAATCATTAGATTGAAGTTTGTCAACTGGGAATTCCTGCTATGATTGATTTATGCTGTTGGAAGTAAAATGACGTGGATGTGCTCTGTACAGTGCACCCTCAAGTGTTGTATTATTCATGAGTTTACCATTTTACGAGTTTCTTATATCTGAATACAAATGACGAGTGAGATAATGGATAAAATATACTTCCCTTTGAATGCTTTGGCTGGGAAGACATCACACTAGCCGCCAACCCAAGCGAGTTGTTTCGTATTCAAAATGGTAGAGCTGATAATGTGAGGTTATGAACTTCATGATGCACTCAAATCTTTAGTCCACAGTGAAGTGTGACGTTGGACAATTGATGCTTGAAGTCTGCTGACAAATTGTTTTAATGGCAATTCCTGTATGGGGGTAGTTCTTTCAGGTAGGAGTACTCTTTTAATAATAGCACTGGTGTTTTATACAATGTGGTGTGAATGACTTTGAAATATTGAATTCGTTTAGTTGACTACAAAGGCCTGAGGCTGAAGAAGTGAAGATGGATGATATATAATTAGATGGTTATTTGCAATGCATCAGATGAATGCGGACAGATTTTTCTATCTATCTATCTATCTATCTATCTATCTATCTATCTATCTATCTATCTTCCTTACATAATTAAAACTCTGATCTTGTCTCGTTATCATCCGGTTTGCGCAGTCCAAAAACAGTACATGATAGCGCTACGATTTTTCGCCAGTGTACTCGCTATTCCCTTCTGCTGCGAGTGCACCAAGTTTCGTTCCGATCAGGGGTCTAATGTTAAAGTTAGTGAGGTTTAAAATTGCTTGTGCGCAGATCGCTCTCTTCTCCTGCCAGTCGGTGCCGCGTGGAATGGTCTTTTCTTCTGTCACTCTGCGGGATGGTCCGCCCCTTCCTGCACGATCGCGTCTTTACTGGAGCTGAGGGAGGCTCTGGATGGCCGGCGGAGGTCTCCAACCAGACACAATTTTAGAAGGGACCAGAGCCGGCCCTGCACCGCCCAACCTAGCCCAGCCCAGCCCAGCCCAGCCCAGCCCGGCATGGAGTCGGAGATATCGCCGAAGTCGCCAAACAGAAAACGGAGACTCTACTGGAGCTCAGTGAGGCTCTGGATGGCCAGCTCTGGATGGCCTGGTCTCCAACCAGACACAATTTTCGGAGGGACCGGAAGCGGCCCGGCCCGGCCCAGCCCAACCCAACCCAACCCAACCCAGTGCGGAGTCAGAGATGTCGCCGATGTCGCCAGATGGAAAATGGAGACTCTGATCCCGGTGGAGGAGAACGTCCAGCGACCATTGCCCTCTGTAAGTCCTCAGCGTACCATCAGCTACAGCCCCTTCCCCACTGGTCCTCCTTGCTGGCTCCTGCCCCCCTTTCCCCTATGATACCGCCCTCTGTGCGTCTTTTCTCCGAGCTCTCTCCACCCCGACCCCCTCCTGCCCCCCCACACGCCCCCTCCCATCCCCACAACCCCCTCCTGCCCTCATATGCCCTCCCACCCTCACACTCCCCCCCGACCTCACACTCCCCCCACCCCGCCCACACACTACGCACCTCCAATCCGCTCCCCCCACCACCCCTACAGTCCCCCCGCTCCCCACACACCCTCCAGCCCCCACACTCCCCCCCCCACCCCCCCCACCCCCACACTGCCTGGCCCGCCCCCACACTCAACCCCCACCCCGCACACACAGCCTCCTCCCCACCCACACACTCCCCTCTCCCACCCCCGCACTCTAACCCCCCCAGCCCCACGTTGTTTAGGACCAGGCCTCTAGCGTGGCTGGGACGGGTCCCACTTAGTCTAATTTGTAATAAATGCTGAATGCCTGAACAGGGTTAAATGGTTCAAGAAACCAACTATTTGGTATAGAATTAGATAGCTTGCCAGTGGAGGAAGAATCCATGTTTTCCTCATCTTCTCCTCATTGTTTCATACTCATGAGGTTAGCATCTTGCGTGATGTATTCATTTGCTATTGGTAATGCTCCTTTGCTATCTTGCTCAAATGTTAGATGTGACCCTGGGCAGTTCTCACGGCTGTTTGTGCAATGGGTCATTGCTTACCAGGTCTGAAATTATTGGTGTTAAAGGAAGATTCAATAGGACGGATATCCAATGTACCATGGATTTGAAGTGAAGTTGAGTTTATTGTCATATACACACTTCACTGACGAACAGGTACAATGAAAATCTTGCTTGCACTGCATCACAGGCGCATGGACTCAGACAGCACACACAAACATAAATCACACAGGTTCTACAAACAAAAAGATTGTGTAAAAACAACAAGGTATTTGTGTGTAACATAATTAGAAAACAAATACATGGTCATGTAAGAGCCAATGAGAACACATTTGCTGTGGGCCTGTTGTGATTATAGGCAAAGTGTAGCAATGGTACAAAATTTTGAGATTTAAAAAATCAAGTCTGCAATTTATCCCATCAGATAAAGCATAACAATAAGTTTAATTTGACCCATAATTCACTTTCATATCTCAAGTAATAAAAACGTTATGGCAATTTTCATACTCGGAAATTAGCATCTTGTTCCCTATTGATTTTCTATGGACATAACAAAAAAGCTGTGATCGTGGACAGTCAAAAGCCCATAACCTTCTTAAAAATTAAGAGAACTGAATGAAATTTTCAGTTATCATAGATTGAAGCATTCTGAAACAAATATAAAATAATCTTACTTGGATGACCTGAAATTAAAGCATATAATTAGTTAGTTACCCAATTGTAGCTAATTTCAAACTTCAATTACTAGATCTAAATATCTATCCATTTCTTAATAAATGATTAACATTTTTAAATAGCCCAAGTGTCCAAATAATATTCACAAATAATTCACAATAAAACATGATTTTTAAATCTCATTTACATCAATTTATAGGCCAAATGGAAGGAATTTAGTGTTCAATTGCTGTAAATTAAAGTAAATTAAAATCAGCTTTCTAGTGGGTTCCTGTGAACGCGCTGGTTTAGAACGTTCACATTGCGCTGGATTTGTGCCCTCAAATGCCCAGAAAAATACTGCGGGATAGAAAGAGCCCAAAATGAGCTACTCGCTATAGAAAACTTTAATAACAGGGTTCTTAAGAAGCCCCATTTAATGTAAAAATAAGGTACATACCTTTAATTGTTTGCTTTATAAAACCCTGGGGCTGCGAGAGGTTGCGGAGTGAGAGAGTGATTTTTAAACTACTATAAATATTATACAAGGCCATAAAAACTAATAATACCTTTTGCGACGGGGTCTTTCAGCGATTTTCCGTTAATGATTTACTAGGCTGAACATTTTCGATTGGAACAGCCTAGTAAAAATCGCGTTTTAAAACCCGCCCCCTCTAAACAGCGCCAAAATCGCGCACACGGGGTAGGGCAGATGCTCAGCCACGATTCAGGTAGGTTTTGTAACATACCTACAAAGTGAAGTGAATCCAGACCATTTCTGAGGCAGGTGTTGATTTGCACCATAAGTAACTACTCAAAGCGCTACATTATGGTAGATGTAAGACCTCATTGGCATGGAGTTGACCAGATGGTAGTCATTGTGGCAGGTCACCATGCTCTTCTTGGGCACTGCTATAATAGACACTCTTTTTAAGGGGGTAGGAACCTTCAGACTGTGGAAGCAAGCAGTTGAAAATGTCATTAGTAAATACTCTGGCTAGTTGATCCACAACACTTCTTTAGCACTTGGTCAGTTACACCATCGGAGCCAGTCACATTGTGTGGAGTCACCCTCATGAAGGATGCTGTGATGTTAGCCTCAGACACTGAACCCACAAGATCACCATGTTCTGTGGGGGCTCATGTATGTGTGTCATTGTGCTCCCTTTCAATGATTAAATGTTTTGAAGCTGGAAGCAAAATGAAAAAAAAATGATAGAAAAAGATTCTACCTCTGAAAGAACTAATAAGAACTAACAGCAATTGAAAGTTTGTAACAAAATAAAATGTCATTCTACTTGCTGGCTTCAGAACGGAAGTCTCTCTATGGTGACAGCACCGACCTTAATCAGTTCTTCCAGACTGACTTGATCTAGGCAGGGTGCTCCCAATGGTCATAGGGAATGCAGAGTTTCTCAAAACCTTGTCTGACCTGCGGACTTTGACCTATGTCTGCCTCATCGGCATGGAGTTGTCATGGACTCCAAGTTTCGGCAGATGAAAGCATGAGATTCACTTTACACAACCACTGAAGCCGATGAACAACTAGTTGGGTTGTCTGATAATATTTGTTGGTGATCTCAAGTGATTTCTTCTGAGACAACAAAGCTTAATATTGCTTTTCCTCCACTCTTGCATGGAATATGTGACACAACTTCCATGGGTGTAGATTATGGAGGGACAGGTCTGATAGGGAAACATCTTGTCATTGTTAATGCTTTCTTGTTCCGGACACGTAATGCTGGTTTTATTGACTAGTCACGTCAAGTTGTCTATCAATACTAAGGAGGCTGGTAAGAGTTAAGGTGGGATAGCAAAAATGATCAATATTGTCCAGAGCGTAATTATTTTTGTAAATTTCATGCTGGATGTTGGTGCGGTGTAACATGATAACTGTTACCTTGCATATTTCTTTCTTTCTCATTTCTTGCCATGATACCATTATCCAATAGGAGGTGTTGAGCCTGGATTAGATCAACCATGAATGACTCGACAGGCTGGAGGGGTCAGCTGGCCTGCTCATGCTCCTATTTTACTGTGTTCTTTTAAAGGGGAAGGGAAAGATAGATGAGATTAAGAAAAAAGCCACAAAGGAAAAATGAGAAAATTATTATGCTTTTGAAACCTCAAACAACAGTTAATCACACACAGAAATAGGATCATGGACCTGTTTTCTTGAGAGTTTTGAAGCATGAGGGGAGATGTCACAGAAACGTATCCAATTCTTACAAGCTCGATGTCGGGAAGATGATTCTTCTTGTTTAGGTGTCTCGAACAGGGATTAAAATCACAGAAATTAAGGGTAGACCATTTTGGAATAAGGTCAGGTGAAATGTCTTCATGCGGGGGGTGGTAATTCTTCGATATCCAGTATATATGCTGGACTGCACGTCACCCACAACTTTCTGCAATTTCTTGCGGTCTTGGGCAGAACTGTTCCAAAACCAAGCTGTAATGGAACCCCAAGTTATGCTTTCTAAGGTGCATCCACAGTAGATTGTAAGAGTCCTTGGACACATGTCCATTTTATTCAGCCTCCTGAGGAAGTAGAGGTGTTGGTGGTCCTTCTTGGCTGTTACTTCAATGTGGTTTGTCCATGACCGATCGTTGGTAATTTTTACCACAAGGAACATGAAGCTCTCAATCATTTCCATTAGGCACTATTGATAACAAACTCTCATCTTGCTGAGCTTGAGAGGGAGGACGTTGCTCTGACAACATGTTACTAACTTCTCTATCTCCCTATATTCTGCGCTGCCAGATGGATAACAATGCTGGTTGTTTTCTCCCATCAGCTACAATCTTTTGGGATGTTACAAAAAATAAGTTGGCAAAAGGTAGTGCCCATCTTTAGTTTAGTTTAGAGGTACAGCGGGAAACAGACCCTTCGGCCCACAGAGTCCACACAGACCAGCGATCCTCGCACATTAACAATATCCTGCACTCACTAAAGACAAGTTACTTTTGTACCAAGCCAATTAAGAGTACAGAGGAGATTTACTAGAATGTTGCCTGGGTTTCAGCAACTAAGTTACAGAGAAAGGTTGAACAAGTTAGGTCTTTATTCTTTGGAGCGCAGAAGGTTAAGGGGGGACTTGATAGAGGTCTTTAAAATGATGAGAGGGATAGACAGAGTTGACGTGGATAAGCTTTTCCCATTGAGAGTAGGGAAGATTCAAACACGAGGACATGACTTGAGAATTAAGGGACAGAAGTTTAGGGGTAACATGAGGGGGAACCTTTACTCAGAGAGTGGTAGCTGTGTGGAATGAGCTTCCAGTGGAAGTGATGGAGGCAGGTTCGATTTTATCATTTAAAAATAAATTGGATGGGTATATGGACGGGAAAGGAATGGAGGGTTATGGTCTGAGTGCAGGTAGATGGGACTAGGGGAGAATAAGTGTTCGGCGCGGACTAGAAGGGCCGAGTTGGCCTGTTTCCGTGCTGTAATTGTTATACGGTTATATGGTTAACCTATAAACCTGTACGTCTTTGGAAGGAGAAGGAAGGAGAAGGAAGATGTCGGAGAAAACCCACACAGTCAAGGGGAGAATGTACAAACTCCATACTGACAGTACCTGTAGTCAGGATAGAACCCGGGACTCTGGTGCTGCAAGGAAGCAACTGTGCCACCGTGCCACCTTCCAAATGTTATAAACTATAGTTATAATCTCCATCACTTGCTCCAATGTACTTCTTAATGCTTAATATCCTGAAATATGACTTCCTCCATTGGATAGGAATTCAGTAAATTTATTGAAGGGACTATTTTTAATGGGGGCTTATATTTTATGCTATGGCTCTTCCCTTTCCCTGACCTATTAATGGCCACTGCACTGAGAAATAGTGTGGCAGTGGTGAGCTTGGAAGGGAAATGCCAATAAACTTGATTAAGAGCAGATGAGTAAAGACTTTAGGAAAGTGGATATAATTTGTTTTCCTCTAACACTTTGTGCATTGGCAGTGGTGTGAGTGGAAACCATTCTCGCTGTTCAGTGTGTGACAATGTCTAATAACTTTAAATTTTCATTTCTGGCAATCTCAGTTGAAACATTTTCAACAGGCTTTAATATCTTTGCTTTATAACACAAAAACTCCCATGTCGTAGTAATGATATACAATTTATTCTTCATATCCAGCTATTTTTACAAGCATTATAATTAGCAGGTTATTCCCCTTCTGCAGATTATTCATTGTCCACCATTCCATGCCAAGTAACATGCTAAATGTTTGCCAGCCTCTTCAAATCCAGCTGAACTTTGTTACTTGCATTATGTACCCTCAGTCACTCCCTTCCTCACCTCTCCACTTTCGCACTCCCCCACAACATGTTTAAGTAACATTTCTTCTCCTCCCCTCCCCCACTCATTGCACTGGCTGGAGCTTATCCCAACACTGTTCATTGGCAGCTGAGATTCCATTGTGATGTCATCGTCAGGTGGCAAAATGTTCACGGCAGCGTATGTAAATAAGATCCCATTGTGATTGGAGGACTGTGAGATGCCATTGTGACGTCATAGCTGGAAACTGCAAAAAAACTCTCACGGCACAGTCACAGTTATTCTTCTCAGTGTTTTTTTTAACTTTTAAATTTCAATAACGTGAAATATAACATCAATCTGAACGAAACTTGACAAAAAAACAACCATGGGACAATGGTGAGTAAGGTGGTACAAACATTCTAGCGCTATCGTGTACCATTTTGGCGTAGTTCCAGGATCACATAAGGACAGATAGACAGATATAGTGTAGGCCTCCCCTCAGTCATGACTGACCATGGGTGATGCATCCTAGTTGTTGGCTGCTTGCTCCAAACCTTGGCTAGAGCTTGTAGCTGAAGAGATCAATGTGGGAGTGACAGTCTCCGTGGCAAAGGTTACATTTGTGTATGGTCTCTGGTTTGTTGAACTTGCTGAACTCCTTTCTGCGTGCCCAGTTGTCTGCCGCTGTGTTCAACAGTTTCTCTTCCCCCGTTTTGAGATGTTGGTTCAGGGTACTTCTCCACCTCATGCGGTCAGGTGCAAGGCTCTCCCAGGACTCCACATTGATGTTGAGCGCCTTCATATCTCTCTTGCAGACATCCTTGTAACATAGCTGGGGGCGGCCGATGGTTCCCCTCCCAGATGTCAGCTCTCCATAGAGGATGTCGTTTTGGAATATGGCCATCCTTTATGCGGTGGACAAGGCCCAGCCACTGCAGTCTGAGCTGCCCGAGTAGTGTACATACGTACATACTGGGAAGGGCAGTGCGAGACAGGATCTAGGCTTTGGACACTCCGTCTTGCCAGGATATGGCCAGTATATGGCAGATGCTTCTCAGGTGGAAGGTGTTGAGTCTTCTCTCCTGCCTGGCATATGTAGTCCATGTCTCACTGCCGTACAGCAGCATGCTGTTGACACAGGGATTGTAGACTGCTATCTTTGTCTTCACTGTCAGCTTTGGGTTGGTCCACACTCCAGTTGTGAGGCGAGCAAGAGTTGTAGCTGCCTTCCCGATCCTCTTATCAATCCCTATGTCGGTGATGGTGGAGCCGAGGTACGTGAACTGATGGATGGCATCAAGTTTGTAGTCGTCAATGGTGATGACAGGTGTCGCCTCTGTATCCTGCCCCAAGACGTTCGTCTTCTTCAGGCTGATTGTCAGCCCGAAGTCCTTGCATGCCCGATAGAAGCGGTCCATCAGTGACTATAGCTCCTGCTGGGTGTGGGACACAACTGCGGCGTAATTGGCAAACAACATGTATCTGATGAGAGCTTCACGTACTTTTGTCTTTGCTCCGAGGCGGGTGAGGTTGAAGAGCCTGCCATCTGATCTAGTACGCAGGTGGATCCCCTCTGTTGCAGTGCCGAAGGCATGTTTCAGGAGCAGAGCAAAGAAAATCACAAAGAGTGTGGGAGCGAGGATGCACCCTTGTTTGATGCCACTGCGGATGTCGAAGGGCTCAGAGAAGCTGCCATTGAACTGCACTGTCCACTTTGTGTTAATGTGGAATGATTCTATCAGCTTCTGTAATTTTGGTGGGCAGCTGATCTTTGGCAGATCCTTAAATAGGCCATCTCTGCTGATGCGGTCGAACGCCTTGGTGAGGTCAATGATAGCAACATACAGGGGCATCCGCAGTTCTCTGCAGTTCTCCTGGAGTTGGCGAAGGGAGAAGACCATGTCTACTGTTGACCTTCCAGCTCGGAAACTGCACTGTGACTCTGGGTAGACATGTTCTGCCAGCTTCTGCAGGCGGATGAAGATGACCCGAGCAAAGACCATGCCGACGATATTGAGGAGGGAGATACCTCTGTATTTGTTGCAGTCGCTTCTCTTGCCCTTGTTCTTGTAGAGGGTAATGATCATGGCATCCCTCATGTCCTGCGGTACAGCTCCATCTTGCCAGCACTGGCAGAGAACTTCATACAAAGGAAGCAGTAAGGTAGTCTTGCAATGCTTGATCAGGCCAGGGGGGATCCCGTCACTGCCTGGGGCCTTGCCTGAGTCCAGGCTGTCAATGGCCTTGCTGAGCTCTTCTACCGTCGGCTCTGTGTCTAACTCATCCATGGTCGGCAGGTACTCGATGACATCAAGGGCTGAGGGGGGGGACAGTGTTCTCTCTCTCTCGAGTAGAGATCGGAGTAGTGTTCCACCCATCTCTCCATCTGCTGGCATTCGTCTGTGATTACTTCCCCAGTGGAGGATTTGGCGGGGGCTGCCTTGCTCTCGAATGGTCCGAATGCCTTCTTAATGCCATCGTACATTCCCCTGATGTTCCCTGTTACGACGGACGTCTGGATGTCCTCATTAAGCTGTGTCCAGTAGTCATTGGCGCGATACCTGGTAGTCTGCTGAACCTTGCTCCTGGCAGCCCTGAGGATCTGCAGGTTCTTCTGACCGCTTGTACTTGGCTAGGGCGGTGTGCTTGGCTTTGGTGACGGGAGCCATCTCAATCGACTTGTCCTCAAACCAGTCGTGCATCTTCCATGTCTTCTTCCCAAAGCTAGCCAAGGCTGTGCGGTGCATGGTGTCCTGCAGAATTTCCCACTTCTCTGTTGCAGAGTCTCCGGGACATGAGGTGCCAAGTTCTCTCTCAAAAGCCTCTGCAAACTGTTGCACGAGATCTGGACGGGGCATCTTGCTGACATTGATGTGGCGGTTCCCCTGTTTCTTGGTACGGTAAAACCTCTTTAGCTGCAGTCTGATCTTGCAACACACCAAGGAGTAGTCTGTGTCGCAGTCCGCACTGTGGTAGGAGCGTGTGTGGAGAAGGTTCTTAATGGCGGCACGTCTGACTAGGATCAGATCCAGGTGATGCCAATGCTTTGAGCGTAGGTGTCTCCAGGAAACGTTGTGCTGGGGCTTTGTCTGGAAGTACGAGTTGGCGATGCACAGGTCATGGTAAGTGCACAGCTTAAGCAGTCGCTGTCCATTCTCATTCATTTTGCCCACACCAATGGCTCCGTGCTCTCTGGGCTTGTCAGAGTCCTTCCCCTGCCAGTAAAATGTGTACTCCTTCTCCTTCAGTGTGCCCAGGTCTGCCAGCCTTGTTTTTCCTGAAGGGTGGTATGTCTATGGTGAGTCTCTTGAGCTCGTCGTTTATGACAGCTGTTTTTCTGCAATCGCTGATGTCCTGTAGGTTTTCAGAGAGGCCGGTCATCATTGTCCAGTCATCCAAGTTCCCAGTTTTAGAGCTGGTCTCTTTTGATGTGTTGTTTTGTTGGTAGGTGCGAAGGTTGTGATCTGCTGTTCGGATGGTTCCTAATCCCAGTACACCGAGTGAGGATAGCAGACCATGGCTGGACAGCACCTTATTGGCTAGGGGCTGCCCAGCTTGAGGTGGGTGGTAGCTGTCCAGTGAGATCCGAAAATCCCTCCCACTATCGGGAACAACCCCTGGTGCCTTGCTTTACGCCAATCTAGTGATAACTGTTGCTACCCGTGTTGTGTCGACGCCACAGGCAAAGCTGGAGTGTCCCCTCCAGGTTGTAGGTGTAGGTTTGCACGTTATGGATACAAGCCTGGGCGATGTCATATGGAGGACAGGCTGTTGCCCATGCAGCACGACCCCGCTCTCCACGTCGCTGACCAATCCAAAGGAACAGCAGGGCTGTTACAGTTTGACACCAGGCACAAGGCAGTGGAGGTTTTAAATCAGAGTTTCCCTCTCCTAGATGGACTGCCTTCTGTTTAAACCAGCATCTGTAGTTCCTTCTTACATCTTTTTAATTCAGTTGTCTGATTTAACTGTCAAAACAGTTTTCTAACCTCTTGCAAAATTTTTAAATGCAGAAAGAAATATTGAACAAAACAAGAGTTCTGTTTGACATCTTTTCTGTTGGATGTTAAATTAAAAAGTGTCATTCCTGATGTGAAGGAAGGAACTGCAGATGCTGGTTTAAACCAAAGATAGACACAAAAAGCTGGAGTAACTCAGCGGGACAAGCAGCATCTCTGGAGAGAAGGAATGGGTGATGTTTCGGGTCGAGACCCTTCTTCAGTCTGCAAAATGGTCTAGACCCGAAACGTCACCCATTCCTTCTCTCCAGAAATGCTGCCTGTCTTGCTGAGTTACTCCAGCTTTTTGTGTCATTCCTGATGTTTGCTTCAGTTTCCTTATACTAACTGTGTTCTTTAAGTATCACAAGATGCCAGTGAGTCATAATCCAGTGTCACTTTTGAAAAACCTTCAATATTACGTGACTTTCCCTCGGAATTAATTTGCTGGGCACAACCTATCACTGCATCATCAAAACCATAAAAAGCGAATGTAAAGATGAGAACATCATTTAAGCTGCCATGCCCCCACATTGTCTTTACTGCCTTCATGATCTCTCATCCTTGAATTAATGATATGTTACATTTTACCAACAGCGGTCAAAATAAATCATGACGAATCATGAGCTCATGTGATTTTAAGATACATGCTTCCTGAAAGCATGGCCTAGAGATAGCGAAGAGCTAACATTCATTTGTGTCACTGTACTATGGATTTATTCAAAATTATTTCAAGCACTTAATGACTCACTTAATTTGAAAGTGATTGCCAGACAGACAAAAGAGGGCAGTCAGTTGATGAGATGACTGAGTATATCTCGCTCTCTGACCAGTATTGAATGCTGATAGGGCGGGTGCTTTAGTTTAGTTTAGAGATACAGCGTGGAAACAGGCCCTTCAGCCGACTGAATCCACGCCGACCAATAATTACCCCATACACTAGCTCTATCCTACACACTCCTACAAACACCACCACAGCAGTCAAGAAGGCCCAGCAGCGACTCTACTTTCTGAGGATCCTCAGGAAAAACAACCTGGAGGAGAAGCTGCTGGTGTCCTTCTACCGCTGCTCCATCGAGAGTGTGCTGGCGTACTGTATAACCACATGGTATGCCAGCTGCTCTACAGCGGACAGGAGAGCCCTTCAAAGGGTCATCAACACCGCACAAAAAAATCACTGGCTGCCCACTGCCCTCCCTGAAGGACATCTTCAGCTCCCGCTGCCTTGGCAGGGCAGCCAACATCCTGAAGGACCCTTCCCACCCTGGACACAACCTGTTCCACCTGCTGCCCTCTGGCAGACGGTACAGGTCTTTCAAAACTCGCACAAACAGACTCAGAGACAGCTTCTACCCCATAGCCATACGTGAACTTAACAATGCAAAATAAGAAATAACACTCGCATTCAACTGAATGGTTCTACCTCAGCTCCTATTGTTATTTATCTGTAATTTTTTTTTTAATATGTATATATTTTTACCTTTTCTTATATATATTTAAAATTGCTCTTGTGAATCGCACCGTGGGATTGACTTTTAAATTTTGTTGTACTATGTGCAATGACAATAAAGAGATTCATTCATTCATTCATTCACCAAGGACAAATTACGGAAGCCAATTGACCTACAAACCTGCACGTCGTTGGAATGTGGGAGGAAACCGGAGCACCCAGAGCACCCGGATGACACCAACTTGGTTACAGGGAGAACGTAGAAGCTCCATACATACAGCGGCAGTAATCAGGATCTCTGACGCTGTAAGGCAGCAACTCTACCGTTGCGCCACTGTGCAACCAGATGCTGAATAGGGGGATGTATGCAGAACCAAAACTATATTATGCTGGTCATGAGCGAACCCTAAGGGGTAGGAGATGAAAGTTGCCCTCCAAGCCACACACCATCATGAGGCGGATAGTTATCACTATTCCTTCATCGTTCCAGGCCAAAACCTGAAACTCTCTCTTACAACTGTGGGTATATCCATTCTCCAAGATCAGCAGCAGTTCAAAAAGGCAGCTCACTGCATCCTTCTTAGGGGAATTTATGGTGAGTGATTAAATGCTGGCTCAGCTGCAAAGCCCGCAACCCTTGAGTGAACAAAAAAAGCAATGGTTAAAGGGGATTCGAAATCTAGGAGCAGCAGTAGACTGTAGTTGCAGATGTTAACCTAAGATGGTGTTTTGCTTCCCTGATGCCTAGGAGGTTAACAATCAGAGTGATGACCCACATTGCATTTGTACTCATGACATGGGAAGAAAGAGCCATTAACTCCTGTAAGCAGACATTCAGAAGTTAAGTCTGGGTAGAATGGTTAGAGGGGCTATCTCTGCAGAATAGATTTAATAACATTTATTTCTTTTTCAGGAATGACAAATCTTCATTGGTCTCTAGTGTTTTCAGTTAGCCTTCATCGTCAGACCCTTCTTCAGACTGGGATTGTCTGATTATCGCCATCACACGAAATGCAGGGAATAGAGGATTAGGGATCTTATGCCGGTCGATGAGATTAACATCTTGGCATTATGTTTGACACATACACTGTGGGCCAAAGGGTCTGTTTCTGTGCTGTACTGTTCTATGTTCTCTGTTTACAACACCTTTCCTATTTGCATGTCTCAGGAATATTTTTGGATTTCACTTTCTGTTCATCTCACGCTTTATTTCTCTTTGCCTTCCTTATTTCCTCTTTTACTTCTCCTTCGAATCACTGTAATCAGCCGAGATCTCTCACTTGCATTAATAAACTGCTCCTGAAAAAAGCCATTGCATACCTTTCACAAGGCCATCATACTCTGGCTGCTTATGCTAACCCAGTCTTCTCAACACGCCCGAACCGTTCCTCCCTGATTCCTGACTACTGGAAAGATACAGAGTGCAGAATATAGTTTTCAACGTTGCAACACACCAGTTCCATAGAAAAAATCCAATGTCTGCAATGGGGTAAAGATGAATCGGATAGTACCCTAGTTTATGAAAGGAATGTTCAGAAGCCTGGTAATGGAGGGGAAGACTCATTTATCTGGGCTCACAGCAACAAACAATTTATTCTACGCTGAGTCTATTTAAAGGGTACAGGAAGAGAACATTTGGCGGAAACTACAGCAATATTTCAAGATAATTTCTCCAGAAAAAATGCTGTGAGTGCAGGATAGACATATTTACATTATGGACATAAAATAATCCTCCGTCTCTCACAGTATTCTGACAGCAGAATTAGCTAATAATTGGCACTTTGGGAATAATGTTGTTACCAAATATAGTCAACATGGGCAGCACTGTGGAGGAACGGTAGAGTTGCTGCCTTACAGCACTCGCAGCGCCGGAGACCCGGGTTCGATCCGGACTATGGGTGTTGTCTGTACGGACTTTGTATGTTCTCCCCCTGACCTGCGTGGATTTTTTCCGAGATCTTCGGTTTCCAACCACGCTCCAAAGACGTACAGGTTTGTAGGTTAATTGGCTTGGTATAAATGTAAATTGTCCCTAGTTTGTGTAAGACAATGTTAATGTGCGGGGGGATCGCTGGTCGGCGCAGACTCGGTGGGCCGAAGGGTCTGTTTCTGCGCTGTATCTCTAAACTAAAATAAAACGACTTCAAAAATGGAAAATTATTGTGATAGATCAAAGAAATGTTGTAAATTCTTTTAGATTTGTTTCAAATTTCCTTCCTGTAGCCATTTGTTTAATTAAATGTACTTACTACCATTTCTGAAATAGAATGGAAGATGTTATCAGAGGAATGCATTTCATATTGTATTTCTTATGTTCGCGTATATTGTCTTGAATCCATTGCCTATATTTAACCTAACAACAACAAAGAGTGATCATATCAAAGTAAACACAAAGTTCCACAAGTTCCATAAAGTGGAAAAGATTTAATAGGAATCTGAGAGGTAACTTTTTCACACAAAGTAGCGATGTAACAAAATTTACCTTCAGCGACGCTGCAGTTCTGCCACTGGCAGTGTGAGCGACTTAGCGCCTTGGGGGTGTGGGGGATTAAAATTCAGTTTTAATCTAATTTAACGTTGTGAAAATGTGATTTGGGCCCCATACGAACCAACAGTGTTTTTCCTGCCGATATGGAGTTCAAATTCACCGCAAATGCAACGTTCCAATCGATCGGGTTCCAGAAAAACCCACTCGCAAGATGATTTAAATGCTCTTTTTTTTGGACAATCATGTCATAAGAGCATCTAAATCGTCTATATTTTTTGTTATTGTCTATCCATAGTCAATATTTTTATACTAAATATCAGTTTTAGTCCCATGTATTGTGCAAAAAAAAAAAAAACTGATTTTGATTATATTGAGTGGATGTTTCTAGATTAATTTATGGGAATTAAACATTAAATTCCTTCCATCTGGCATATAAATTCATGACAGTGAGATTTAAAAATCATGTTATATTGTGAATTGTGTGCATGGGATTAGTTTGTTATTTGGATACTTAGGCTATTTAAGAAATGGAATCTACAGGACATCCTTAATGGGAAAGTAGTGGGCAGAAAGGCATGTCATGCTTGGTTTGAAGAGCAAAAACTTGTAGTTTACAATGCCAAAATTGAAAAGTTGAGGAAAAACAAGGCGTACAGAGTTGCTTATTGGTTACAATCTGAGGAGTATGATGATGCTACTGATTATGATATGCCAATGTACCAGCTAGCAATTGATCTTCTCCATAAAGACATGGTCTATTGCTAGAAATTGTAATTTATTTACCTATCTGATATGGACTTACAGCATATTATACAATAATATTAAAGTTCTGATCTTGAGAATATCACATTTTTTAATTTTCAAGGCAGTCTGGGTGTTTATTATTATTCCCGTAACAAGGGTCAATTTTGCAATTAACTACAATTAGGTAATTAACTAATTATATGCTTTAATTTCAGGTCATCCAAGTAAGATGTTTTATATTTCTTTCAGTATACTTCAATCTATAATAACTGAAAATTCCATTCAGTTCTCTTAATTTTTAAGAAAGTTATGGGCTTTTGACTGTCCTCGATCACAGCTTTTGTGTTAAGTCAATGGAAAAGCAATATGGAACAAGATGCTAATTTCAGAGTATGAAAATGGCCATACATTTTTTTATACTGAAGATATGAAAGTGAATTAGGTGTCAAATGAAACTTATTTTTTATGCTTTATCTGATGGGATAAATTGCAGACTTGATTTTTAAAATCTCAAAATTTTGTAACATTGCTACACAAAGGGTGGTGGATGTATGGAACGAGCAGCCAGAGGAAGTAGTTGAGGCAGAGACTATCACAACATTTAAGAAATGGTTAGACAGGTACATGGATAGGACAGATTTGGAGGGATATTGGTGAAACGCAGGCAGGTGGGACTAGTGTAGTTGGGACATGTTGGCTGGTGTGGGCAAGTTGGGCTGAAGGACTTGTTTCCACTGTATGATTCTATGACTTTATGACTCTAAATGAGGAAGGAATCTTTCTGGCCCAACTGATCCATTTGAATTTAGTTGTGTATTTGTACCTTAGATTTAAATGCAGCCAGGGAATCTTATATCAGAACTAGGGAATCATAAACAGTGGAAGAAAAGAGAAAGAAATGGGGGTGAATGAAACACAAGGGGTGGCAAGGGATAGCAAGGGATTGCTAAGGATGTTGCAGAATTGATCACTCTCCTTTAAAGGTGGTGAATAAGTGAAGCTGTTGCACTTTTGTACTGCAGACTTTGTTTGGAAGTCAGCAGCTGAGGATGATTCCACCAAGGCACGGCACTACCTCACTTATAATGCATGTCGTCAATTGGAATTCACCTGCTCAGGAAAGCGTTCAGAACTTCTGAATGCTGAATTTTAAATATTTTGAGTATGTGGGCAGGGTGTGCTTGCATGCTCCTAGCAAAGATCAGTTTGGGGTAAATTTAAAGGACGCTTAGGAGATTATACTCCAGACTAGCATTAAACATTGCCTTTACAAGTCAAGTCAAGTCAAGTCAAATCAAGTTTATTTGTCACATACACATACGAGATGTGCAGTGAAATGAAAGTGGCAATGCTCGCGGACTTTTGTGCAAAAGATAAACAACCAAACAAATTATAAACACAATCATAACACACATATTCTTTTACATAATAAATAATGGAAGGAAAAACGTTCTGTAGTTAGTCCCTGGTGAGATAGGGACTTACAAGGGGGGCAGCAGGGAATCACAACCTCTCCTTCCTCCACACTGGTGATGGTTACTGTGAACATTGAACCACTTTCTAAAGGGAAAGTATCAACATGTTCTTGGGTGAAATTAGAATGTGTCAGATTTCCATTCATGTTCTTGCAACCTTAATGCAGAAACTCAGCCTTAAAGAAGTTGTGACGAACTGATAATGTAATTTATACTGATGCATTCTGCCAATGCTCAGAAAAGATGAGCTCAAAATAAATCCAGTTTGATGTTGCAGCATCTCGCAAACATCCCTTGAGCATAATCCATAAATTCCTTTGAAAAGCTGTATATCTTCAATTATTATGGTTTAAAATGGTAAATGAAGAATTATTTGATGCTGTTAACTTAATGTCTAACAGTGGCTAACACAGTCAGAATTTACAGCTAGTGCTTTAAATTGTAAATTGTGAAAATTTGTGTAAGGCATGATTAACTTATGTCAGAGAAGCCTTTGGTGGTGCTTGTAGCCCTTGAGACAATAAGCTTGCTTGATTTATTCATGCAAGCACTTTCAAGTGGACTGAGTCAAGAATTAGTGTCGGAAGGAACTGCAGGTGCTGGTTTAAACCGAAGATACACACAAAAAGCTGGAGTAACTCAGCGGGACAGGCAGCATCACTGGAGAGAAGGAATGGGAGATGTTTTGTGTCGAGACCCTTCTTCAGACTGTTTAGGGATAAGGAAAATGTGAGATATAGATGATGATGTGGAGAGATAAAGAACAATGAATAAAAGGTATGCAAAAAAGTAATGATAATAAAGGAAACAGGCCATTGTTAGCTGTTATTGGATGAAAACGAGAAGCTAGCGCAACCTGGGTGGGGGAGGGATAGAGAGAGAGGGAATGCCAGGGGCTACCTGAAGTGAGAGAAATCAATATTCATACCACCATATAACAATTACAGCACGGAAACAGGCCATCTCGGTCCTACAAGTCCGTGCCAAACAACTTTTTTCCCCCTTAGTCCCACCTGCCTGCACTCATACCATAACCCTCCATTCCCTTCTCATCCATATGCCTATCCAATTTATTTTTAAATGATACCAATGAACCTGCCTCCACCACTTCCACTGGAAGCTCATTCCACACCGCTGCCACTCTCTGAGTAAAGAAGTTCCCCCTCATATTACCCCTAAACTTCTGTCCCTTAATTCTGAAGTCATGTCCTCTTGTTTGAATCTTCCCTATTCTCAAAGGGAAAAGCTTGTCCACATCAACTCCGTCTATCCCTCTCATCATTTTAAAGACCTCTATCAAGTCCCCCCCTTAACCTTCTGCGTTCCAGAGAATAAAGACCTAACTTATTCAACCTATCTCTGTAACTTAGTTGTTGAAACCCAGGCAACATTCTAGTAAATCTCCTCTGTACTCTCTCTATTTTGTTGACATCCTTCCTATAATTGGGCGACCAAAATTGTACACCATACTCCAGATTTGGTATCACCAATGACTTGTACAATTTTAACATTACACCCCAGCTTCTATACTCAATGCTCCGATTTATAAAGGCTAGCATACCAAAAGCTTTCTTTACCACCCTATCTATATGAGATTCCACCTTCAAGGAACTATGCACGGTTATACCCAGATCCCTCTGTTCAACTGTATTCTTCAATTCCCTACCATTTACCATGTACGTCCTATTTTGATTTGTCCTGCCAAGGTGTAGCACCTCACATTTATCAGCATTAAACTCCATCTGCCATCTTTCAGCCCATTTTTCCAAATGGCCTAAATCACTCTGTAGATTTTGGAAATCCTCTTCATTATCCACAACACCCTCTATCTTGGTATCATCTGCATACTTACTTATCCAATTTACCACACCTTCATCCAGATCATTGAAGTACATGACAAACAACAAAGGACCCAACACAGATCCCCGAGGCATCCCACTAGTCACCTGCCTCCAACCCGATAAACAGCCATCCACCATTACCCTCTGGCTTCTCCCATTCAGCCACTGTTGAATCCATCTTGCTATTCCGGCATTTATACCCAACATTTGAACCTTCTTAACCAACCTTCCATGAGGAACCTTGCCAAAGGCCTTACTAAAGTCCATATAGACAACATCCACTGCTTTACCCTCGTCAATTTCCCTAGTAACCTCTTCAAAAAATTCCTGAAGATTAGTCAAACATGACCTTCCAGGCACAAATCCATGTTGACTGTTCCTAATCAGACCCTGCTTATCTAGATGCTTATATAGTTTGGGCAGCTTACCACGGGGCTGTAAGCTGCCCAAACTAAATATGAGATGCTGTTCCCCCAATTTGTGTTTAGTCTTACTCTGACAATGGAGGAGACCTAGGTCAGAAAGGTCTGTGTAGGAATGGGAAGGAGAATTAAAGTGTCCGGCAACCGGGAGATCAGGTAGGTTCAGGCGGGCTGAGCGAAGGTGTTCTGCAAAACAATCGACCAGTCTACATTTGGTCTCGCCGATGTATAAGAGTCCACATCTTGAACAATGGATACAGTAGATGAGGTTGGAGGAGGTGCAAGTGAACCTCTGCCTAACCTGAAAGGACTGTCAGGAATTGGTTAAGGGCTTGTCCCACTTGGCCATCATTTGCGCGCCATTTACGCGACCTCCAAAAATTTGGTAGTCGCGTTGTGACGCATGAGTAGCGTGTGGGTAGAGTGGGATGGGCGCATGTAGAGGTGTGGAGGAGTAGGGAGCTGCGCGCGGTATCGTGCGGTGTACCACGATTTTGCACGCACGCAGACGTACAGCGGTCACACGCTGACGTCCTGATCTCGTACATGTAGTGCGTGGTGACGCATGATTTCGTCACTGTGCGAAACCATACGCCGCCGCGTGCCGCCCATATGCAGTCGACCACAATGAGAAAATAATTACGCCATAAGCATCAATGCTTTCAGAGTAATACCTTAATAAGTATTTATGAAACATCCTAAGTTCAGGATGTTTCAAAAGTTAACATCCAGGTAAGGATTGCAGATGTTCTATCCTAAAAGAACACTAGTAACCAAATTAATATTTTTTTAAATTTTAACACCAAAAATGTTACTAACACCATTTAAAAAAAAATTTGCAAACTCATTCTTAAATTGGGTTCAAACCCTCCAACTGCTATAATAGAATACCATTTTGTGTTTGTTGGGAGTATTTCAGAAAGTAAATTAATTTTTCCAGCAAACTATAATTTTATAAATGTTTCACTTAACGAATGATGTCAATACGCTGACTAATTCTACTTGCAGAGCAGATAAAATATTTGAAGGCGCATGATGACGGGTGATGACACGTGTGACAGTCGCGCGTCAGTCACTACCGGCCCGTTGCATAAATGACGGCCAAGTGGGACAGGCCCTTAAGGCCAAGAACTTACATCATAACATAAATATTCAATGAACGTATATACTGTGCTGACAGGGTAAAGATGCTGCTATTCATCATCCAAAAAATATATATTTGGTGCAGGTATACATTTCCTCCGTATTATAAAATAGAAAAGCCAAGTGGACCATGAAGGTCAAACTCAGTGAAATGATTAATTTATACTAGACTAAATG
Organism: Leucoraja erinaceus; assembly: GCF_028641065.1. NCBI lineage: Eukaryota > Metazoa > Chordata > Chondrichthyes > Rajiformes > Rajidae > Leucoraja > Leucoraja erinaceus. Next base: position 64,838,996 of record NC_073383.1, on the reverse strand, counting down.
GGACCCGTTGGTTCCCATTCTCACACGGGAGGCCTGGTCCCCCAACACAATATTCCACCACACTCATAGCCCCCAACTGCGGAGGCGCGGCTGACGGGTTCCCGTTGTGATGTCCCTGATCCCCCCCCCATGCACTCACTCCAACCCCCCCCCCCCCCCCCCCCATCCACTCTTAGCGGCTCTCCGGTGGCGCAGTCATTCCCACCCATTGGGTTCCCATTGTGATGTAGAACATGCAGGTATTCCTGCGCAGGCGCAGCTGACGGACACTACAGGTGGAGAAGGAATTTATTAAAGCTTAAAATATGAATAATTCTTGAAATATGGCCTACCCCTGACTCTGCCTACCCTTGCCCCTGCCCCTGCCGCTGGCGTGGCCTACCACTGTCGCTGGTGTGGCCCACTGCTGCTGCTGCTGGGATGGGTGTGTGGTGGGGAGATGTGGAGTCGGAGGGTTGTGAGGGTTTGTGAAGTGAGAGCATGAAGTGGTGCAGCAGTGACACTAAAGTTCCGGATAAACTTCCTACAAAAATGAGCAAACCCAAGGAACCCCTGAAATCGTTTACAACTGGATGGTGTAGGCCAATTGGCCACAGCACTGACCTTGCTCTGGTCCATCTGTATACCAGCAGGTGATACAAAATAACGAAGGAATAGAACAGTGTTAGCATGAAATTCACATTTCTCAGCTTTCACAAACAGATCATTCAGGAGCAAACGTTCCAGCACCTGGTGTACATGCTGCACATGGGAAGTCTCGTTGGAGAAAAGATCAAAATGTCATCAAGGTACACAAACACAAATTTGTTCAGCATGTCACACAATACATCATTAACCAGGCCTTGAAAAACTGCTGGAGCATTAGTAAGACCAAATGGCATGACCAGATATTCATAATGACCACTGGTTGTGTTAAATGCAGTTTTCTATTCATCCCCTCCCTTATCCTCACCAGATGACAAGCATTTCTAAGATCTAACTTAGTGAATACTTTAGCGTCTTTTAACAGTTCAAATGCAGAGGAGATAAGAGGAAGAGGGTACCTGTTTTTATCAGTAATGTCATCGAGTCCTCTGTAGTCAATGCAGGGCCGAAGTGTTTTATCCTTTTTATCCACAAAGAAGAATCCAGTTCCTGCAGGTGAAGAGGAAGGTCTGATGATCCCAGCAGCAAGGGCGTCGTCAATGTACTTTTCCATGGCGAGCCGCTCAGGTGAAGACAAGGAGTAGAGATGACCCTTAGGAGGCGCTGTACCTGGCAGAAGGTTGATGCAGCAGTCGTACGGTCTATGCGGTGGAAGAGGTGTGGCCTTGGCCTTGTTGAACACCTCCTTCAGGTCCAGATAACACGAGGGAACATTGGTGAGATCTGGAAAGTCCCCCTCCCTTGAACGGGGAGGCTGCCGGAGGGTGGGCCTGGAAGATCCCAGAAAACTGCTCCTCGACGGATCCTTCATAGGCTCAGGAGAAGAATCATGCACCAGACAGGTGAGTTTACAGTTATTCACCCAGGAAATTACTTCCCCAGTACCCCAGTTCATGTGAGGATTATAGGACAGCCAAGGGAGCCCCAAAACTAGAGGATGAAGAGAAGAGTCGAGGAGGTGAAAACTGATGGTCTCAATGTGATTATCTGCCACAATGAGTTGAACAGGTTGAGTTTGGTGAATTACCCTGCACAGTAGGCGCCCATCCAGTGCACTAGCCTCCAGAGGATTTTGAAGCTGTTCACGTTCCAGCTTGAATTCATCAGCCAAGCGAATGTCCAAGAAGTTCTCATCTGCCCCAGAATCAACCAAAGTCTGCAGGGAGTGACACTGGGAATGTACCAACAATTGTACAGCTGTGAGTTGACGAGAGGAAAGGCTCATAGGAGCGGTACAACTCACCAATGTCCTCTCTTTCATTGGTGAGTTTTGTCTTTTACTGGACATTTTCAACAAATGTCCCAGTTCACCACAGTAAACACACCTCCCCTCCCTTAGACGGCGCTGCCGTTCCTCCGGGCTGAGTTTGGCTCGTCCCACCTGCATGGGCTCCTCCGAAGAGACAGGTGGCGCTGTAGGCTGACTGGACCGGCCGAGAGGGAAGAATTCCCAACCGGAAGGTGAAGGGCGATGCTGCCGCCACTGCTGGGAGGAAGACCGAACTGCAGCTGATCTCTTCTCTCGCTCTCGCTCTCTTTCTCTGAGCCTAGTGTCAATTTGGACAGCCAGGGAAATCATAGACCCGAAGTCAGAAGGCAGGGTTAGTGGAGCCAACTGATCTTTGATAGCTTCAGACAATCCATTGCGAAAAGCATCCAACAAAGCAGCCTCATTCCATCCACTCTTAGCAGCAACAGTTCGAAAGTCAATAGCAAAATCCATAACTGTGCGATTACCTTGTTTCATGGAGACCAGGTTCTGTGAAGCCTCTCGGCCAGGATTGGAGTGATGAAACGTGCGGAACAGAGCTTCCATGAACAGGACCGACGTCCGGCAAACAGGAGAATTCCGAGACCATTCTGCCGTGGCCCAAGCCTCCGCTCTGCCCGACAGGTGCGTGATGATAAAGGCTACCCTTGAGCATTCTGATGAAAAGGAAGCCGCTTGAAGTTCGAAATGCAGTCCACACGGAATCAAAAAAGTTCTACACTTCTCAGATTCATCCGAGAAGTGTTCCGGTCGACGAATGGAGATGCTGCGGTAGCCGTGGCCATCGGAGCTCCTGGAGAAACAGACTCAGTAGGCACGGGAGCCGCGGCAGGAAACAAAGAATCCAGCCGAGCAACCAGGTGTTCAAACTGGGAACTTAAAGTGTTTACCTGTGAGCCGATGTCCGCCTGGAACCCCTGCTGACGCTCGCCGAGATCCTGGAACCCGGCGAAGATCGAGGCGAGTTGACCCTCGTAATGCGAGATGCGCTCCTCTTGCTTATGGAGCGCTGCACGAAAAAGATCAGAGCCCGCTGAGTCAGTTGGCCAGTTCGTAATATCAGAACTGAACGAGGAGGAGGACTCTAATGCAGGCTCAGACACAGGGCAGATCAGTTTTCAGAGTTTAATCGGTCCAAGTCGGTACATAGGTAAGCAAAAACGGAGGCAACAGTACAATCAAGGAGCAGGCAAAAACAGTGGTCGAAAAACAGGCAATGGTCGAGATAACAAGGTCAAAAGATTTCTAGAGCTGGCACGAGGTGATACGAAGTAACATACACAACGAACTGGCAATGAGAACTAACACACAAAGGGCTTAAATACACAGACTAACAGGGGATAACGAGACACAGGTGAAACACATCAGGGCGGGGCCAACAATCACACGAGGGGAAACGACATGACAGGAAATGGGACCTGAAACAAGAGGAGATGTGAGACACCAAAATAAAACAAGAAAGCAAACAATAATAATAAAAACAATAAGAAACAGAAACTAGAGATTAAATGTGAGACCTGACAAATGGCGAGTAAGGTGGCAAGAAATCGTAGCGCTATCGGGCACCGTTTTTGCGCAAACTTAAAAACAACGCAAGCTGGAAGAGGCCAAGATGAGAGTTTTATAATAAGTATATAGATGAGATCCTGGTAATGAGAGGAATAAGGGAGTAATTTGCAGAGGCCCTTCCTGTAGTTTTTTCTATTTTATTAAATTCAGAAGATGGTCAAAGACTGGAAAATTACAACTGTTACACCTGGATCAGAAAAAAAATACTGAAGAGAAAAACTGCGCAAACACAGATCCATCAGTTAACGGAAAGCTACTGTAAAGACCAGGAACAGAATTATTAAGAGAAAACAGCTGAACTCGTTACATCCAAATAACCATGGAGTTTTTTTGATGAATTAACACAAACTGTTGTGAAAGGAAATATGTGGTATATATGGACTTCCAAAAGGCATTTGGTCAGATAATGCTTAATAAACTCATTGTTAAGTTTGAAAGCCATGCAATGATAATGACTGTAGCAGCATGAATGGAAAATTAACTATGGAGCAGGAGACGGAAACTTGTAATGACAATTATTTTGGACCAAAGAACTTATAGAATGGATTCAGCCAAGTTTCATATATGTTCATATATGTTCATATACGTTCCATATATGTTCATGATTTGGATTTTGTTGCATACAGGGCCACAGTTTTCCAAATTTGCAGGGAAACACAAAATATTGGAGATTTACTGAACTGTGATGCGCATGGTAGAGGACTCTAAGAAGATATAACCAGGCGAGTCGGATGGGGAAGATAGGAGAAATATAATGTCATACATTTGGCTGGAAAGAATGAGTGGCAATATAAATATGACACATCTCTATAAGGAGTAGAAGAATAGGCACACGGTATGCCTGACACAAATTTTCACATCATAATCAATGTGCATGCATGCCTATTTTCACATTTCTTAATCAAATAATATGTTTCATAGAAGAGGAAAACATAATTAAATGTGCTACCTGATTTTCTTTTGCAGCATGACTCTATTTTGGGGACAGCGGGCCTGAGGGGTTGAACTTCCAGCATGTTTACAGCATTTCGTCACACCCATGAGCATGAGAAGGGACACATTGCAATATGACATGCAATTTTTCAGCTACTATGGAGACAAGGCTACAGTGCTGAGAGATGAGTTCATCAGTGGCAATTCAATGTTTGTTTGCTTTTTGAGATTTCTCTACAATCGATGGAAACCAATTCACAGAGGTACCTCACTATTGTTAAAGTTAATGTCAGGGCCATCCTCAGTCTCAAAAGCCTATTCCTGGGTTCCTTGCAGGCTTTGTTTACTGAGATACGCAACATGTGACGTTGCTGTTCACTGCCGCATTGCAGATGTTTAAAAAATAGACTCATAGAGGGTAATCCACAATTTTAGTCAATACAACTTTACCATTCACCCCAGAAAGGGACATTTGATTGCATTGCAGAGCTCCCAAAAGTACATGCATTTTAAAGAGAGTACTCACGCCCCTTTGACAGTATCTTGGTTTTCAGAACCCTGGGCCATTTTCTCTGCTCTCCTGTGAAATCTTTGCCACCTCTCTCCCATCTTTATAGCATGCACTTGTCCCTTGTGAACATTCCCCAGCAGGTGATAGAGTTCTGGTAATATTGTGGGCTGACTCTTTTTGTATTTGGAACTGTTAGCTCCTGTTTCACACAGATGTAGCCTGACTTGCTGGGTTTTTACTACAGATTGATGCCTGTGATTAAAAATGGCTTCCTTATTTTGTGATTATGCTATATTGAATAAGAAAAGTTCATAAATTTTAGGAGTAAGTACAATGTATCGGAGAGCATTTAAGAGGTAAATTTTGAGGATCTAGATGAAACGTGAAGCTTGATGTATAATAACCTATGGAACAAGCATAAACAAAAAAAAATAAAAAAGCCAATTACATTTTAGTGCAACAGATGGAAAATTACAGGACTGATTTTCATTATATTTGGCGCAGGGAAATATCAATAAACTACTTAACTAACCTTCTGGAACTAAGTAAGCATCTTAACTTATTTAGCCAAACCGGCATCCATCTCAAGGGAACACAATTAGAATTTTAACTGCTGTAAACATAATAATAAAACTCAACTGCTGTGATCGTAATGACACTGCTTTAGGTGTGATAATCAAACATAGCACAATTGCATTAAAACGATGCATATTTGTTACCTGTGGATTTCTCTTCCCAAGCACACATTCTCCTTTGTGTTCACATAGTTTACCTTCAATGGCATTTTTATTGTTTCTATATTGATCTCAATGACGTGATTCAGAAGCTTTAATTTGGAAGATAATATACACTGACTTTTATCTTTCTGTTTCCTTCTTGAAACTTTGAAGATATAACTTCCAATTGTCTATTTGAAGTGTATACACAAAAGAATGTAACATATAGTTCAGCTTGCATTGGCAAAACCCAAATTATTTGCTGTTTTTCCCAGCGTTAATACATTCTAATTGAGTTTACACTGGAATTTATGTTATCACGTTAGGCTACCGATCAACTTCTGTTAGACAAACCAATCTGTTCTTGATAACGATGCAATTAGGAGACATATTAGACAAGGCATCAGCACACAATGACTTCCCGGCGTAAATCATGGAATTATTTTGCACCACATGAATAGTCAAAATGGGCCTTTATTTGAATAGGGAATGCTTTAACAGCAAATTGCTGCAAAATATTGTGAGTTAAATTTAGCTACAACTTTCGTGATTGGAAACTAGTTGAAAATAGAATTCAGGCACAAAAATAAGGAATATGATAAGTTTACAAATGAGCAAAGGTAATTATTAAAATTGGACATGAAAAATAGGTTTTGCATCTTATCTTCGTACACTCTGTCAGATTCTGATTTGCAAATGATTTCGGACTGAAGCTTTTTGTTAAATGTGCCATAGGAATTGGTGAATAGATATCGACAAAATCAACTCTTTTGCCTTATAACTGTGCTAGGGGCCACAGTTTCAGTATAAGGGGTACGCCATTTAGAACGGAGATGAGGAAATACTTTTTCACAAACAGAGTTGTGAGTCTGTGGAAATCTGCCTCAGAAGGTGGTGGAGGCTGGTTCTCTGGATGCTTTTAAGAGAGAGTTAGATAGAGCTCATAAAGATAACAGAGTCAAAGGATATGGGGAAAAGGCAGGAACGGGGTACTGATTGTGGACGATCAGCCATGATCACATTGAATGGCGGTGCTGGCTCGAAGGGCCAAATGGTCTACTCCTGCACCTATTGTCTATTGTCTATTGTTTATAATAGCTACAGTAGATTCATGCATTGATTGTAAATCAGTATGCGCAATAAAGCACATAGGTTTGTGAAGATGCCCTGTAAGGGGGAACTGCCCAGTGAGAACCATTGGCAATGCAATTTCATACAAGAACAAGCCTTGCACACTTTACATAAAAACATAAGCAAATAGGAGGAGCCGGCCAGCTAGTCCCTTATGCCTGCCCCACTTTTCAATGTAGTGATCTTCTGCAGGTCTCAGCTTCTCATCTCTGCCTTTTCTTCATAGCCTTTTATGGGCGGCACGGTGGCGCAGTGGTAGAGTTACTGCCTTACAGTGCTTGTAGCGCCAGAGACCCGTGTTCGATCCCAAATATGGGTGCTGCCTATATGGAGTTTGTACCATCTCCCTATGACCGCATGGGTTTTCTTCGAGATCTTCGGTTTCCTCCCACACTTCAAAGACAGGTTTGTAGGTTAATTGGCTTTGGTTCGTATACTTGGCATGTGCAAATTGTCCCTAGTGTGTGTTGGCTTATGTTGATGTGCGGGGATTGCTGGTTGGTGCGGACTAGGTGGGCCAACGGGCCTGTTTCCGCGCTGTATCTCTAAGCTAAGCTAAACTAAATGTCCTGACCTTTTAAACATGTGTTGACTTCCTCTTTAAATACCCTCAATCATCAAGCATCCACAAGTCTCTTGAGCAGAAACTCTACGTTAAGAGATTCCTACATGCCTCCCACAAGTTAGGGTACAATGTGTTTTTTTATTTATCTCATTGCAGACATTGAATTTGATTGGACAGCATGCAAAACAAAACTTTTCACTGTGGCTCAGTATACGTGACAAAAATAAACCTAACATAAACATGAACCTTAACCTCAGTTTACAATCATGTAATTATGTATCCTTGTTCAAGACCGGACAATAATGAAATCACAATAACTTTTTCCCTACCACTTTCCTCCATTGTGAAGCAGACAGAAGAAGTATCATAACTATCATAACAAGTACTATCATAATATTTTAAAAACATTTGGACAGTTACATGGATAGGATAGGTTTAGAGGGTTATGGGCCAAGCACGGGCAGGTGAGACTAGTGTAGATGGGACATGTTTGACGGCATGGGCAAGTTGAGCTGAAGAACCTGTTTCCATGCCTATGACTCTATGACTCTAAGTGAGTTAGATTACATTCATGGGCACAGATATTGATAGGATCAAGCCACAATCTGGTTATGGAGTAGGAATTCTGTCAGAAAAGAGATGAGTGAGGTTGTAATCATTAGTAGGAGAGACATTATTGAGATTATGTGGATATTTGAATAGAAAGTATGCAGGGGTTGCACAAATAATATAAGAAGATGGTGGTGATTAGGTTGAGTGGTGGTTGGTGATTGTGCAGAGAAGTGAAGAGATGTTTAGGGACACAAAGAGTAAAGATGGTGAAGTAGGTGAACTGGTAGAGTGTAGGGACATTACAAACAAATCTGATAAATGTGAACCCATTTGAAAATGGTGGATGTGTCGGGCTCTCAGACCATAGACCAGGTGACATAGAGTTCCTTTGACAAATCCACCACCTCATGCTTCTTTAAATTGGGCATAACATCCATCAAATCCATAATGGCAACCTACATCCAGCAATGAGTGTGTGTTTTGGCCACATTGCCATGGCTGTGACTGGAGATGATAATATGAAATAATCTAGCTTGGTCTCTCATGAATGGTTCAATTGTCTTTGTTAAGCAATATTAAGTGGGCAGTCACGGTGGCATAGAGCTACTGCCTTACAGCGCCAGAGACCCGGGTTCGATCCTGACGACGGAGTTTGTACATTCTCCCTGTGACCTATGTAGGTTTCTCCCACACTCCAAAGATGTACAGGTTTGTAGGTTGTAATTGGGTTGGTATCAATGTTAAAAAAAATTGTCCCTATAGTGTGTTGGGGTAGTGTTAATATGTGGCTATCGCTGGTCGGTGCGGACTAAGTGGGTCGACGGCCCTGTTTCCATCATATATCTCTAAACTAAACTAAAATTATTTGATTCAAATTGGCACAGCATTTTGTTGCAATCCATGAGCATTTGTGATGTTGGTGCATTCTGCCAAGCAATTAGAAGATGGGCATATTAAAATGAAGCACCTGGTTATATTCTGTGGTGTCACCACCATCTGTTCTTGGTACTGAGCAAATTCCCATGTATGAACATTTACAGCAGGGTAGCTGCCAAAGCAGTTGAGCTTCATGCCACCTTCATGAATTATTTTGCTTTCCAAATGGCCAGCAATGACTTTCCCTCTTAGTGTCCATTCAAGCAAGTAGTAAGTGAAAAAGATCTCCGCTCCATGGTTTAGTTAGGATTTGAGTCTGAGCAGAAAGGAAGATAGACAACACAGAAAATCTGTCTTAAATATGTTCAACATGGTCTTCGACAAAGTTGGCACACAGAAAATACTATTCAGCCAAGAATCATGTATCTATGTGCTCTGCTTCAATTAGTGCCTTTTATTTTCTTTATCTGTTTCTTTATCTTATTTTATTCTTTTAACAATACAGAAGGATGCCATTTAGCCTATGTCAGCTCCCAGTGAAGCAATCTATTTAGTCCCAGTTCATTTCGTTTTATTCCTTTTGCTTTAAATCTATACTAAGGTAATTTAAAATAGCTAATTAAGCCATCAACATGTCTTTCAGGATGTGGAAAGAACCAGAGCAAATAATCTACAGACCGGTGAACCTAGCATCAGTCGAGGGTAGATTATTGGAGTAAATTCTGAGAGACAGGATCTACATGCATTGGTAAATCAAGGACTGATTAGGGATAGTCTGTGTAGCTTAGTGTGTGAGAAATCATGTCTCTTCAATTTAATTGTTATTTGAAGAGGTGACCAAGCCAATTGATGAGGGCATCTATGTCTACATGGCCGTCAGCAAGGCCTTTGACAAGGTTTGGATTGGCTGATCTGGGCGGTTAAATCATATGGGATCAAGAGCAAGCTAGCCAATTTGTTGCACAATTGGCCAGATGGTGGATATAGAGGGTGGTAGTAGAGGGTTTTTTTTCAGACTGGAGACCTCTAAAAAGTGCTGTGCCATAGTGTTTGGTGTTGGGTCCATGTTATTCATTACTTGTATTAATCATTTAGATGTGAACGTGAGTGGCATGGTTAGTAATTCAAGTTCAAGTTCAAGTTACATTTATTGCCACAATTGGTGCAGTGAAATTTGAGTTACCATGCAGCCACATAAATAAAATAAACATAACACTATAGAATTTAACATAAACATCCCCTACAACGGAATCAACGTTTCCCATTGTGAGGGAAGGCAACAAAGTTCAGTCACCTTCCTCTTGTTCACCCGTGGTCGGGGCATATTGAGGCCTCCACAGTCGCCACAACGGCGGCCCGATGTTTCAGTCCTCTAGCCGGGATGATCGGAGCTCCGGCGTCAGAAGAACACTCTCAGCGGCCTGGAGTTCCGAATTGGCCACTTCTTACCGGAGACCGCGGCTTCCGAAGTCCACAGGCCGAGCTGGGTGGTGCTCCAACACTGACGATCCTCGGCGAAAGATCCCAGGCCCTGGATTGGAACGATTTGGAGGTATATGGTCCAGGGGTAGGCAAGTGCGTGGCACAGTGGCACCGTGGTAGAGATGCTGCTTCACTGTACCAGATACCTGGGCTCCATCCTGACCTCAGGTGCTGTCTGTGTGGAGTTTGTACATTCTCCTTATGATCACATGGGTTTTCTCCGGGTGCTCCGGTTTCCTTCCACATTCCAAAGGTTAATTGGCTTCTGTAAATTGCCCCTAGTGTGTTAGACATAGAACTAGTGTGAATGGGTGATCGATGGTCAGTGTAAAATCGTTGGACCAAATGGCCTGTCTCCACGATGCATCTCGAAAAACAAAAAAATAATTGCCTGATTCGGCAACATGGCCAGCATTGATAAATTAGACCAAAGTGCCTGTTTTGTGATGTACATCTCACTGAAGGAAATGTATAAACTTCACCTGAGGGCTGGATGAACATAGAACTGCTAACATTAGCTGTTCTGCTTCATAGTTGCCCTGGAGTAAAATGACTATGGACAAAAAAAAAAATCTAAGCCACATCATTATCAGTGTTTGAACTTATTTATTCTTGGATGTTTGAATCCTTCTAAATAATAGGTCATAATTCTGTAGACAAGAACTTTAGGGCAATTTAAATTGACAAAGTGTGAATTTTATTCCCAAAGGGATTCTGATGCATTTTGACTGCCCTCAGTAATCTGGCGCAAAGGCTATGATAGTTTTCCATGTTTGCAGCTTATTAAGATTCAAAGGACCCACGTTTCCTTTGCACTCTTCAAAGTCAAAATATATCACAGTGGAAGCATGTTATAAATCCTTGAGAGGTTGTGAAGGACCAAAATCTTTAAAAGACTAATGTTATTGATCCTGGTAGAGATACCAATGAAACCAAAATATTCACTATTGTATTCAGCATCTGGAGGACTTACCTGATTCTCTCAGGCAGACCTGATTGGCTTGAATCAGCACCACAGGTTATATCTGTCCACTGCAAATATCAAATGTCAAAATTACAGGTTTAATACGGACAATTTAGTACTCAATAGGGCAGATTTTCTACATGTATTTTTCACTGCTTTGTTAATATGCCACCCACCGTATTAGCAAAGGCTGAAAAGTTTATTTTCTGCCTGAAATGGATGTTTGTCCATGTAGGAAGGAACTCCAGATGCTGGTTTAAACTGAAGATGGACACAAAATGCTGGAGTAACTCGGCGGGACAGGCAGCATCTCTGGAGAGAAGGGTTTCAGGTTGAGACCCTTCTTCAGATGTTGGTCCTTAGGATATGAAATTGGGAACCTTGGGCTGATCTCAGATAACGATGAGAAGGCCTACCGGGAGGAGGTGGCTGATCTGGCACTCTGGTGCCAGGACAACATCCTGGGTGCAGACGGAGGAATGTGGAGTAGGGGATAGCCATGGTAGTCAGTGGGTTTGTAGTAGATGTCGGTCAGTAGTCTGTTACCTGTGATGGAGATAGTGAGGTCTAGAAACGGTAGGGAGATGTCGGAAATGGTCCAGGTGAATTTGAATGCCGGATGGAAGTTAGTGGTGAAATGGATAAAGTCGGTGAGTTCTGCATGGGTGCAGAAGGTGGCACCAATGCAGTCATCAATGTAGCAGAGTTCAGGGATTAAGTGATGCTCATTTTATTGGACTTCCTAATATTACATATAAGCAATATACTTGTTTTATACATTTTATTTATCCTAGCAGTATCTTTTAATTTTCAAGATGGATTTTTAACTGCCCATCTGCTGCAGCGAATTTTACGAAGAGCTGCAAAAGTATATGTTCAAACTTTGTACAGAATGCACTGATCAGAGAGTTGTCTTGACTAGACAAAAGAACAAAATTATTTGAGGTAACTTTTTGCAGTGTCTGGATGTTAGACAAATATGATCAATAAAGTGGAGTTTTGGCACCTCTGAACATATTCTGTTCTCGACCTGCCCCAATATAATGCCAGGACAATCTTGGAGCATTTATGTGTTGGGATGGACCCACCCATGAGATTTTAATTCAATCCCAAAGCACCAATGATTAGTAGTCAATCAGTTTCAAAAGTCATTACAATTTACCAGGATGGTTACAAGTAAGCGTAATAACAAAATCAAGGAGGAGAATTAATTGAGGGTTTTAAAAGTATGCAATTAGTAGATAAACAAGATAATGTCAGTTTGGGGTGTTGGTGATTATGGACATTTTTTTAATCTCTACCATGTTTTACTGATGGATCCCAGGGTGACTCAGTAATCCAATTTAATCTAGCAAAAACTATTATGGATCCATGCCTTAGAGGAAAACTATTATACAGAGATATTGTTCTCTCCATGCATCACCTTTGTTACAACTGTGCTCAGTTTGACCTGTGAGTTTTTGATGCTGATTTTGGGCACTTGTGACTGTCGAGCATTCTTAACTATGTTGTCTAGAATATATAAATAATAATGATACTGATAAATCAGAAACCACCAATGTGGATAACAGAAAGGAGGCTCTCCCAGTCTCGTTCCTTAATTGTTGAGAAGGAAGCAAGGAGGATTGGTGAAAGTAGTACATTTGATGATCATTTGCATTTAACCATCTGAATGGATCATAACAAAGGATTTCCAAATGGTAGACCAATTAAATTAATAGCTCCTGAGAAATAAAGCAAAATGGCAGCATCAATCTAAAATCAGTTCAGTATTAGAGCTTTTGGATTTGGTGGTATAGATCAATGATTTATACTAAAAATTGAGGTTAGTAAATTTCCATGTGGTACAGAAATTGGTAGTGGGAAGAAAGCAAAATATTACAAGACAATATTGGATTGGTCAGAATGGGGAAATAAAAACGGAAAATGACACATCAGGGGAATGACATTTGGGAATAGCAAAAAAGGTGAAGAAATCTCCCATTGGATATTTTTAAGGTAGAGATTCACAGGTTCTTGATTAGTAAGGGTGTCAAGGGTTAGGGGGAGAAGGCAGGAGAATGGAGTTGAGAGGGAAAGATAGCTCATAAGGAATAATAGTAGAATTGAGCCATTTGGCCCATAATGTCTACTCTACCATTCAATCATGGCTGATCTATCTCTCCCTCCTAACCCCATTCTCCTGCTTTCTCCCCATAACCTCTGACACCTGTACTATTCAATAATCTATCTATCTCTGCCTTAAAAATATCCACTGATGGCCTCCACAGCCTTCTGTGGCAAAGAATTCCACTGATTCACCACTCTTGATCTGTCATTATTAAATGGCAAAGTATTAATGGGCCGAATGACCTAAATGTGCCCCTAGAACTTATGAACAGCGAAGCATGTCCAAAGATCCTAAAGGCAGCAGAACAGGTCAATAAGTTAGTTAAGGAGGCAAATGGGAACTTGCCTTTATTGGCTGAGGCTCAGAGAATTAGAACAAAAAGGTCATGCTAAAACATCCAACATTTTCAGTACAAGACAGCACTGTAGGTATTCCAGGTATCATATTGCATTAACACAAAATATTTAATTGCAATAGTCAAATTGCTGATATTTATTCTTTGAGGGTGCTAGGGATGGAGAACATTAGGTATGAGATAAACCACCCTGGCTCATTTCACTCCTCTCATCAGGAAGAAGGTATCGGAGTCTGATAACTGTGATGTCTACGTTCAGGATCAGCTTCTTCCCAACAACCATGAGGCGATTAAATGCCACAAACTAACTAGGTTGCACGAGGGACTTCGGGCTTTAATTTGTTTTGCACTATATTCTTTATTTTTACTCAATTTTCTCTTTTTTTGGTTGTTTATTATATTACCTATTGAGTACTGTGTTTACAAACCTGCTGTACTGCTGCAAGTAAAAATGTTATTGTTCCATTTTGGTGCAGATGACAATGAAACATTCCTGACTCTTGAGGTAAATTTGCCTTGTGAGATTATGTCTTCTTAATAACAAAGGAGGCCCAATAGGTAACACATAATCCTCCAAAATTTCAGCCACCTCCAACGGGATCCCACCACTAGCCACATTTTTGCATCTCCACCCCTCTCCGTCTTCCGTAAAGACTGTTCCCTCCGCAACTTCCTGGTTAACTCTTCCCTTCCCACCCAAACGACCCCCTCCCCAGTACTTTCCCATGCAACCTCAGAAGATGCAACACCTGTCGCTATACCTCCTCCCTCTGCCCAGGGAACCCAACAGTCATTTCAGGTTAAGCAGACTGTTAACTTGTGAATATAGATTTGGGGATGTAGCATGGTGGCGTACGTACTTGCAGTGGCTCATGCCGGCGCTCCTTAATTAGTATTATTTTAGTTTATTTATTACTGAGTGCCATGTATGTATACGTTAACATATCACACAACCGACACAAACTACTAAACATCGGTTCGACGAACAGTGGCAGTGTTTTCAACAAAACAAATTTTGGACACAACATTCTGCCAGAACTCGTCAGACAGCCGGGGTCTCCTAGATTACTGTCCTACCCGGAAAGTGATGAAGGCGACGCAGAGACAGAAACAAAAACGAGGCTGCTCAGCTGGGATACATGCTAGGCTATGAAAAGACCCGCACAAACCTTCATTGGCAAGTCTTTTCATCACAAATGCAAGATCACTTGCCAACAAGATGGAAGAGCTGGAACTTATCACATCTACGAAGAAAAACATACACGATTGCTGCATTATAATCATTATGGAAACGTGGCACAACCCGATGATCTCGGAGGAGGCTAGCAGGCCGAGCAGCTCACTGCTATGACAGGAACAGAGACTCTGGTAAGGGCAGGGGAGGAGGACTTTGTGTATATATAAACAACAATGTAAAGGTCATCGATAATCACTGCTCTTCGGACGGAATATTCATCAATAAAATGTAGCCCTTTCTATATGCCATGAGAATTCATGGTTGCCATAATCACAACTGTATACATACCGCCAGATGCTAATACTATAACAGCTTTGGGCTATCTGCTAACTGCCTTGAGCAGCCAACAGAGCGCCCATCCTGACGGAGTTTTTATCTTCTTCTTGCGTATGGCGTGCACAGCCTAACAAAACACTACATCTATTTTGTAGATGGCTAGTGCATGTGCCTTTAAAGCAGATGCAGTCCCTCATTTCCCACACTGCCAAGGATCCTGCCCTGCAGCTACTGTCCGACATCATCATCCAGGGTTGGCCTGAACGCCGTTCCTCCTTGCCGGCCAGTGTAGTCCCATATTTCCTGGTCCGCGATGAGCTCGTCCTGCACGACGGCGTGGTGGTTAAGGGGCACAAGGTCGTGGTGCCCGAAGCTCTGAGGGTCGCCTATTTTAAGTCTGCCCACAACGGTCATCCTGGGGTCTGTGCACGTCGGGTTGATTGCATTAGCCAAACAGGATGGACCACGTGAAGGTTTTATAATAGCAGGTGATTTCAACCAAACTGAACTAAAGACTGTCCTCCCGAAATGTTATCAACATGTACAATGCCCCACACGAGGAAAAAACGCACTTGAAATAACATTACTATAATGTTTATAGTAACATTAAACAAGGGTATAAAGCATCACCTCTCCCCATCTGGGCCAGTCTGACCACATCTCCTTGTTTTTAACTCCAGCATACAGACCTCTTATCCACCGGGGGCTTTAACATCGTTAGCCCCAGTCGCCTTGATGCGGCAGTTGGACTGCTGGACCGCAGGAGAAGAACCAAGGGAAGAGATAAGACTTGTGCCTTCCAGCAGTGAGGAGGTGTTGGAGATTCACTGTAATGGATGTTTGTGTAAATTGTGTTAAGTGTGGGTCTTGTTGTTTTTTTGTAATGTTAAACTGTAAGAATGAAATTTCGTTCAAACCAAGCTGTTTGAATGACAGAATAAAAGGAATTCTATTCTATTCTATTACTTTCCATTCTACTATAGAGATATAAAGTCTATAATAGACTTTAATTGTATTTCTATGATTCTACAGACCTTGGCTGAGAACCTGGGGCTCACCAAAATTGTTCCCAATTGGGCCCCGCATCTTCTAAGGCCGGCCCTGACTACCAATGTGCTTACTTTGAAATGTCTCCATAAGCCACTTGGTTCAAGGTGAATTAGGGGTGGGAAGGTATACATATATGAATAAAACACCCTAATGCTGATATTTAATCAATTACTCTTTCTTGCCTTGAAACGATGTAAATCACTTGTTATGGACTGATTGCTTCATAGATAACTATCTCTTTTAAGCTGCTGTCAAATTTAATATTGCACTCAGCTTGGTTGATTGCAAATGGAAGAAGGTTTCATGAAGAAAACAGTTTAGAACCGTTTCATCAAACTGATTGGAGTGAATCTGGATACACACAGGACCTGCATGTTCCTATGCCTATGATGGTGACCAAAAAATGTGTGTTGCAATGCAGGGTGGTTATTTTTTTTATATGCGAGGTCCTGCAAAGTAACATGTGATTCTTTGTTGCTCTTAAAATCAAGCAAAGTACTGGGTAGTTTTCAAAATGATAACAAGATTATGGCCCGATTTTATCTTCTCCCCAAAATCCACAAACCTGACTATCCTGGCAGACCCATTGTTTCTGCTAGTTCTTGTCCCATTGAACTTTCCAGGCCCCCATTCCCTCATCTTCACCAGGGATGTCCAGTCACTCTACACCTCCATCCCCCACCAGGAGGGTCTTAAAGCCCTCCGTTTCTTCCTCAACCGCAGAACCAATCAATCCCCGTCTACTAATACTCTACTCCGCCTAGCGGAGCTGGTCCTTACCTTCAACAACTTTCCCTTTGACTCCTCCCATTTCCTCCAAATCCAAGGTGTAGCTATGGGCATGCACATGGGCCCCAGCTATGCCTGCCTCATTGTAGGGTACGTTGAACAATCCTTGTTCGAGACATACCATGGCCCTATCCCCAAACAATACCTCCGCTACATTTATGACTGCATTGGTGCTATCTCCTGCACCCATGCAGAACTCACTGACTTCATTCATTTCACCACTAACTTCCATCCGGCACTCAAATTCACCTGGACCATTTCTGACATATCCTTACCATTTCTAGACCTCATTACCTCCATCGTAGATAACAGACTTCTGACATCTACTACAAACCCACCGACTCCCATGGCTATCTGGACTACACTTCTTCCAACCCTGCTTCCTGTACGGACTCTATCCCCTGCTCCCAATTCCTCCGTCTATGCTGCATCTGCACCCAGGATGAAGTGTTCCAAACCAGGGCATCAGAGATGTCCCCATTCTTTAGGAAACGGGGGTTCCCCTCTTCGACTATAAATGAGGCTCTCAACCGGGTCTCTTCTATATCCCATAGTTCCGCTCTCACTCCCCATCCCCCCACTCACAACAAGGACAGAGTCCCCATTGTCCTCACATACCACCCTACCAGCCGTCACATACAACAGATAATCCTCCAAAATTTTCACCACCTCCAACGGGATCCCACCGCTGGCCACAAATTCCCATCTCCTCTCCTTTCTGCAGAGACCGCTCCCTCCGTAACACCCTGGTCAATTCGTCCCTTCCCACCCAAACCACCCCCTCCCTGGTACTTTCCCTTGCAACCACAGGAAATGCTACACTTGTCGCTTTACCTCCCCCCTCGACTCCATCCAAGGACCCAAGCAGTCTTTCCAGGTGAGGCAGAGGTTCACCTGCACCTCCTCCAACCTCGTCTATTGCATCCGCTGCTCTAGGTGTCAACTGCTCTACATTGGTGAGACCAAGCGCAGGCTTGGCGATCGCTTCGCCCAACTCCTCCGCACAGTTCGCATTAACCAACCAGATCTCCCGGTGGCTTAGCATTTCAACTCCCCCTCCCATTCCAAATCCTACCTTTCTGTCCTGGGCCTCCTCCTTGGCCAGAGTGAGTCCCACCGTAAATTGGAGGAGCAGCACCTCATATTTCACTTGTGTAGTTTACACCCCAGCAGTATGAACATTGACTTCTCCAATTTCAGGTAGTCCTTGCTTTTTCCCTCCTTCCCCTCCCCTTCCCGTCTCTCCCACAGCCCACTGTCTCCGCCTCTTCCTTTCTTCTTCCTGCGCCCCACCCCCACATCAGTCTGAAGAAGGGTCTCGACACGAAATGTCACCTATTCCCTTGCTCCATAGATGATGTCTCACCCACTGTTTCTCCAGCAATTTTGTCTACCCACAAGATTAAATGTTTCTCTTTTAAGCTTGGCAGTGTCAACAGATCCAAATGAAATATTTGTACATGCTTTTCCAATGATTTAAGTTAATGATTGCACTTTAATATATGATGTGTACTGTGGACTGATACAGCTTTTTTTTCTGAGGCACAATTACCCCTTGAAGATGTGACTGTAGATTACATACAAAGTGTATAATGAGATGTAAATAGGTGCAAAGATTAAAAGATTTGTCTGTTTAAGTTATCTTCACCATCTGTTTCAGATAGTGGCTTTAACATTAGTGCAGTAGGTGTGATGGTTTTGATTTCTAAAATTTGCCTTGTTGTGCTAATGTCCATTGTAAGCGCACCTGTTGTAAATGAATCTTGGTAATGAAAGAAAAAGCCTTTGATTCATGCAATGTCATTCACATTCATTAAACATATCCTAATGAAGTATTTTAGAAGTGTGATCTTTGTTGTACTGTGGGGAAATGTAAAATCACTTTGTGCACAATGAACTCGGAAACCTGTAATGCGAAAATGACCCTCCTCATTGTTCACAACTCCACCAATTTGTATTTGTTGCTTAGTTTAGTTTAGTTTAGAGATACAGCGTAGAAACAGGCCCTTCAACCCACCGAGTCCACGCCAACCAGCAATCCCCACACATTAACTCTATCCTACACACACTAAGGACAATTTACACATATACCAAGCCAATTAACCTACAAACCTGTACGCCTTTGGAGTGTGGGAGGAAACCGAAGATCTTGGAGAAAACCAACGGGGGGAACGTACAAACTCCATACAGATTCCACCCATAGTCGGGAGCGAACCCGGGTCTCCGGCACTACAAGCACTAAGGCAGCAACTCTACCACTGCACCACCGTTGCCTGCAATACATTCATTCATTCATCATTGTTGAAACATTAGCGATGCAGTGGTGCTGGTCTCCAACGGGAACGGTGATGGACGCACCACACATCTATGTCCTCCAGTTCCTGCAGACTTCCGCCGCTGGAAGTATAGGATTTTGGTGTGTCTGCTTTATCATCATTCCTTACAATGCTATGAATGACTGGGATTGCACTGAAGTGTTGATGGCCGTTGGCTCGCTAGAAGCTCATCCGCCCTTTGACATGTCTTGTTTTTGGTCCTGCTGGGGATCCACAGCCCCCTCCTCACCAGGCAAACCAGGTGGGGGAGACGGTTTAGTCACCGACTATCTGTTCATGGAGCAGGTAGCACGGGATTAAATGGTACCCATGGCGGGGGGAACTCCACCCGACCTGACCTGAACAAAGTCTGAAAACCCGATAATTAACCCATTTACATCAGTCTGAAGAAGGGTCTCGACCCGAAGCGTTGCCTATTCCTTCACTCCATAGATACTGCCTCACCAGCTGAGTTTCTCCAGCATTTTTGTCTGCCTTACATTTATGTCTAAGTCATTTATGAATATAAGAAAAACAGCAGAGGTCCCAACATAAATCCCTACGGCACACACTGGTTTCAGACTTCAGACAGAATGACACTCTTCCACCACCACCTTTCATCCTCTCAGGGTAAGACAGTTCCGAATCCAAACTACCAAGTCAATCTGGATCCCGTGCACCTTAATCTTCTGAATGAGCTAACCATGAGACACTTTAAGAAATACCTTATTAAAATCCGCATGGAAAACATCCACTGCCCTACCCTCATCAATCACCTTCTCAAAAAATTCTATGAAGTTCATAAGACATCACCGACTGCAGACAAAGCTGTGCTGGCTCTCCTTTATTATTCAATTCTATTCCAATACAAGTAAACCCGATCATGAGGAGTCCTCTTCAATAGATTCTATAACACTTCCTTACAGGAACATGCCACACCTGATCTCTGATCAGCTGGTCTTTAAAGGACTCCTATATGTCTGTGGACTTGCCCAATAGCTACTGCTTATAATTTACCATCCCTAGCTTCTGCTCAATAATGTTGAAATCTGCCTTACTCTAGTTTAGTTCTTTCCCCCAAGATCCAGACTTAACCTTATTCGTAACATTCTTAACAGTTATGAAAGTTCTCAAAATGAAAGTGAAGGTATGAAAGTTGCTCTTCCACTGAAACACCAGTCACCTGTTTTCAATACAAGATCCAAGGTGGACTATCCACGTGGAAGAAAGGATGTCTCATGTAAGACATGGCACCTCCAACTGTGCAACAATATCACAGTATTGCAGTGTCAGCCTAGGCTTCAACCTCAAATCCATAGAGTGGATTATCAAGAAAGAATGTTCCAACTGAGGGGCAAGAATGCTTCTGAATGAACTGAAAAAGACAGACACAAAATGCTGGAGTAACTCAGCGGGACAGGCAGTATCTCTGGAGAGAAGGAACGGGTGACATTTTGGGTCGAGACCCTTCTTCAGTCCGAAGCATTTTGTGTCTACCTCCGATGTATCCTAGCATTTGCAGTTCCTTCCTACACGAGCTGAATTTAAATGTGCATACTAAACAACTGCATGCACATATGTAAAAATGCAGTGTAGTAAGAAGGAAAAGGGAGATTATGATATTTTACACCGATCAGAGCTATCCAGTTAGAATCATAGCCCATTTCGTGCAGAGGTATTTCATGCTGGAGCTTCTGACGGTTTGTGATTTGTTCATTGCTTGAAGGCCAGTAACCATGGAAGTGCTTAAGGGTGTTTGGGAGAGGCAGTCGCTTGCCAACATTATATTCATCACCCGCCTTGTATTTGCAGCCTCAGTATTTATGTAGCTGTAAAAAAAACTACTGGAGGAACTCAGCTGGTCAGATGGCACCTATGGAGGCAGAGGGTTGGTCAATGTTTCAGGTCAAGACTACATCAGGACTGAGAGTGTAGATGGGGAGATAACCTGTACCATGAGGTGAGCAGAAAGTGTGAAGCAGGGGCTGGCAGGTAATTGGTGGATTCAGGTGAGAAGGGGCTGATGGGCAGGTGAAGCCTGCTGGGAGAGTTGGAGGGATGGAAACAATAGCTGGTGGGTGAGAATGGAAACAGATGAGAAGAGTAAATAACGAGGCAAATGGAGGCAATGGGTGGAGATAAAGGCAGAGGCTGAAATTGGTAAGTAAGGAACGTGATAGGTGTAGACAGATAAGGTAGGGATGATGGCCAAATGGAACAAGCTGGGGATAAGAGATCCATTTGGTTAATTGTGGGTGATAGAAGGGAAAAACAATGGGTAATTGTGGGTGGTTAATTGAAAGAACCTGGATAGATCAGCAGCTGAGAGAAAGGAAGATAGAGGGATGTTAATGTTCATTAGGTTGTACCCAGATGGCATATGAGGTATTATTCTTTTAGTTTGCTTTTGGTCTCACTGTGGCAGTAGAGAAGGTTGATATGGGAATGGTCAGGGGAGTCAAAATGTTATACAACTAGAAACTCAAGATAGCCATTATGGACAGAATGTAAGTGCTCTCCAAAAGGATTGAATCATTTGCATTTGGTCTCGCCACTGCAGAGGAGGCGAAGGGCAAGTGAATTTGAAATGGGAAGGAGAGTTGCAGTGACATTGGAGTGGTGTATGCAGAGGATGGACAAGGTTGGTGGCAGTGGGGAAGGCTGAGGATATAGACAGGCTGGTGACTGGCCCACTTTTGTTATGTGGCTGACCAGTGGAATTTACAGTTGATAGTTACGATCCTAGTTATTAGTGAACATTGCTACTGCTGACTTTATGGTAGGAAGATTATTGATGAAGCTGTTGAAGATGATGGTGTCTAGGGCACTAACCTGCAGAACTCCTGCAGCAACACCCTGAGGCTGAGATGATTAACTGCCGACAACCACAACCATCTTTCTTTATGTAAGATATAAGTCCAGGCATCAGAGTGTATTTTCTTTGATGCCCATTGACTTTAGCTCTAAAATTGAATAATATATTATATAAGAAGAATCTAATTATACATAATACAATATGAATCTGGAAACAAATAAAATTAACTTTAAAATTAAGAAACCTATCAGTGCTAACACCAATAGTGAATAACCCAATATTTAAACCATCTGGTATGGATAAAACGTATAGACAATGGGAAAGAGTGGGAATTAAAAAGGTAGGTGACTTGTATGAAATGGGAAGTTTATTATCATTCCAACAACTAAAATCAAAATTTAAATTGAATAACAACCAATATTTTAAATATCTACAGGTATGTGATTTTATGAAGAAATATATACCAAGATTTCGAAGTATAATTTTAGATCCACTGGAGGAAGCAATGAATATCAAGGCGGAGTCACAAAAATTAATATCATACCTATATAACAGTATTTTAAACATTGAATTACCATCAACAGAGGCAATTAGAGAAGACTGAGAAAAATAATTAATGACAAAAATCTCAAAAGAAACATGGGAAAAGTATTTGATATATATACATAAATGTTCGATTAACGCTAGACACAATTTAATTCAATTTAAAATATTACATAGATTATATTATTCAAAAACTAGGTTGAATAAATTTTATTCAAATATCTCTCCCATCTGTGATAAATGTCTTTCTCAAAATGCCAATATTACACACTCATTTGTTTCTTCTACAAAACTTCATAAATTTTGGTGTGATATATTTGATATATTCACAAAGCTATTTAAGATAAAAATGGAACCTAATACTGAAATGATTGTATTTGGAGTAAGAGGAGACGGGGACAAATTAAATAAACACCAAAACCCGTTCTTTAATTATGGGTTAATAATAGCAAAAAAACTCATACTTAAATTTTGGAAAAATGCTAATATACCAACATTTAAAATGTGGATCAGTAATATGCTGGACTCGGCACATTTGGAAGAAATGAGACTCCTCCTAATAGACAAACAAGACCAATTCTTAATGAATTGATCCCCATTTATTGATTTCTTGGAGTCACGTGGTGTTACAGTATCGTGGAAATTAAAAGTTTCAGTTATAGGTAAAAGACGATCTAGAACATTAAAAAATCATCTCCTTGTGGCGATTGAATAAACTCTCTCCTGCTTTCCCTCCTCACATTTCTTTTCTTCATTATTTACTTTTTCTGCCTTTTACTCAAACACACTAGCCTATCCTTCACTCTTTACTACCTCTTTTTCCTTTTTCTCTTCCTACTTTTCTCTTTAAAAAAAAAACGGAAGTTGTACAGAGAATGTAATATGTTAACATAATTTTGGGAACCTGTAAAAAGGTACCACTGTATTGTGCTTACTTCTAATAAATAAAATTATGGAAAAAAAAAAAAAAGACTTTAGCTCTAACAGAGTACCTTGATGCCACACTTGGTCACATGGTGCCTTGATGTCAAGCGAGAGGAAGGGATGAGAGGTGGAACCAAATAAAGGAGTGGCAGATGGGACCAGGTTAAGGAGGAGAGAGACACTGGACTAACTTGTTGGACTGTGAAAGGAACACAGAAGTCACAGAGCAGAAAGGGGGGGGGTTACTATTATCAAAGGTATGACTAATTATAAATAATTAGTAGATAAAAGTGTTAGATATGTAAATTTCACAGTAGCTGAACATACGATTTGATAAGTCTTAATTTTATATATATATATATATATATATATTAGTGTAATTGGGTGAAATATAACTGATTTTGAAAGGGTACCGCCCTCCTAGGTTTAGAGTAATAAAGGGAGCGGAGCTAATTGTACAACATCAACATCGGAAGTCGAATAGATGTCGAATCCCACAGACGGTGGGACACTCACTACAGTGTCGAATACTCCAGACACTGTAATTTTACTTCTTCAATTTTTTTTTTAATCACAATATGTCACAACTATGTGTTTTTTTTTCAAGGACAATCGCAAAAGGGATCTTCCAAGGAAGTCAGTAATATAAACGCCCCCCAAATATCCAGAGTCCTGAGGTATGGATGCACCGTAATAAATAAGGGTATTAAAACCAGCGAAAATGCAAGACGATAAACAAAAGAAAATGGGAGGAATCACACTGTGTAGCTGGAATATAAGGGGTATTAATGAACCAATTAAAAGGGGCAAGATACTAGCTCAGTTGAAATCATACAACACTGACATTACTTTTCTACAAGAAACGCATCTTAAACATCAAGATCAGATGAGATTGAGGGCGAATTGGATAGGCCAAACATTTCACTCTTCACGTACTTCGAAATCCAGAGGCACCGCAATTATTATTCGCAAAGGAATACCATTTAAATCAAAGAACATTATATCAGATAAGGAAGGGAGATATCTTATAGTTGCAGGAGAGATCCATGCTACACCAATCACTTTGGTAAATATATATGCACCCAATTTTGATAATCCTCAATTTTTCAATAAAATTCTGAATACAATTGCAGAATTTAACTACCAAAATGTTATAATTGGATGAGACTTCAACTGTGTTTTGGACCCGTACTTAGATAAATCGACGCAGAAACAAAGAGGTAATATGAAATCTAAAACTAGTGAACTCTTAAATACATATATAAAAAATACAAATATAGCAGACGTTTGGAGGATCGCGAATCCGACTGGAAGGGAATACTCATTTTATTCAATGGTACACAAAACATATTCACGTATAGATTATTTCCTGGTGGATACAAAACTAATCCCTTATACTATGAACCCTAAATATCACACCAATACGATTTCAGATCACTCCCCCGCTAACTTTCGTTTTAATATTAGAAGGAATGTTTACGAACAAATCGTTCTGGAGGTTTAACTCGCAAATTCTAAAAGACCCACAAGGGAGTATATATCTAAAAAAACAGATGGACCTATTTTTTGAGACAAACGATACACCAGATATATCGCCCACTTTACTATGGGAATCCTTCAAAGCATTTATTAGAGGAGTCATTATCTTGTATCAAGCTTTTCAAAACAAAAATAATAAGAATGAACAAAGACAATTAGAAGAACAAATCAGACAACTAGATATAGATAATGCTAAAGATCAAACTATGGATAAACATAATAAAATTTTAATACTGAAATTTAAACTAAATAAATTATTGTCAGAGAAAGTTATAAGACTATTCCAAATTACAAAACAAGAACATTTCGAATTTGGGGATAAACCCCATAAGCTTTTGGCACGCCAACTGAAAAACGGGAAAAAGATCATGCAATTTTAAAGATTAAATCAGATAGAGGGGAATTATTAACACTACCTAATGATATCAATAAAAGATTTGCTCAATTTTACCAGAATTTATACACATCCAAAATGTTAATAGACAATAATAAAGTTTCAGAATTTCTGGACAATTGTAACCTTCCAAAACTAGAATTGAAGGAACAAGAGGAACTGGGAGCACAAATTACATCTACGGAAATAGAAGACACAATAAACACACTTAAGAATGGAAAAACACTAAGACCAGAAGGATTCAGTAATGAATTTTATAAATGTTTTTCTGACATAGTTACACCACGTTTACAGAAAATGTATACATATGCTTTTAAAGACCAAATCTTACCTGAAACACTAGCAGAATCAACGATCACATTAATACTTAAAAAAGATAAAGATATAGAAGAACCAGGCTCATATAGAGCTATTGCTTTGTTAAATAAGGATCAAAAAATATCAGCGAAAACACTACCTAGAAGACTAAGTAAATATGTTAGTAAATTAATAAACGAGGATCAAATGGGATTTATACCTAAGAGACATTCATTTAATAACCTGAGACGTCTGCTTAACATAATGCATTCACACAAACCTCAAGAACAAGAGTTATCTATCATTTCATTGGACGCAGAAAAAGCGTTTGATCAAGTAGATGTATGATTAAAGTATTGCAAAAATTTCAAATGGGAGAGAACTTTATCGCATGGATAAAATTATTATATAACAAACCCACGGCTGGAATATTAACTAATAATATGCTATCTACAAAATTCCAATTATCAAGGGGCAATAGACAAGGATGTTCATTATCACCGCTGTTATTTGCTCTGGTAATTGAACCTTTAGCTGAAAAAATCAGAACACACCCGGATATTTACGGTTATAATACAAAATATTCAAATAACATAATATCTTTATATGCAGACGATGTACTACTCTACATCACAAAACCCCAAATCAGTATACCAAACATATTACATCTAATTGAGCTTTGGATCTTTCTCAGGATACAGAATAAACTGAACAAAAGTGAAATTATGTTGATAAAACCGAAAGACTCAACACATCTCTTGAAATTCCCCTTTAAAATAGCCACAGAAAAATTCAAATATTTGGGAATTGAAATTACTAGAAACTATCACGCTATGTTTAATGCCAATTACAGTCCCTTACTTAAGAAACTAAATAATCTAATCAAATTCTGGAAAACGCTCCCGATGTCTTTAATAGGTCGAATAAACGCTATAAAAATGATCTTTTTACCACAAATCCCTATTTATTTCAATCAATACCTATATATCTTTCAAAAAAGTTTTTTTTTTAAATTGGACTCAGACATCACAAATTTTATATGGGATTATAAATCCCACAGAATACAAAGAGCACACCTTAGTAAACCAAAAGAGATGGGTGGTCTAGCGCTCCCTAACTTGATGTACTATAATTGGGCAGTAAATATTAAAAATATGATTCACCTGCTGGACAACTCTGCCCAGCAGGTGGACCGGATTGTAATGGAGAGAGAGGACTGCTCTCCGTGTAATATAGGAGTGACTCTCCTCTCACCAATGAATCTGAACAACAAAAATTACAATAAAAACCCAATTATACATAGCACAATTAGAACTTGGAAACAAATAAAACAGAATCTAAAATTAAGAAATCTATCTCTTTTAATGCCAATAGTCAATAATCCGTTGTTTAAACCTTCAATTATAGATAAATCATTTACACAATGGGAAAGAATGGGAATCAAAATGCTCGGAGACTTGTATGAATTGGGAAAATTATTATCATTTCAACAACTACAACTGAAATACAATTTGAGAAATAATCAATATTTTAAATATCTTCAAATCCGTGACTATCTGAAAAAATACACAAAAGACTATCATAACATGCCTCCAGACTTACTGGATGAAGCAATGAAGACAAAGGCTGAATCAGCAAATCTAATATCATACTTATACAATACTATTTTAAATATAGAAATACCTACAACTGATGGTATTAGAAGAGACTGGGAACAAGAACTAGCTATAAAAATTTCAAAAGAGAGCTGGGATAAACACGTACTATATTTGCATAAATGCTCGATCAACGTACGACATACTCTTATTCAATTCAAAACATTACATAGACTATATTATTCAAAAACTAAAATAAATAAACTTTTCCCCAATGTCTCACCCACTTGTGATAAATGTCAGTCTCAAGAAGCTACCATAGCGCACTCTTTTGTTTTTTGTATAAAAATCCAAAAATTCTGGAACGAAATATTTGAAATCTTCACAAAATTAATTAAAATCAAACTTGAACCAGAAGCAGAATGGATCATTTTTTGGAATAACGGAAGGTGACCCTGAACTAAACGTGTTTCAAAAGTGGGGTGCCTCAGGGATCTGTGTTGGGTCCTTTGTTGTTTGTCATGTACATCAATGATCTGGATGAAGGTGTGGTAAATTAGATTAGTAAGTATGCAGATGATACCAAGATAGGGGGTGTTGTGGATAATGAAGAGGATTTCCAAAGTCTACAGAGTGATTTAGGCCATTTGGAAAAATGGGCTGAAAGATGGCAGATGGAGTTTAATGCTGATAAATGTGAGGTGCTACACCTTGGCAGAACAAATCAAAATAGGACGTACATGGTAAATGGTAGGGAATTGAAGAATACAGTTGAACAGAGGGATCTGGGTATAACCGTGCATAGTTCCTTGAAGGTGGAATCTCATATAGATAGGGTGGTAAAGAAAGCTTTTGGTATGCTAGCCTTTATAAATCAGAGCATGGAGTATAGAAGCTGGGATGTATTGTTAAAATTGTACAAGGCATTGGTGAGACCAAATCTGGAGTATGGTGTACAATTTTGGTTCTCGCCCAATTATAGGAAGGATGTCAACAAAATAGAGAGAGTACAGAGGAGATTTACTAGAATGTTGCCTGGGTTTCAACAACTAAGTTACAGAGATAGGTTGAATAAGTTAGGTCTTTATTCTCTGGAGCGCAGAAGGTTAAGGGGGGGGGGGGGGGACTTGATAGAGGTCTTTAAAATGATGAGAGGGATAGACAGAGTTGATGTGGACAAGCTTTTCCCTTTGAGAATAGGGAAGATTCAAACAAGAGGACATGACTTCAGAATTAAGGGACAGAAGTTTAGGGGTAATATGAGGGGGAACGTCTTTACTCAGAGAGTGGTAGTGGTGTGGAATGAGCTTCCAGTGGAAGTGGTGGAGGCAGGTTCATTGGTATCATTTAAAAATAAATTGGATAGGCATATGGATGAGAAGGGAATGGAGGGTTATGATATGAGTGCAGGCAGGTGGGACTAAGGGGAAAAAAAGTTGTTCGGTACGGACTTGTAGGGCCGAGATGGCCTGTTTCCGTGCTGTAATTGTTATATGGTTATATGGTTAAAATAACTTACTTAATTACGGGCTAATAATGGGGAAAAAGCTTATACTCAAATTCTGGGAAAATGCTCCAATACCAACAATAAAAATGTGGATTTCAAACATGTTCAAAACATTATACCTGGAAGAGATGAGACTCCTCCTAGCAGGCAAAGCAGACCACTTCCAAAAGACGTGGTCTGCATTTATGGAACTATTACAAGCATAAGGTGCAATAGTAATTTAAAAAATAAATGGTACCAGGATCTGGAAACGGGGGGTAAAAAAAACACGGTTGGTATATCCTTTTTTGCGGAGTTTTGTGTAATAATAGAGCGATTGTTTCTCCTTTGTTTTTCTTCCTTTTCTAGGGTCTATTTCCTTTCTTTACTTCCTTCTCTATCTTCTTTTCTAAGGGGCTTCTTTTCCCAACACTTTCCTGCACCTTCACGACTCTTGCTCACTTTCCTTACTTCTTTTATTTCTATCTTTTTTAAAGCTCGAAAAATGAAGTGGTACAACAAATGTAATAAGATATATGTGATGTGTATTACTGTAATTTACTGTACTTCTAATAAAAAAAAAGAAAAAAAAAGTCACAGAGCAGATGGGGAGGAGATAGAGAAACTAAAAGAAAGGAATGGTGTTCTTACAGAAGAGTGGGTAGACAGAGAGAGGGTAGACAGAGAGAGAGTAGACAGCTGTGGAAGTTTGGAGGTTTTAATATAGATATCAATGGTGGTAGTTTTGTTTCCTGAGATGCAGAGATCCAGAAGAAGAAATAGAATGGATCTGAGAGACTGTTTAGCGAAGGTCAGCATGGCCTTGTACAAAAGGAAAATTATGTCTCACGAATCTGACTGAGTTTTTTGAAGAGTGACAAAAAGATTGCGGGCAGTTTGGTAGATATTGTTTACATGGAGTTTAGCAAGGGTTTGTCAAGGTCCCGCATGGTAAGATGGTCTGAAAAGTATGATCAGATGGGATCCAAGGTGAGCTAGTCAATGGGATACGAAATTGGCTTGAAGGTAGGAAACAGAGGGTGGAAGTAGACGGTCACTTTTCTGAAGGTCTGAAACAAATAGTGCACCATGAGAATATGTATTGGGTCCAAGTTTATTCATTATTTATATTAACAAATGTAAACTGAGGTGGAATGGTCAATAAGTTTGTGGATGACAGCAAAAGGATGAGAGGGTATCTGATTGAAACATATAAGATTGTTAAGGGCTCGGACACGCTAGAGGCAGGAAACATGTTCCCGATGTTGGGGGAGTCCAGAACCAGGGCCACAGTTTAAGAATAAGGAGTAAGCCATTTAGAACGGAGACGAGAAAACACTTTTTCTCACAGAGAGTGGTGAGTCTGTGGAATCATCTGCCTCAGAGGGCAGTGGAGGCAGGTTCTCTGGGTGCTTTCAAGAGAGGGCTCTTAAAAATAGCGGAGTCAGGGGATATGGGGAGAAGGCAGGAAAGGGGTACTGATTGGGGATGATCAGACATGATCACATTGAATGGCGGTGCTGGCTCAAAGAGCCTAATGGCCTACTCCTGCACCTATTGTCTATTGTCTATTGTAAAATCAGTGGCATAGTACAACAGTGAAGAAGGAGTGAGGAAGTGTCTTAACCCGAAATGTCACCAAAAAGTCTAAAAAAGGATCTCGGCATGAAACGTCACCCATTCCTTCTCTCCAGAGATGCTGCCTGTCCCGCTGGGTTACTCCAGCATTTTGTATCTATCTTCGGTGTAAACCAGCTATTGCAGTTCCTTCCTACACAGTAAAGAAGGTTCTCTGTGACTACAGCAGAATCTTGATCATATGAGCCAGTAGGCTAAGAATTGGTAAATGGAGTTTAATTAAGATAAATATGAGATGTTGCATTTTAATCAGCCCACCCAAGACTTGGACTTACAGAGCAAATGATAAAACCATGGAGAGTGTTGTGGAACAAAGAGACCAAGTGAGGTAGTTATACATATAGGAGAGAACTGCAGATGCTGGTTTAAGTCAGACAGAAAATGCTGGAGTAACTCAGCGGGTCAGGAAGCATCTCTGGAGAGAAGGAATGGGTGATGTTGTGGGTCGAGGTAGTTATATAGTTCTATGACAGTGGTGACAAAGTTGGGCTGAGTGGTGAAGAAGTTGTTTGGCATTCTTCATTGGTCAGATATTGAGTTCGGCGTTTGAGACGTCATATTACAGCAGCACAAGATATTGGTAATTCCACAATTAAAGTATTGTGTACACATCTGTCACACCACTATAGGAAAGATGTTATTAAACTGGAATGGAGACTGAGGCAGTTACCTAATGGAAGTATATATAATCAGGAGGGGCACAGATAAGGTGAATAACCACAGTCTTTTCCCCAGGGTGAGGAGGTTAAAAACTAGTAGGATAGGTTAATGGTGAGAGGGGATAAAGTTATAAAGGATCTGAGGAGGAACATTTTCACACAGACGGAAGGGCGTAAATGGAATGAGCTGCCAGCAGAGGTGGGTTCAATTACGACATTTAAATTACGCTTTGGATTATTACATGGACAGGAATGGTTTGGTGGGATGTAGGCCAGATGCAGGCAAGTGGGACTAGGCAACTTTGTTGGCTTGGACGAGTTAGAGTCATAGTCATAGAGTGATGCAGTATGGAAACAGGCCCTTTGGCCCAAATTGCCCACACCAGCCAACATGTCCTAGCTACACTAGTCCCACCCGCCTGCGCTTGGTCCATATCCCTCCAAACCTGACCTATCCCTGTACCTGTCTAACTGTTTCTTAAATGTTGGGATAGTTCCAGCCTCAACCTCCTCCTGCGGAAGCTTGTTCCATGCACTTACAACCCTTTGTGCGAAAAAGTTACTCCTCAGATTCCTATTAAACCTTTTCCCCTTCACCTTGACCCTACGTTCTCTGGTCGTCGATTCCCCTACTCTGGACAAGAGACTTTGTGCATCAACCAGGTTCAGGAATAGCTACTTCCCCACAGCCATCAGGCTATTAAACCTGGCTTGGACAAAACTCTGATTATTAATAACCACTTTCTGTTATTTGCACTTTACCAGTTTATTTATTCATGTGTGTATATATTTATATCATGTTATATGGACACATTTATCTGTTTTGTAGTAAATGCCTACTATTTTCTGTGTGCTTAAGCAAAGCAAGAATTTCATTGTCCTATACAGGGACACATGACAATAAACTCACTTGAACTTGAACTACCTGATCTATTCATCTCATGATTTTATGCAGTTGGGCCAAAAAGTCTGTTTCTATACTGTAAAGCTCTGTGAGAAGATGTAATGTTGAGGCTCTATAAGGCACTGGTCAGCCCGCATTTGAACTACTATGAGCAAATTTGGGCCCCATATCTGAAGAAGAATGTGCTGGCTCTGAAGAGGGTCCAGAGGAGGTTTACAAGAATGATTCCAGGAATGTGTGGTTTAGCATATGACAATCGTTTGACAGCAATGAGCCTTTACTTGCTGGAGTTAGAAGGTTGAGGGGGGACCTCAATGAAAAGGGCGCTCTTTTAGAAAGGAGTTCAGGAACAACTTCTTTAGTCAGAGGGTAGTTAATCTGTGGAATTCATTGCTAGAGAGGGCTGGGGAGGTCAAGGCAGTGGATATTTTTAAGGCAGAGTTAGACACATTCTTGATTAGAACAGATTAGGCAGGAAAATGGGATTAGGAAGCAGAGATCGTCCTTGATTGAACGGCAGAGTGGACTCGATGGACCAAATGTCCTAATTCTACTCCTGGAACGCGAAGTGTCAGCAATAGTCCAGGTGAACTTGTGGGCAGGGTGGAAGATATGGCAAAGGTGAGGTGTTCCAGACAAGTGAAGGAAGCAGTACCCTTGTTGTGTTAGGTAGGGGGAAGGTATTGGAGAGGGATGCCAGAGCAGGTTTTGAATGAGGACCGTTCCATGTAGCGAACACAAATACAGGTATTGCTGAGACACATGTGAGAGCCAATGGCTATCATTTTGAATTGTAGAAAGTATGAAATAGAAGTTACTGAGGGTAAGAACAAAATCTATGATGTGTCAATTAGAGTATTTATAAAAATGAATAAAAGATGGATTTTGTCCTTGGATAGATTCATCTGTTTTTTTCACCTCATATTCTCGTACCATAGAAAGAGGCAATTTGTCCCATTGAGATTTGTTGGCAATTGGAGCATCTACATTAATCCCAGTACTCCATTTAGTAACCTGTGATTTATTCCATTAATCCCTCTCTTATGACTCACACAGTAGGCACAAATTGGCTAACAATTTAAAACTCAAGGGCCCGTCCCACGTGCGCGTCATGACCGCGCGTCGTGCACCGTGACGCGTAAATTATGTCGAGTAAATGACGCACAAATGATGCCCAAGTGGGACAGGCTCTTAACTGATGTTAATGTAAATCAATTTTGTCAGAACATTGCTGGAAATTTTCTCAATGGACTGCTGTTCTGCACTCATTTTGCGACATAGTTAGATTTATGCATTTTCTTTTCCTTGTTTTTTTCTTTGGAAGGTTGGTAACTCTGAATTTTTTTGAATCCCACAATTAAATTGAGAAGATCGGATTCCCTTGGGTCTTTTCTTTACAGCTCAAATTGGGGCAGAAAGTTAAGAAGTTCCTGCCTAATCGTTTATAATTAATTGACTGAAAATCCTAGCTCAGAGAATGCAATATCTTAATGCAGACTGGAAATGACCCTTTAGACTTTACACTTTAGAGATACAGCGTGGAAACTAGCCCTTCGGCCCACCGAGTTTGTGCCGACCAATGATCACCCCATACACTAGCATTATCCTACACACTAGGGACTATTTACAATTTACAAAAGATAATTAACCTTCAAACCTGGACATCTTTGGAGTATGGGAGGAAACCAGAGCACCCGGAGAAAACCCACACGGTCACAGGGAGAACATACAAAGTCCGTGCAGACAGCACTCGCAGTTAAGATCGAACCTAGGTCTCTGGTGCTGTAAGGCAGCAACTCTACAGCTGAGCCACAGTGCCGCCCTGAACCTGTATCAGGAGATTATACTAAAATAAAATATTGACAAAGTGTTTTATTTTAATACCTCTTCGCTTCCTTTGACAGCTCCTTCACCTATCCATGTCCTCCGGTGATGCTGCCTGACCTGCTGAGGTGATGCTGCCTGAACAGCACTTTGTGTCTTCTTTTCAAGGTCAATGGAAATACTTAAAGAGGAAATAAATCTATCTTTGACAGATTAATAGTGGGCGAGGATTCTACTACTGACCTCCCAATGGGTGACACAGTGGCACAGCGATAGAGTTGCTGCCTTACAGCGCCTTCCAGAAATTAAGATTATTATGTTTCCAAGAATTTCGTTTAACTATATTCATTCTAATGTTGTGGGCATCTTTGCAAACATTTAATATCAAACTGCTCTTGAGAGGGTACTGTAAATAGGAACAACCTCTTGAACATCTAGGGTTCTAATGGTGATGAGACTTCCAGAATGCTGCTCAAATTTTTAACCAGTGCTGACAGGTGAAACAATTCCCGGTCTAGATTGTGTATGACTTGGACAGTGGTATTTTGATACCTGCTGCTTTCATCCTTTTGGGTGATAGATCCCACTGGAACTAGAAGATAGATACAAAAAGCTGGAGTAACTCAGTGGGTTATGCAGCATCTCTGAAGAAATGGAATGTGATGTTTCAAGTCGAGACCCTTCTTCTTCAGAAGACCCAAAACATCACCCATTACTTCTCTCCAGAGATGTTACCTGTCCCCCCTGAGTTACTCCAACATTTTGTGTCTATCTTCAGTGCAGAAAACCAGCATCTGCGGTTCCTTCCTCCACAGGAACTAATGTTGGAGAAACCGTTTTATATAGGTAGCACACAATGCATAGACATAGAAAATAGGTGCAGGAGGAGGCCATTCAGCCCTTTGAGCCAGCATCGCCATTCATTGTGATCATGGCTGATCGTCTCCAATCAATAACCCGCGCTTGCCTTCTCCCCATATCCCTTGATTCCACTAGCCCCTAGAGCTCTATCTAACTCTCTTAAATCCATCCAGTGATTTCACCTCCACTGCCCTCTGTGGCAGGGAATTCCACAAATTCACAACTCTCTGGGTGAAAAAGTTTTTTATCACCTCAGTCTTAAATGGCCTCCCCTTTATTCTAAGACTGTGGCCCCTGGTTCTGGAATCGCCCAACATTGGGAACAGTTTTCCTGCATCTAGCTTGTCCAGTCCTTTTATAATTTTATATGTTTCTATTAGCTTCCCCCTCATCCTTCTAAACTCCAGTGAATACAAGCCTAGTCCTTTCAATCTTTTCTCAAATGACAGTCCCGCCATCCCAGGGGTCAATCTTGTGAACCTAGGCTGCACTGCCTCAATCACAAGGATGTCCTTCCTCAAATTAGGAGACCAAAACTGTATGCAATACTCCAGATGTGGTCTTATCAGAGCCCTATACAACTGCAGAAGAACCTCTCTACTCTTATACTGAAATCCTCTTGTTATGAAGGCTAACATTCCATTAGCTTTCTTCACTGCCTGCTGTACCTGCACGGCAACTTTCAGTGACCGGTGTACAAGGACACCTAGGTCTCGCTGTACCTCCACCTTACCTAACCTAACCCCATTGAGATAATAATCTGCCCCCTTGTTTTTGCCACCAAAGTGGATAACCTCACTATTATCTATATTATATTGCATCTGCCCACTCACTCAACCTGTCCAGGTCACCCTGCAGCCTCCTAACATCCTCTTCATAGTTCACACTGCCATCCAGTTTTGTGTCATCTGCAAACTTGCTACAGTGTACCAGAATAGTCATCAATTAATGCATTTGGTTTGCTTCCCAATTTTTTGTTATTTCTTTCTTAAGAAACGCCGTATGTTGATTAAACTGAGGCAGACAAACCTTTAAATATCCATGCTTTTCAGTGCCCATTTTATTCTGATTTCACTGGCTATTCTGAGAATTGCAAAATGTTCCCTGTGTGGTTGCATTAATGAGCTTGATTTAAGAATTCCTTTCACATAAATTATGCCTGGAAATTAACTGAGGAAGGTTTGAATCATGATGAGTTTTGCTAAATTAATGAAAATATATTGTGATTCTCACATATGAGTTTTCTTCTGCATCAGGTTAATATGCAATACACAACTCTGTTCTATGTCTCATAATGTGGAGTGCTCAATTATATTTTATGGAATCATATACTGTAATTGTTACAGCCAGAAGGAGGTAATTCAGTCCATTGAGCTGGGCTGACTCTCTGTAAAATATTTCCATTTAACGCCATTCCTCAGCTCCTCTCCAAAGCCTCCACATCCTTTCCATAATGTATGCACGACTATACACAATATTTGAAACGTGGCTTAACCAACATTGTTGTATTACATGACTTGCCAACTTTTATACTCTAACCAATAAAAGCAGGTGTGCCGCAAGATCGTTCTGTACATCAGCTCTCTCCTAAAGGTCTTCTGTTAATTGTCCCGAGTGCGTAAGACATTGAACTAGTGTATGGGGAGATCATTGGTCGGCATGGACTTGTTGGGCCAAAGGGCCTATTTCCACGCTGCATCAATGAACCAAACAAAGGTCCTGCCATTTACTGTGTACTCTCCTCTTTCATTTGACCTCCCAAAGTGCAACATCTGAAACGTCTCCGGATTAAACTCCATCGGTCATTTCTCCACCCATACTTCCAACTGTATCATTTGACAACCTTCCTCATTATCTTCAACTCCGCCAATCTTAGTGTTATCTGAACACATATTAATTGGGGTACATATAATTTTGCTTAAATCATCTACCATCAAATCACTGCCTGGCTGACCATTAAATTTGATGTCAGTTGTGCAATCATTTGTTGGTGAGCCCAAGTGTGGCTGACAAGACAAATTCTGGAGGTGCACTATCAAGGTCAGTGAGGCAAATGAACAAAGCTTTGCCAGGTACAGGTGTTGAGGCCTTTCTGCACTCTTTTTTTTCTTTAGTGACTCGGTTTTTTCAAATGCCTTCAAAATTGATACGCCCTTTTTAGGCAAAACACACCAGCCTGTTATGTCTCATGCACAAAACTCCAATTTGTTTGCAAGAATGGAACTCAAGTGTCTGTAGCTGTCTTTTCCATATATATCACAAACGTCAGAGGTCCCAGCACTGATCCCTTCAGATCATAATTATTTGTTCTAAGGTTTTTTTTCTCCCTCATGCTGTCCCTGATCGTTCTGCCAATAACCTTAAAACCATGTCTCTGCTTCTTGACCCTTACACAAATGAAAACTGTTTCTCTTAATTCACTTTGTATAGAATTAGTGATTTTGAGCACTTCTGCCAAATCACCTCTTGCCCTCTCATCCCATGGAGAACAATTGCTGCTGCTCCAATCTATCCATGTAAATTATGCCCTTTGTATTTTGAAAGCTGTTTTCAATGCGTTTATGTATTCATGATGGTGACTCTATTGTTACTGTGCAGCAGCCAGAGCAGCAGCCAATTCATAATACAGTGCATGGTATTAAAACGTGAAGAGTGTTATTAATAATTAATCAGAGTGTAATAGAGGGTAAATCTTAGACTGGACACAGTCGATCAAAACAAAATTCAGTTCTCTCTGCCCATTCGCGAACAGTCAATTTTATTTTGCTGTATAATGATTCTGGGTCAAGAATATTTTTTAAAAAAGCACTAATAATCTTAATGAGCGAAATAAGCTTCTTTACTGGGGGAATGGTTGGAATGTGCAACTTTATCAGGAGTAGGTGAGACAGGAGCACAAATGCAGAATTGGCTTCATGGTTGAAAACAGAGGAGGTGGTAGAAGGTTGTTTTTCAGGTTGAAGGCCTGTGACCAGTGGTATGCCTCAGGGATTGCTGTTGGCCATCTTTATCAACCAACTTGATGAGGCTTCACTTGTAGTATTAATTTAATGTTTAGTCACCCTGTTGTAGGAAAGATGGCATTAAGATGGAGAGAGTGGAGGGAAGATCAACATAAAATGCTGGAGTAACACAACAGGACAGGCAGCGTCTCTGGATAGAAAGAATGGGTGACGTTTCGGCTCGAGACCCTTCTTCAGACTGAGTCAGGGGGAGAGGGATATACAGAGATAAGGAAGTAAGGTGTGAAAAAGATAAAAAGAGATGGAGATCAAGGAAAATGTAGAATAAATCATGGTTAGCTTGGAGAAGATAACAACAAAGCAAACAGATAAAATGTAAAAGAGGACAGTCAGACTAGTCGGAGAACTGGGAAGGGGGGAGGGATGGAGAGAGAGGGAAGGCAAGGGTTACTTGAAGTTAGAGAAGTCAATATTCATACTGCTTGGGTATAAGCTGCCCAAGCAAAATATGAGGTGTTGGTCCTCCAATTTGCGCTGGGCGTCACTCTGACAATGGAGGAGGCCCTGAACAAAAAGGTCAGTGTGGGAATGGGAGGGGGAGTTAAAGTGTTTGGCAGCCGGGAGATCACGTAGGTTTAGGTGGACTGGGTGGAGTTGTTCAGCGAAATGATTGCCGAGCCTGTGCTTGGTCTCGCCGATATATAGTAGTCCACACCTGGAACAGCGGATACAGTAGATAAGGTTGAAGGAGGTACAAGTGAACCTCTGCCTCACCTAATAAGACTGTCAGGGTCCTTGGATGGAGTTGAGGGGGGAGGTATAGGGACGGTGTTGCATCTCCTGTGGTTGCAGGGGAAAGTACCTGGGGAGGGGATGGGAAGGGTGGGGAGGGACGAGTTAACCAGGAAGTATCAGAGGCAACAGTCTCAGGGAAAAGGTGTGGAGATGGGAAGATGTGGCTAATGGTGGGATTCCATTGGATGTGGCGAAAATGCCGGAGGATTGTGTGTTGTATGCGACGGCTGATGGGGGTGAAAGGGGAGGACTAGGGGAACTCTGTCCTTGTTGCGATGTGGGGGAGCAAGAGCGGAGCTGCAGGAGCTGTAGGATATCGAGGAGGCCCTAGTGAGGCCCCTATGATGTAAGAGTAGAGGGAAGATGTACGAGGATGTATGAGGTTGTTGCCATGACCTGAGGTATAGCAACCTGTTGGGCAGGCTAGGATGTTATTCGTTGGAGCACAGGAGGATGAGGGGTAATCTTATAGAGATGTATAAAATCATGAAGGGAATAGATCAGATGAATGCACAATTTTCTCAGGGTCTGGGATTCAGGAACTTGAGGGCATTGGCTTAAAATGAGAGGGGAAATATTTAATAGGAACCTGAGGGGCAGCATTTTCATACAGAGGGTTGTGGGGACATAGAAGGTGTTGCCAAAGTAGTTTAGATGGGTACAATTATGATATTTGGATAGGTACATGGATAGAAAAGGCTTTGAGATATGGGCCAAATGAAGGTAAATTACACTAGCTAGGATGGGGCATCTCGGTCAGCATGGACAATTTGGACCAAAGGGCCCATTAACATGCTGTATATCTCTATGCATTTAAAAAGGAAAATGAATAGCAATGCAGTGTTATGTGCAAAAGGGTTCGATAGAAAGGCTTATGGGGAGCACAATCACCTTTGGACCAATCACACCTCTATGCATGCAAAAATTAATTCTGACTGGTCAAAAGACCAAAATGACAAATAACTGGCTTTTGATTAATAGCAACAATAAGCACATACATTTAATCTTTATTTTAGATATCATATCTCTTGACTTGTCATTAAAGAAAGATCTAACGGGTTAACTAAGAAAAACTGTTCCCATAAGCAAATGTTTCGAGAACCACAAGATGCAGATTTTAAGTTTTGGACAAAAAATGAAATATGAATACAAGGTAAGGTTTAATTGCACAGTATGTCATTACTATCAACTTAAGAACATAAGAAGCAGGAGTACGTCAATCAGCCACTTGAGCTTCCTCCACCATTTAATGAGATCATGGCTAATCCAATCGTGGCCTCATTCAGTGCCATTTTTCTGCCCTGTCACCACATCACTTGATTCTTTTGTAGCTAAAACATTTCTCAATCAATTTCTGCCTTGAATGTATTCAATAACTCTGCCTCCAGAGCTCTAGGGGGTATTGAAAACTGAAGATTTATGACACTTTGGAAGTAGGATTTCTGTCTCCTCTTTGCCTGTAATATGAAACCCCTTTTCTGAATGTGCCCCATGTTCCAGATACGCCAAATAGTGTTTATTTTGTTACACCAATGGTATATTTTATTCTCTGAAATTCTAATGAATTCCAAATTCCATACATGCTCATCCTTTCATGTTATATTATCCCTTTCAACTCAAGAATCAATTGAGTGAACTTTCTCTGCATGGCTTCCAATATCGGCCCAAGCTTCCTTGCATACGGAGACTAAATCTAGTGCGCAGTGCTCTGGATGTTATGCAAAATTACTTCAATCTCCCTTATTTTTATACCACTTGCATTAAAGGCCAATATTTTGTTTATCTTCATCATTATTTGCTGTAAATGTATGCTAACATTGCATTTAATGTTCAATATACTAGGACCCCAGATGCCTTTGTACCACACACTCACATTTTCATTCTTCCATTCAAAGAGAGTAATCTCACTACATAATACCATTACTGCCGTCTTCTTGCAATAACCCATCCACATCCCCTTGCAGGTCCTTTGTATTCTCCTCAGAATTTAACAACATATCTTGGTATTATCAGTAAATTTGGGTATAGAACATTCAGTTCTTTCATCCACGTTATCAATGTAGTCAATGAATAACTGAAGTCCCAGGACTGATCCCTGTGGCATCATCATGATTCCAATTTCTGTTAGTTAGCCATTCCCCTATCCAAGTCAAAATATTACACCCAACCTCTTATTTGTGCCTTTTAAATAGTACTTCATGTAAGGTTGACTGGAAGTCCAATTACACTACAATTGCTAGTTCCTTATTATCCACACTGTGTATTATGTCCTTAATGAAGTCCAGCAAATTTGGTAAACATTATTTGCTATTTCATAAGATCATATATTAACGCTGCTATATTGTATTATGATTTCTAATTGCCCTGCCATGAGCTGCTTAAGTCCAGTCCACATTTACACCCTGGGAAAAGGATTCTGACCCTCTAACCTATCAGTGGCTTTTATAATTTTAGAAACTCTCCCCTCAGCCTCTGGAAATCCATAGAAAATATTCCAACTTTGTCTGAAAAAAGACACAAAATGCTCAAGTCGCTCCTCTGGAGAACATAGATGACATTTCGGGCCCGACCTGAAATGTCACCTATCCATGTTGTCCAGAGATGCTGCCTGACCTGTTGAGTATCTTCTGGGCTTTGTGTCATAGAATCAGAGTCATATGGCATGGGAACAGGCCCTTTAGCCCAACTTGCATTTGCAGACCAAAATACTCCATCCTCACTAGTCCCACCTGCCTGCGTTTGACCCATATTCCTCTAAACCAGTGGTTCTTAACCTGGGGGTCGTGACCCTCTATAGGGGTCATTTGGGGCTTTGCCGGGGTTCATGAAGGGGACAAATAACATATCAATTTGTTGAGCCCATGTTTAGGAACCTAACAAAGGCATTATCTGAATGGCGGCCGATTAGGAAAAGGGGAGATACAACGAGACCTGGGTGTCATGGTACACCAGTCATTGAAAGTAGGCATGCAGATGCAGCAGGCAGTGAAGAAAGCGAATGGTATGTTAGCATTCATAGCAAAAGGATTTGAGTATAGGAGCAGGGAGGTTCTACTGCAGTTGTACAGGGCCTTGGTGAGACCACACCTGGAGTATTGCGTACAGTTCTGGTCTCCTAATCTGAGGAAAGACATTTTTGCCATAGAGGGAGTATATAGAAGGTTCACCAGACTGATTCCTGGGATGGCAGGACTTTCATATGAAGAAAGACTGGATAGACTTGGCTTGTACTCACTGGAATTTAGAAGATTGAGGGTTGTTGATTCCCCTACTCTGGGTAAAATACTATGTGTTTTCACTTTATCTCTTTTGCTCTGATTTTATATTCCCCTATAAGATTACCCCCCAGCCTTCTGCGCTCAGGCCCTTGCATTCCAAGAGATTGGAAATGCACTTACAAATGCAGGCTCATTTGAGAAAAGTGAGAGAATGGGAATGCTCTTCTACAAATTAGCATATACTTGATTTGCCAAAGCCGCATTCTGTAGCATTCTGACTGTACTCTGAATACAGTAGAAAGTCCTGTGATTGCAATATGGATTAACCAGTTGTACAAATGTCCAAAGTCATCTTCCAGGCTGATGTGCTGCAATTAATTTAAA
Organism: Leucoraja erinaceus; assembly: GCF_028641065.1. Taxonomy (NCBI): domain Eukaryota; kingdom Metazoa; phylum Chordata; class Chondrichthyes; order Rajiformes; family Rajidae; genus Leucoraja; species Leucoraja erinaceus. Next base: position 64,796,811 of record NC_073383.1, on the reverse strand, counting down.
ATATTGCCTGAAATGTACAGCAAGATAGTCACTATCTCTTGATTGGCAAGATCCAAAGGGATTAACACAAAATGCTGGAGTAACTCAGCAAGACTGATAGTATCTCCGCACAATTTGGGTCGAGACCCTTCTTCAGACAGTCTGAAGAAGGGTCTTGACCCAAAAAGTCACCTATTCCTTCTAACCAGAGATGCTGCCTGTCCCGCTGAGTTACTCCAGCATTTTGAAAATCTTTGGTGTAAACCAGCATTTGCAGTTCCTTCCTGCATATTCCAAAGGGATTAAGTTATTCTGATCTGCAGTAGGATAGCATGAGGAAAAACTGCAGGGAGTGGAATAATATTTACATAGAACTTGATTCATGGATGATATTATTTCAGAGCAGATCCAGGGAAGATTTCCTGTCCGTATCTTGCACTTGTTGAAAAGGCAATGAAAGTTCAGGAGGTGACTCAGATAATTCAAAATAGACAACAGTAGATGTGCAACCATATTGTTCATTTAGTTAAACTTCGCATCAGTTGTGACCTCAAAATATCAGTCATATAATGTTATCTGCATTTTATGAACGCAGTATGCATTTGGCTGTCATGGTTCACTTGGCGATGGAACGCAATACACTAATCAGCAAATATCCCCAGCCTTTTCCTTGAGCAGAAACTCATTGATTAAACCACTGCAGATATTAGAGCCAAAGTTGCTGCCCTGACGAACTTTGGCAGTGATGACCTGAATGTGATTGACCTCTTAACAGTCAGAATTGTGACTAACTTAGACTGCTGCAAGATTTTTCTCTGCACTCCCCCATGGTGATTAGAGTCTTGTACGGTCTCTTTAATGTTAAACGTGCTTGAAGGCTTTTACTGGATCAAAGCTGGAACAAGATTTAGGGGCTTGTTAATCTTGGTTATGTCAACTGAATTGGTGAATGGATGAGTGATATTTGATCACAGCAATGATATTTCAGGAGTAACTCATTAGTTTTGAAACACTTTGCAATGCCTTTAGATTATGAAACACAATGAATATTACAAGTTCTTTCTTCTTTTGCCAAGTTTACATCTGCAGTATTTAGATTTCCCCCGTGCATGTTTCTATTTTTTTTTCTACTGAATGCATATGAGGTATTCAGTGTAAGAAGGAACTAGTTTAAATCAAAGATAGACACAAAATGATGGAGTAACTCAGTGGGACAGGCAGCAACTCTGGAGAGAAGGAATGGGTCGAGACACAGCATTCAGGTATTCAGTTCTGAACCACACCGGCAAGGCTTTGGGAGTAGTGTAGTACAGATCCAACTAATGATATTGGTGCAAAAGTAGTTACATAAGAGGAAAGTTTGGATAAACTAGCCTTGTGCCCCCTTAACCATTTAAAATTAATTTTCATGTTGGAATTTTGTCCAACTTTTGGGGTTGTATGAGTACGCACTGAAATTACTCATTACCATTTGCTTGCTTGCTTTATACCTCACAATGCCTCGGCAAACATGGCAGCAATAATTAAAGACGAGTTCAAGCATCCTGGCCACTCCCTCTTCTCCCCTCTCCCATCAGGCAAAGTGTAGAAGTGTGAAAACGCATACCTCCAGATTCAGGGACAGTTTCTTTCCAGCTGTTATTAGGGAACTGAATCATCCTCCTTCAACCAGAGAGCAGTGCTGAACTGCTATCTACCTCTTTGGTGACCCTCAGACCCTTTGGTGGTTCTCTGACCGTGGAACCCTCTCCTTAACTCACAATCTTGTATGATCTCGGGTGTGATACATGCTAAGTCACTAATATGTTCTGCTAAATGTAGGATGCATCTGATGTGAGCTTCATCCTCATTGTCTCTCCAAATTTCCAACATGTTTGTTCCACTTCTGGTATCTGTTGTTGAAGACAGTTATAATGCACACACATTCTTAAGCTGGTCTGCATGTCATTCCTTGAGTTCTGATGGTGATGATTTAGCCTTGGCTATCCGCAGCATTCTTTGCCACTCCTTCATTCTGCAGGAAATGAAAAGGTGTTGCTTGGTGATCAAACCACCAGTTCCTTGAGAATCTTACTATGCTATCTGCTGTGAATCATAGCCTGTTATCTGTAATCATCGCCTCAAGGATGCCATGTCTGTCAAACTGTCCTTGGAACTTGTAAGTGGTTGTTCAAGAGAGGGTGTCTTCTGAGAAGTCAATTTAGCATTCAATCTGAAAAATAATGAATTGTTAGCAGGTACATTGTTCCACCTGGCTGAAATAGATCTAAACTGACTTTTACCCACTTTCAGCCAGTGACTTGATTGATATGAGTGAAGTGTTTCCTTTGGTTGATTATTTGTTAGAGATCTGCATGTCTTTGGTTTCTGTATATGGCCTCTGATAGTCATATAGCACGGGAACTGTCCCATGCCGACCAAGGTGCTCCATCTACACTAGTTCCACCTGCCCGTGTTTGGCCCGTATCGCTTTCACCCAGAGAGTTGGGAATTTGTGGAATTCTCTGCCTCAGAAGGAAGTGGAGGCCAATTCACTGGATGCATTCAAAAGAGAGTTAGATAGAGCTCTTAGGGCTAGCGGAATCAAGGGATATGGGGAGAAGGCAGGAACGGGGTACTGATTGTGGATGATCAGCATGATTACATTGAATGGCCATGCTGGCTCAAAGGGCCGAATGGCCTACTCCTGCACCTATTGTATAATTTATCTATGTCTATGTATCTCTCTAAACTTTTCCTATTCACCCATGTACCTGTCCAAATGATCTCCTCTTCTGCCTCTGGCAAGGGACTTTCTCTCACTCTGTAAATGCAATCACTCACTCCCATATGTGAATGCATGTGAATATGCCAAACTGTGTAGTTTGGTATCAAATACTCTTTTGTCTCTGAAGTTCAGGGCATCTTGAGTATCCAGCCTACCTCCCACACAGATGACGGGTCTAAGTATATGTTCAACCTGACATTTACCTGTTTTCCTGCAGGAATCATGTGCTTCAGATGCTGCAGTGCAAAGCTTTATTTGGTAGTTGTCAGAATCTTCTATACATCACTCATTTTGGAGCGCCCATTGTTTAGTGAGATCAAAGCATCGTGCTTGAGGTGTAAGTGCCCAGGTTTGGTCTTGGAAGGTGCCAATGAGGAAGCTGAGCAGTGATAAGATAAGGGAAGGTCATTCACCACTTTTTTCTTCTCTAGTCTTGGTGATTTAGGGAAGGCATTTTTTATGCTCCGTCTGCATGGTGTGGGAGATCAGGAAGACATCCAAAGTTCCAGGTGAAAGTGTGTCCAGATCACGTTGAGTGGCGGGCTCTGCTGTTGCACTTGCGCTGGAGCATCAGTGTGCTGAGTGTATCACAGACAGGAGCTTCAGTGAGGTGGTCACACCGAAGGTACAGGCAGCAAGAAGCTGGGTGAGCATCAGGCGAGGTAGAGGGGGTAGACAGAGAGTGCAGGATAACCCTGTGGCTTTTCCTTTCAGTAACAAGTACAGTGCATTCAGAAAGTACGATGACCCCAGTCTTTCCACATTTTGTTACTGTGATGTTTTGTGGACTGTGTGGGGTGGGAGGACCTGTTGCTCCTCCTGTGCAGCAGGTGGTGCGGCACAGGACAAAGGGAGATATGTATATAGTTTATCCTGTCTGTAGACAGTCTATGTGTGCGGTCAGATTCTGTGTGTGCAGCCATTTTGAGTAGTCTTGCTGCCAGCATTGAGTAATGTAATAAAGACTCCTGTTGTACCTTGAAAGCTCTCAATTTTTTGTGCAGACCTAGAAAACGAACACAAAAGTGGTATCAGGAGTGGGATTCTTCGGATTGCATCCAAAGACCCAGATAAGAGCCTATTTTTTGTTTAAAAAAAACGGAACTCTAACTAACATCTCGGCAATTCGATTGTTTCGATTCCGATCGAGAAAGGTATTTAATCATCGTATTTAATGCGCGTGAGTTTTATTTTGAAAGTATGACAATTATGACGGACCAGAGGAAGAAGGCTCTCTTGTGTTCATCAATGTCTCCAGAAACTTTTGCACTGTTTCAAAATGTACTTACAGAAGAAGTAACTGAAGCCTCATATGCTGAAATCACAACAGCTTTGCAGCTGCATTTCGAAGAAAGTCGAAATTTCCTTGCAGCTAGCCTTGATTTCTACAGGACGGTGCAACAGGAAGGGAAATCGATTATTGAATTTCTTGCCGAACTTCACACCAAGGCAAAGGCATGTGATTTTAAAATTCATTGCTGCGAAAAGTGCCAAGACAATGCGTTGCGGGATAGAATGATCATGGGCTGCAGGCACGCATTCATCCAGCAGGCGATTCTCAAGGAATCGAACGCCTCATTGAGAATGTGCTGCAGTGTGCTAAAATGGCCGAGCTGCTGAGTAAAGAACTGCACAAAATGGCCGGCGAAACAGTGTTAAAGCTCCCTCAGGAGGTGCATGCAGTTCGTCAGACTCGTCCGCAATGCCAGAAACCAGTTGATTTACCCAGAGCAAATCTGGAGAAGGTGGGACAGTTTCAGAAGAGCTGTCACCCTGTACGATCGAATGGGGGAGGATCAAAACCATGCTACCGGTGCGGTTCGACTGCTCATCATCACCGCGAGTGCCCGTATATCAAGTCCGTTTGTTATGTCTGTTACCGAAAAGGTCATCTCCAGGCAGTGTGTCAATCCGTAGGAAAGCTGCAAAAGGACAAAAAAGCGCAAAACACAGTCGACCAAATTGCCGGGACCATTTCTATCGAAGTGCTCGTTGTGTCCACGATCACCGACAAGCCGAGATTTCGCTACGGGTCTCAAACGTCGATCTTCAGTTCCAGGTGGACATGGTGCGGCTGTGTCGCTAGTGGGTCTGGACATCTGGGAGAGGATCGGATCGCCGAACGGAAACCGGCCAACATCCGCCTTTTTGGATATGGACGACAGGCCATACCCACGAAAGGCAAATGCACCGTCGCCGTTTCCTGTAATGGTATGACACAGATGTTGCCGCTGATCGTCGTTGGTAAAGAAGGTACATCCCTGTGCGCCATTGACTGAATCCATTCTTTCAAGCTTGACATGAACGCCTTGATCTACGATGGATCAACTATGGCATTGACATCGACCACGGATTGCAACATGGTCAGCAAGTGCGAGAATAACATGCGGAAACAGGACGTCAAATGGCACTGGTCCAAAGAGTGTGACCATGCATTCACCAGGTTGAAGGAGATGCTTGCTCAGAAGCCGCGTTTGGTCCACTATGACCCATTGAAGCTGATCTCGCTGGCCGCCGATGCATCGCCGTATGGTCTTGGAGCTGTAATCTCACAAACGGTGCCGGACGGCAAGGAAGAACCAATCGCGTTCGCATCCAAACCACTGACGACCGCTGAGAGAAACTACATTCAAGTGGAGAAAGAACATCATACAGATAAAGCAAATACTGATATATCTTCAAAAGAGAACACTGAGAAAAACTCTTTTGATTCCGAGCCTTGAGCAAGAGTTGTGAAACGCAAAAGAGGCTGAAAAAAAAATGTAATGCGAGATCCAGCCAAATGGAGACGTTCAAACTGGAAAGGGGGAATGTGATGTTTGGTGCACTGTGTGGGGTGGGAGGACCCGTTGCTCCGCCCGTGCAGCAGGTGGCGCTGCACCGGACAAAGGGAGATATGTATATAGTTTATCCTGTCTGTAGACAGTCTGTGTGTGCAGCCATTTTGAGTAGTCTTGCTGCCAGCATTGAGTAATGTAATGACGACTTCTGTTGTACTTTGAAGACTCACAAGTTTTTGTGCAGACCTAGAAAACGAACACGAAAGTTATGTTACAGCCTTACTTTAAAATGGATTAAATTCTTTTTTTTTAATCTACACACAATACCCAAGAATGAAGAAGCAAAAATAGGTAGAAATGTTTGCAAAGTATAAATAAATTACTGAAATATCACATTTACATAAGTAGTTAGACCCTTAGCTATGACACTCAAAATTGAGCTTGGGTTCATCCTGTTTCCATTGATTATCCTTGAGATGTTTCTACAACTTGATTGGAGTCCACCAGTGGTAAATTAAATTGATTGGCCATGATTTCGAAAGGCACACACCTGTCTATATAAGGTCCCACAATTGACAGTGCATGTCAGTGCAAAAACCAAGCCATGAAGACGAAGGAATTACCTGTAGACCTCCGAGACAGGATTGTGTCGAGACACAGATATAAAACAATTTCTGCAACATTGCAGGTCCCGTAGAGTACAGTGGCCTCTGTCATTCCTAAATGGAAGAAACTTGGAACTACCAGGACACTTCATAGGACTGGCCGCCCAACCAAACTGAGCAACGGGGGAGAAGGGCCTTGGTCAGGGAGGTGACCAAGAACCCGATGGTCACTCTGACAGAGCTCCGGAGTTCCTCTGTGGAGATGTGAAAACCTTCCAGAAGGACAACTATATCTGCAGCACTCCACCAATCAGGCCTTTATGGTCGTGGCCAGATGGAAGCCACTCCTCAGTAAGAGGCACATGACAGCCCGCTTGGAGTTTGCCAAAAGGCACCTAAAGCACTCAGACCGTGAGAAACAAAATTCTCTGATCTGATGAAACCATGATTGAACTCTTTGACCTGAATGCCAAGCATCACATCTGGAGGGAACCAGGTACCGCTCATCACCAGGCCAATACCATACCTATGGTGAAGCATGGTGGTGGCAGCATCATGCTGTGGGGATGTTTTTTTATAGGCAGAATCTGGGAGGCTTGTCAGGATCTAGGTAACGATGAACGGAGCAGAGTACAGAGAGATCATTGATGAAAACTTGCTCCAGAACGTTCTGGCCCTCAGACTGGGGTGGAGCTTCACCTTCCAACAGGCCAATGACCCTAAGCACACAGCAAGACAATGCAGGAGTGGCTTCATGACAAGTCTGGGAATGTCCTTGAGTGGCCCAGCCAGAGCCCGGACTTGAACCCAATCGAACATCTCTGGAGGGACCTGAAAATAGCTGTGCATCGACACTCCCCATCCAACCTGACAGAGCTTGAGAGAATCTGCAGATAAGAATGGGAGAAATTATCCAAATACAGGTGTGCCACGCTTGTAGCATCATACCCAAAAGATTTGAGGCTGTTTTCGGTGCTAAAGAGTATGAGTAAACGGATCCTTTTCACAATGGCAGGCAGTGACTAGTGGGGTACCGCAGGGCTCAGTACTGGGACCCCAGCTATTTACAATATATATTAATGATCTGGATGAGGGAATTGAAGGCAATATCTCCAAGTTTGCAGATGACACTAAGCTGGGGGGCAGTGTTAGGTGTGAGGAGGATGCTAGGAGACTGCAAGATGACTTGGATAGGCTGGGTGAGTGGGCAAATGTTGGGCAGATGCAGTATAATGTGGATAAATGTGAGGTTATCCATTTTGGTGGCAAAAACGGGAAAGCAGACTATTATCTAAATGGTGGCAGATTGGGAAAGGGGGAGATGCAGCGAGACCTGGGTGTCATGGTACACCAGTCATTGAAGGTAGGCATGCAGGTGCAGCAGGCAATAAAGAAAGCGAATGGTATGTTGGCTTTCATTGCAAGAGGAAATGAGTATAGGAGCAGGGAGGTTCTACTGCAGTTGTACAGGGTCTTGGTGAGACCACACCTGGAGTATTGCGTGCAATTTTGGTCTCCAAATCTGAGGAAGGACATTATTGCCATAGAGAGGGAGTGCAGAGAAGGTTCACCAGACTGATTCCTGGGATGTCAGGACTGTCTTATGAAGAAAGACTGGATAGACTTGGTTTATACTCTCTAGAATTTAGGAGATTGAGAGGGGATCTTATAGAAACTTACAAAATTCTTAAGGGGTTGGACAGGCTAGATGCAGGAAGATTGTTCCCGATGTTGGGGAAGTCCAGGACAAGGGGTCACAGCTTAAGGATAAGGGGGAAATCCTTTAAAACCGAGATGAGGAGAACTTTTTTTACACAGAGAGTGGTGAATCTCTGGAACTCTCTGCCACAGAGGGTAGTTGAGGCCAGTTCATTGGCTATATTTAAGAGGGAGTTAGATGTGGCCCTTGTGGCCAAGGGGATCAGAGGGTATGGAGAGAAGGCAGGTACGGGATACTGAGTTGATGATCAGCCATGATCATATTGAATGGCGGTGCAGGCTCGAAGGGCCGAATGGCCTACTGCTGCACCTAATTTCTATGTTTCTATGTTTCTATGTAAAGGTGCCGCAACAGAGTAAAGGGTCTGAATACTTATGTAAATTTGATATTTGATTATTTATTTTTAATTACTTTGCAAAAATATCTACACACCTGTTTTCACTTTTTTATTATGGGGTATTGTGAAGAGGTTGATGATAAAAAAAAGGAATTAATTAAATTTAAAATAAGGCTATAACGTAACAAAATGTGGAAAAAGTGAAGGGGTCTGAATACTTTCTGAATGCACTGTGTATATCGTTTTGGATTGCAAGATCTAACTCAATTGTGAAAGTGGACAATGGAAGTGCAAATGAAATTTAACTCAGACAAGTGCAAGGTGAGATATTTTAGGAAGTTAAACCAGGGCAGGATTTAAACAGTGAATGCAGGGCCTTGGAGAGTTTTGTAGGACAGCGAGGTACAAGTACATAGTTCTTTGAAAGCTTCGAGACAGATAGATAACATAGTATGGAAGACACATGGTGGAGTACAAGAGATGTTATGTTACATCTGTACAAGGCATTAGTGAGATTGTAGCTAGAAAATTGTGTACAACTTTTGTCTCCATACTATAGGAAGGATGTGATTAAGTTCGGAATTATGCAGAAAAGATTCATAAGGATGTTACTGGGACTTGAGGGTTGAGCTATAAGTTAGATAGGCTGTTTTTGTTCTTCCTAGAGTGTTGTAGGTTGAGGGGCAGCCTTATAGAAGTACATAAAATCAGCAGGGACATAGATAAGGTGGACGGTCGATCATTTTCCTAGGGTGAGTGAGATTAAAGCTGGAGGGCATAGGTTTAAGGCAAGAGGGGAAAAGCTTAAAGGGGACCTGAGGGGCAATTTTTTCACACTGAGATCGGGGGATGTATAGACATTTGGACAGGTTCACAAATTACTTATTACAAACTTAAAAAAAAAATTGATATGGACTTGAGATAATTAATATGGTGAGAACCATTCGAATACTTCAGCCAATGACATAGTTGTAGAGTTATAGATTTGTACAGCATGGAATCAGGCCCTTCAACCTAACATGTCAATGCTGACCAAGGTGCCTTGCTGAGCTTGACCAGCTATAATTTAAACCAGTTGGGTGAATATATCCTAGGGAAAGAACCAAGTATAGTGAGATACCACCAAATAAATGCCTTAGATTCTATTACAACAGGAAAAGCTTTTCATATTTGTCAACTTTTTGATTTTGTTTGAATATAAAACATGATTTCCCTGGTTGTTTCTTCAACGCTGTTGACAAAGGTGAAAACTGCACGTTCTTATTTTAAACTCCCCTTAACTTTGTCAAATGTAGAGACTCCATGTAACATTGGTCAGGGAACTGAAAAATAAAAAATCTAAATGATTATGTTCTGAGATGAATGTACATTGGTTCACAAAGCAGGCATTGAAGCATTAGATCAACTGTTACAGATGGGAGGTGTTACTATAGTGTTAGCTGCAGATTTCTATCCAACGCTCCCAGCAACACTAAAATCTGTATTAAAGAAATATATTTGAGAATATGTTAAACTGTTACACTTGAAAACCAATAAACAAGTGCATTTTACAGGGATTCATTCTGCCAAAAAGTTTGATTCAAATTTACTCAAATTAGGAAATGGGAAAATTAAACTCAAAGACTCAATGAATTTTTTCAATGAAAATCTTGGGCTGAATTCTTACATCATCTACATCACTTCATGTAAGCTATGTTCATTAATCTCACTCAACATAATTGAAATCACTGATGATTGTGTGAAAAGCAACGTTAGCACCAAAACGTGAATGACACAGTTTAGGCTATGAATAAATATTTGTTTTTGTTGAAGTTTCCCAGACAACCTGTACAATATATTATAAATCTATTGTCAGACATTGACATGGCTGTACATTTTCCTGAATCTTTAAATTATCTGTCAGCATCTGGTGTGCCATCGCATTACCTTTCAATCTTTAGAGAGAGAGCGATAGATACAACATAGAAACAGTCCCTTTGGCCTACTCAATCGGCACAACTAGCGATCACCCTGAACACCAGCACTATCCTACATACTAGGGACGATTTACAGAAACAAATTAACCTACAAAGAAAGTCTTTGGAGCATGGGAGGAAACAACACCGGAGAAAACCCACGCAGTCACACGGAGATCATGCAAACTCCAGACAAACAGCACCCGTAGTCAGGATCGAACCCACGGTGCTGTAAGTCAGCAATTCTACTGCTGTGCTGCCTACTATGCCACTGTGCCGTTACTCAGCAATATGGCCCCACCAATATTCTGCAATAGCACAAGATTAAAAATTACTAACATGTAATTGAAGCCACAATAGTGACAAAAGTGCTGTTGGGAAAAAATGAATACCAATTAGTCCATTATCAATTCAAAATATTTCACTTCCCTATTCAACTCAGTTTTGCTATGATTATTAACAAGGTACAATCACTAAATGTTGTTGGTCTTTATGTCAAAATTCAATGCATTTCCCTTGGTCAGTGACATGTTGATTGCTCTGGGGTTGGAGATATCGATACATTATTACATCATATTCAAAAGATGGATAGGGTAAACAATCAAAACCTTTTTCCCAGAATGGAAATGCCAAAGACTAGAGGGTACAGCTTTGAAGTGAAAGCGGCAAAGTTTTATGGAGATGTGTGGGGCAGTGCTTCACATAGAAGGTGCAGGGTGCCTGGAACCCATTGCCAGTGGTGGTGGTAGAAGCAGATATGAAGGTGGTGGGTTTAAGAAGTTTTTAGATATACACACAAATATGCATAGAAAAGAGGGGTACATATCATGTGCTGGTTGAAGAGGTTAGTTTAACTTGGCATCATATTCAGCACAGGCATTGTGGACGGATGGACCTGTTCCTGTGCTGTACTTTTCTATGTTCTGATGAAATATAATGTATTTTGTAGAACTTCAATATTGAAATACAAAAAAATTACACACTTAAACTATATTAAATGTAATTTTGTATACATATTTATTTTCAATGTATGTTTTCATTAATGATTTCCGTAAACAACATAATCTTAACAGCCAGTTATGTTATTCGTAAAACAATTATATATTTAAGTTTAATTTTATTTCATTTACAACGAATGTTATAAAACCTGACTGCATGGAAATAAATCATTATTGCCAACATAACAAGCCAAGCAATGCCAGGTATAGCAGCTTGTACCTTATAAATCTGTCATGCTATACCTGTACCCTCTGAGGTTTCTTGTGATCACAAACTGGTCTCTTGAGTTAGGTTAAATTAAATACGAGTTGGCAAATCTTACAACATTATTTCAACATCGTGATATTGGCGAAGCTGTATAAATCTCTAAATGGAAGACCTAAGGACCTGCCTAATGACTCAAGACTGATGATCGATGGCAAATGGTGATACCCACTGAATAATGCAAAAGTGACATGGTGAGCAGATGCCGGCAACAATCGCCAATTTATGATAACCTCCAACAAGCTAAAATTGAAATGCCTGGGTTCATCTGGCAGCACAGTGGCGTAGCTGGTAGAGCTGCTGCCTCACAATGCCAGAGACCTGGGTTCGATCCTGACCTCAGGTGTTGACTGAATGGAGTTGCCTGTTTGACCTGGAGTTGCAGGGTGACTTGAACAGGTTGGGTGAGTGGGCAGGTGCATCGCAGATGCAGTTTAATGTGGAGAAATGTGAGGTTATCCACTTTGGTGGCAAAAACAGGAAGGCAGATTATTATCTGAATGGTATCAAGTTGGGAAAAGGGGAAGTACAACGAGATCTGGGAGTCCTTGTACATCAGTCACTGAAAGTAAGCATTGAAATTGGGTGCTTTTTTAAGGCAGCACCTATTCCCTTCCGAAGGCAGATCCCTTCTGACAATGGGAGGTCAGTACCTGTGGTGAACTGGACAGTATCTACTGCTCCCTGTAGGGGTTGCTCCAAATCAAGTAAACATCTTATACGCTCCTTTGCACAAACATCTTGGTGTAAATACATCAGGTGGGCTTTGCACAGAATTTGGCACTGTGTAAATTGTTTTCAACATCTGTTTGAAATCTGATCCTGTCTCCCTCCCTGCAAAGCCGATCTAATCACTCATTATTCTTTTTATAGTTTGCTGTTTGTAGATATACATTTCTGACCCACATTGCACACAACCTTCTCTAAATGTAGCACTTTTGCAATGTTGCCATTTTACCTTTTCCGTTCTCCCTACTATCATGCACTTCAATGCATGTTCTTCCTTCTGATGGTTATCCAACATTTTGCATCTAGCTTTGGATAGTTCTGCAGCTTTGACAATACTTTTCTAGAGATAACTCTGTCTTGTGTGGATGCCTTTCCCTATGGTTGCAGTTCCTGACTCCACAAAGAATCTGATCTCTGATGAGGATGCACATCAAATCTAAGAAATTATTTACTAACTCAGCCAATAACGTATAAGTAGATTCATCCTGCTCCCTGCTTGCTTGTAAAACAGCAGTAATATTTAATGGTTTCATTTCCAGGTGGGTTGCAATGTGCTACTCACACATTTAATGTATTCCCCAGAGGATCATTGAGGGCTTTATGGTATCGCTGTTCTCACTTTGAGAGCAATGAGATGCAATAACGCCCTTAATTTTTGTCTGCTCTGGTTTATCTACCGCAGCCAACTCCATAAGCAGTGTGAACTTCTCCTTTAACTCTCCCATTCCTCTAGGTACTTTATTTGTGTGGAAATTCAGCACATTGAGTATTTTAATGTGTTATCACTGAAGTGATTTGCATTGCTCAGAATCTCTCACCATATAACCATGTGTAATCTCAATGAGAGGGATCAGGTTTTGTGTTCAGTTTTCAAATTTACACACTGTACCTAAATTTCGTAATGTCTTCACCCAGCACATGTGACAACATTTCTCAGATTATTTATCTAAAACACTGGGGACAATTTAGTTTAGAGATACAGCAAGACCATCGATCAGCCATTCACACTAATTCTATCATCTCATTTTTTCATCGACTCTCAAAGCATTAGCGACAATTTTACTGAGGCCAATTAATGCCCCTGTCCCACTTAGGAAACCTGAACGGAAACCACTGGAGACTTTGCGCCCCAAGGTTTCCGTGCAGTTCCCGGAGGTTTTTTGTCAGTCTCCCTACCTGCTTCCACTACCTGCAACCTCCGGCAACCACCTGCCACCTCCGTGAACCGCACGGAAACCTTGGGTGGGGCGCAAAGTCTCCAGAGATTGCAGTTCAGTTTTCCTAAGTGGGACAGGGGCATTACCTACAAACTCGCATGTCTCTGGGATCTCTGGGATGAGGAAGGAAACCAGAGCACCCACCACAGTCACAGGGAGAACATGCAAACTCCACACACTCAGCATCCGAATCATAGAGACACACAGCATGGCAAAAGGCCCTTCAGTCCTGCCTGCCCCATGTCTCTTTAAACCTTTCCTATCCATGTATCTGTCCAACGGCCAGGATCGAACCTAGATCTCTAACACTGTGAAGCAACAGTTCTACTAGCGGTGCCACTGTCAAAAGTTATTGATTGACAATATGGGACTAGGGGACTAGGGGAAAATAAGTGTTCGGCACGGACTTGAAGGGCCGAGATGGCCTGTTTCCGTGCTGTAATTGTTATATGGTTATATGGTTAATATAAAAAAAAATAGCACTTTATGCTTGAAACACCTCTATGCTTGGCCAGTCAACATCCTTCTCATTGTTTTCTTTGAAACAGCCTTCTTCTGGAATCTTCTAACTCAAAACACTGCAGCAACTTAAGCCAGCAGTTAGCTGTTAGGGATTATTCAGGAGTTATAAAATTTTCTCCGTTTGCTCCGGGTTTCTCTCACACTCCAGAGAAGTCCAGATGAGAAGGTTAATTGACCATTAATTGTCCTTAGAGTGTAGGAAAGAACGAGTGTACGGGTGGTCGTTGGTCAGCACAGATTAGGTGGATCGAAGGCCCTTTTTCCACAATGTATCGCTAAACTAAACTAAATTAGAGATAGACACAAAAAGCTGGAGTAACTCAGAGGGACAGGCAGCATCTATGGAGATAAGGAATATGTGACATTTCGGGTCGAGAACCTAAACAAGATATCAGGTGGTATGTAAAATAATAATTTTGATCTACTGGTCCAACAAGTCATCTTGCATGTGACCTAGAAAATATCAGTTACAGTTTGCTGCTGTCTGTTGTTAAGAGAATAACTCAAACCATGCATAAATGGGAAGCTTAATTGTCTGAAAGAACAGGCTGGATGCTCTATCTCCTGAAGTTTAACTGAAGGATAGATCAATCATCTACAAATACTTCTGTGCATGATCAGCAGCAATCAAATATTGAACTTTGATAGGTCCGTGGAGAAGCTATGCCAAACATAAAATTTACAGTGTATTCAAATCATTTAATATGATCAAAGGCACATTGTTTGCTTGTCACTGTTCATATTTGAATTGCATGCTTTGATGTATTTCTGGAGCCAGTTATGATTTCTAATCATGACTCAGTTATACTGGTGTTTAATCGTGTGTGAGTCTTTTCAGCAACAACTTGGTGAATGCCTAATGTTTGTACAGATATAAAACACCCAGATTATTTGAAATAAAAATTAGATGTTTTTAGAGACTTTTAGATAGATCTATGAAAATGCAAGGAATCAAGTATCAAGAATGTTTTATTGTCATATGTAGCAAAACGGAACAATGGAATTCTTACTTGCAGCTAATTGCACTAGTTCTTACCTTGTGCTAATAGGCCTATCAACATAGTACTCATTAGAGGCCTGCTAACAGTCTCTTATGGGCCTGTCCAACTTACGCGACTTTTTCGGCGACTGCCGGCACCCGTCATAGGTCGTTGCAGCTCGCCGAAAATTTTAAACATGTTGAAAATCCAGCGGCAACCAGAACAAGGTACGACTCTTTAGGCAACCACTCACGACCATACAGGCTTCACCCCGGGACATGTCCCCGGGGTGTCACCTGTACCATCGTGAGTAGTCTCCTCAGTCGCCCAAAGAGTCGTAGCGATTTTGGGGGATTGTACAGTCATTTTTTTCGACTGGTTTTTCGATTCACAACCAAAAAGGACCACTGGCCTTGAAGATGCATGGTAGTGTATGTAAATGTATTGTGGTAGTCAAAATATAATTGTTACAGTTAGTGTAAATATCCATATACCAATTTGGATTATTATTTTGTTAAATCAACCGAAAGTTCCAATCACACGGGGTTTTATTTTATACTTAGGAAAGTCCAAAAGCGGCGAAGGAAAATAAAAAATGATCCCCACCCTCCCGTATCCCCCAGCCAATGATGTGACGGATGCGGGGGTCTGCACCAATCGCTGACAAGTCCCGCCCCCCCCGGCGACATCATGTCCGTTATTTGGGTTTTCGGCGATGAGTCCGTTCGGTTAGTTGGCTTTTCGGTCAATGAATGAAAGATATGGGGTGGGAGTTTGCAACCTTCATGTGGTCTGCCCTGCTTCAACAAATTCAATCAACCTGGCATGCACAATCAAATAAGATCAAATAGAACAAATTGTTCAACAATTTTAGCCAGTGCACGCCATACGCAAGAAGAAGAAGAAGAAGAAGAAGAACGAAAGATATGCAAAAAAGTAACAATGATAAAGGAAACAGGTAATTGTTAGCTGTTCGTAGGGTGAAAATGAGAAGCTAGTGCAACTTGGGTGGGGGAGGGACAGAGGACACCGGAATTCCGGGGCTACCTGGTGAGAGAAATCAATATTCATACCACTGTGCTGTAAGCTGCCCAAGTGAACTATGAGATGCCATTCCTTGAATATTTTGTGGTTACAGGGGAAGTACCCAGGGGGGGGGGGGGGGGGGGGGGGGGGGGGGGGGGGTTTTGGGTGGCAGGGATGATGATTAACCAGGGAGTTGCGGAGAGAACTGGCTCTGCAGAAGGCGGAAAGGGGTGGAGTTGGGAAAATGTGACTAGTGGTGGGATCCCGTTGGAGGTGATGGAAATTTTGGAGGATTATATGTTGTCTGCGACGGCTGATGGGGTGGAAGGTACGGGCTAGGGGGACTGTCTCTGTTATGACTAGGGGGAGGGGGAGCAAGGGCGGAGCTGCGGGGTACCAAGGAAACACGAGTGACGGCCTCATCTGTGATGGGAGAGGGGAACCCCCGTTCCCTAAAGAATGAGGACGTATGGAACACCTCATTTTGGGCACAGATAAGGCATAGAAGGAGGAATTGGGAGTAAGGGATAGAGTCTTTGCAGGAAGCTTGGGTGGGAAGAAGTGTAGTTGAAATATTTGTGGAAGTCAGTGGGTTTGAAATAGACTTCAGTCAATAGTCTATTTCCCGTGATGGAGACTGTGAGATCAAGAAAGGGGAGGGAGGTGTCGGTGATGGTCCAAGTAAATTTGAGTGCAGGATGAAAATTGGTGGTGAAGTTGAAGAAGTCCATGAGTTCAAAAGAGTCTGTTCCTATGCTGTCCTATTCGATGAGTTACATTCTATGTATGATAAAATCTACATACCGTTGTTTAGTTGTGTACTGTGTCTTGTGTACCGAGGTGC
This sequence comes from Leucoraja erinaceus, assembly GCF_028641065.1. NCBI lineage: Eukaryota > Metazoa > Chordata > Chondrichthyes > Rajiformes > Rajidae > Leucoraja > Leucoraja erinaceus. The sequence goes on along the minus strand of NC_073383.1, from coordinate 64,780,087 downwards.
AGTGAAAAGTTTTTTGTTGCATGCTATCCAGTCAATGAAAAGATTATACATGATTACAATGAGCCGTGTACAGATACAGGATAAAGGGCATAACATTTAGAGCAAGGGAAAGTCTGATAAAGTACGATTAAGAATTGTTCAAAGGTCTCCAATCAGATAGATGGGTGGTCAAGACTACACTCTAGTTGGTGAGAGGACGGTTCTGTTGCCTGATAACAGCTGGGGAGAAACTGTCCCTGAATCTGGAGGTATGCGTTTTCACACTTCTGTACCTCTTGCCTGAAGCCTGAAAAGAAGTAAGATATGGCAAGTTACTTACAATACAATACAGTAATCAAGAGGTCAGAAAGTCATGAGATTTTGTGATTTTGAGAACTTTAAGCCATTTGAGAAGTGTTAGAAGCAGTCATCAAATAGAACTTACCAAGGTCTACAAAAAAAAATGTGGGATGATTAACTCACTGGCAATTTCCAGAAACTGTCATATTAGATCTCAACTTTTAGATAAGTACACCATCAATTTAATGTTTTGTTTAGCTTAGAGATACAGCGTGGAAACAGGCTCTTCGACCTACTGTGTCCATGCCAACCAACAATCACCTGTTTACTAGTTCCATCCTACACACGAGGGACAATTTACAGAAGCCAGTTAACCTACATGCATGCACATCTTTGGAATGAGGGAGGAAACCAGAGCACCAGGAGAAAACCCATGTGGTCAAAGGGAGAATGTACAAACTCGATACAGACAGCACCAGTAGTCAAGATCGATCACGGGTCTCTGGAGCGGTAAGGCAACAACTCTACAGCTGCGCCACTATGCACCACTGAAATATATTTTTTACTTCTGCTTAACAATGCCTATCACCCCACACCTTAGCTCATCTATCGTTTAAATTTACCATAATGTGTGTTAGCCCCTTGTAATGTAATTCAATTTGGACTTCCTTGTTCCAGCATCTGTGAACTTTAAGATATCCAAAGCTATTCAGTTCATTTCCTTTACTATTAATTAGCTTGTTTAATCATCTCCCTTGTGGTCAGTGACCCTGTTTGGCTCCTGGTTTAGCAATGCCTTGATTTAGTTATTATCCTTGTTTTGAACTTCCACTCTTCATCGATTTGATCTCTCTTAAATTTCTAAATTCTCTACAATTGTAATTTTCAAAATATCCGCAAATTCAATTGCTCCACAATTGATATTTCTTAACTGCTAAAGCCCAAAACCTTGCAAATCACTTGCTAAACCTCTCCCTCACAACAATTATTTCATCTGTAACATTGGTAATGGTATTGGTATCGGTTTATTTTTGCCTGATGTACTGAGACGTGGTGATAAACTGTGTTTGTGTGTTATCCAGTCAAATCATACTATACATTAGTGCAATCAAGCCATTACACAAGTACAACAGGTGGTGCAAGGAGGAAAATATCAGCATGCAGTTAATAGTGTTACAGCATTACAGGTACAGAGGCAGTAGATAACAATAAAGTGCAAAGGCTGTAATGAAGTAGGTTGGGAGATCGGGACTAAACCCTTTGCTTATTCAACAGTCGGATATCAGCTACTCCTTGAGACCTATTTTTTTCCACCATATTTTTGGTCATCTACCATGATATTTCTATAAGTATGCATGCCATATCAATGATGCATCATGAGACTTTGATAGCTTAAGGATAATTTTAACTAAAGTTATAGTTGTTAAATGCAATATCACTGTCGACTTCCACTATCGATGCAAAGCTGTGCATCTTTCTCTGGGCAGAGAAAGAGTTTGGGTAATTTCTTCTTGATGGATAAATATCGACAAGGTACACTCTCAGTATATTGGCATCGCCATCCGAAATGGGCTTTTGGATAATTTTTCACTTGAAAGACAATGGCTCAGCCACTGTCACTCTCCCTCACATATGTGTAGTCAGAACTTTATTGTTACGCAGTTGTTCTGAAGTAAAGCCCACAAGAAGCTGTCTTGAGGACAAGAGCATAACTGGCCGATCCACAGTTCACAAGGACACAACAGTGGGTTTACTATTAAAATAGACCTGCTCTGATCACCACCTCTGTAGCTCATAAGTACTTGTGGGGAATTGATGCATCTTCACTGAACATATAGGACCTTACAGAAATGCTGGTTCAAGACTTGCATTCATTTTGTTAATAAAGTACTGAGAAGAAGTAAGACAGCGAGTGGTACTCAGGGGAATTGTTAAAGGCTACTGCCATAAATTGGTTGTCAGATTGCCAAGAAAGTCTCACTGCCCTGTTCCTGCTGTTTCTGTGGCTGACTAAATCTTCCCACTGGCAGGGTTGCTAGACTGCTAATTATATGCATTAGACCTTGATTCTAGTGCTAAAGTGGTGTGTGAAAGGAGTGTTGCTGCACATTATCAGCCAATGATTCAGGCAGAAGCAAAGATGATCGCAGGTAAATTCCTGGTCCTCCATCAAATCAGCCTGGTCTGTTTTATTCTACAGTGGCCCTTGTCTGTTTCAATGGATGAATGCTTTGTTTATATTTTACTCAACATTAAAATGTCAAGTAATTTATTTACAGTATATCAGTTAAATATTTTTAAATACATATAGTTTGTTTTACTTTTTATACATACTTGGTGGTGCAGCGGTAAAGTTGGTGCCTTACAGCGCCAGAGACCCAGGTTTGATCTTGACTATGGGCGGTGTCTACATGGTTCTCCCCATGACCACGTAGGTTTTCTCTTGGTGCTCCAGTTTCTTCCCACACTCCAAAGACGTACAGGTTTGTAGGTTAATTGGCTTTGATTAAAAATTGTAAATGTCCCCTGGTGTGTAGGATAATGTTAGTGTACGGGGATCGTGGTCGGCACGCACTTGGAGGGCCGAATGGCCTGTTTCCGCGCTGTATCCCTAAAAAATAAAAATAAAAATAAAACAAAAATATATTTCAGTTGTTTTTAAAATGTTTCTGATTATCAGGGAGATTTGGAAATTGTTGGAAAGGTCTTTGACAGCATTAATTGCCAGAAAGCTGCCAGCTAGTGCCTGTATAATCATTCACTTTGGTTACTGCTGAAAAACCGGCGACTGAAACGGCGACTGGAACGGCGACTGTCAGAGTGGAACACATACATACATTGCTTCCTTCACCAGCCAGTTATGCAGGCAGGGGACAGTGCAAGTGGGGGAAGCGCTGTCTGAGTGAAATTTACACGGTGCAAAGCCAATGTGATACAGCCACACAGGTTGGAGCTGTAATTAAGATGGTGAAAGCACAGTGTACGGAAGGGTCACTTAAGTCTTTTTAAATAGGGGGGAGAAGGGGAGGGGGAGGAGAAGGGGGGAGAAGGGGGGAAACGGGATGAGGAGAAGGAGTGGAGACAACTTTTAAGAAGCCAGAGATAATGTCGGCGGACATTAACATTACCGGTCGGTTATCCTTTGGTTCTGAAAACGACTGTTTATGTTTTTTTTTTCCCAATGAGCCAATGAGATTCACCAGTCAGCACTGGCGACAACCTACAACAACCTACAACCTCCTGGCCACCCACTGCCACTGCACCTACGTCACGAGAATTCTCGCTACTCTCCATGGCACAAAATTCTGGTCGCCTCAAATTCTTCAACATGTTGAAAAATTAGTGGTGACCAGAATGAAGCCGCATCTAGTTACAAACTAGGGGAACTACTCATCACCATGCAGGTGACACCCTGGCAACCTCCAGCGAACATGTGGCGACCTCATGGCGACCTCATAGTGTCCTGTAGTCCCCTAAAAAGTCACGTAAGTGGGACAGGCCCATGACTCCTATTATTTACCAAAGGAATTCCTTTGCACACATAGTTGAAAACTAGTGCAGGCACATTACTGAATAGTTGAAATTTTCCAATTGGCTAAGGCCTAACTGAAAATGTGCAAGATAATGAGTGAAGAAGATTATTAATTCCACTGAATTTGTGACATGTCATCCTGACTTGGAAATGTATCACTGTTCCTCCATGTGTGCAAGCCTAAATATTGTTAATCCCTACTCTACATCGTGTGGAAGTAATATTTTTACAGGGCGATTGAGCATTAGAGTTCCACGGACAGTAATGGGGCTTTCGGCCTAACTCAACTGTGCCTACTGTGATGCGAATTCCATTGGTTTGCATTAGGCCTGTATCCCTCTACTCTTTTTCTAACCATCAGAATGATAACAGTGGTTCACAGAGGCAGCTCATCACCACATTCCCATGGGCATTGAGGCTCGGGCATGTGCCCTCATCCCAAGAAATGCCCATTTATCTGGAAAGATGCTGAAATCCTTTCCTTTCTGCATCTAATAAAGCTCCTTAATAGTTTAAGAATTGTTGCCGCCCATTACTCTAACTGCAAATCCATTCCTCATTTATTACTGCACAAGAACAGTCCCCTGACAAGTTTGAGGTTTAAACAGGCTGTGCCTGTTGAAACCTAAGTAGCTTTGTTGAATCCACACCATTAAGGTAGTATTCTAGATTTTGCTTTTTTTCCCCCATACTCCTAACAATATTGTACAGCTGCCTGCAGTCAAAGCTGAAAATCCCAAGTTACTCCAGCTTTTTGTTGTAACTGGCAGCTTTCGCATTAGAGTTCAGCTACTGCAGTAACCGGGATCATGCATTGCTTAGAGGGTTCTGTAGTTGCCAACTCACTGTCAAGAATCTGACTAATGGCTACTTGGGCAAGATGCCAACTATTAACTGTGGAATTAAACCCTGCATGGAATCAACAGCTTTGGGCATGGAGAGGAAGTTGCGGGGGAAGCATTAACTTACTATAATGCAGCTGACCAATTATCATTTATTAACTGACGATATTCCATGAACTGAAATGCAAGATTCTCATTCTTTCTTTGGTTTTCATAACAATCAGGACATTCTCTGACCTGCATGAAAGTTTTTCAATGAAACTGCTGCTTGAATTTTGTATGCGTCTCACGCAGAGAGCTGATGAGCTAATGTAATAATTTTATGGTACCCTCTGTCCCAAGTGCAAAGACAGAAAAGTAAAACATGTTAATTCATATCTCAGAATAGATAAAGAATTCTGCGCTCGGAGAATACTCACTGAATCAGAAAATGTTTATATAATTGGCTTCTTCATACCAATACAAAGATGTCGTTTTGTGCAAGTATTTTCTTGATCGTGGTATTTCATAACTAAATAATTTTATAACTAAACAAATGGGAGAATTGTTTATGTGACCAACTGAAAAATTGCGTCTTGGTACTTTGAAATACATTAAACAATTAAATTATTTATATAGATTGTCTTTGTCTTCACCCATACTAATCCAAAACCAACAAGCAATATAAGTAATGGAACATGTCGAGGGTGCAAATCCAACTTGAAGTTGACAGTAAATAGAATTACTGTATAACATTATGAGTTGTCCTAAGTATTGGCATGGTGCATAGAATCATGGAATGGTTACAGCACAGATGGAAGCCATTTGGCCCACCATGTCCATGTTGGCCCTCTACTAGCCAAAGCTTTATTTCCATCCACTGTCCCTTCACATAGCCTTACAAATTCTCCTTGAACATAAGTTTAACCGATTTCCTCTTGAAACTATAAATCTGTCTCCATCATATCTTCAAGCAGTTCATTGCAGATTTCAAATACATGCTGCATAGTGATCGATTTTCCTCATGTAACTATTAATCGTCTTCTCCTCTAGTCCTTGACTAGTCCATCAGAGGGAACAGCCTCTCACTATCTGAACTTCTACCAAATTATCTCTCATATTCTTTTCTCCGGAGAAAACAAGTCTGAGACTCTCCAATCTCTCCATTTAATTTTCATCTCTCATCCCAGGGATCATTGTTATAGTCATAGAGTTATACAGCGCAGAAACAGGCCCTTCAGTCCAACCTGCCTACACCGACTAACATGCCCCATCTACACTAATACTATCTGCCTACGTTTTGCCCATACCCTTCTAAACCTATCCTATCCATGTACCTGTCCAAATGGTTATTAAAAGTTGTGATAGTAACGGCAGCTCATTCCATATACCCACCATCCTTTGTGTAAGAAATCTGTCCCTCAGGTTCCTATTAAATCTTTCTCTCCTCACCTTAAACTATGACCTCTTGTTTTTAGCTGTCCTGCTAATGATTTGTGCATAGATTTCCACTAGGACCCTTTGCCCTTGGTGTCCTTCTAGAAGAGCACTCATTTTTCCTATCGAAATACTTCATCTCACTTTCCCCCCACTTTAAATTTCATCTGCCACTCATCAGCTTTGATATCCTATTGCAACCTATGGACTTTGACCTCACCATGTATCATACTATTGAGTCTGCTACCAGCAAATTTTATAATTTGAGCTTTTACAGCAAAGTTTAGCTCATCAACTTATAAACAAATAAATTTTATAAACTTGTAAACAATTTTTAGCTCATCAAACAGATCAAGAGGAAGGCAATGTCCCAAACATGGATCACAGGGGAACACCATTGTTCACCTTCCTTCAGTCTGACAAACAACAATTTACCACATCATAATGTCATCTGTTCTTTAGCCAACTTTAAATCCATGCCTTCACTGAATATCTAAGATCTTTTCTTTGCTAATAAACCTGTCATGTGGCACCTTATCATAAGCCTTCTGGAAATCCATATACATCACATCGACTGCATTACCCTCATCCATTCTATTTGTTAACTCATCAAATAAGTCTATTGATTAATTAAACAGAATTTAGCCTTAGCAGATCCATGTTGGCTTGCCTGAATTAATCTTCTCTCCAGGTGACTTTTAATCCTTTCTGAGATCAATGTTTCTAAAAGCTTTCCACTCCAAATATTAAACTGACTGGCCTTGTGGCTCCTTTATTGTTAAATGGAAGAGTAGTATTTGCTATCCCATAGTCTTCTACGGTGCCATGAACATGTCTGCTGCTGCCTTCCCCTGATGAGCCATCTCCCCCAACAGTATCCAAAATGGTATATCTGTTTAGGAGGGAGATGACCGCAGGGGACTCCTACACTACCTGCATACTGCTACGCTGGCTAGTGGTCACCCGTTCCCTTTCTGTCCGCCTAACTTTTACCTGCGGTGTGGCCAACTCACTGTACATGCTATTCACGACTTTCTCTGCATCGTGGATGCTCCAGTATGAATCCAACCGCAGCTCCAATCGTTCAATGCGGTCTGCCAGGAGCTGCAGATGGACACACATCCTGCACATGTAGTCACCAGGGACACCGACCATATCCCTGATCTCCCACATGTTGCAGGGTGAGCAATGCACGGGACCGATCTCAACTTACATGGCTTACCCCCAAATTAAATCAACTCACTCCCACTATAAAAATCGTAATCCTTTAAACTGTACCTTTACTAAAAAGCACTGTACCCTTAACTCACTGAACCCTTAACTCACTGTACCCTTAACTCACTGAACCCTTAACTCACTGAACCCTTAACTCACTGAACCCTTAACTCACTGAACCCTTAACTAAAAAGTACAAACAGAAAGTAGAAATACAAACCTGGGGTTACTCCCAATCAGCTGCTTCCTCTAGTCTGCTTCCACCAATCAGCGGCTTCCTCTAGACCACTTCTTTTGAAGTGTGATGGAACGTTGCAGAGTAGGCAACGCTGCACCAGCCGCTCCATCCGCTCCTGGGCCTCTGTGGAACAAAGCCCCGCGCTCGATTTTTAAACTTACCATCCAGACGCTGCACCAGCCACTCCAACTGCTCCTGGGCCTCTCTTGAAACTCAAATTTCAACCCTTCTTGAAACTCAAATTCAAATTCCCTTTAATACTCTACTTCACCTATGATCCCTTGTTTTTGATATCTTTACCATGGTAGAAAATGCATATCCTATTTTATGCCTCTTTTAATTTCATATATCCCTATCAGCCTCCTTCACTCTAGGGAAAACTGATGCATCCTACCCAATCGCTCTCCATAAATGGCATCCTCCAATTTTCAGATCCAAGGCTGAATCTCTTTTATACTCTCTCTTGTTCTACGACATCCTTGCAGACATTTTTTTTAAACTTGCTTTGTTTCTATTTTGAATGTCTAGTTGTCATTAGGGTTTACAACAGACACAGCATAAGCAGCCATTTTAGATTCTTCTTTCTCTGCATCTCCTGCAAGAGCCAGGGAGATTTGGATTTGGATTTGTTTTCTTCCCTTGTACATCCTTGATGTGCAGAGGGACGTTGTGATTCAAGTCCATAGCCCCCTGAAAGTGGACACACAGGTAGACAGAGTGGCAAAGAAGGTGTATGGCATGTTTACCTTCATCGGTCAGAGCATTGAGTCAGGAAGTCATGTTTCAGATTTAGAGGATTTGGGTCAGGTTGTATTTGGAGTATTGTGTGCAGTTCTGGTTACAGGAAGGATGTGGAGGCTTTAGTGGAAATGCAGAAGAGGTTTACCATAATGTTGCCTTGATCAGAGGGTGTTAGTGTCCGGAATCTGGAAGTGGCGGCGCTGTTAACAGCTGCGGCTCGCCTGCAGTCCGTCTGTCTGTACTTTTTGTTGTTGTTTTTTTTGTCTTGTTTTGGCTAAGTTTTAGTTTGTTGGGTTGTGTTATGGAGGGAGGGGGGGGGGAGGGTGTAACATGTTTTTTTGTCTCTTCCTTCTGGGGAATGCGCCTTTTTCTTGTCGTATCCCACTTCTCTGCCTCCGTCTGCGCTGAGGCCTAATGCGGAGCTGGCGGTCTCCAACCTGCGACCGACCTCGAGGCTCCGGAGGCAGAGCCAGCCAGGACTTACCATGCGAGGCTGGCCGTCTTCGGGGCCGAGGCAGCGGTGGCCCGACTCGCTGATGCGGCGTTCCAGCTTTCGGCAGCGGCCCGGAGCTGAGACTGCGGGACTTAGAGCTGATGCAGCGGGACTTGAAGCTGAGGCAGCGGCCCGGAGTTGTTGCAGCTGGACTCGGAGCTGATGCAGTGGCCCGGGGCTGGGGCTGCGGGACTTGGAGCTGAGGCAGCGGCCCGGGGCTGAGGCTGCGGGACTCGGAGCTGATGCAGCGGCCCGGGGCTGGGGCTGCGGGACTCGGAGCTGAGGCAGCAGGACTCAGAGCTGAGGCTGTGGCGGGCCGACTCGGAGCGGAGCGGAGACGGCGTTCTGGCTTTCGGCAGCGACGCCATCACCACGGAGGTCCGCTTGATTCAAATACAAATTCAAATTAGCTATAAGAAGAGGTTGGATTGTTTTCTCGGGAACATTACCTTAAAGCAGTCCATTACTCTGTTGTACTTTTTGCTTGTCAAGTTCCAGATCTATTCTCATCCTATTAAAATTGGCCTTCCTCCAATTAATTATTTTTACTTCGGATAACTCCTCTTTTTCTACAGCTCGTTTAGTGCAAGATCACTATTTCTTTCATGTTCGACTGAAATTGAAAGCATACTAGACTAAGTGGGACCTGTTGGGTCCCATTGTTACACGGGAGGCCTGGTCCCCCAACGCAATATTCCACCACTCACTCATAGCCCCAACTGCGCAGGCACAGCTGACAGGTTCCCGTTGTGATGCCCCTGATCCCCCCTCCTCCACTCACCACCCCCACTCTGCCGCTGGCCCTCCCCCCCCCTCCCACACCCTCACTCCACCCCCCCTCAACCCCCCCATCCCTTCTTAGTGCCTCTCCGGCGGCGCAGCCATTCCCGCTCATTGGGTTCCCATGAGTCAAGAGTGTTTTATTGTCATATGTCCCAGATAGACCAATTAAATTCTTACTTGCTGCAGCACAACAGAATATATAATTATATAATCGTAATAAATAATAACAAAAACTCAGAAAATAAGAACAAACAATAATAGTGCAATAATAATAATAATAATAAGAATAAGAATAATAATAATAATAATAATAGTCTAGTGTAGTTCCAAGCTTATGAGGTTGTAGTGTTTAATAGCATGTTGGCTGTAGGGAAGAAGCTGTTCCTGAACCTGAACATTACAGTTCTCAGGCTCCTGTACCTGATGTCAGTGGTGGGATGAGTGTGTGGTCAGGATGGTGTGGGTCTTTGATGATGTTGGGTGCCTTTTTGAGGCAGTGACTACGATAAATCCCTTTGATGGTGGGGAGGTCAGAGCCGGTGATGGCTTGGGCAGTGTTTACAACTTTTTGCAGTCTTTTCCGCTCCTGGATGTTCAAGTTGCCGTATCAGGCCACGATGCAACCAGTCAGTAAGCTCTCTACTGTGCACCTGTAGAAGTTCAAGAGAATCCTCTTTGACATACCAAATCTCCGTAATCTTCTCGGGAAGTTGAGGCGTTGATGTGCTTTCTTTATGATTGCATCAATATGCTGGGTCCAGGAAAGATCGTTGGAATATGCATGCCCAGAAATTTAAAGTTTTGGACTCTCTCCTCCATCGTCCCATTAATGTGAATAGGATTGTGGGTCCTCAACCTACCTCTTCCAAAGTCCACAATCAGTTCTTTGGTTTTGCTGATATAGAGAGCCAGGTTGTTGTGCTGACACCATATGGTCATGGTGACATAGAACACACAGGTATTACTGCGTAGGCGCAGCTGATGGGCGCGGCAAGTGGAAAAGGGATTTATTAAAGCTTAAAATGTGAATAACTCTTAAAATACAATAAAATTTAAACGATAAAGATGAGATTTATTTAGTTCAGTTCTTTCTTGTTGCATTCTGCTGCTCACTGCGCCTCGATGTCTCTTTGCTGTTGATGAAAGAAAAGACACACAATTTTAATATAGATACGTTATTGAGTGGTCAAACTTTAACTTGAAGAAAATCTGAAAATTTATCTCAGAAGTCATCGTTCAACCAAGCACGCGCTTAATGACAACATTCTTGGTTAATGTTCCATCCTTCAGGAAAACGTTGACATTTTCCTTCACCTTTCCTCAGCCAAGAGCCACATATAATTGTCCATGCTGAAATACCAGTTTCTCGAGGTATATCAACACTTTTTCCATGATTTGTCCTTGCGCTTTATGGATCGTCATAGCAAAACTTGACTGAATGACATCATTGGCTCCTTCTCTCAATTGCATATTTGTCTGCTATTGAAACTTGGTGAAAAGTGTCTAGATTTAGGATTTCTTGAAGCAGGAATTTTCAACATCGGCATCATTTCCCCATTTCACTACAGGAAGGATTGACAAAAATCACCACAACAAATTGTAAGAAAGCTGTCAAAAGCTTTAGTGTTGGTGCATACATCTTCAAGAGTTCTGTCCACAGCTTCAAAACTCTCCCTCTTAATCATTGGGCATTCATTCCAAACTATGTTTCACTTGCCTTATCAAACGTGCCATGTGAGAGTTCTCCTTAATGTTGCAGAATGTATCCTCGGCTACTTGGATGTTTATCTTGAATCGAGAATGTGCAGTTCTTCCACTAGGCATTAATTTAGCTGCTATCCCAGAGGATGCTACAGCAATAGGCACATGATCTTGACCTCTAACTTTGGAAAGGATGAAATTGGTGTTAAATGTTTTTCCCTGTTCCTCCAGCTTCAGGCGGGGGCTATCAGGGGGAGTGTCGTGCAGCTAGGGAGGGGGACAGCAAAGGCGGGGGCTGTCTGGGGGGGGGGGGGGTGTCATCTGGGGACGGCTTCAGGCAGGGACCGGCGGGAGCATCCTGTCGCCTTGGGAGGGGGACGGTGGGAGCATCCTGTGGCCAGGGGAGGGGGACGGCTTCAGGTGGGCACCGGTGGGAGCCTCATGTAGCCTGCAGCCGGGGGAGGGGACCGGGGGGAGCATCCTGCAGCCGGGGGAGGGGGACGGCTTCAGGCGGGGTGCGGTGGGAGCCTCCTGTAGCAGGGGACATCCATATGGCTAGTATGGATATTGTGGGCGGAAGGAACTTTTCTTGGGCTAGTTGTTGTGGGCTAAAAGGACTGGTTTCTAGAGTGCTAGTATGGACATTGTGGGCCCAATGGACTTTTATGGACAATGGACAATGGCTCCAGCAACGCAGCCGCAGGTCCGGTGGACCGGGACATCGGGAGCTCGCGGGTCTGGGAGGAGAGAGAGAGAGACCGCTTCCCGGAGCTCCCGCAACGCGACTTCTCCAGCCGGTGTCACGGGGTTGGAACAACCCGGACCGGGACAGTACATCACCCGGCACGGCTTCATGGCCGTGGGACTCACCATCACCCGTGGGGGTTCCAACCTTGGACTTTCAGACCGGGAGCGGGGCCGTAAATCGCCCCGCGCGGCCTAAAATGGCCGTGGGACTCATCATCGCCCGCCTGGGGCTTGGACATCGGGAGAGACACGGAGAACAGGGGAGAGAAAAGACTTGCCTTCCATCACAGTGGCTTCACTGTGATGGATGTTTGTGTGAATTTAATTATGTGTATGTCTGTAAGACAGTGTCTTTGTTTGTATGGCTGTGGAAACAACATTTCGTTTGAGTCTCACTGGGGCTCAAATGATAATAAATTTGTATTGTATTGTATCAGGCTAGTACAGATGTTGTGGGCTGAATGACCTGCAGCTGGGGACGGGGACGGCTTCAGGCGGGGGCTGGCAGGACTGTTCTGTAGCCGGGGGCGGGGACAGCTTCAGACTGGGCCTGTCGGGGGCCGGTGAGGGGGAGCATTGCCGTGGCCTACTCCTGTCGTTGCCTACCCCTGCCACGGCCTACCGATATTGTGTACTGTTTCCGCGCAAATAGAGAAACCACGCAAGCAGGAAGGGCACAAGATCAAAATGTGTGTGGTCGGGGTGGTTGTGGGGGGGGGGGTGATGTGTGGGCGCAGGAAGGGTTTGCGTGGGGAGCAGGGGGTGCATCGGAGGCAGGAGGTGCGTGGGGGGCATGTGGGGGCTGTGGGGGGGGGGGGTGGGGGGGGAAGGGGGGTGCGTGGGAGGAGTGGGGGTGGGTGGGGGGGGGGGGTGCGTAGGGGAGGGGGGGGTGCATAGAGGGAGGAATATGTGTGGGAGGGGGGGAGGGGTGTATGGGGAAAGGGGGGAGGGGTGTGTGTGGGGGGGGGGGGGGGGGTGTGTGTGGGAGGGGGAGGGGTGTGTTGGAAGGGGGGAAGGACTTCAATTAAGCAGTATGTATTCACTGTACAAATCTGTTCCTTGAGTCCACTTTTCTTTAGGAAAAGAAATGTTCATTGCAATTCCATCATAATCTTATTTCCTTTCAATAAAAACAATTATTTGCGGATTTCTTGGGACCATTTTGTGCAGACTGTTTAAAGTCAGGCTTGAATGCCTATTTGTTAGCCAGTTACCTTTTGTTGAATGCCTTGAATGCCTATTTGTTAGCCAGTTACTCATTACATTTTTTGGGGGGTCAAAATGCTTACATTATTCTTTGTTACCCATGCATCCTTGACATGGAGCATAAAGCAAAATAATCGAGGGGGTTGGGGGTAATCTTTTTTTAATGTATACTAAGGTGGCTTAGTGGTAGAGCTACTGCTTCACAGCGCCAGTGTGTGATCCTGACTACGGATGCTGTCTGTATGCAGTTTGTACATTCTCCCCGTGACCTGCGTGGGTTTTCTCCAAGATTTTCAGTTTCCTCCCGCATTCCAATGGCGTTCAGGTGTAGGTTACTTGGCTAGGAGTCATTGTAAATTGACCGTAGTGTGTGTGTGTGGGAATCACTGGTCGGTGTGGACTCGGTGGGACAAAGGGCCTGTTTCTGCACTGTACCACTAAACTAAACTTTTCAGCTTGCATTGTCATGGCTGAAGGATAAATACAATAAGGTAAAATTGGTAACTCGCAATTATTCAACAGCAAAAGACAAAGTGCTGGAGTAACTGGGACCTGTGGATTTATTATAACACTTTTGTGTTTTGCTCTGTATTCTAACATCTGCCCTTCTATTGATCTCCAATATTTCAGCAGTGCAGCAATTTGAATTCTATTCCTTAATTTGCAAGATGTAACATTAATATTTTGGGAATTTGATTTAGTTTTTAGTTTAGAGAGACAGCACAGAAATAGACCTTTCGGCACACTGAATCTGCACCGACCATGATCCCCGCATATTAACACTATCCTGCACACACTAGGGACAATTTACACTTATACTAAGTCAATTAACCTACGAACCTGTATTTCTTTGGAGTGTAGGAGGAAAGCGAAGGTCTTGGAGAAAACTCACACACGCGGTCACGGGGAGAACGTACAAACTCCGTACAGACGGCACCCGTAGTCAGGATCGAACCTGGATCTCTGGCGCTGCACGAGTTGTAAGGCAGCAACTCTACTGCTGCGCCACTGTGCCGCCTGTTAAATGACGCAGAATGCAATAATGATAGAGAGCTGGCATAGAGTTTATTGGGTTTATTGGTGTGCTTCAGTTTCTATGATGTTTTATGTTCTTCAGATGTTTGGAAGCATGTTATGGGGCGGTCATAAAGTAAGGAATGGCCTGTTTGATGTACAGTGCAGTCTAATCAAAGCATGTCTTGGGCAAAAGTAAATGGGTTGTGTTCAATGCTCAGATTATTATATCAGATTTGGGATGGAATTAGTCCAAATGAGGACCAGATGGTATATGATTAGATGCTAAAAACCAATGACAATAGATAATAGACAATAGACAATAGGTGCAGGAGTAGGCCATTCGGTGGCACATAATGTAAGAATGCAAAACTGACTGAGAGAAATGCCTTCAAGGTGAAAGATTTGATATTCCATGTAGTTGTGGTATTGTCTACATGCTGCATATGAGGCTAATCATATATCAGTACTTTTATCTGATGTGCGCAGAAGTCTCCCTTGATCACTTGAGCAAAACACAAAGTTCTGGAGGAATCTGCTGAGTTCTTCCAGCATTTTATATATTTTTTATTTTTTATTTTTATTTATATTTTTATTTGAAGCTGTGTACAAAAGTATAACGCGTGGCATATGACATATACAAGATTTAACAAAGATGAAATAAAAAAAGAGAGAAAGAGCAAGAAATAAAGAAAGTGAGAAAGAGAGTGAATATGTAAGAATAGAACCCCTAAACTACCAAATGAGTGTAATCAAAGAGTGAGGGAGCAAGGAGAAAAGTGGTCAGGGGTGGTTAGGATTGGAAATCAATGTAGAAGCAGGTGTGGCGAGAATTTGGAAGAACTAGCTCTGGAATTATAGTGGAGTCTGAAACAAAATGCTGGAGTAAGTCAGCGAGATAGGCAGCCACTGGAGAAGAGGAATGGGTTAGTTTTGGGTCGAGGCCCTTCTTCAGACTGTTAGTCTCTCCAGAATTGTGTGTCTATCTTCGATGTAAACCAGCATCTGCATTTCCTTGCTATACACATTATAGTGGAGTCTGATTTTCTTTTCACAGACATGTTATATTGTTATCCAATTATTGGATTGTAATCAGAATCAGTATCAGTAATGGTTTTGAAATAAGAAAGAAAACAAATGGAATATACTAAAACTTGGACAGTGGAGTGAGCAAGAGGATAAGAGAACTCACATAGGTGAATGCAAAGTTGAAATTCCACAGTGCAAAGATTTGCTATTGATATAAATAAGCTTTAGAAATGCTTACAACAATGGTCGTGTGGAAGCAAGAACATTTTCTATTTATGCTTTGCCATTGTGCTAACCTGACCATTAATATATAAAGCTAAGAAACTCATGTAACGTTCTCACCTTGATCTAGTTCAGTGCACAGATTTAATTTTAATTTTCTATTGATCACTGTGGTTTGAATAATTTAGAAGTTCTTAAGGCCCAAGTGAATGCAATTATCCTTTTGGGTTGGATCACAGATGGTGATAATCCATTGAAATTTATTTCATAAAATAAGCTCTTTTTTCATGCTGAATTTTTCAGGAAAAACTCAATTCGTTCAATTGCCAGGAACAAAATGTGCTGAAAGCTTCACTGTGATAGCATCTGGGGAACAGTTTGAACTGTGGCAGATTGAACATGTTGTAATATTCATATGTTCTAATATAATTCTTGAGCATTTGAAATTTAGCAGGACATGTGCGATAACTGAGGGATAGATTACAAAGCAGATGATGTGATTATGTTTGAAAAATAGCTGGCGAGACCTCATGCGCAGTATGTATGCAAAACAGGAAAACTAAATATGCATAGAGAGGGAACATAATGTTGATTCGGGATCAGGGGCATTGGTTAGGAGGTATATTTTGGTATGTTGGACTTGTTTTTGTTTGGAAAGATGGCATGAAGAAAATGTTTGAGAAATGTAAATGATCTTGTCAACTTTTTCACCAGCAATTCATCCAAATAAATCTAAAAGTAAGAGCTTTTGTCAGGTTGCACTGTTATATCTGGAAATACACCCTGTAACTGGTCCGTCTCTGGACAGTGGTCTATCAGAGTCTAATGACACAAAAAAATTCAAGAGATTTGAGAAAACCATGTTCTAATTTTTATAGAGGTCAGGTAGTAATCCTTACTCCTTAAGATCTCTGGTATTGATATTGGTTTATCATTGTCATGTGCACCAAGATACAGTGAAATGTTTTTGTGTGTCATCCAATCAAATTAAATTGGGCTATATTATATACATACATCCCAATTGTGTGCTTATTGTTGTGCATCTGTAGATGTGTGCAAGTCATTGGAGACACGCTGAACTTCTTTAGTCTTCTGTGGAAGTAAAGGTTTTAATGTGTCTGGTCCAGGACAAATTGTTGTTGATATTGATGTCTACGGACTTGAAGCTCTTGGCCATATTTACTTCAGCACCATTGATACTGATTGGAGCATGTCCTTCATTTTACTTCCTGAAGTCAATAATTAGATTCATCACCTTACTGACATTGAGAAATGGGTTGTTGTCTTGACACTATGTTATTAAGCTCTATCTCTGTCCTGTATTCCGTCTCGTCACTGTCAGAGATCTGGTCCACTATGGCGGTGTCATCTGCAAATTTGTTAATGTAGTTAGAGCAGAGTTTGATCAGACAGTCTTGAGTGTATAGATAGTACAGTAGGGTGCTGACAATGCATCTTTGTGGGGCACCGACGTGGAGGATATTTTGTCACCTATCCTCACTAATTGTGGTCTATGGGTCAGCAAGTCAAAGCAATAGTGAAAGACCTCACTTCAATTTCTGCTTGTAATCAGGGAGTAGAAGTGCAGGCAAGAAAATCTTTCAGGAACTGGTGAGACCCACTGGGTCTGTCACTCACTGTTCCCTTGAATCAATGCCCAATATCAATAATCCAACTGGAATTCCTTCACAAAGGCTGTTATTCTCAGAGTAGTTGTATGTGCCATACCACCTGTCGACTGTCGTAGAAACCCAATGAAAATCACCTGTGGCTATCTCGTCCAGACAGACTTTGCTTAGAGAGTCTGGGCCGTTCCGTTAGCCAAGAAACAAGGATGACTTCAGTGTAAGACCTTCTAGTAGCCCTTTCTCTTCTTTTCCCTCCCCTCTATTCCTCTTTTCCCCTCTTCTCCTTGTGCGCCCTCTGGACTTTCACCCATTTCGCCCTTGGCACACTCTTTCCACCTACATTCCTTCCTCAGGCTTCACATTTTACAGCTCTATCCTATTTATCCTTCTATCCTTATCTCACATAGTCATAGAATCATAAAGTGACACAATGTGGAAACAGGCCCTTTGGTCCAACTTGCCCACACCAGCCAACATGTCCCAGCTACACTATTCCCATCTGCCCGCATTTGGCACATATCACTCCAAACCTGTCCTATTCATGTACCTGTCTAACTGTTTCTTAAGCGTTGGGATAGTTCCAGCCTCAACTACCTCCTCTCACAGCTTATCCCATAGACCCACCAATTTTTGTGTGAAAAATGTATCCCTCGGATTCCTATTAAATCTTTTCCCCTTCAGCTTAAACCTACGTCCTCTGGTCCTCGATTCACCTACTTTGGGAAAGGGACTCTGTGCATGTACCCGATCTGTTCCTCTCATGATTTTATAAATATGAGACACCTTTAGGTGTATTCATCTCTGGCGTTTGTCCAACCATCTGCCTATCTAAAACTCCATCACCTCTGTCTACCTATCACTCCAGCACTTTTTGTAACCAGCATCTGCAGCTCCTTGTTTCTGAAGTAAGAAACATATTCAGTCACATATTCAGTCACATATTACTACACAAATATAATCTTACGTCTTTGTTGTCACTGTTGTTTGAAGGTCACTCAAGCTACTGTGTGGTCTGTTTGCTGTGATGTGATTTGGTGATATGCACTAAGTCGGAGTCAGAAATTTAAATGCTTAGATATAAACATATTCAAAAATTATAGTTGTCAGAAAAGCTGGAGAGATGTTATCTGGAAAGATTTCAATTATTTGAATTTGATGAGAGAATTATTAATTCCCCCTTATGTCGTAGCCTTGATGCCAGCGATGAAAACCTTCAATGACATTAATGATTTTCTACATTCCTTCGTGTCCTTCACTGCCGAGGACAACTCTCCTGGAATTCCATTTTCAATCCTTTGTGAACTGTGAATCTAACTCTGAACCTTTTCTACTGAGATTCTTCCTGCAATTATCTCAATGTCCACAGCAACCAAACTGGAAATGTTATGCTGGTCATGAAAATATCCTGAAACATATCTCATATTATACAGACATTAGTTCACTTGATCCTTTAAAATCATACATACTAATGCTCCATAGAGTTACATCGTCCTCATGGCTTCTTAGGAAGCCTGGCAAGAAAGTCCACAATTCTCTTGACAATATAAGGACATAAATATTTTTAGATGAAAGATTTAGATAAAACTGGACCTATTTATGTCCTTATATTGTCAAGAGAGTTGTGGATTTTCTTGCCTAAGACGTCACAAGGATGACTTACCTCTATTATGGGGCATTGGCATGTATAATTTTGAAGGATCAAGTTATCTAATATGTCTCTATTCACAGATCAAGAGTTAACTCTTCCTGTGATCAAGCTTGTAACAGTAGTCTGTTGTTAGCTACATTTACCCTAACAACCTTCTGTTCAACAAACTTTTTACCCGCAGATTGTACAAACTAACCGATCTGATAGTAGTGCTGAGGCAAAAGGGCATTAGGAGTTGATCAATCCAGGGCAACAATAGCATGTGTAGAAAGGAACTGGAGATGCTGGTTTATACCGAAGATAGACACAAAGTGCTGGAGTAACTCAATGGGTCAGGCAGCATCTCTGTAGAAAAAGAATGGGTGACGTTTTGGGCCGGGACCTTTCTTCGGTCTTCTTGTTGATATGCTTATCCAGATATTCCTTAAATGTTGCAGGAGTATTAGCTGGCACCACGTTCTCAGGCAGTGTATTGCAAATTGCAAGCAATGCATTGGGTGAGAAAAAAGAAACTTCATATCCTCCAATGCCCCTCCTTTTCTTTACATTAAAATGATGCCCGCTGCATTAGACCTTTTCATTATAAGGAAAAATTATAATTATCCATCCTAACTATACTACTCACAGCTACTCCAGCTGTGACCTAACCGAAGTTTCATAATCTTGTCCCGTGAACACCATGCTCTTGTATAGGGTTAGCTAATGGAAGCTTTAGTTTTAGTTTTAGAGATACAGCATGGAAACAGACCCTTCGGCCCACCGAGTCCACACCGATCAGCAATTTCTGCACACCAACACAAGCCTACGCACACTGGGGACAATTTACACTTTTCCCAAGTATACAAACCCAAGCCAATTAACCTACAAACCTGAACGTCTTTGGAGCATGGGAGGAGAAAACCCACGCGATCACGGGGAGAACGTACAAATTCCATACAGACAGCATCCATAGTCGGGATCAAACCCGCTGCAAGTACTGTAAGGCAGAAACTCTACTGCTGCACCACTGTGCCACCCTAGTACTTTAAAACTGGGGTCCTGCGTCCCCTCTTCCTTTAATACAATGGGATCCTGGTTTCCACAATGCTTTTAAATTCACAGGGGTCCTAATTCCTGTGCTTCCTTTAAACACACCTGGTTCCATTCCCTGTGATCTGTTGAAACTTATCTGAGCCCTGTTTCCCAAACTCCCTCTAAATTTACCCAGTCTGCTAGCAAATTAACACGCAGCATTAAGAAAAAGTGAATTAAAAGTGTGTTGTGTTATTAATTGGTGACATCTGAGGGGTCCGGAAAATCTGCACTCCAGCACCATCAAAGTTCAAGAATACAGTCTTAAGAATGGTCCCAACCCAAAATGTTACCTGTCCATGTTCTCCAGAAATGCTGCCTGACCTGCTAAGTTACTCGAGCACTTTGTGTTCTTTAGTGTAAACCAGCATCAGCAGTTTCTCATTTCTACAGTTTTATTGAATTTGAAGATTTGAAACTCAAGGTAGAGCTGGACCCAGTTATGTCCTTACATTGTCAAGAAAATTGTTAATTATCTTGCCGGACTTCTTAAAATGAGGGCGAACTTGCCCTATGATGGGGCATTAGCATGTTTGATTTTGAAGAAACAAGATTGCACAAATGTACTACTAAATTTTTGCATATCAGAAATTAACACTTTATTCTTATTTAATTACCACTTACTATCCTACAAATTTCTAAATCAAATGAGATGGCTTTAGTTCCCTACCTCTTTGCCAGTATGGCAAGTTTATGATGTTAATTGCCCGTAAATACTGATCCAAACAGTGAAAGATATTATTCGTGAAGAAAAAATGGACGAATATCCTAAATACCAATTTCCAGTTGTCTATGTTTAATTGGATCTTCTCATTGACTGTTTCATAGTTACTATTGAATTTGCACAGAAGTAACAGTATGTTTAAAGGCAAAACTAGCCTTTCAAGACGAGGCATCCTGAAGTCAATTCGAATTGAGTAATACTGGATCTTGGACATTTTCTTCTGAATGATTGATGGAAATATTGTAATTTTCAAGCAAGTGTGATGTATCATTGAAATTTTCTAGAGGTGGAACAAGAACAAGGATGAATAAAGAACAGTAAATTATATTTCAAATCAAGTAGAGAAAATCATATAAAGAGTAGAAACAAATATATTAGATGGGGGAGTAAAATGAAAAGCATGAAGAAAATGTAACTTTTCTAATATCACCTGTTTATTTTCAAGACATGAGGAGAGGAAATTACCTTTTTGTATTAGTTAATTAGAGAGCCAGCAATGTTGATTGGCACTAATGAGCAATTATGATGTCTTTAAAAAGGTACATTAACTTGTAATTGCTAGCATTAAACATTAATTTGAAATGAGCGGCCCCAAAAACTGCCTTCAAATGCAATGCATGAAATTCTCATTTCTGTTTTTCAAAAGCTTAATCGATGCCAGGTTTACAAGTGATTTTACTTTCACTGTCTCTAACCTGTACTGTGATATTGTTGCAGCTGTGTACAAAATAGAGAATTGAGATTATTGTGGTCTGGATGATTCCACCTTCCTTGGGTATTAAAATGTTATTCACATGCTTTATTCGAGTTAGAACAAGCCAATCCCCACTTTTATAGTCAGTACTTAGCATGTACGTGTTTATAAGGTGTATGGATGAAATACATTGTCGATGCATGGTTAAGAACATGCTTGGTGAGCTATGAAATGCTAACGCACAGTTCGGTTAATTTCAATAACCTGCCTTGTATTTATTTCATGTCTTTGATGCAGACAAATGTCTCATAGCATTCCACAGAGATGAAACAAATATGTGTTTGCTAAATAAGCAGCTACTGAAAGGGATGATCATGGTCCAGGAGATACATTTTAAGCAAAGCATTAAAGAAAGAAGAAGGGTAATTTGGTTTGAAAGATAAAAGAAGAAAATAATTACTGTGCAGCTAAATTGAAAACTGGTGGCTGGGTTGAAGATGTACACAAATATACGATAATTGAAATAGAGAATTTATGCATGGTACAGGACTTGGGGAGATTACTAAATTGGGCACAATGAAATAATTATAAAATGACACATTATTAAGATATGGCCGTATTATCAAAGGATAATCCTTCCAATGAAATTTGAGAAGCAAGAAACTACAGCATAAGAACATAGAAACATAGAAACATAGAAAATAGGTGCAGGAGCAGGCCATTCAGCCCTTCGAGCCTGCACAGCCATTCAATATGATCATGGCTGATCATCCAACAGAACAAATATGTAAATTAGCTAGTGGGAACCACATGTAAAGCAGAATTTTGATAAAGAATATAGAGTGAAAATAGCCAGTTGTCTCAGCAATCTTCTCCCTCTGCAGACCAGGCACAATTGTTTTAATTTCTTTGCAGCACACAAGATTGGTCTCTCTGAAGAAAGCGTTTCACAATTACTCACTTCCCAGTGCTGCTAAACATAACTGCGGTACATTAAACTATTCCTAAAACTTTATCTTTCATCTCTTGCTGATATTCTCACCAGCATCTACATTTGACACCATGCCTAACCACCTCCATTATCATAGACGTTACCAGTCCCATGGAGTTAAAAAAAAAACATCTCTTTCTCACTATCCCCTTAACCTTAATCCCTAATTGTGGAAAGATCAGCTCTGATTTCAAACATAAAATGAAAATGTAATATTTGCCATTTCTAGGGATTAGAAACCATACTTCTGAACATTGTTTAATGATAACTTAGAGTAATCAGATAAATGCTTCTTCCCAAATATTTCTTGATTTTTTTTAAAATATAAAAGAATCAGTAGAAATACCATTACTGTGTTGGCATGAAACTCCAAGATAAAGGTACACTGCAGAGGACTAAAACTGGCAGATGAGGAGAGAGATTGATAGTTCTGGAGAATATATAAATCATAAAAAAAGGTTTGGGAAACAAAAGACTGGAACAGGGAAATATTGATGATTCCATACTGAACTGCCAACATTCACTCCAGTAATTCTCATTAAGCGTCATATACTGTAGCTTTCTGCTGGCAGCACATTCTGGCCCAGAATTGTTGTCTGAAGAGCACATATTTACATTTATATTTGTAAGTCCATATTTCTGTGTTAATATTAAGAAATTGATGTATTAAAAATATGATGCCAGTGCACACTTTCCCGATGTTAAGTGCCTCAGTTTAAATGTATTCACACAACATGACTTATAGTAGTACATGACAAAAAGCATAAACAAATAATGCAAACATTTATACAATCTTGACTGTGTGATTGACATATATTTTGAAAAAGGGAACTAAGTTATAGCAAGAAAACCAGGTCCAATTATTCCAAAACTAGCTTCCGTTCATGTTAATACATAGTTGGTGATCATATTTTCTCGACATCAGAAGATTGTGGTTCCAAACCCATTCCAAGTACTTGAGCAGAAAGAAAGTGCTGGAGTAACTCAGCGGATCAAGCAGCATCTCTGGAGAACATGTATAGGTGATGTTTCAGGTAGGAAAGAAGAGTCCCGACCCGAAATGTCATGCCCCCATCTCGCTTTTCCCCTCTCCTCGCCCCTCTCCCCCCCTGTGCAATCTGTCTGAAGAAGGATTCCAACCTGAAAGTAATAAAAATAACTGCAGATGCTGGTTTATACCAAAGATGGACACAAAATGCAGGAGTAACTCGGGGGGTAAGGCTTCATCTGTGGAGAATATGGATAGGTGGCATTTGGGTCGATACCCTTCTTCAGTCTTTTTCAGACTAGCACCCACAGTGCAAGGCCAAGTATGTAAGGGTAAGATAATTCCTTAATCAACATTTATAGGGTAGACAATAAAGTGTTTTCTTATTTTGCTTTCAGGTCCACGCAACTTGGGAAACTGAACTGGCAAAACACTGCCACTTTGCACTGGGCAGTTTGCTCTATTATTTAGCACTATTAATTTTTTTTTCAATTTCTTTGAAAGGAGACGTCTTTATTTTGCTACATCTTCGACAGTAGAACTTCACATATGTTCACTGGCATAAGGGGAATGTTAAATTGCTATTTGAGGCATTTTTATAGAATGTAGATGATGATTAAATCTGAAAAATAATCCGTTGTTGTTCTTAAGGCTAACATTTATTCTCTAAATCCAGTTGGCTGGCTCAAATGGCTGAAGAAGGATCTCGACCCAGAACATCACCTATTCCTTTTCTCCAGAGATGCTGCCTGATCTGTTGAGTTACTTCCAGCATTTTGTGCTATACCTTCAATCCTGAGACCGGTGGGTCCACTGATGATGTTTGCAAACCCTCCTCGGATACACTATGTATATTGCATGGTTTGGCTGATCATATGCTTATGGTGGCGTTAAGATGCTTCTATCCCAAGCTGCGTATAGGTCCTTGGTGGCATGGTTGCTAAAGTGAGGCTTAGGAATGTGTTGGGGGAGGTGTTGGGAGAGAGAGATCAATCAAGAAAATGGAGTGGGATGTAAAGAGAAAAGAAAGGATTGGAGAGTGCTACTGTAACATGGACTGTTTCAAATTAGCTTTCCTTTCAGACGTTTGTAATAACATTGATTTACAACGTTCTGAGACAGATTGCTTGCCCGAAACATATTCAGGTTCACCAGAGGGCTGCTGATAATGTAGCTACCACTAAATTGCACTGAACCAACATTGCAGGACTGCAAATTTGCACCTGACAACCAACAAGGTCAAGTTATTTTTGCATTTGTGGAAGATGGAGAAATAACTATTTTACCTGCTTTGTGATCCAGAACGGAAGTGTTGATCCTATTTTGTGATGCAGCTTCATAAAATTGATGGTTCAGACATTTGACTTTGGTAACTGGCTGTGGCATTGCGGCAGCTGGAAGTGACTTTTTAGAAGGGGCTGAGTTACCCCTTTATGGTTTCCTTTTATTCGACTTTATTCAAGGGATATTAACGGGTGGGTCGATAGGGTACCTAAAATATCCATAACTCAACACCCAGATAGTGAAAGTTTGAGGCGATGCCAGTCTGTAACAGTTGTACCATCGGTAATATTGGTCTATGGGCATTATTCTTATTTGAATGCAAAAACTCCTGCAATAGGATCTTATAGACACATATAACATGATTAAGGGATTAGACAGGCTAGATGCAGGAAACATTTTCCAGATGTTGGGGGAGTCCAGAACCAGGGGTCACAGTTTAAGAATAAGGGGTCGGCCATTTACACTACCAGGGGCGCCATTGCACCACTAGGGGTGCCGGGGAGATGGCCAGGTTCGTTTTTTTCATCTTTTTGTTATTTTTAGTGTTTGTTAAAAGTTTGATTTAATGTGCTTCGGTTTGTTTTATGTGAAGGGAGGGGGGGAGGATCGGGGAAAACAGTTTTTTTAGGTTCTTACCTTCCTGGAGATGTGATCATTTTTCGGATCACATTCCCCGGGCTCTGCCACCTACCATCGCTGGAGCTGGAAGCCGCCTTGGACTGCCGTGAGTCCCACCGCGGGGCACGGACTTAACATCGGATCGGATCCCTTGCCTGGGATTGCTCCCACGCGGCCTGCGGACTTACCATCAAGGGCTCGCAGTCTCGGGAGAGGCAAGTCGGGAGCTCCAACGCCGCAGAAGGCTTGACCAGCCCCAACGCGAGTTTTGATCGCCTAGCACAGGGAAGCTGACAACCCACCATTGCGGGAGCTGAATGCCTCGACGTGGAAGGCCCGAACGCCACCGGCTACGGCGGTCAAGATCATCTCATCAACGGGGGCTCGAGGCCCCCGACCGAGGAAGAACAAAAGGGAAGGACTTGAACTTTATTTCGCCTTCCATCACAGTGAGGAATGTGTAGGAGTCACTGTGGTGGATGTTCATGTTAAAATGTGTTTTTGAGTGTTGCTTTTAATTGTATGACTGACCTGGCCAGTGAAATTCCTTGTATGTTGCAAAACATACTTGGCGAATAAAATCTGATTTTGATTCTGATTCTGATTTTGGACTGAGATGGGGAAAAACATTTTCACCCAGAGAGTTGTGAATCTGTGGAATTCTCTGCCACAGAAGGCATTGGAGGCCAATTCACTGGATGCATTCAAGAGAGAGTTGGATATAGCTCTTAGGGTTAACGGAATCAAGGGATATGAGGGAAAAGCTGGAATGGGTTACTGATTCTGGATGATCAAAATTATCATATTGAATGGCGGTGCTGGCTCAAAGGGCCGAATGGCCTACTCCTGTACCTATTTTCTATGATTCTAATATTTGCATCAAATGTAAAATTTGTCCATGCACAATAATTATTCCTTTACTGCAAGAGCTTCATCTGCTTTGCTGCTGTAGTGTTTGGGGATGCCAGTGACAGAAGGGAGAGATTTGAAATGAAGCAGCTGTAAGGATGCCAGCTATTCTTGTAAGTTCTTTCTCGAACAAAATAGTTCTGTTGATAGTTTAAATTACCAGCCACTCTCAGTATCTTGGAATGTGAAGAAAGTGGATACAGAAACAAGCCTTTTTTCATGTGGTGAGCTGCTGGCTACTAGGGCTTTGTAAAGAGGAAGTTCCAGAAGAAGACAGTTGAATGGAACCACTCCAAGGATAGGGTTGGTTCCGTAACACTATTTTTAATGCAGCAGGTGTTTTGATAGTTTAATTTAATAGTTATTCCTATTATATGAGCGGATGAATAAGAGACATACTTGTTCTGAGTAATGTTGGTCAATGAAATATAGAAATTTACTAAATTAATCAGAATACCAAACATAAGACTTGACCTCATCTAACGAAGGTTCACATGTATATTTGTGATTCAATTAAGGAAGTACATAATGGAACAAATTTAAAAATCTAATCCATTTGATTAATTGGTAAGGTATTTGCCTAATGAATGGAGGGTGGGCAAGGAAGAACTACACTAATAATGAGCTGCCTTTAGTGACTAAACTAGAGCAGATGCAAGCAGAAATGTTATTGTAAATAAATCTCCTATGCCTGATCAAATATATCTGTGGATGCTGTGGGAAGCAGGAAACAAAATTGCGGGGCCCCTCGCTGACATATATGAATCATTGTTAGACACGGGTGAAGTGCTGGATGACTGGAGGATGGCTAATGTTGTGTTTCTATTTAAGAAAGATTGCAAGGAAAAGCCTAGGAACTATAGACTCGTGAGCCTAACATCTATAGGAGAGGATTCTGAGGGATAAAATATAAATGTATTTGGGTAGATGGGGGCTGATTAGGGATAGTCAGCATCATTTTGTATGTGGAAGATTGTGCCATGAATTTGATTGAATTTGAATTTAAAGTCGTAACTAAAAAGGTTAACAAGCACAAGGCCGTAGACATGGTCTACATAGACTTCAGCAAGCGCTTTAATAAGGTTCTACATGTTAGGTTGCTCTGGAAGTTTAGATTGCATTGGATCCAGGGATAGTTAGCTAAATGGACCTGATCCAGAATTATTCACACTGGAAATACGAAAACAGAATTTTTAAGTAAATCTTGAGTGAAACTATTTACAAGTATGCAGGGCCGGATTTACGTATAAGCTTCAAAAGCTTAAGCTTAGGGCCTCGAGATCTAGGGGAGCCTCGGCCTCGCTCCGCCAAGGTGCACAAAACTTTTGATATAGTGGCATTGTAACAAAACCTACCATCAGCGGCGCTGCGCGATAGTGGCGTTGTTACAAAACCTACCATCAGTGGCGCTGTGCTTGTGATTCCGAGGCTTTGGTGGTGTGTGGGGGGGGGGGGGGGGGGGGGATTAAAATGCAGGTGAGGTTTATATTCGTTGTCAGAGAGGTATTTGCTCCAATGATCCTTGGATCTTTGATTTGCTCGGACTGCTACTCATGGACCTGATGCTGAAAATCCGTTCTAAGCGACTAAAAACGCCTTCAACGCCTTCACCATCTCGGATCACAAGTGCAGAACAAAGCAAAAGGTATGTCGTTTATTTAACCATTTTTCCCAGTCCCTACATGGGCGAGGATGCGTCCTTTCTCCAAGCCGCATCTTCGCCCCCTCTTCGCGGACTACCATTCAGATTGGCGCAGCCTTTCCTGCCGGGACCAGCCAGAGCTTCGAGCTGCAGCTTCAGCACTGAGGTACCATCGTGGAGCAGTGTGCCGATCCTCGCCGCCCCACTGGGGCCTACCGACTTTGCCGCCGCACCGGGGCCTACCCATCTCGCCACCGCACCAGGGCCTACTCACCTCACCGCCTCACTGGTGCCTACCCACTTCTCCACCGCACCGGGGCCTACCCACCGCGCAGCCGCACCTGGGCCTACTCACCTCGCCGCCTCACTGGGCCTGCTGAACATCGCCACCTCACCGGGCCCATCGAACCTCACCGCCGCAGGGGCCCACCGAACATCACTGCTGCACCAGGCCCATTGAACCTTGCCGCCGCACGGGGCCCACTGAACATTGCCACCACAATAGGCCCATCGTACATCGCTGCTTCACCGGGCCCATCGAACATCGCCGCCGCACCGGTGCCTACTCACCTCGCCGCCTCACCGGGCCCATCAAACATCGCCGCCGCACCGGGGCCTACTCACCTCGCCGCCTCACCGGGCCCATCAAACATCGCCGCCGCACCAGGGCCTACTCACCTCGCTGCCTCACCGGGCCCATCAAACATCGCCGCCATACCGGAGCCTACTCACCTCGTCGCCTCACTGGGGCCTACCCACTTCACAGCCGTACTGGGGCCTACTCACCTCGCCACCTCACAGGGCCCATCGAACATCGCCACCACACCAGGCCCATTGAACATCGCTGTTGCACTGGGCCCACCGAACCTCGCTGTCGCACCGGGGCCTCTGAACCTCACCGGGCCCACTGAACATTGCCGCTGCACCGGGGCCCGCCGAACCTCCCCGCCACACCAGGGCCTACTCACCTCGCCACCTCACTGGGCCTACCGAACCTCGCTGCCCCACCGATCATCCGCCCACCAGGACCTCCCATGCTTCATCCGCTTGACCCGACCAGACCGACCATCATCACTCCACTGCTCTCCAGCACACAGCAGCCGTCATCTTACCTGAATCCTGGACTCAGCACCGGGCCTGAAGTTTCCACGCTACAGACTCCAACTCCCCTGGGTTTGACTGCGCTGGGTCCTAGTGCCAGTCCCCCCAACCCTGGTAACATCAGTGGCTGTTCCACTGGGTCTTCCCCATCCCCCTCAAACCATGTGACCCCAGCTCTTCCCCACCCACACTACAGTGCGGCCTGAGGCTGGGAGCTCCGCAAACCACAGCTCCATGATGTTGAAGCAGCAGGCCCAACACTCCGGAGCTTCAAAAGGCGATCCAGGTATGGCATCGCCCGCTCCGCGGAGAATCCAATATGTATTTTAAAACCAACTGTTTAATGACACCATACAGTACAGGAAAGACATTATTGCCATAGAGGGAGTACAGTGAAGGTTCACCAGACTGATTCCTGGGATAGCAGGACTTTCATATGAAGAAAGACTGGATAGACTCGGCTTGTACACGCTAGAATTTAGATGAGTGAGGGGGAATTTTATGGAAACTTACAACATTCTTAAGGGGTTGGACAGGCTAGATGCAGGAAGATTATTCCCGATGTTGGGGAAGTCCAGAACTAGGGGTCACAGTTTAAGGATAAGAGGGAAGTCTTTTAGGACCGAGATGAGAAAATCATTTTTTACACAGAGAGAGGTGAATCTATGGAATTCTCAGCCACAGACGGTAGTTGAGGCCTGTTCATTGGCTATATTTAAGAGGGAGTTAGATGTGGCCCTTGTGGCTAAAGGGATCAGGGGGTATGGAGAGAAGGCAGGGATGGGATACTGAGTTGGATGATCAGCCATGAGCATATTGAATGGCGGTGCAGGCTCAAAGGGCCAATGGCCTACTCCTGCACCTATTTTTTATGTTTCTATGTTTCTAGTAGGATCTAAAACTGTCACACTGTCACTGTCGGGTAATCATGGTCCTCTATTCGTGGGGGTGGGGGATTGGGAGGGGGAGGGGGGGGCTCACTAGTGAAATAGCCTAGGGCCTCTCTTCATCTAAATCTGGCCCTGCAAGTATGTATGTTCCTTTGATCATTGGCAATATAATTTACATGTTATCGAGCTTCTGAATGGTCTTTCCATACATAGAAACATAGAAACATAGAAAGTAGGTGCGAGAGCAGAACACCAGGTCCATCGAGCCCGCACCGCCATTCGCTCATGGCTGAACACTAAACAGACACACTTACCCACAAACAGTAGACACAAGACACAGAACACAAGACACTACCCTCCCCTTTATACCGCTATCACCCCTCTCCACCCCAAGAACCTCGTGATCTCCTGGGGGAGGCAAAAAAACGGATAAAAACCCAGGTCCAATTCGGGAAAAAAATCCGGGAAATTCCTCTCCGACCCCAATCTAGGCGATCGACACTTGTCCAGGAGATCACTCAGGTCTTACTATACTAACCATACCTAGGTCCATATCCCTGCCCTCTCCCCGTAGCCCCTTATCCCCTTGGCAGCTAAAAAACCATCTATTTTAGTCTTAAATATATTTAAAGTTTCTGCTTCCACTGCTCCCTGGGGCAGTGAATTCCATAAATTAACCACCCTCTGGGTGAAGAAGTTCTTCCTCATCTCAGTTTTAAAAGAGCCCCCCCTTATTCTGCAACTATGTCCCCTAGTTCTAGTTTCCCCGATCATTGGGAACATCCTCGGTGCATCCACCCGATCAAGGCCCCTCACGATCTTATATATTTCAATGAGATCGCCTCTCATTCTTCTAAACTCCAAAGAGTAGAGTTCCAGCCTACTTAACCTTTCCTCATATGTCAATCCCCTCATTGCAGGAATTAATCTTGTAAACCTTCGCTGCACTGCCTCCAGGGCTAGTACATCCTTTCTTAAGTATGGACCCCAGAACTGTACACAGTATTCCAAATGTGGTCTCACTAATACTGTGTACAGCTGCAGCAAGACCTCCGTGTTTTTATACTCAATCCCCCTAGCAATAAAGGCCAAAACTCCATTGGCCTTCCTGATTGCTTGCTGCACCTGCATACTAACTTTCAGTGATTCATGTACTAATACCCCTAGATCCCTTTGCGTTGCATTACAACGCAGCTCCTCCTCATTTAGAAAATAACTTGCCCTATCATTTTTTTTCCCAAAGTGAATGACTTCACATTTATTAGTATTAAATTTCATCTGCCAAATTGTTGCCCACTCACCTAGCTTATCTATATCCTTTTGCAGACTCTTCCTATCCTCCTCATCCCCTACTTTTCCTCCCATTTTTGTATCGTCCGCAAATTTTGATATATTACACTTGGTTCCCTCCTCCAAATCATTTATATAAATTGTGAACAACTGGGGTCCCAGCACCGACCCTTGCGGAACCCCGCTAGTTACCGGTTGCCATCCCGAGTATGAACCATTTATCCCCACTCTCTGCTTCCTATTTGTTAGCCAATCCTCTACCCATGCTAATATATTACCCCAATCCCATAATTTTTTATTTTTAGCAATAGTCTCTTATGTGGCACCTTGTCAAAAGCCTTTTGGAAGTCCAAGTATACCACATCCACCGGTTCCCCTTTATCCACCCGGGTTGTTACTTCCTCAAAGAATTCGAGCAGATTCGTTAAACAGGACTTCCCCTTCACAAAACCATGCTGGTTCTGTCCGATGAAGTCATGTTTATCCAAGTGCCCCGTTAGTGTTTCTTTAATAATTGTCTCTAACATTTTTACCCACCACCGATGTTAGACTAACCGGTCTATAGTTACCCGCCTTCTGTTTACTTCCTTTTTTAAATATAGGTGTTACATTGGCCATTTTCCAATCCACTGGGACCGTTCCTGCCTCCAGGGAGTTTTGGAAAATTATCACCAATGCATCCACAATCCCCACCGCTATCTCCCTCAAGACCCTTGGATGTAATCCATCAGGCCCAGGGGATTTATCCTCCTTCAGTCTCATTAATTTCCCTAATACCACCTCCTTGGTGATCTTAATAGTATTTAGCTCCTCCATTCCTACCGCCCCCTGTTTATCCAGCGTTGGAATATTTTTTGTGTCTTCTATGGTGAAGACTGATACAAAATACTCGTTTAATGCCTTTGCCATTTCCATGTTCCCCACCAACAACTCTCCAGTCTCACCCTCCAATGGACCAACGTTCACCTTAGCCACCCTTTTTCTTTTTATATAGCTATAAAAACTCTTACTATTAGTTTTTATGTTGTTCGCAATTCCTTTCATAGTCTATTTTCCCCGTCTTAATTAATCTCTTAGTTATTTTTTGCTGACCTTTAAATGCTTCCCAATCCTCTACCCTCCCACTATCTCTGGCTACCTTATATGCCCTTGCCTTCAGCCGAATACTATCCTTTATAGTTTTACTGAGCCATGGCTGACTGTTCTTACCCTTACCCCTTTTTTTCTTCATAGGAATAAATTTTTCTTGAAGGTTATACAGTATACCCTTAAACGTACACCACTGCTCATGTACCGTCTTATTCTTGAGTCTGCTATCCCAGTCAACTTTGATCAGCTCAGTCCTCATACCTTCATAATCCCCCTTATTTAGACTAAGCACCCTAGCCTGAGTTTCAACCTGCTCCCCTTCTATTTGAATATGGAATTCGACCATATTGTGGTCACTTGTTCCCAACGAGTCCCTAACTATGACATTTTTAATTAATCCTGCTTCATTACACAGGACCAGATCCAAGATTGCCTCCCCCCTTGTCGGTTCTGTGACATACTGTTCTAGGAACCCGTCTCTAATACATTCTATAAACTCTTCCTCTAGTCTACCCTGCCCAGTTTGGTTTGCCCAATTAATATGAAAATTGAAGTCCCCCATGATTACAGCAGTTCCCTTTTTACATGCGTCAACTATTTGCAGATTTATGTTCTGACTAACAGCGTCACAGCTATTTGGAGGTCTATAAATTACACCCACTAGTGTTTTTTTCCCCTTATTATTCTCTATCTGTACCCAAGCTGTTTCACTATCCTGATCCTTCAACGCAATATCCTTCCTCTCTATTGCCGTTATTCCCTCCCTTATTAAAAGGGCCACCCCTCCTCCCTTTCTTTCCTGTCTATCTTTCCTAATTGTCGAGTACCCCTCTATATTTAACTCCCAGTCCTGATCCCCTTGCAGCCATGTCTCCGTAATGGCCACGATATCATAACTATATATACTTAATTGCACCGTTAATTCATTTATCTTATTACGAATACTCCGTGCATTTAGATAAAGCACTTTCAGATGATTTTTACTACCCTTCCTTTCCGTTTTTGCCCCTTTTACATCTAAAGCTTTATCTTCACACATTCTGTCTCTTGTCACATTTTGACTTTCCGCTTCCCCACTGATACCCTGCTCTATTTCCTCTACCCCTGCCGTTATTACCCCCCTTGATACCTCCCCCCCGCTACTTAGTTTAAAGACCTCTCTACTGCCCTAGTTATATGATTTGCCAGGACCCCAGTCCCAGCACCGTTCAGGTGAAGTCTGTCCTTACAGAACAGATCCCCCCTGTCCCAGTACTGGTGCCAGTGGCCCAAGAAACCAAACCCATTATTCCCACACCAGTCTTTGAGCCACGCATTTAGCTTTTTAATTTTACGTACCCTCGCCGATTTGGCCCGTGGCTCAGGTAGCAATCCGGAGATCAGTACCCTCGAGGTTCTGCTTTTTAATTTATTCCCTAACTGCTCAAACTCCTTCAGCAGATCCTCCTTCCTCGTCCTTCCTATGTCATTGGTCCCCACATGGACCACGACCACTGGATCCTCCCCCTCCCTCTGCAAATTTCTCTCCAGCATCGCAGAGATATCCTTAACCCTAGCACCGGGTAGGCAACACAGCCTTCGGGACATGTTCTGCTGGCCGCAGAGAACCTTATCTACCCCCCGAATAATACTATCCCCTATCACTACGGCATTTCTTCTAACTCCCCCCTCTTGAATGGCCTCCTGATCCACGGTGCTGCAGCCAGGTTGCTCATCCCTCCCACAGCCCCTGATCCCGTCCTTACATTGAGTAAGAGCCTCGGTCATGCTCGTCAGGGACAAGGGCTGTGGCTCCTGCCGCATCTCCTCCTGGTTCCCCCTACCTGCCTCGCTTATGGCCACACCTTCCTTTCCTTGCTCACTGCCTACTGAATTAGTTAAACTGGTCGGTGTGACCATCCCCCGGCACAAAACATCCAGGTAATACTCCCCCTCCCTGATGTACCGCAGCGTATGAAGTTGGGTCTCCAGCTCATCAATGCGGAGCTGGAGTTCCTCTAGCCTCAAACACTTACTGCAGCTGTAGGGATCTTCTACATCAATGGTGTCGACAAATTCCCACATCTCGCAGTATTGGCACATCTCCTGACCGCCCATCTTATATAAGTAATTAACTGGTCCTATTTAAGAATCCCCTACTGTATTGATACACCCCTTATTTATATAATCCTACCTCCTATAAATCGGAAAGTACTCACCCCAGCCGTAAATTACCTACTGGTTTGGCTGTCTAGTGGTAATTCCGTCCGCTCTTCCTGTCTGGTCCACTGCTCCCTTGCAGTGCGTGGCAAACCTCTTTGCCTCTCCCAGAATCCATATCTCCCATAAGCTAGGACCATTTAAAAAAAATAAGAGTTCAGGAATTCATGTGATAGGTGTAGAATTAGGCCATTCAGCTCATCAAGACTACTCTGCCATTCAATCATGGCTGATCTATCTCTCTCTCCTAACTCCATTCTCCTGCCTTCTCCCCATAACCCCCGACACCCATACAAATCAAGAATCTATCTATATCTACATTAAAAATATCCATTGACTTGGCCTCCACAGCCTATTGTGGCAATGAATTCCACAGATTCGCCATCCTATGACTAAAGAAATTCCTCCTCATCTCCTTCCTAAAGGAACATCCTTTAATTCTGAGGCTGACCTCAGGTACTAGACTCTCCCATTAGTGGAAACATCTGGAAACTATAGCTGCAAATAAATCACCTCTATCCATTGTAGATATTATGGGCTGTTGCACAAAAATTTCCTTTCATTGTGGCAGAGTGATCACGAAAGTAAAACAATCTGAATAATGGTGTCAAATTGGTGAAGCCGACTATATATCTGATCTATTCAAATACTAATATTACTTTTCTATTCTATCCTTTCTGTCAGGACTCTGAGGCAGGTGCTGAATTTATTTGTGTCATTTAACATTTTGGATAAACATTGTAGTCAAGTGACAAAATATTCAATTACATTTCCTTAACCCGGAGATATTTTAATGCCAATCAATTAATATTGGACTTTTGCTTGGGTATATCAAAAACATATTTTACATTTTATTTATTACCAAGTACTTATATTAACATCTACTATAAAGATATATTTATAATACATTTATTAAGATATCTTTAGAAAGCATTATAATGCTTTTATAATGCACCTTTTGAAAATGTGGACGGCTTCAAATGCTTTACATACACAAGTTCCTATAAACAGCAGTGATAATGACAAGATAATCTGTTGTAGTGATATTGGATGAAGGATGACTATAACTCATCCACCTCGGTGCCATTGTGTCATGTCTGACATCAAAAGCATGTTTATGATCTCTTGAGAAGTTTCTGACCTTACATTATTTTTTGACTTGGCAGAGGATTTTATTGTTGCCTTGCATCTGGATGTAATCAACAAGTGGCAAAATATTTGAACTTTATTTCGCCTTCCATCACAGTGAGGAATGTGCAGGTCACTGTGGTGGATGTTCATGTTAAAATGTGTTTTTGAATGATCTGTTGCTTTTAATTGTATGACTGACCTGGTCAATGAAATTCTTCGTATGTTGCAAAACATACTTGGCGAATAAAGTGTGATTCTGATTCTAATTCTGATATCCCAAGACTCAGGGCAATCAGAAGTGAATTTCACAGCAGTGGGTAGAGAACGTTATCTCCCAAGATTAGTTGCAGTAAATTTACAAATCATATTGGATATT
Organism: Leucoraja erinaceus; assembly: GCF_028641065.1. Lineage (NCBI taxonomy): Eukaryota > Metazoa > Chordata > Chondrichthyes > Rajiformes > Rajidae > Leucoraja > Leucoraja erinaceus. Next base: position 64,744,356 of record NC_073383.1, on the reverse strand, counting down.
TATTTAGATAAATGAAGACAGAGCAATATTATACTGCGGAAGATATTTACTGTGGAAGTGCATTTTTATGGAAGCACTTTAAATGTTCATGGAAGTTTTGTACGTTAATTCTAAAATGTCACTCTTTACAGCATTAATTTTGAGCTCATTCTTTTAATTACAAAGCAAGGAGCAATGGGGCCTATCTGAATCTTCAGGACTGAATGACTTGTGTGAGTGAATACATTAAAAATGATTTTCACTGTGTTCCACGGTTCTAGTAATTACTTTGTTCTGTGCCAATTAAAGAGCACACTAATGCATGTATTGATGTCCTTTCAAGCTGACATTTTGACAAAGGTCAAAGTAACCACATTGCACAGAACAGCTAATTATTTTAACCATTTATTGTAATAAAACTGCAGCCTTTTTCTCTCTGTGTTCCTTGTTTTACATCTTAAAGTTCCCGCACCTATCAAATGTTTATTTTCTTTTAAATTAATTCTAAATGATCTGCACTTTGGCAGTAATCAATCTGTGATTCAATTAATCTACTGAAATATTGCATAGTCGGGCTGGCTGTACTTTTATGAGGTGGTGGGGTGGGGGGGGTGGGGGCGGGGGTGGGGGGAAAGGAGGGTGGTTGCAGAATGGTTGGTTAGACATAAAAATCTTGGAAGTCTCATTGACCAGAATGGTTATTTTAGTTTAGAGATACAGCGTGGAAACAAGCCCTTTGGTCCACCGAAACCACGCTAACCAATGATCACATGTACACTAGTTATATCCTACACATCCTACTAGGGATAATTTACAGAAGCCAATTAAGCTAAAAACCTGTTCATCATTGAAATGTCACAGGAAACCGGGAGCACCCGGAGAAAACCTACACGGTCACTGTTAGAATGTGCAAACTCCGTACAGGCAGCACCCGTAGAAAGGATCAAACCCGTGTTTCTGGCATTGTAAAACAGCAACCCTACCGCTGTGCTACTGTGCCACCCTTGTGTAGTCCATCTTTGGCAAAATAGTATAATAATGAGTTTACAAATATGCTGAATGCTAACTTACCATTATACTTTTGAAGCCTTAAATAAAATAATTCAAGAACCCTTTTTAATCATTCAATTTTAATAAAAATAACTCCACCTCTGCAACATGTTTAGTTTGAGCAGTTTAGCACTTCTGATCATTCTGAAGATTAATTTGTTTCTGTGGCAACCAATCTTTAAAGAAGTTCAATGTCTCTGACACATTGTGGAGTAGGTCATTATAAATCAGAAGCACGTTTTAGATCAGTGCCACACTCTAACATGATTAATCAATGGCATTGGATATTGAAGTCATTCTTGTTAAGAAATTTAAATTCCAACATACGATTCATGGAAGACGAACTACAGTTTGGCCATCTCACTCTGCCTGGCACCAATTGTTCAAGATTATTATGGTCAAACTAAATGATTCTTTTTGTTTTTTTAATTGTCGATTTAAAATATGGTGAGGTGCAATTACTTTAAATTTGAGACATCTTGTTTATTCTGGAATTGAATTGTTTGATTTCTTGTTATGTCAGTTGGTTGCAGCTATCTTCTGTGTGAGTCTCGTTTACATATTATTCGGCTTGATTGAAGTGCCAAATGCAATAGTTTATGCGGCAATGCTGACTGATCCTGATGAATTCTGCTCTGGCACATGTTTGTAAATTAGTACTGATAGGGCAAATTCTGGTCATTGTAAGGAAATTATAAGGAAATTGGGAAACGTTGTAATATATTTAACCTAAGACCTTTCATGCTGAAGAAGCACGATGGGAAAATAAGCCAACATAGTGAAGTTAAATTGAAGGTTATTTTAGGGAAGACAATGCATAGATTTTAGAGGTGTTTAGATTACGGCATAGCTAGCTGGAGTATAGATAAACATGGGAGGCTGATAACCAGGCTGAGTGCAATAAAACTGATCTTGGGGAAAGAAAAGTCACTTTTTGACACTCATTTGCAAGACAGATGGGAGAACAGTTTTGTAATGAAGAAGGAACAGGAAGTTCAAGGTTGGTCACTTAGGAATTATTAAAAAAATGTAAAATAGGCATCTATTTAGGCGTAAATGTAAAATGTAAAATAGGCATCTGGTCCCTCCGTCCCCCTTTGTTTAATCATTCTGTATTTCCTGATTATTCTGTATCTTCTCTCTTTCTATTTTTTTCTTGTTTTTTCTCTTTATGTACAACTACTACGGACTGACGCAAAACTGCATTTCGTTGTACTGATACTTGTATTTGTGCGATGACATTAAAGTTGAATTGAATTGAATTGAATTGAATTGAATCTAACCATTGGTCAAAGTGTGTGAAAATCCTGTAGGTGCTGTGAATTAATGAAGAAGTTTGGGTTCTGTCAGATTGTTTCCAATATATACCATTAAGGCCTTGAATAACTGGTTAGCTCGCAACAAAAGCTTTTCACTGTACCTCGGACAATGAACTTAAACTAAACTAAACTAAATCGACTTGTTTTGAGAAACTCACCACTGCTCTATGAGTTTGTCGTCATAACTAATTAGTCAAACTAATTGTTAGTGCTAATAATTCTGAATTTAAAAAGTGTTCAAATCCCACCATGGGTGTTGCAGAAACTAAATTCAAAAACTAAATTAATAAAGAATTAAAAAGCAGTATCAGTGATGATAGGACCACTAGATTAAAAATTGAATTGGTGCACTATTGTGTCTGACCTGCCAATTGACAGCTTTTAACCTTGTAGTTATGACCTCAGTACACTCCCTTCATCAATGGCCAAGTCAAGTTTAATGTCATTTGCGCAGTTACAGCGAGGTACAGATACAAAGCAAAGCTTGCTTGCATCAGCACCATAGGCAGATAGACTTAGACATCATACAGTGGCATAAACTTTCCATAAATTACACAGAAATTCTGCAAGACAATGAGAAGAAATAGATTGCACAGAAAAACAAAGATTTTTTCTAATGTGCAAAGTAACATTATAAAACAACAAGGGTGGCACAGGTGGTAGAGCTGATGCATCGCAGTGTCGCAACCCAGGTTTGATCTTGACCTCGGATGCCATCTATGTGGACTGCACATTCTCCCATGTGACCGCATGGGTTTCATCCAGGCGCTCCAGTTTCCTTCGTCATCCAAAGATATGAGGCCTTGTAGGTTAATTGTGCAGGGAGTGGATGAGAAAGAACTAGAGTGTATGATCGATGTGCGGCATGGACTTGGTGGGCTGAAGGGCTCATTTCCATGTTGTATCTTTCAATCATTCAATAACAGTCTATAGTAGTGCAAGGGGTGGTCCATATGGGACTAGGTAGAGGTGTTGGACTAAACTGGGTGATGGAAGCTAAACAAATGCTGTGAAAAAGCTAACTTAAATCCAATGAATACAACTCAGCATTAGATGTCTAAACAAGCACAATGTAAAGGTGAATATTACGGAAGAAGAGTCTCAACCCGAAACATCACCCATTTCTTCTCTCCGGAGATGCTGCCTGTCATGCTGAGTTACTCCAGCTTTTTGTGTCTATCTTACTCAACATTATATAACAATTCAAATTATATAATTAAAAGTCTCATCTTGACCACTTCCTGTCTGCGCTGTATTGATTTTAGAAAAAATGGCTGATTGGTCCTCTTGCCTGCCAGTAACCGCGATGAAGTTAACGCCCTTTCCAGGAGGGGGGGGGGGGGGGGAAGCTTTACTATGTCCAACTGTGTTTCTTCCACCATCATCAAACTGTTTCGGCAAATAAACCTTCTTAACATAGAGAACAAGATCTTTTTCAGTGTGCTGGCGAAAAGACTTACAAAGTGTCTGAAATAAAACCATTTAATTGATACGTCAATCCAAAAGGCTGGCATAGCAGGCTTCTCGGGATGCCTTGCACATACCAGCATCATATGACATCAAATCCAGACTGCTAAGAAAGAACAAAATAATCTGCATGTCTTGTTCCTTGATCTGGCCAACGCCTATGGATCAGTTCCTCATTCGCTACTGTGGACTGTTTTTGAATTCTTTCAGGTGCCTGAAATAATAACCAATCTGTTAAAAAAATACTTCCCGGATCTGCAATTTTGTCTCACAACATCAGACTTTGCCACAGCGTGGCAACCATTGGAAGTAGCCATCATGGTGGGGTGCACCATCTCCCCATTGATCTTCACTATGCAATGCAGCTCATTATCAGAGCATCAAAATGGGTTGTGGGAGGAAAACGGCTACAGTGTAGCTTGCGATTGCCACCGATACGAGCCTATAACAACAACACTAACAACAACTATCCCCTGCACTGAGACTTCTGGAAAAACTTCATCAAAACCTCACATGGGCAAGGATAAAGATTAAACCCAGCAAGTGCAGAAGCATCTCCATTGTCAAAGGTCAAGTCAAGGATCAAAGATTTCATATTGACGGAATACCTGTCCCAACTGTTTCAGAAAGGCCAGTGAAGAGTTTGGGCCGATGGTATGATGCAAAGCTCAAGGAAATCGAGCAGTGTGAACAACTGAAAAAGGATACCATCATGCACATAGATCACATCAACAAGACCTTGCTACCAGGAAAGCTCAAGCTGTGGTGCTTCCAATTTGGCATACTACCAAGAGTCATGTGGCCTTTATCTATGTATGAAATCCCAATCAACAAAGTGGAAAAAACTGGAAAGAATGATCAGCACACATGTGAAACAGTGGCTTGGACTTCCACAATGCTTAAGTTCTGTCGGACTGTATGGGAGTGGCAAATTGGAATTGCCCATTGCAGGACTTGTGGAAGAGTTCAAATGCACTAAAGCAAGGTTGGTCATAACCCTCACTGAATCTGAAGATACTGTTATTCAAACAGCGGCCCCCCATGTGGCAACGGGGAGGAAGTGGGCCCCATCTGAAGCCGTTCAGAGTGCTAAGTCTGCTCTTCATTTCTGGGATGTGGTTGGTCAAATCCAACATGGGAGAGCCGGGCTTGGGCTTGTCCCAAAAGCCCCTCAATGGCACAAGGCAATATCAGTGCAGAAAAGACGGCTCGTGGTGGAGGAGGTGAGAAGACGGGAGGAGACAGAGCGACACGCCAAGGCCGTCTCAATGGCCAAGCAGGGCCAATGGACTAACTGGGAGAGCCTGGAAAAGAGGAAACTCAGCTGGCGTGACATCTGGCAAATGGAAGGATCTCGGCTAAGTTTTGTCATCAGAGCCACTTATGATGTTCTACCATCACCCCAGAACCTGAAGCAGTGGTTCGGAGAAGCCCCCGCTTGCTCCCTTTGCCAAGAACCTGCATTAC